>NW_017729004.1:16477535-16506617 GCF_001723915.1 Gavialis gangeticus | reverse complement strand
CCAAGAGGTGATCGTGGGATACCAGATCGAAGGCTTTTTTAAAGTCGAAGTATATGACATTGATCTCTTCCCCCTTGTCCAGGGGATGAGTCACTTGGTCGTAAAAGGAAATGAGATTGGTCAAGCAAGACCTACCCACAACAAACCCATGCTGGCTATCCCTCAGGATATTGTCTTCTGCTAGCCTCTTAAGGATGGCCTCCTTGATAATCTTTTCCAAGACTTTCCCCAGGATAGAGGTCAGGCTGTTGGGCCTGTAGTTTGCCAGATCTACTTTCCTCCCTTTCTTGAAGATAGGCACCACGTTGGCCCTCGTCCAATTATTGGGCACAAACATATGTATCTATTTAGTTTTGAATTTGTGTGGGCAAAGGAAGCCATCACAATAATTAAACTGCATTCCATAATAATATATATATCTGATTCAAATATAAGCAGTGGATTTTTGTTGTTGTTGTTATACTCTCAGTCAGGTTATTCATTAGTTTCTGGAACTCATGGCAATAAAAGCTTACCAGGACTGAAAGGCAATTAGACATTTATATGAATGTTAAAAAAATATACTGAGATAAATTCTTATGCATAAACCAGCAACTTAACTGGTAGTTAAAAATATAACTGCTATCGCCAGACAGGCAGAATGGCCCAGTGGTTAGGATCATAATTAAATGGCCCTGTCACAGACTTCCGGTGTGATTTTTGGCAGATCACTTGTGGGTGGTTCCACAAAAATATGTAGATGCTTAGCTTCTATTGATTTCTATGGGAGTAGGGTGCCTAAACACCTTTGTGGGCTGGGGCCTATGTAAAGTGAATAGCAAGTTTTTCTTACTCCCCATTGGTAAAGTAAGGATAAAATTGCCAAAAGAACTGTATGGCTCAGGGGTGATCTGTTGGCCACCTATAAGCTTATCAGGGGTGCTCATCAGGATCTGGGGGAACAACTGTTCACCAGAGCCCTCCAAGGGATGACAAGATCGACCGGTCACAACCCCCACTGTGCCCATTTCAGGCGGGACAAAAGAAAGACCTTCTTTACTGTCCGAGCCCCCAAGGTTTGGCACAGACTGCCACCTGAGGCAGTTCAAGCACTCGCTTTGAACGCCTTCAAAACACATTTGGATGCTTATCTTGCTGAGATCCTATGATCCCAGCAAGAAAGTCTTCAAAATGCTCCTTTCAAGAGGCGTTGATGACTTCCCTTTCCTATATCAGGTCTCCTCCATCCTTAGGTCTCAAGGGGGTTGGTCCCGGACCGAGGATGGCTTCGGTAGCATTGACAAAGAAGTGCATATTATGGATGTCAGCAAGATATTGACCCTCCTTTGCCTTGTCTTCCCACCATCTGTTCTTCATATTGTGGGTCCTCCTTTGGACCTCTACCTTGAATTGTTGAAGATTCAATTTATTTTGCTTGGAGTTGATGTTGTTCTGCCAAACACAAAATCAACTCTTGGATCTCCAGATCATGCTCATCAAACCAGTCTTGGTGTTTCCTGGTAAAGAATCCAAGTGTCTCTTCGTAGGTGCTGATGACAGTGGACTTGAAGGCACCCCAAGCACTGCCAACATTCTCCCATTGTTGTTGATTGAAATTTGCCAAGTTTTTGTTAGGCACTGGTGGAAGAGGTCTCACTTGATTGGGTCCCTGATGTTGACCTTCTGTCAGCATTGCTTCTGCTGCAGCTGTCATTTGGAAGCTAGTTTGAATGACAGCTGAGCAGACGAGTCAATGACCGGTCCAGCAATCATCAGCTTCTAGCATAGCTAAGGGGACTGCTGCTGCTGAGTCAGGGTTCTTGTCACTTCAATTTTATATTGGATTTATTTCAATCAAGTTTGCTGGATGCTTCCATGTGACAAAAATTAGTATGTTGATTCCCCAATGGGCAAAAGAAAAATCAGCTGCCAGATTCCAGCATTGCCTTACTTGCTCAAGTGAAGAATGGACACAAAAAGGCTTATCAGCAACTATAGATTCCCTTCAGACAGCACCCACTGTGGGCGTGTGACAGTATATCCACAAGTAACCTAAATGCTTGAATCCAACGTTTAGACACTGCCAAGATCTTTGAAGCTTCACTCAGCTGCCACCTAGTCCCACAGGAAGCCATAAGCACCTCAGTTTACACCAAATATCATAATAGTGGGTACTGTAATGCTAAACATTGGTCATTCAATGTACAGGGACATTCAGGTCACTTATGTGCCTTGGGCCAAATGTGGATCCCAGGCAACCTGGAGGACCCCAGCCCCCCTGCCCAGGGCCCCAGTTCCCCCCTGGAGGTTGACAGCCTCCATTCCCACAGGGCCCCCCCGCCCAGGGTCCCAGCCCCACCCTGGAGGGCCACAGACTCGCCACCCAGGGCCCATAACTGACCTTTCACAGAAACAGCGGGGGAATCGTGCGCCAAGCCCAGCCAGGTCCTGCCAGCCCTGGGGTTGTTCCTGCTGCCCAGCCGGGCCAGTATCATGGTGGCAGGATCCAGCATGGCACATGGGGACTGCATGCCAGGCCCAGCTGGGTCCTGCCACCCTTGGGGTTGCTCTGCTGCCCGGCCCGGCCTGGCAGCATGAGCAGCCCCAGGGCCATGAGGACCTGGCTAGGCTGTGCACAGTCCCTGCGTGCTGGGCTGGGTCCTGCCACTATAGGAATGGCCCAGCCAGGTGGCAAAGCAGCCCCAAGGGTGGCAGGACCCTGCTGCGCCCAGTACGCAGTCCCCACATGCCGCACCAGGTCTTGCTGCCATGGGCCCGGCCTGGCCGGGTAGCAAAGAGACCCCACGACCCAGCTGGGCCTGGCATGCGGTCCCCACATGCAGTGCTGGGTCCTGTCACCATGGGTCCAGCCTGGCTGAACGGCAGATGGGCCCCAGGGCTGGCTGTGCGCCAGGGCCCTCGGAGTTGGAACCTGGCCCAGCCCTGTGTGGCTCTCTAGTCTGGCTTTGCACCAGAGCGGGTCACACGGCTCTGGGAGACTGACTTCCTGCTGGCTCCAGGTGTGGTCTGGGACTGTGCCTTGCTCCGCTCTTCTGTGGAGCATTTTTTTTAGATCCCTGGATATCCAAGGGTCTAATTTTTTCCCCGCACTTAAAACCTGCAGAGCAGGAAACATTTTTTTGTTCCTGCATGTGCCTCTTGTCCCACCTCAAAAGGGTTTGAGGTGGGGCAAGAGGCACATGCGCGCTCTTCTGGACATGCCCTTGAAGTGCAAGGACAATGACACATGAGATGCAGGAGGCTGCTGGAGCATGGTAATTGCCACACTCCAGCAGACTCAGTTAACTGGGTCTGCTCCAACATGCTGTAATTATAGCATATTGGAGCAGCCTCTGGCTCGTATACAGGCACCCAACGGTACTGGATTTAACGTGCGTTAACTAAATGCCACAAATGGCCTGAAGTGGATAAAGGTACCAAAGTGTGACCCTGCTGAAGTCCCTGAAAACAAATGTCAGAACTTGTGGCAGAGGTGATATCTTTTATTAAACCAACTAGATATTTTCAAAAAAAATTCTTTATTTGCAAGCTTTTGGGCTCACTCACCCTTCTTCAGGCATAGGAGAATGCAAAGACTGTAAAATTTCTCCTAGGTGGAAATGAAATTCATATTTCACAGGAGAGCTGAAGGTATTAGAAGATCTCCTGGTTGGAAAAGTTCATTTTGTGCAAATTAGGCTTTTGTTTCAAATTTGCATGTTCACAGAGCACTGAGCTGCCTCAACACATGAGAAATTCCTTGCCCAGGAGAGCCTTCCATCAACCCATCCTCCTGTGAAATATGAAACATCACAACCAAAAGGAAACATAATTCAGCATCCTGCTTGTCATCAGACAGCTTCAAGGTAAATAGACTACTCTGACTTTTATCTGAGCCTAATTTGCACAAAACAAACTATTCCAAATAGGAGGTCTTAACAACATCTTCAGTTCTCCTGTGAAATATGAATTTTCATTTCCACCTAGGGGAAATTTTACAATCTTGGCATTCTCCTATGCCTCAGGAAGGGTGTGTGCGCCCAGAAGCTTGCAAATAAAGATTTTTTTTTTGCAAATATCTTGTTGGTCTAATAAAATATATCACAAGTTCCAATTCCTTTTGCCTGTAGACCAATACAGCTACAACCTGTATCCCTGAAAGAAGTGTTAGCACCTCTACTTAAGGTGTTCATGTAATCATTTTAGCCTGGCCCATTAAGTTTAGACAACAGGATCTGAAGGTGCAGGTCTACATGTCTTGCCTCACACCACAACATCAGGCATAATCAGCCGTCAAGATTAAAAATTGGGGTGCCTATACACAAGTGTGGAGGCTGCTCCAATGCGCTGGAATTCCAGTGTCAGAGCAGACTAGATTAATCCGATCTGTCAGAGTATGGCAATCACCATGCTCCAGCAGCCTCCCACGTCTCGAGTGTCAGAGTCCCCACACTTAAAAATGGCAGTGGGGGCATTTGAACTAAAGCTCATCAAACGGAGGCGCTGATACATGAGATGCGGTGGCACTTTAATTACAGTGGCAGTGGCTCTTGGAGTTGCTCTAATTAAAGCGCCACCCCCCCACAGCTGTAGCACATGTAATAGTGCCCAAGGAGACCTGTCTTCTAGTCTTGTGGTCAATCCATGTTCAGTTTCTTCTGATACCGTACACCAGTGCATCATTTTCCACACTGAAAAAATGAACTGTGTTTCTAACAAGTTCAAAGTCTTTGGAGCCTAGGACTGAATGACAGCATGCTCTTAATACAGATCACTGTTTCTTATGGGCACAGCGATGTGTCCCCCCTAGCTGTGATGACTTCAAAGAGTTTGTCTAACCATGTGCAAGCTAACTTGTGGCTAAAACAGACATGGCCTATAAAGATGCTGAAGCATCAAGCAGAAACCAGACCTACAACCTGAAGTGCATTTATAGCCCGCTGAAAGCAAATAAAACAGGGAATAGAGTTAAAGATTTTTTACTGGTACTTTTTTTCCCTCTACTTTTTTAATGAGCAACTTGATATGAGGGAGGGGTATATGTCTAATGAATTTTGACCTGTTTAGTCGTAAAAATTACACACAGGGCTCGGAGCTAATACTGACCAATCAGATGCTTCCCCCAGTCCTTCCCATTTTATACAAGTTAATCATATCCTTGCTGCAGCTCAGGTAAAAAGTAAATTTTGATTTACGGCTGCACCAAAGTGATCGGTATTTTATGCAGATCATTAATAGTATTTCACACTGG
Organism: Gavialis gangeticus; assembly: GCF_001723915.1. Lineage (NCBI taxonomy): Eukaryota > Metazoa > Chordata > Crocodylia > Gavialidae > Gavialis > Gavialis gangeticus. The sequence goes on along the minus strand of NW_017729004.1, from coordinate 16,501,387 downwards.
AGATTTGTTATATTAGAAAGCTATAAAATGGTGTTCATGAAGTAACTATATTATACCCCGACTCCACACAGAATACTGAGAGTTTATTGAATTTGTGTTTGAAGGGCCACTAGGTGAATGCATAACCTTTGTAGACCAAAAAGCGATGTATTTATTTATTTTGTTAGATGTTTGTTCGACTAAAGCCCTCTGTAGCATTTAATGTTTTTGAGTGTGCATAAAACATGAGATTACTCAAGGCACTGTTTTGGAGCTTAAGTTACATGGGGCCAAATTTCAGGCACTGAGCCCCATTCAAATACATTGATGCTGGAGATAGCTGTGGACACTAGTCAGGGTAGAGGGAGGTATCATACACAATATTTTATCCTTGTGGCAAAGCTAAGTTTGTAAAACATACTGACTCGTCTTTATTTTTATTGCCTCAGAGGTTGTTCACAGTGTATGATTACCAAGTATATTAAATGGTCTCTGGCACATACAACAAAAGTATATGATATAACTATCCCGGTAATTATACTGCTCCTTGATGTTGTATCTAAGCACTCAGAAGAAAAAGGTCTCTCAAAAACATTTGGATGTGTGTGCTTGCATGTGGGGCTGTGAGGTCTAGGGAGTGTTGATTAAAGTATCCAAGAGAAGAAAGTTAATGATGCAAAATCATCCCCCAGCAAAACCTCTACACAATTGAACCAACGCCTCTGCAGGAGCTTAATTTTCCTTTCACTAAATTGCATTTAAAGTAAATGCTTCTAGGCTGGCAGGGTCTTTGAGAAGATTATGAAGGTTGCTTTCTAAGTACTGTGCCTCTCCCACCCATCATACTGGCTTGATGAATAGCACTTAGAGATTCAGCGATTCAAGCAAAGCAGAGAAGCCAATGACTTCCAAAGGGCTGAGATGCCTGAATGGGAACGGATCTGTCAACAGTCTTGTGCACTTGTGTGCACTTGTGCACACAGTGACCCCTTTGAACAATTCTGGCCATTCTCCTCCTTGCAGTCTCCTGCTTTTCTCATATTTCAGTCTATGACACCCATCATCCAGCTGAGCCATGCAGTTATAGGAGAAATGGGATGTGGCCCAGAGCACTGCAGCTGTATGCCTTCCCCTTACTTTATTTTGCTTAACATCTTTTTTTAAATTCCAACCAGTGACAATACAAGTCACCGTTAGAAAGTCTTTTACACACACAGTTACCACACACTATTGTGTCAGGTGTTGCATAAGAATTGCTGATGCAGCTGGCCACAAGGTGAAACAAAATACCAATTATTCATAGTGTACAACCACCTAGGAGCTGCAGGCAGAAGTCAAGACCTTATTGTGCTGGAGCAGTGGTGGCCAGCCCTTTTGGTAAGTGTGCCACAATTTAAGTGCAAAGTAGGAGATAGTGCCACTCTAATAATCAGCCATCCTGTTGCCACTGACATGTTGCAAGTTGCCACCCTGATCCCCACCCTCTCCCTAAGTGCCACTTTGACTCCCATTGCCAGGGTCCCCTTTAAACTCTGTGCCCAAGGCTCATATACTAAACGCACCAGCTCTCTCTGCCAGTTTTGGTACATGTACCACAGGTTGGCCACCAGCATGCTAGAGGCTATAAAAACACAGAACAAAACAGTCTCTGCTACCAGAAGCATGCAATCAAGGTACTATTTTCACCTATATAGTTTCCATTAATTGACAGGGAAAAAGTCTGCAGCTGATTTGCCAAATACCTTGGCATTTATAGAGCTGGAATACCACTACTATTAATAACATGAGCTGCTGAATACATTATTTGTCTTCTTTAAATGTAAAGGAAATGTGCTTGTGAACTGATGAGGAGAAACATGAAAAGAGAAGAGAGTAAACTTGATGGAGCACTTTAATGGTCCTGCCATTCTTTGAATGGTGTCTGGTAATAAGCTTGCAAACGCATGACTTCTGAGAGCTCACCCGTGAAGGGGGAATATAGAAATTGCTTTTACGAGTTTTAAAACCCCCATAACTTTATTAGACTCACTTTGTTACTAGTAAAATAAGTTTAATCGCCCTTCATGGATGAGGAATTATGTTTATTCTAATGAGATTCATTTTTGTCTCTCTTGAATGGATTCTGCTTTATCCCCCCCATTGACACATCTACTTATGTATAGTCAGGCAATGTAAGGGATGGAATGGAAGATCATTGTCAAAGCATATGCATGCCACTGGGCACCAATTTATCTTTTACACTATACCATTTTTTGACATTAAGGCATATTTTCCATAGGTACAAGGGGGAGATGGTTGACCAGTTCCTTCTGACTTTCAGTAAGAGCTGCAGAACTATCTACCATGCCTTCTTTGGAAAACTACATCATCACGTGTATAAACAACCCTATTTTGCAAGATTTTAAAACAAACTAGTGATTTTGAATGTTTAATTTCAGCCACTTTAAATTGTCTTGAAATTCAAAAACTGCGGCTCTGAAATTCATGTCCTTTTAAGGGATCTCAAGTTGAGTACTCAAACAATGAGGGCGTCAAAATTCCTAGACACTTCTTAGCATCTCAGTCCATGACTTTATGTATATCTAAAGTCATACAAAGGACTTTCAGCTATCATAAACATACTGTTTTGTACTCTATATTTAAAAACTCACTCCCACTATATTTACAGAGTTACTGCTGCCATCACTCTGTTCTGGAGTGTCCTTCCAGGTGCTGTAGTCAGGGTCTGAATTACACGGGAGCTTGTGTGGGGGGAGCTGAGCCCCCCCTAAGAGGTGAAATCTTCCTGTAAGATTTGAAAATCATAATCTGGGAGGGTCTCCAATTTTGCTGGGGCAGTGTGATGGGCAGCCCATTTTTTCTACAGACTCCCCCTCCCCCTCCAAGAGTCAAAGTATAATTTGCACCCTCACTGTAGGTCCAGGATGACCCCCTTTTACTGATATTTAGTCATATTTAATCCTATGAAATTGAAAAGAAAATGCTGTATTGCAACTACTACACATTACTGTCACTGAAGGCATCCTTCAAGATGAGACGAATCTTCAGCTAGCAAACCAGACATATCCTAGTCCTCCTGAGTAAGATGGCTTCATTCTTAAAACAGCATTTTGCACCGTTTTTATATACTGGCTGTCAGAAACTAGGCACCTTGATTCAGTTTGATTTATGTTGCTCCAACTGTCTGATCTGGCACTGCAGAGATAATGTTTGTTGTAGAAGGGCTTGTAAATCCCAGGCATGGACTGTGATCCCTTTGGGGTAGGTGCTGTACAAACACAATAAAGTCTTAATATGATCTACCCTTAGATTTTCAAACTGGTTTTTTTTGAAGCAATATGATAACTAACTTATTTCTAGTTACTCTAGTAGAGTGTAGGATGGGTTTGAGGATGCTGGCTTTTGGAAGAGAGTTGATGGAAGACATGGCACTCCTGAGAGGAATGTCTGTTCCAGGAAAAGAGAATGGACAGAAGGTAGAGATTAAAAGAATAAACCAAAGGGTTGATCTAAAGAGACTGACAGCCAAGATAAAAATATGATATAGAGCGAATGGCTCTGTCTTCTCAGTGTTTGGCTTCTACTCTAGCTAAATAACTTTTGTTCAAGACATTTCACTTGCAATGCATGATTTTGACTGATTATTTTCACCTTTTTATAAGTGGTGACTGAACCATGCAGCTCATTTCTCATTCGCATTTGGGCAACATAATACAGCAAGATTAAATATTCTTTTAAGAGAATTAATATGCTGGTTGTTGGCTGACCCACTGATTTTTAAGTAAGTCTGGCCACCATAGCAAGAATGATTTTAAGTCAAAGATTTCAAGTTTAGTAATCAATAGCCTTGTTTTGGCAGTAGAAATTGTGGAGAAACAGGGAAGTTCTAATTTAATAGATGTAAGGATCATATGTGGATGTAAAATTGTAATCGAGTTACTTGTTGTACCAGGAATTGCAGTAGAGCCAAGGGGAGCTGCTGGCAGAGATCAGTAGTAGAGAAGGCTCCAGTTAATCAATTTTGGTAAGCAGCTATTTCTAGAAGGTCAAGTTAGTTTCCAATTCCCATCAGTCAACACAGATTTAGATATTTTCTAAATCTGTTTACGAATTTTTACAACTACATTATTTTTAATACTTTGAAATGGGCATGCAAGTATCACCACAGAGATACTTGTGTGCTTATAGCTCCACCTAGCACCACCCACATATTGCAAACATGGATCTGGAGCTGGAATCAGACCCATCCAGGGGATGCCCAATGCAGCCTGCTGTGGTGGTGTCCTATTTCAGGAAAAGCCCAGTTGCTATCATCATATTGAGCCAAAGTTTTCAAGTCTTGACTTTTCTTCTCTGCCAGAAAATAGTAACGCTCACAGTGCATCACCAAGGAACACTTCAACTCCTGCCTTGTAAAGGAAATTTGGGAGCACAATTTTTTTCCTTATAAGAAATTGGGGAAACATATCATACTTTATTTTAATATTGCAATATGTAAATCACAATACAGCTCTATTTTAGTTTATCCACATTTTTACAGTAGCGTTACCAGACACATTAAAAGAAGTTGAGGTTAACAGAAAAAAGTAGTTAAAAATGCCTTTAAAAATTAATACCTTTAACATTTAAATACATTCATTTTTTTCATTTTAGAGACACTGTTCCATATATGGTAAGGAAAATGTGTTGAGTTAACTGCATTAAGAAAAGAAAATGGAGATTTCAGTTTCCAGGATCTATCTAAATACCATCTCACCCTTGATGTTACAGTCTAATGGGATTTGAATAATGTAGTGCTATCTAACCCCTTTAAACAGATTGAATCTAAATTATTTGTATGGAGGATTCAAGGACATTACTTTTGCCCTTCCTGCTATTCCCTTGAGCACAACTGGCCGTCCACTGGCTAAACAAACATCCCTAATTCTTGGACCACTGTGGTGCGTGTCCTCCAGGAGAATAGAGACCATCACAAGTAGGACATAGAGCGGGTGGAGGAGAAAGTCACACAAATAACGTAACAACAAGGAGCCATGTTGCCAATATTTATGAAAACAGAGGCGCATAGAGCATACACAACTCGCTCCCATGGTAAATATGAGAGCCTACAAAGCAAGTTTGTGAATGAAGCTATCTTCTTAATCACTTGCACACTCTCTCCTTCAGCCAATAGAGAAGAATCAGGAAGCTTATGGAACCTGGCTGGAAGCGAACATTATTATACCCCGCCCCCCCTCTCCCCCCAACGATGAGACATTCTGACAACCTTAGGGCCGGATCTGATTTCATTTCTTACATGGATTTAGGGGTCTTGCTGTGATCCTGTTCCATTGGCTTGAGTTCCTGAAAAGGTGTTCATCCATCTACCTTGGTAACATGTCATCATCTTTGCCTTAAGAATGGCTCGTTCTTTGTATATCACGTGTACCTCTGTTTTAATAAATATTGGCAACATGGCTCCTTGGTATTATATTATTAGTGTACTTTCTTACACCTTTTGCATTTGCAGTATTTTAGGGACTTCAGCAGGGTGAAATAAACTCACATTCAGATATCCAAACCCACATATACATCTACCAGGTGGACTAGGATCTGTTCCTTAATGACAGTCTTGGACAGCTCCAGGCTCCCAAGTGGAAATTGGCTTGCTTGAGACAGCTGAACAAAAAAACCCATCTTGTTATAATCATAGAGCTTCATGAATGAGATTGCTGAGGTTGCAAGCAGAAGTGGTGGTGCATAGAGTTCATCTTGGTCTTGCACAAGCCATTGGAGAGCATCCTCCTCCCTCCCCAGAGCACTGGGAGCCTCAGCATGTATTTCCACAGGGAGGTGCTTGGGTCTCACCAGGTACCCCACATAAGGCCAAAGAACAATGGTAATCCCTTTACATACAGACTGGAACCCATAACCCTTTCAGAGAATGGATACACCAGGACGAACCTTGGGGGAAAGGGTCATGTCCCTTCCTTTCCATCTACCTCATCCCATAGCGCAGCACAAATGCACCAGAGGGAACAAACTGCATTATCTCTACAGCAAGCAGAGTCCACACTGGTCATGAACGTGAAACAGCCCTTGCAGCCCTCAAGCTTTTCCTACAGTGGCACAACTCTGCAAAGCCCCAGCACATGGAGTCATACCAACTGCACACTCTAGACTGTATATTTTCTGGGGAGTGCAGAGACACAACTACAAAGTCCAGGTCATATGGTCTTTTTAACAGCTGTGGGAAGATGTTCTGGCCATAATGAAGCTGGTCTCTAAACTCTTACAGCTTTCTGAAGGAGACTTTTACATAACATGACTCATGCATATGGCACTTTAAAGGGGAACATGCACATACTATTTCCATTCTATTCAGGTGGAGACTGATGGAGACAGAAAAGCCCAAACACAGCCAGCACTAGAGAAGAAGGGAAGGTATTAGCTTAAAACTTAGGAAAGCACCATATTTCCATTTAGAAAGTCTCCTTTCTCCTCTTCCTTCCCAGTTTCCATTTTTCAGATAATATTTTTCTACTGCTCTAGTAGTGTGGACTATTTATATTCATACATTATTGGCGTGATTGGCATTATAGCCTCCTTCAGACCGTGAAATTTCAATCAAGCCAAATATCTTCATTCTTATGGAAAAGCAGATGTGAGTAAAATGAATTTATCAAAAATTGCTGATAATATATTGCCACTGGTAAACAGACTAAATTATCATTCATCCGCTCCCTGAGGTTTAATCTACCTCTTTTTGCTCATGCATTGCATGGACAATCTATCACTGGTCCACCACTGCCACTGGAAGTAAAATGGTGTCTTAACCATGTAGCTTTTAGATGGGGATTGTTCAAGTGTTATGTATATCATCAGAGCAATCCCTTGCTGAAAAAATGCTAGGCAAAATCTTTAGCCAAGTGAGCAGTCCATGAGATAAAGGTTTCTGAGGCTGAGTGCACTTATTAAGGTCTTACAATAATTGTGTACTGCTAAGTAACAGTGGTTTAAAACAATGTCTGTTTCCATTCGAATGGGTGTATAAGGTTCAGCCTGCATAATATAAAGTGGTGGTGGCAAAAAAGACTCGTATGTGATTCTTTGCTCAGACGGCTGGGATTCCTTCATCAGCATACAAACGGCAGTGCTGTTTTCCTCTTCTCTATTCTTAAACAAGCCAATGCTGCTAATATTTGGTTTGTTATTGCTTATTATTCATTTTGTGATAGTACCTAGAAGCCATGGTGAGGAACCAGGACCCTGGTGCACTAGGTGCTGTATAAACACATAGCACAAAGGCTCACCTGAGATCTTACAATGAGAGGCAAGGGGACACTGCAACACAGGGAAAGGCACGAGGCACCCATGACACAGTTGTAGGTATAATAAGCAGTGACTCCAGCATGCCAGCTGCTTTGATAATGCAGAGACAATCAGTCTTCTGACTCTAAATTGTCACCCTCCCTGAGAAGCATCTAGAGAAACAGTTAAAGTGGGAGTGATGGCAATTAAAAGTATTTGCTATCTCGACTGTGCAGAGCTAGATCATTAAAAGACACAGTCTATCTTCTTTGATTAACAGAGAACGTCCTTAATTGGACTGTGGAGATGCCCAGACGTGATGAATGGGGAAGCTGCTTTGGACACTTCATATTTTGGGTCCAATTTTTACTTCCTGCTTGTATAAATGAAGAGGGATGCCACCACCAAAACCGACAGAATGACTCTGTGGAAATGTGGGGCAGGCGACGCCAGAATTGGGACCTGCCTCTTTAGCTGGTTTGTATGGTGGAGAGCTGCAGATGGCACTGTTACCAAAAGGAGCAGCACTGAGTACTGTACTTCTGTTTAACAGGAAAAAGTCACACTCTGTACTGTCTTACTAGCCACCATGCACACCGGCCGGCTGTCCATTTGGACCATGCTGTAGTCTGAGGAGCACAATTGGCTCTGTGTGCGCAAATGCATGTGGAGACATGTGCTATCTTCAATACCCATCAGGCACGTTCCTACATCAGCACTTGAGCATTATCGGAAGATAATACAAATATCAATACCCAATTCATGTCTTTGTGGGACAAAGGCAGGGTGTTTGGCTCTGGGTAGCAGCAAAGGCTAAGTAGAACCCGAAGCCATGGAGTCTTCCCAATTCCCTTCCCTGCCCATGTCTTACTTTCTTTTGGCAACAACATCAATACTGGAGGAAAGACCGCCCCAAACGGGACTGTTTTCCCTACTGAATTATTCTGTCAGTTTGCAGACCTGATCTTGCAAAGTACTGCCTGCCCTCCACCCTCGCAGCAATATTAGTAATTCAAAGTCATTAGTAATTCAAACATACCTCATCTCAGAACCAAATCAAGCTCATTGTTAGCTGGTCACATAATGGGGGTGGGGGCTGGGAAATGTTGCAAACAAGCTAAACTAAATATTATGACCCATGGGAGGAATGGAGCTGGACAACAAGTTGGCTGTGATATCACCAATCTCTTTTAAAAGAATAATAATGAACCAATTACGTTATTCAGCAGATCTCTGATGAGCACGTAAAGGTCAGGCGTGAGAATCCATAATTTTACAGGGCTTGTTTGTACTGCAGGTAACGTTAGAAGTGCTAGAGGTGGGGAGAACATCTTCTGTTGCACGGTGCTTCTACCTAGAGTAAATAGAGGGGTGTGTCACCCTGCAGCAGTGCTCACCGAGTATGCTGCGTAGGTGCTGAGTTCACCCACACCTTGATGTTAAGGGCAAGGCTGCAAGTAGATGAATATATTAACAGATGACAAGAACTGGCATTTGATCAGCCCACTCTAAGAACTACATGGATGCCCAAGAGGATGTGACCCAGCATCTTTACAGTCCTGAATCAAAACATGTTACTGTTATTTAATGATGCAGTGAGCACCCACTGTGCCCCTCACGCCCACGCTTTCATTACAGGACATGCCTTGGTTTTTCTGTCTGACAACACTTCCCGAACAGTTTCCCAAGCAGAGAGATTAAAAGATAATATGCCATTATTACAGATACTATAGGTGTAGAAATGTTTTATAGGCTGATGAGCTTTTACCGGCTGAAAGGAAACAAATCTTCTTCCCCCCCTCCCCTGCAAAAGACCAAATATAAATTTTGTTGCTTTGTAGCAGTAATTCAGGAGTCACTAGGTCATTTGAAAGTTTTAATGGGAGCATAAATGAAGCTTCTGGCTTCAAATGCCCTCATCTATCAGAAGCTTTACTATCAAAAAACCCATTTCACTTACCTTAGGAAGAGCCAATACACTCTCTAATTCACATCACACACTGCTCTCAGCAGGAGAAAGGGCAAAACCTTCCCTGTTGCAAAGCTTTTCTTCTTTGGCTTGCAGTTCACTGTCTCATGTCAGGCTACGTGTGGGCTTACAGTCTGTGATCAGTAGACAGCAGCTACCCAAACCAAATGTGAGTGTGATTGTTGCTCACCTGAGTCATGTATTCTCATCTGGGAAGGATCCTTTGTTTAATTCTGCTTGCCCTATTCCTGCTGAGCAGCATATCGCTCCATGAGTAGGCCCATTGATTCTAACAGCAGGCTGCTTCTCAGTGTGAATAATGATGCCAGAATCAGGCCTCCCTTTGGGAAGATTACTGTTAATTATTTGTACTGTAACAGTGCCTGGGAGTTCTAGGCACAGACCAGGACCTCACTGTGCAAGGTGCTGTACAAACAGAAGCAACAGCTAAATGTAGGACCTGGAACCATGATGTATTTACACTGGCACAGTACACTGATATAATTTGTTTTTATTTGTTATAAAAAATATCAGCACATATACACAGCCATTTTGTTTTCCATCCCCCTGAGATATATATAGTCATGTAGGACCCCTCTACACGCGCAGGTATAGGCGCAACTGGATCTAATGGGTGATCCAACCAATCGCACCTCCTACTATGCCACACATGCATGGCAGGAGGCATGACTGCGGGATCATGCATTAGATCCATTCACACCTTATTTCCAATGTAGAGGGCTACCCCTGCATCAGCAAGAAGCAGGCACCCATGACTGGGAGCCAAGCCCCCTTTGCTGATGGGGCTTCCAACCACAGGTAACATGCGCAGCTAGGACTGAGAGTCCCACGCCTGATGGGTTTCTCAGTCCTGGATGCACCCCACGTGCAGCTGGAACCAAGAACCCCCTTGGGTGCCAGGATACTGGGTCATGGCTGTACATGGGGCACAGCTGGGACTGAGAGCCCTGTCAGCTATGGGACTCTCAGCCCTTGCAGCTGTAGGGTGCTGCTACATGGGTGGTAGTGGAGGGGAGGGCCACTGGGCCCCCTTCAGCCACTCCTCTGCAGCCACAGGAGTGTGTGGAGCACCCCACAGCTTGGAGATAACAATGGCTGGGAGACTGCAGCAGCTGCAATCTCCCAGCCACTTGCCTGGAGCGGTCCAGAAACCAGATATAAATTTACAACACATTTTCAGGCTATAACTTTATAGATGGTTGGACCTTTTCCAGGTATGATACACTTGGGTCTCTCTTTATTCGAGGGTTGTGTTGCAAAAAAAACCTTGCATAAAGCAAATCTATTATTACATGTCATTAACAGGGATACGTGCCAGCCTCTCGCTACTGCCCCTCCAAACCAGGACAAATTCAAACAGTAATCACACAATACAATAAATGCTGCACGGAGAGGCTGCATGGTCTGTGCTGCGAGCAGCAGCACGTGCAGGGGTTGCATCGCCGGGGCAGTGTGGAGCAGTCTGGAGAGGCACCTGGGGGAGGGAAGCAGTACACATTCACACTGGTAGCAGAACTGCCTTCATGAGTACCCCACACCCTCCCTGTGACAGCCTGCATGAACTCCACAGTCCTAGAATCCGGACTAGACAGAAAACAGTTTATTACTATCTCTTGCCATGATGTGGTAAGGGTATCAGTAGTAGCCTCTACTGAGCAAGCAGCTACCCCAAGATAAACCATGGACAGAGATCATCTATACTAGTGTAACCTATTCTTCTATAGCTTTACCCTTCTTTTTTCAGGGCAATTCTACTTCAGACTGGATTAAATTACCCTGAGATAGGGGATTACTATGAGTTTGCTTCTTGTTTTGCTTCTTGTTTATACAGGTGTGAAGATCAGTTACCCCAACATAAATATGTTGTGTGTTCATAGATATATATTGCTTTAAAGTGCTAACATTTTGCATTCGGATGCAACATTTCTGAAATGATTTGCTCCAACTTTAAGTTAGCAACACACTTCAAACCAGAGGAAAAAATTCAAGTTGCTATGATGGCTCAGGGACAGTCAGAGTTTATAAATGTTATTTGCTTGTTTAGGGATTAGCCAAACTAAATGCAAGCAATGAGACAGCTAGATTAGATGCTCCACTAGAGGTCCTGCCCACATGGAAAATAATGTAAATAGTGAAAAATGGAGTTGCCACATCTGTTCTGCCAAGCATAGCACTCACAATTTTCCATGGTCAACCACATAGATTTGGGCTACGGAGATGTTATTGTTTCAACCTGAGTCCCACTCACTTTTAAATTGTAACTAAGTCAGTGCTTAGGTCTGGGGGCTGAAAGCACAGAAAGATGGAATGGAGGTTATGGTGGGAGCTGCTAACTGTGATATATCAGAAGCATGGATGATTTCTGCCCCACCTGCCACTACTCCCCCACTGCCAAATGTTCAGACCTGTGGAGAGGAAGTCCAGCAGGCCAGATAACATGGTTGAGCACCCCTGTCCTAAAGCTGGAGGTGGGGTGGGGTGAGAATTTCACCTCCTACGCCAGCTGGTTCAGATCAGTGTAATGTCATTGACTTCATCAAGATAGAAGTAATTCTGCTCTCTTTTTACTACACGGCATGAAAGCAAAGTGAATCCTTTTATACTTGGGCTTTGCTTACTGAGTCAGCAAAAGACTTTGGCTGGTTACCAGTAAGCGTTTGATAACAGCAAGTTTGAATGAAGTGAAGTGGCAAAACACAGGGCATTAACAGATGTGCAGCTCCCTGCTCTAACTCATGATGCTTTGCAGAAATCACCGTGAGTTACAGTGACTCTCCCAACCCAACAGATGTTCACTGTTGGGTTGGGGAGGGCGGGGGGTGAAGATTGAGCTCCACTTTGGAGCTGATCTAGGAGGAGCTGCCTGTCTCTCTCCCTAGACCCCAGCTCTAGTGCTGCCTGCAGGATGGGAGGTTGAAGGAGCTGTGGGTCAGGGTTTCCCCAGCCTGAGTTGGAGAGGAGCAGGGACAGACAGAAGTTAATGAAGGTGCTCCACTTTGGAATGCCTTCATCTGAACCCTCATGTAATGAGTGTTAGTTTATTGCATGAACAGACACTTTTAAAACACTGCAGCTGTGCACTTCTATCGGGGTATGGCAGCACAGCACTTTCAAGGGGCCAAGTGCATGACAAATGCCACTTCTGTCAGCACCCACAAGGAGCCTGCTCCTGCTCCCATTGCTTTGAATAGCACTGGCACATCTGCTGACTTTGGGGAGCCCTCATATCTGTGGCAGAGGAGAGGGTATACTGCAATGAATTCCTCATCACAAGAGTCTGCCTTGAGAACTGTCACAACAACCGAGCAAGAACACTATATGTGACAAATAGACAGAAGAAAACAAAGATTGTTTGGGGGAGGGTGGGGAAACAAATGTACAGACAAGTAAAAAATATGCTACTGAAAAAATAGAAATTCAGAGAAACACCTCACAATATTAAATGACAAAGGCAAAAAAGCAATGAAAAAAGTTGCAGGCAAAGAAGGTGTTATGCTAAGAAGAAAGGCAACCCTTAGGTAATAAAGTACTGAGAACAGGGGGAAAAAAGAATAGCAGAATCTAGAATAGATCAGACTGCATGGATGATAGCACAAAGCTGACTTTTTCCTCAAAAAAGGGAAGGAAGAAACCCTCAATGAATACTGTAAACTACAAATTACAGAGGAGGGAAGAGTGTTCGGCAGGAAATACAAATACGACTGAATTACACAAATAAGAGCGAAGTTGGAGCTGGTGTTAAAGGAAAAAAAGCAAAACTTATAGGCAAGACCAACAGGCTTTGTGCTAAGCTCAAGAGGGGAAATCATAGGCAGAAAATGTAATTCCAGAAAACAAGAAAGGCAGATGGGCAAAACAATGCTCATAATAAAAGAAGCCACTTATGGAGATCCAGCATCTTCACAAGAAATATCAGCAGAAAGGAGTGGCACTATGATTACAACTGGCTTTCTAAATAAATCTATACAGAAATTTGCAGAAAAAATGAGAAATGACAACAGCAAACTTTCTTCCCCATGCTACTGGAACACAACATTTTTAATTATTATTAGAATTACTTGCATTGTGACATTGCTAGTCACCCATTGCATGGGACATGATTTAGCCCCCAGAGATGTGACCAAAGTTTTAATAAAAGTTTACGGATAAGCATAAGCTGCTGCATAAGCAGCATCTCTAAAGAAAAGGACCTGGGGGTTACAGTGGACAATAAAATGAATATAAGCCAGCAGTGTGTCTTTGTTATAGTTTCATAGTGGTTAGGTGCTGGAAGAGACCTTAACTGAGTCTGGCCCCCCTGCACATGGGCAGGAAAGACTACTGGAATCAAATGATCCCAGCTAGATGGGCATCGGGATGTTTTTTGAAGATTGCCAGGGTACAGTAATAACTGTCTGGGGGAGCCTGTTCCAAACCTTTAGCACTTGGTTTGTAAAGAAGTTTTTCCTTATGTCTAGCCTGAAGCAATCTTCAATTAGCTTGTGCCCATTATTTCTTGTCCTCCCCCGGGGGACCTTGGTGAATAGTAGGGCTGTGCAAAGCTTCAGTCGCCTATTCAATTCGGAGGAGATTCTGCCCAACATGGTGGCCAAATCTCCAAATCTGAATCGAATTGGGAGACCCTTTAATCTCTCTGAATTGAATCAGAAGCCTCTGAATCAATTCAGAGAGATTCGACAATTCAGCCATAAACACAACTTTATATGTTTTCTCTATGTCCCTTGAGGTACCAGGCGTGGCTCATGATGGCTGAGATAGTGCAGATGGAGCATCTCATGGGAGCATGAGGTGTCCCCTGTGTGCTCAGTGGCAAACCCAGAAGCAGACCAGAAGTATTTCTGGTCCACTTCTGGGTCTGCCATGGAGTGCACGGGGGACCCCCCTCCTTGCTCAGCAACTAGGTGCCTCCTGGGTCTGGGGGAGCACCTGGGGTTTGCCCGTGGCCAATCACTGAGCCAGCGGGATGCAAAGGGGTCTCCTGCATGCTCCGTGGAGGACCTGGAAGTGGACTGGAAGCACTTGGTGGCCGACCCAGAAATACTTCCGGTTCACTTCCGGGTTTGCCTCCAAGTGTGTGGGGGATGCTTAATTTTATCATGAGGACATCATAGGAGACCAGGTCAAAGGCATTTTTGAAGTCCAAGTATATGACATCAACCTCATTTCCTCTATGAAGAAGGCTATGAAGGTTATGAAGAAGGCTAACGACATACTGGCTGCATTAGTAGAATCACTGACAGCAGATTGAAGGAAGTGATTCTTCCCCTCTATTCGGCACTGGTGAGACCATATCTGGAGTACTGTGTCCAGTTTTGGGCCCCGTCACTCCAGAAAGGAGGTGAACAAATTGGACAAAAATCGTTAGGGGGCTGGGGGCCTTGATTATTGAGGAGAAGCTGAGGATCTGGGTTTATTTAGTCTGGAGAACAGAAGATTGAGAGGGGATTTAATAGCAGCCTTTAACTACCTGAAGTGGGGTTCAAAAGAGGATAGAGCAGAACTGTTCTCAGTGGTGGCAGATGACAGAACCGGGAACAATGGTCTCATGTTGCAAAAAGGAAAGTTTAGGTTAGTGTGACAGGGGGCAACCCCCTGGGCCCGGTCACAGTACTGGTCCGCCTCCCTGTCTAGGGCAGTATGCCTGGTCTCACCTACCATGATTTTGCTGTAATGTAGAATGGTGTTACAATAAGCGGGAGGCTGCCCATTTTTGTGCCCAGATGACATGGGCATTACACGTGACTCCAACCTTCCCTTACTGTGTCCCATGCCTCACAGATGGCATCCTTGAGTTGCTCTTTCCTACGGATTCTGGCCAGGCCAAACTCAGCCCCCTGCTAGGCCTCATGCATTCGGACTTTCACTTTGCCCCATCAGGCCTCATTCACCCCACCTGCTCTCACCGGGCCTCTTGCACTCCTTCCACTCTTACTGGACTTCTTACCTGCTGACCCTCACTGAGTCACATCCAACCTCCCCTGCTCCCTTGAATGACCGCATAGGCCCTCAGGCTTGCCTACTCACACTCTTTGGCTCAGCCTCGTGGGCCCTCTCATGACCTTCATCTAAATGGTGAGCAGCCAATTCACCTCACCCTGGGTGAAGCCCTGACCCAAGGCCCTCTCTGGGTAACTTATCACTCTTGTTCCCTCATTAGGGCCAATTACTCTCCACCCAGGACTCCCACTGAGGTGCCTCACTTGACCTCAGGCCCACTTGCGGCCTCAGGAGTCCGAGGATTTACCAGGGCCTAACCGCCCTCTTCCTGGGGTCAACAATACTACAGTTCCCCACACTGGGGCCACTGGGGTTTTGCACCCCTTGGGCTCAGATGCCTCCTCATAGGCATGCCTGGCCCCACTACCCTCCTGTCTTAATGACCCAGCTAATGGCAGGGGCTGGGGTTATTAGGTGCCCGTACCCGCCTTTCACTAGGGAGGTAACTGGCCTGGCATTTCTAGGGTACTGTCCCACCATGGAGAGCCCTACCAAACTATCCTTCCCCAGCAGGGTGCAGTTTTCAGTCTTACCCAGTACCAAGCAGGCCTACCTGCCCTGGTCTTGTCCCTGCTGGGGTATGTGTTGTTCCTGGGTGGCTCACCCTGCTAGGCCCTCCTTCTGATGACTACCACCTTCATAGAAGCATGCATGCTGACTAACCCCTACCCTCTTTTGGCTGTGATGTCCTCCCCCTCGAGAGGACCTTTGGCCTTTTGGAGGCTCTGACCCCACCTCCAGGCCTGTCAGGGTGCCAGATGGCTCTCCACAGCCCTGGCCTGCCCCTCATGGTGAGCTCAATTGCACTTCGGCCTTTCAGCCCTGGCCCCCTACATTGACCAGTCAAGGGATCAGACAGTTAACCTAGCAGCTGCTGCCCTCCATGGAGAACTGGGGTCTTCTTCTGGGCCCCACCATACAGCCATCTCCCATTAGGCTTGCTTAGAGCCCCAAAGATCTTACCAGAGCACCTCTTCTTTCAACAGGGCTCACCTGAGCCCTTGGCCTCACCCCTGCCAGCTCTAATCAGGGGCTTGCCTAGCCCCTGTTCAGGCCCACAACTCTAATCCCCCTTTTTAGTCTGGGCCTTGCTCTATCTAGGCCCACTGCCTTTTCCTTGGGGCTTGGGACTCCATTGGACCCCTAAGAACCTCCTGCCATCCCCCTAGTTCCTCTCTTACCTCCAAGGTGTTCCATGAGCAGCAGCTCAGCTGGGTGTTGTTGCCCCTTCAGCTGCTTATAGCAAACATCTGCCTCAGCCCTGGAATCCTGGATCTAAAAAGGCTACCTCATCAGGGCTGGCCTGCACCTACTGGCTGCCTGCTCTCAGCCCTTAAAGTGGCAGGCACTGAAAGTGCTCTGCCATAGTTAGATATTAGGAAAAACTTTCGCACTAGGAGGGTGGTAAACCACTGAAACAGGTACCCCAGAGAGGCTGTGGAATCTCGATCCTTGGAGGTTTTTAAGACCTGGCTGGACAAAGCTTTGGCTGGGATGAACTAGTTGGGGACGGTCCTGCTCTGAGCAAGGGGTTGGGCTAGAGAACCTCCTGAGGTCCCTACCAACCCTAATTTTCTATGATTCTATGACAAGACAAGAAATATTCTATGGATATACTTGACACATGGGAGTACTAGTTAACAAAGAAGCAGACTTCATCAGCCTGATAAGCAAGAGTTGTCTAGCTATTATAGGATCAATAAGATTCTAGTCTTGGCTTTGCCAAGTCACTCCAGCTGTTTCCTCTCGTGCCCTTTATTTAGATCATTGTCAGGGTCTGTCTCTCACCTGGTTTGTACCCAGCACTTAGTACATCATAAATAATAAAACATGTGGCAAGTTACATGATCATTTTTCTCACTGTTGCAGCTACTACCCTCCACCCCCTGCAGGCTACCTAGAGATCTAACAGAGAGGTGATTTAGTAATGGGTGCATTCATAGAGCCAAGTAACATTTCATTGCTGCCAGCAGATTCTCCTCCCAAAATGCCCAACTCTGCAAGATGGGACCTTCCCAGCAAAGTGCTGAGAGCCTCTGACTCCTGTGAAGTCCATAGGAGTTGAGGGCACTCAGCACTCAGGAGGGGGTGGGTATTGGGGTGGGGCCAATAGGGTGTAGCCAATGAGCTGTATGACTGCTATTCCTCCTCACACTTCTCTCATGTCTCTCAAGTCATTACTGGTGTCAGAAAACAGTAGCACTTTGGCAAGAATGAAGTCTAGAATAAGGCATCACACACCACGGCAGGGCTGTCAGGACTTGAAATTACAGGTTGTTGTTTTAACGCTGCATTTAGTGGCATCAAGGAGTTTTCCTAACAGCTTCTCTACATCACTGGATCTACCCATGTAAGTGACAGAAGAGAGGTCTTGCTTCCACTCCCAGACAAAGCAGTCACTGTCAGAGGTATAATAGCCTGCAATTATAGGCAGAGTACCAGGCTTGCTGTGCTGCCAATAAATTTAGCATTAAATAAAACCTTTTTTTTATTATCAGTGTACATGCAATGCAGTTACAGGATGCACCCTTCCCTAAGTGCTCCATCTAGCGTTCCCTCTAAGCTGTGTGGGTATGCACCTGCATGGCCACACATGCAACACAGCTTAGAGGGAATGCTGGCTCCAGCACCCACTAGAAGACGCCTTGTATGCAGCAGGATTTTGGATAAGAGTTAATGCTACTGTTTGGATGTGTTTAATTCTCATTTTGAAGGTTCATTTTTCCAACCCTTAAACAAGAAGAACTGCCTCAGAACTTACTGACCAAATTTTGCCTTAGCAAACTCAGCCATATAAAGTCTCTAGCTGGTGGGAAAGAAATACATAACTAATCTATATTGGAATGGAAAACTAATAACCTTCTGGATTCATTTAATCCAGTTTTAACCACCACTGGTGGTTCATACGTTGAATCATGGGAAAGTAGGGCTGGAAGGGACTAACTTACTTAGTCCAGCCCTCTACTCAAGACAGGATCCATCTCTGCTCAACCATTTCTGCCAAATGACTGTCTACCTTGCTCTTGAAAATTTCCAAAGGTGGTGATTCTACTGTCATAGGTATCCTCTTCTAATGCTTGAACACCCTCATAGACAGAAAGTTCCTCCTAATCTCCAACTTGTTTCTACTGCTGCAGCTTGAGGTCACTGCCCCTAGTCCTGTTCCCTACAGCCACAGAGACAAGCCCATCTCCATTCTTTCTGTAATTGGTCTTCAGGCATTTGCAGACTGCTTTCAAACCCCTGTGAGTCTTTTCTTCTTCTGACTAAATAACCCTAGCTCTTTTAGCCTTGCCTCAGAAGTCATGCTTTCCATGGTTGTCAATCTCTGCTGGACTCTTTCCAATCTGTCGGCATCTTTTTTTAAAGTGTAGGGCCCTAAACTCAAAGTGGGGCAGCTAGTAGTGAGCCCCCAGCTGGGCAGGGATTTCTAGGATTCCCCACCCAGAATTGCCAGGATTTCCTGCTCATCTGGGGGCTCACTACTAGCTGCCGACTGGCAGAGGGGGAGGGGGCTGGGACCTGCCCCTCTGCTGCAGCTCTTTTCAAGTCCCCTGCTCCAATCAGGGAACTGGGGCTAGGAGTTCCCTGCTGCTGGGGCAGGGGGACATTATCCCTGCTTCGGGGGCAAGGAGCAATGTACCAGCCCTGGCCAGGAGACAGCTGGACTCCTGGCCCAGTGCTCCTTGCCAGCCCCTGGGCTAGTACCCAGGGGGAGCCTGAAGCTCCCTTTGGTAACAGCAGGGGCCCATTGCAGGGAGCTGTTTCCTGTCATTAATAGCATATCTGCTCCCACTTCTTTGCGCACGTAGACGCCTGTCCAGAAGCATTTGCTCCTGAGTAGTTTACTCGTCAATAAACTGCTCCTGGATCAAATGCATGTGTAAACGTACCCAGTGAGCATGATGATCTAGCCAGTTTTGTACAATGTTACAGAATTTTTATCTATCTGCATTTCCTTGATTCAGCATAATTCGCAACCAAGGGATAATGGAATGGAATTCATACTTGGACCTAATTTTGCCTAACATACAAAACTGTTTATAGAACGGTTACATTAGCAAACATAATATAGACTTCTGATACAGTGCAATGTTATGGTATTTCACATAAACCACCAGAAGTTCAGCAGCTAACACATTATTACAGAACAGGATGAAGCATAGAGGAGGGCAACCAAGTGAACCCAGATCCAAGTTGGGCACATTTTAATGATATACAGATAACTTTGTACAGACATTAACATGCTTCACAGAATAGCTCAGTGAAGTTCCTCTGCTCAGTCCAATCCAGTTTCTCCTTCCATTTTATCCCCACAAGCTCTTTGTCCTTATGGATCTTATGCATTGTGGTGCAATGCTCCAACACATAATGGGAGCAAACTACTTAAGCCTTCGATGTGGTCTCAACTGATCAACCACTTCTCAAAGTCCCACAGCCCCTCTGGAGACACTGTGGTTCGTTAGAGATCACAGGCATTGGACCGCAGCTTGGTCCAAAGGAAAACACAAACAGCTCTTCCAAAGGTCTGAAAGTTGTGTGATATTAGGGAACAGCTCTCAAGAAACAACATTTCCCCGGAGATTATTGAAATGCAGCAGCCTATGTCCAATTCTAACAACATCACATCCTACAGGCACATTAGACTACATTCAAGAGAGAGTCTACCTGAGAAATGTCTCCCTCTCACATCTATAAAAGGTGCCACAGAACTCAGTTTGTGCCTTTACTTAGCAACAAGCTTCCAGTGTAGAAAAGAGGACTGATGCTCTTTTGAAAGAACTTTTCTTCAGTCCTTTTATGGTCCTCTGCTCATCTAGGGCTAGTTGGTATCCAGAACACATATTCAGCATAAGAATTCTTAATGGGGAATGATATTCACTTGTAAGTGGTCCATGCAGAGCTCCACTCATCCATTCACTGCCTCTTTGAAGCGTCCAGTGGTATAACAGCTTCAGAACGGAGCACAGGACCATTATGGCTGCAGGTTTCAGATTCACATTGATAACTTAATCTCCTAAAAAGCTTAGGCACAGAAAGGCAATTCACACTTGTTAAATATTGAGATGTACAGCTGCTAAAGGCAATGCCATTGCATTCTAGTTCGTAGTGATTAACCCTCCTTCCCTGACTCCTAGACAGGAGACCACATGTCTTGTTACCCCAGATAACTGGGTCTTTCCTCCAGAGGAAAAGGAAAAAAAAAGAGTAAGTCTACTAGTACTAGGTATCTGATCTCTCTCCATAACTAGGGCTAATCATCCCTATCTTGTGCCAAGTATGACCGCATATGTCCATCAAAAACCACCTGTACATCTTTATTTGAGGTAGCCCCAATTGCTTCCACCATTTTCATTGCACAGGAATTGCATTTCCAAGATCTAACCCACCTGTTTCCTGTGGCACTTTGGGCATTTCTACATATGAAAGCGCCACAGCGCTGGGTGCCTTGAAAAATGCCTGGTGCTGTGTCGCTCGCAGTTTTATAAGCTGCAAAATGCACGTCAGCGCACAGAAGGTGATGGTAGTCCCCTTTTGAACTAAAACACATAGAAGGTGTTTCAGTTCAAAAGCACGCTGCCGCCATTTTCACTGCACTGACGTGCATGTTGTGGCTTCTATAAATACAAATGATGCAGTGCCATGCGTGTCAGCTCATGTGCAGAACAGATTAATCGGGTTGATTAACTGGGCCTAGCAAGATCCAGCACATTCAGGCACAAAAATATATGTGTATAATTGCCACTGAACTCCAGGGCTGCTTGATAATAACTTTTGTTCAGAATCAGACCTTGAAGAGTTCAGAAGATGAAGAACAATGCTTAGCTGCTACCACACGTTGTTTTACCTGGCTAGTGATTCTCAGCTAAGGTGCTGAGGCACCCTGGGGCACCTTGAGATCCTTTCTCTTGGGGTGCCATGGTGTGCCATGAAATATGAGCCCTGTTATGTGCACAAACATGATTCACAGGATAAACCCAGAGATTTCAAATAGGAATCCCTAGTGTCAAAGAACATCCTGACCTGTTGTGGTCTGAGTTCTTTGCAACAGAAGAATTGCTCTATTCTTTTCCTGTAGTCAAAAGAGTAAAAACTAAGAGCTGGCATTTTCAGAGGTCCTCAAGTTTAAAAAGGTTGAGAACTGCTGTACTAGGATGAAACTTTTTTCTGTCTTACTAAGCAGAAGCTTCACTACTGTCCTGCCAAGTCTAAAGCTTATGCTGCTTGTCAAGAGATTATGCAAGATACTGCTTAAGATGGGGAATAACTTGGGGAGAGTGATTCTGTGCATCTTTCATAGCAAGGAAATGATGGTTCAAGTTGAATACTGCATTTGGGTAGTTTTGCAGCTCCTCTACGACTCTTGTTGTGACTATGGCACTTAACAATTTCAGATAATAAGAAAGGCAATCAGTCCTTCAGACCATGACAGGAGAGGGTGCAGAGTCCATGCAGCAGACAGCAAGTGGGAGATTTGTACTGCAATCAGCACCATTATCCTTTACATCATTTGTTTTGGTTATTTGATTAATCTCCTGCCTTGCTGGACACAATGGTTTTTTGTTTCTCTGGCAAGCTGGACATGGATGGCTGCTTTTATTGAAAAGAGCTTGTACTTATTTGGTTAGCTGAGCTTACATATTCCCATGCTTGTGAACGTGCCGGGCAGGGCACACTATAATCAATTATACAAGCTTAAAAAGAAAAATTATATTTTAAAATAGATGTGGGCAGGCCTAATGTAACACAGTTGTTGCAACCTAGATGAGCTTCTCAAATGGGACACTCACCAGACAGTCACACTGGCTTCACACCTTTGAATCCATGCACCCTTGACTTGCTTGGGTGTAGCAAAATGTAGGTATTACCCATGAGCACACTCTCCAGGTACAGACCCTATCTGTGACACCTCTCTTAGCCGTAGGGACCCCATGGTCTAATTGCCTAGGTCCTGAATCGGTGCCAACTCCTCGATCTTCCATAGCAGCTAGTGTCTATACTTAAGGTTCTTTGAAACTGTTGAGCTTCTGGTTACTGCTTCCCTCTTTGAGGACTGTGTGGCAGTGGCAACTAGCAACACAAACATGCAAAATAAAAGGGATTTCTAAACACATGCACTCCACTCAGAGGAAGCTTAACATCTGCAAAGATCCATGCAGAAAGTAACAAACCGATGCACACAACTCTCCCGCAGCACTCCCGGCACTCCATTCCTCCACTCCTCCTGCCCAGTTGTGCCTTCTTGTTCTGCTTGTCTTTTTATATATTTTTATTATCCTCTGGTACATGGGCCTACTGGGCCTCAAAGACTTCCTCAGGTGTTTAAAGTTCTCCCATCAGAACATGGGTTGTTTTATTACCTCGCATCTCAAGTCCAGACCCCCTCCCTACCCCAAAAATCCCAGTTTCTCAAAGCATAGTAATCAACTCACTGCATGGTCAAAAGTCCACAGCATTCAGATGCTAGTGAACCTTATTCCTGTAAGATATCTACATGTATATGATGTATATTAGCAAGTGATTAGAGCATAACTGGAGTCCATAAAGTTAAATTATAATTATTAACTGTTACATAGACATAGATGATGTGTTACAATGACCATACATTTACAACCATAGAGGTCCTGTGGAACATAAAGTTTCTTTCATTAAAAAGCATGGTACATGAAAGACATCAAGCAAAATAGAGTCTCTTCCTCTGACTAAGGTGAAAACAGTGAAAGGAAGTGAGTAAGAAAGTACTGGCCTGTTTATTTCTAGGATATTATTCAGTCACTAGATGCCTATGTGAACTATGAAGTGCTAGGCACAACATGGTAGCTGGTTAACAAGGGAGAGAGATCTAGCGCACAGGTTGGGTACAATTGAATTTTAGTGTTTGTCACTTGCAAGATTTTACAAACTAGCTCTTGAGTAAATCCTATGATTTTATCCCTGGGCTGACAGTGGGCTGGAAAAAGCACTTCTCAATCTCTATCACACTGTATTTCTACACACACTCCACTTCAGATTCAAATCAGAATGCTTAGTGTTAGCTTCCATTGGACACATCTACATGAGATGCTAACTACACCGTAGCCTAACAATACTGCACAGTAGCGTGCTGGGCAAAAACTGCGCTAATACACTACTGCACAGTAATATTAAGCTACTGCCCATGCACTTAAGTAAGTGTCACTGAAACCCATGCAGTGGCACTACCGCACAGTAGTGCAAGTTACTAGGGGACAGTGATCATGAAATGATCCAGTTTACTATTCAGAGTAAGGTGGGGAGGGTACTAGCACAGCGCAAATGCTTGACTTTAGGAAAGCCAACTTCGATGTGCTCAGGACAGTAGTCAGGGAGGCACTTGGAGCCCAGGTTGTAGCTAGTATGGGGGTCCAGGAAAGGTGGTCCTTCCTCAAGGAGGCTATCTTTGGGGCACAGCAGGATGCAATTCCACTGTGCAGGAAGGCAGGAAAAGGGTCCAAGAAACCTTCATGGCTGAGTGTGGATATCCAGGCTGGCCTGAGGGCAAAGAAAAAAGTGTACTGGTGGTGGAAGTAGGGGACAGGGACAAAGGAGGAGTACACCTCCCTGACCCGAGCTTGTA
>NW_017729004.1:16474967-16476551 GCF_001723915.1 Gavialis gangeticus | reverse complement strand
CCCCCTTGGAGTCACCAGGAACAATGGCCACAAGCTGAGGGAGAATAGGTTTAGGTTAGATATTAGGAAGAACTACTTCACTGTAAGGGTGGCCAGAGCCTGGAATAGGCTCCCCAGAGAGGTGATGCTCTCACCTTCCCTGGAAATCTTCAAGAGGAGACTAGACAGGCATCTGGCTGGGGTCTTATAACCCTTCCCACCCCCGGTGCTCATTCCTGCCCATGGCAGGGGGTCGGACTCGATGATCTGTATAGGTCCCTTCCGACTCATGATTCTATGATACTATGATTCTATGATTTAGTACTTGGTTATCCAAGTACTAAAATTTAATGTGCAGTAACTATGGCACATTAATGAATGTGTAGACACGCCCATTGTGCTTCAAAGGGAACAACAGCATTAAGGCGCTCTTAAGGAGGTGCTTTACAAGCTGGCATAATGAACTTCAGGCTGCTGCTGAAATAACTGTGTAATATTTCCCCACCAATAAACTTTAGGCCAGGAATAATAGAAAACCTAAAAACAATTAGCAACTTTTAAGACGACAACTGATGACACCCCCCTCTTCCCCTCCCCTCCCACAGCTCTTGCTGGAAAGGGGGAAGCACAGACTTAGTTTTAAGCCCAGTGCTTCACTTGAGATCATTTGGGTTTACAGAGGCAAAATATAAAAATTCCCCTCAAAGAAAGGGAGCATTATTTACCAAATACCTCAGTAGAGTATCTGATCCACCTACTGCTTCTCAGAAAAAATAATGAAGGTCCTATAGAATAAGCACGTTATGGCTCATACACTATATCATGAGGGACTTTTGGTGCTGAATGCTGTTCAGTAATGCTGTTCATTACTCTTCTTTTCTCATGGTAGCTGCTGAACATGCCTTTAATCTTCCACTTGGTGACCTCTTGCTCCATCTTATTTGCAGAAGCCTGGTAAATGACTACAACATTTTTGGGAGAAGCAGGGTCACACCATCCCTCCCATAACGTAATATTGTAATAGTTTTGTCTGTTGTCCTAATTTTTTTAATGTAATGTTATTTTGTTCTCTTAAAGGTCAAAAGGGACTGCAACTCACACTGCTATCCAAGGTACATTAGTGATTGAAAAATATCCCCAAGGATTAGATTATTATGTGTATATACAGACAGGAGAAGGTACTTTCTAGAAAGAATCAGGCCTTGGGGAAAAAAGGACCACCTTTGTGCCCTGTGTTTGTAGCCCCAAGAACAGTAGAGTTCTGGCTTATAGGTGACATATTTCAGAATTTCCATTAAAAATGGAAAAAGTGGGCAAAATCTTCAGTGAGTATAGTTTCATAGTTTCTAGGGTCGGAAGGGACCTGAGCAGATCATCTAGTCCGACCCCCTGCCATGGCAGGAAAGAGTACTGGGGTCAAACGACCCCAGCAAGGTGTTCATCTAACCTCCTCTTAAAAACCCCCAGGTAGGGTTCTCTTGGAAGTTGGTTCCAGACCCTAGCCACCCTGACCGTGAAGTAACACCTCCTGATATCTAACCTAAACCTACCCTCTGCCAGCTTGTGACCATTATTCCTGGTCACTCCTGGCGGTGCTTGGGGGAA
>NW_017729004.1:16456782-16474917 GCF_001723915.1 Gavialis gangeticus | reverse complement strand
CCTGTCAAGGTCTGATTGTAGCCTGTTGCTTCCTTCTAGTGTGCCCACGTCCCCCCACATCTTAGTGTCATCAGCAAATTTGAACAGGGTGCTTTTTACCCCCTCGTCCAAATCACTGATGAAGATGTTGAACAGCGTGGGCCTGAGGACCGAGCCCTGCGGAACCCCACTGTCCGCGTCCTTCCAGGTTGAGAAGTATAGATTGGCATGGCTCTATTGGCTACTTCTGAAACCACATTTTTAAGCAAAATTTGTGGTAAACAGTACTGAAATATTCCAGACAGAGAATGAGAATCCCCTAACAATACTACCTGATACCATAGCAAAAGAGTCAACCATCTACACAAAATTTGCGTCCAAAATTTCAAAGTTTCATACTTGGTAGGGTTGGAAGGGACCTGCACAATCATCAAGTCCAACCACCTACCATGGCTAGGAAAGGATGCTGGAGTGCAACCCTCCAGCCAATTTGCAACCCATCTGACTGTGTAGGTGTCGACACCACAGTCGCCTAATTTCTTTATTAGAATGGGGTGAGAGACAGTGTCAAAGGCCTTCCTAAAGCCCAGAAAGACTATGTCCACTACGACACCTGTGATTTTGTGACCTGGTCATAGAAAGCCACCAGGTTGGTCTGACAGGACCTGCCTTGAATGAACCCATGTTGGCTGCCCTTAAGCATGATCCCCCCTGCTGGTCCCTTGCAGATGTGCTCCTGGATAATTTTCTCAAAAAGCTTCCACAGGACTTAGGTAAGACTAACAGGCCTGTAGTTTCCTGGGTGAATAGGAACCATGGTTCTTCCCTGGCATTAATTGGAGGTGTAAAGCTAAACTCTTATAGAATGCCCTGAAGGGTGAGGGTGCAGATAGACATGACAGTTGAACCATTCCAAGAATGTCACCGACTGACTGGAAACCAGTTCACAACTGTCCAGGGTCAGAGCAGTCCTCACCCTCATGTTTTAGGCATTGCAGTGCTAAAAGACTTCCAGCAGAGGGGTAGCAATGAATACACAGCTCAAATGCAATTTTTTGTTCCCCATCCTTGCTAACACTGAGTTCAATAAAGATCCAGTCCTGCATATTACTGAAATCTGTGTGATGGTACCCTGACTGGAGTGCCTAGGGGGGGAGGGGGGGAGTTGGGAGAGGGGGCTGGATCCTTGCTTTTGGATTCCCTGGAGCTGGGTGTCTAGAGCCATCAGAGCTATTGCAATTTTTAAAAAGCACTTTCCCCCAAAGCCACAAAGTTTACTTTGATTCCTGAAAATGGACCACGGTTTGGTGCAACCTGAGCTGATTTGGAAGTAGAGGAGTTGTCCAAATGATTGGAGTGGAGCTGCCTGGACTGTGCTTCTGTGTGCCTGATTTTAAGGATCTGATCAGTAGGGCTGCATGAAGCTTCGGTACCAGATTTGATTCAGCAGAGATTCAGCCTGATTTGGTGGCTGAGTCTCCAAATCCGAATTGAATCAGAGGACCCTTTAATCCCTCTGAATTGAAATCGGAACCTCCAAATCAAGTCGGAGAGATTCGGACATAGACACAGCTTTAGATGTTTTTTCTACATACCTATAGGTAGCATGTGCATCTACCTAGTAGGTGGCTCTGTGGTGCAATGGATAGCGTATTGGACTTCTAGAGGGTGAAGGGATTCAAAGGCTTTGGGTTGGAGTCACGCTTTTTTCTTGCTGGGGTCACTTGCTGACTTCCTGCCTCATGAAGTCCCTTCCAGCCCCTAATGTCTGTGAAATCTATGGATGCTGGGGCACATGGAGTGAAGCACTTCTGGTCCATTTCAGGGTTTGCCGCTGAGCATGTGGAGGGCCTGTACTCCTGTGGGACGCTCCATGTGCCCCAGCATCACAGCATTCACAAGCCGCACTGGTACCTCGAGGTATGTAGAAAAAACATTTAAAGCTGTGTCTATGTCTGAATTGCTGATTCTCTGAATCAGCATCGAATCTTCAGATTCAGATTTGGCTGAATCGAATCAGGGACAGTGATCCGAATCAACGAATCGAATCACTGCCCCTGATTTGGGCTGAATCCAAATCTGAATCAAATACGGCCCACTTCGCACACCCCTACTGATCAACTTCCTTTCATTGGCTGACACTGGAGTCCTTGGGGCTCTTGTGGCCTTTAAACTAGTCTAAGTGTTATGTCTGTCCTCACCCCGAGTGCCCTGGGGTTTCATTAATACTGAATGTATTTAAAAGTTTACCCTTATATCCTCCTACATTTTCTACTTATAGCAAGGGAATTATGCAATTATACCTAGCAAAGAATTTAGCTAATTGAATTGAATATCAATTCTTCCAGACACTGAGAACCAGTCTCATCTCACTGAAAGCAATGGAATCAGATGTAAACCAAGTGAAAAAGGAGCTACAGACCTCAAAAGTCTATAAAAATTATTGAAAAGATTTCCATTCAGCACCTTAATTTCTAAGCAAGAGCCTTTATGACCCAAAGCTGAGAGAGAGCAATCTGACAGCTTTTCATTTCAAATGATTAATAGAAGCAACAACTTAGATTAGACTGGTCTTATTTCTTCCTGCATCCTTTCTTCTCACTCTCTCTCACTGTGCATTTCATAATCCTTTTGTTAAGCGAAGGTTATAAAAAAAGAAAGAGATTCAATAGAGCCTAGTTTTTCAGAAAAAAAGAAAACCCTCCCTCTGCTTGTGAGCAAATCTTCCCAATCCTTCTGTCAAACATCATTCCAAAAAATAACCCCATGGCTATAACACAAAAGCAGTGAATTGGTATTTTCAATCTTTTTTTTAAATGACTCCCCATTTGTCCTGTCTTCTGTTCCTGCTCCTAGGAACAGTCAGGCCCACAGCTTTGAATGTTTTGCAGGCTCCTCTCCTTAACTGCAACTATCTAAGCATCTCATACAGCACTAGGATTCAGATCTGTGCTCTGAAGAGATGTGGCCAACTGCTCTGTTGCCTAGTAGGAAGTGGGTATAATGTAGAGTAATGGGACAAATGTCAACAAAAGAAGGAAGGAAGCCAAATACTAGGAAGAGCTTCTCAATAGTGAGGACTGTTACAGTCTAGCCTAAGGGAAGTGGTAGAATCCAGATTGCTTTGGGTATTTAAAACTGGATACAAAACTCCTATGGACAGACATTCAAAAACCCTGAGCCTGAATTGATTCAATCTTTGCAGGTTAGTCTAACCTGCCTAGGCTAAATCAGTATGTAACCACAAAGACATGCCCTCTGGACTGAAAAAATGCTGGCACATGCCTACAGTGGCTCAGGCTAGAAGCTGGTGGCACTAGAGCAGCCCTCCCTTCCTTTCCACAAAGCTGAGCTCAGGGGGGATGTGGCCAGGCCCTAGCAGGAGGCTATGATTAGGGAGGGGTTCCCCCCCTCACTGGTCAGTGAGGGAGCCAGCAGGGGTTCACACAGCATTTATCACCCCATCACTAAAACAAATGGATCTCTCATTAGTTCAAACTCTTCTTAAACAACTTGTTCCAAGGAAGGAGGGACATTACATACTACCTGTTGATTAGCTCCAAGGAGCTCTAAGCCTGTCCAGTCTCTCTTCATCCTGTCTCCCACAGCACAGACCGGCAAGCCAGGCAGACACCTGCAGTCTCTGCCAAAGCTCCAGCCAGGGAGTAAAGGGGAGTGGCCAGCCCTTCTGTAGAGCAGAGAGCCTTGCCCAGCCTGGAGAGCATGCCAGGATGTTGGGGGACTCTGATTTAACTTAAACCAGCAAGGGGTCTGGGACAAACAATGCATAAACCAGTTTGACTCAAATCAGTTAAGTCTGATACTACATTCAGCCAGGTTTATCTGAAACTGGTTTCAGCCACTTTCAAACCAGTTTATGTGCACTGAATATCTGTCCTGTTACATGTTTATACCAGTTTCTGATCACTTAAACCAGTTTATGTGTAATGTATGTCCCTCATCTTGAGGATGGTCAGAAGCAGTCTCTTTCCTTTTCTGAAAGGCCATTTCTCTCTCTGGAGGCCTCCAGTACTCACTCTTCTCTAGGAGATGCCATGGGATGGGGTGGACTGCCTCAGAAAGCTTGGTTCTTTCCCCTTTAATGAGATTCTAGTCATGGTGCCTGCAAAAACATCCTGCCCAGGACATACAGGAAAGGTCATGTGGAAAACAGTCTTAGTTTGCTTTCCAGGAGCTGACTTCCAAAGTTTACAGGGACTGGAGAAAGCAAATATTTTGGACGACCCCCACAATATGGTGAGTGAAACTGGACAAACACTTTCAGATTTTGGGAAAGACCTAGCCTGGCAAGGTGCCAGAAGATTTAAAAGCATAAAATAGACCCATGAGGCTTGCACATAAATCTCTCTAGCTTCAGCATATAACACTAGCTATTGGCTACAGAATCATAGGAAAATAAGGCTGCAGTCAAGGAGTCATCTAGTCCAACCACCGCTCAAGTCTGCATCACCACTGCCAAACCATTCCAGACAAGGATGCATCTAACTTGCATTTAAAAACTTACAGTAATGGGGATCCCCTAGGTAATCTGTTTCAGTGCTTATCTACTCTCAGAGTTAGAAAGTTCTTCCTAACATGTAACCTAAAATATCCCTTATTGCAATGTGATACTTAATAAAAAGGGCTTCCCTTCAACTCCACCTGTTTGCCACATCACTTCTGGCCAAGGAAATGCTCCCCACTGGCTCAATATTCATTGTGGTCTGACTATAACTTTACTGGGATAGGTCCAAGTCATCTGCACACCATTACAGGAGCTACAGTCAGTCTGAATGCTGCCTGACAGCGCCTAGAGCAGGGGCAGGCAATTATTTTGGGTGGAGGGCCACTTACTGAGTTTTGGCAAGCCACTGAGTGCTGCATGACAGGCAGCCGGGGCAGATAAATATTAATTTTCTTAATTTGGGGGTGCCCCGTGGGCCGGATAGAATGGCCTGGCAGGCCGCATCCAGCCCCTAGGCTGCATTTTGCCCACCCATGCCCTAGAGTGAGACTCTGAGGAGGCATAGGCAGAATACGCTTATTTGTGAAGTCCCAGACACCAAAACTCCTTTGCAGCAGAGATTAGGATGGGGCAGGCAAAATATGGCCCATGGGCTGGATGCAACCTGCCAGATGATTCTATCCAGCCTGCAGGGCCCCTAAAAAATTTAGTAAATTAATATTTATTTGCTCCTGGCTGCCTGTCAAAGATGGCAGGGCAGTAGGACCCATGGAGAGCCAGAAGGACTGAGCAGCCCAGGCCTGCCCCACCACCAGCCATTTCCCTGCTTTCCTGCTCCCACACTGCTCCGGCACCTCGTGGCTTCTTACTGTATCGCCAAACCGCAGGAGCATGGAGCTACACCAGGGTGTGTGTGTCTGTGAGTGTGATTGTGTGTGTGTGTAGGAAGGGGCAGAGAGAGAGAGAGTGTAGGGAAGGGAAGGGCAGAGTGTATGTGTTCATAGGGTGCATCCCACACGTACACCCACCATACACATGCACCCATGTGCCCCCTCACACTGCCATACACACAGACTCCCCATGCCCACACCCCCTCACACACCTCAGCCACCCTCCCCCACAAACCCCATACCCACCCACACCCCACATATCCACACACACATCCATATGCTCCTTCACCCCTACCTATCCACCCCCACAGACACACCCACACCCTTCCCCACACCCCACATACCCACAGCACCCCACAAAGCTTTACCCACCCCCATGCCCCTACTGCCCCACGATATCCAAGAGTAAGACTTAATTTTAAGCTATTATATTGTTAAGATATTAGATGTCAAGTTATCTTGGAATTACACACTGTGTGCACTCATACATAGCTGGGCAGTTGTTTGGCCCACGTGCAGTTGCCTGGCCTATGGCTGGATAGGCATCTGGCTGAGGTCATCTGACCCCAGCACTCTTTCCTGGCTAGGCAGGGTGTCGGACTGGATCTGTTGAGGTCCCTTCCACTCCTAGCATCTATGAATCTATGAATCACCTCATGTGCACTACGCAGACACATGTAAACAGGACAAAAATATTTTTTGAAATCAATTAATGAATGTTGTAGATGTTCGCTTTTTTAGAATAATTTGTATTTTTCTGTTCTGAGATGGCAAAACCCCTTGCTGAAAGGAGTACTTTTGGGGGAAGGAGAGGGACTTCTGATGGCAAAGGTCAGAGGCTAGGGTGCGGGACTTCCAATCACAGGATGGTGACCAGGGGGTGGGGCACCTGTCAAGGGGCAGAGCTACCCATGCAGCCCTCAACAGCTTGCCAGAACTCGGTAAGTGGCCCTCCAGCCGAAATAACTGCCCACTCCTAGATTAGGAGAAGGCTGAGTTTCACCACATCTGTGGCTCCCTGAAAGACTCCTCATTCACATAGGGAAGGTTTCTCACATCCAGCAGTAGCAGAAAGGCCTTTTTTAGTCTCTGAGGTGAGAGTGCCAACAGCAGTGTGCTTTAACATCAATTGTAATGTAGAGACCAGGTGTCATGTATCTGCTGTCCCTCATGGTATGCTGTAAGGCCTGTCTTCCAGTTTTGGAAGAATGAATTAGTTGTCATAGGTAGCAGCAGACTTCATTAGATCTCTGAAAGTTCATGTCTCTCTGAACTAGCTAAGCTTCAAGGTGCCAACTTTCCCTCCCTTCTGCCTGACTTCAGACTAAACATGGCTAACTACCTCTCCCTAGTGTTTGGAGAAATGGTGTGTGGGTGGAAGTGGGGGGAGGAGGGGAGGGGTGAATAGACAAAATTTTCAAACTTTAGTATGTAAACTTAGGCCCCTAAATAAAGTACTCAATTTCTGAGAACTTGAACTCCAGTGGCTGCCGTTCACATCAGTGGGAGCTGCTGGTACTTATGACATGAAACTCAGGACAACTAATCAAGTGCTTCACAATGGGCTTAGGTGCCAATGGTTGAAGTTTTTTACCAAGTCCCCCAAGCAAACTACTTAAATTACACTGGTGCCTGTCCCCAGTGACCACCAAGGCACATGAAAATAAAAATATCAGATGCCCAGCAGAAGTGGCTACAAGCGAAATGCTGAGAAATATTGCAGTGAATCATTGAGAATACTCAAGGGTAGTTTCCCAGGACATGCAGATGAGTGTTGGGGGCTGGGACAAACATATATGCAGAAGACTACATAAAACTAGGCAGTGGATTAGTAAAAAGCTGAATATGATTCTCAACTGCAAGATACTTTCTGCCTGTGGTTGCGTTACTGGACTAGCCCCCGTTTCCCAGGTCACATCACCCTGGATTCTCCCTGTCTTTGAGTACTCCAACTGGATTCTCCATCTTTTGCTGTCTTCAGCCCTGTTCTGCACTGGTGCATTTGGAGACCCCACTTGTTCTGGAAAATCTGTCCCCATGCCACTTCCTCTCCCACCCTTACCATTTGGGATGGCAACATTTTATCCATTAGCTGAAATTTTGAACAAGTGGCCTCTTCTGCTGTAAACCTGATGCTGTATTATGAATTGGCCGTCTTCTCTGCACCAGATGATGAACACAGCCATAGCAGTTCCATAATATGCCTGAGCTCCATCAGCCTGGAGAATGAAGAACTGAGCCAGGTGAACAGTTTTGCAAATTAATTTGACCCTTCTCCTTATAAAGGGAAGAGGGACAGTCAGCACCTTTCTGAGGAGTTTTGCTGTCTTAGACAAACTGAAGTATCTAGGGAAACGAGAAAATATACAATAGTAAAGACGATGCTGACCTAAGCAAGTAGTTCTGCTGTTTTTTGTGGCACAGTTTTCCAATGAGAAATAAAACACTTTTGTGAGGGTCAGATACCAGATGGTAACTAAATTGCTTATCTGGCTTTACAAGAGTCTAAAGTTATTTTCAAGCCAGGGTCAAAATTTCAGTTCTGATTAAAAACACCAAAGAAGTCTCCAAGCCACTTATCTAATATGAGACATTTAGAAACAATTTATGTGCTGACTTACACCCTTTCCTGCCTGCCCTGACTTAAGAAACTAATTTCAGGCAACCACATGTTTTTATTCAGAACTGTACAAAAATATGCTGGAACTTGAGGTTGTGCATGCAAACAAATATCGCTTTGGACCAACGACACAATAGTTCCTCTCTATGGGACTGCATGAAGTTATGGATTGGAGGACTGCAGAAAGGAGTCAATGACATGACTATAGCCAAATTACAAGAAAATGAATGACAAGAAAAAAGATTCCAGAGACCTAAATGCGTGGGCAAAAGATGACAAGGGTGCATACGAGGAATTGGGGGCGAGGGACACCAGATCTACACAGCAAATGGGCTTTCAAAGAAAACATTTTAGATTCAGGAAAGAAACCAAGTAACCAAAGCAAAGTTTCCAGGAGAGAGCATCCAGTGTAAGCCTCTCACCCATCAGCCTATGAGAGCAAAATGACTGTAGAACAGTGTCTGGCACCACAGAAGCCTTAGAGATGTAAAGGTCCATTGCACGCAAGGCAAAATTGCAGCAGTTACCTGACAGCACCACCCAGAAAAGAAATAGGAAGTATATGCTCTGACTATGAACTATGGTGGTAGGAGGGGTATGATCAGAAACTTAAAACAGAGTTTAGAAGATTTTTCCCCCATTTCTCAGGTCAATATAAGAACTCTAAGGCTGTGGAATTGTTCTGCAGGAGCATTGTTTTAGGGTACATCACTCAAATTACATTGGACTGGCTTAGATAAAGAACAGTATATATTCTAGATGACAGTCCCGTAATAGCCAAAGGATGGCCTCTATGATCCAATAAGTCATTTCCCTCTCCAGACTCCACAACTGTATGAGTCAATGTGAATAAAAACTGTTTTTTTGCACCAGTAATATTCACAGCATAAGTCTCTTTCATCTAAAGCGGGGGGCGGGGAGGGAAATCAGAATGCATATTAAAAACCAGTGGCTGTGCTTATAAATCAATCTACTGGGAATAAGCTTTTCTTTTTTCTAGACATTTGGGAAAACTAGCTCATGAGAAGAGATTTTAAGAAGTGCCTTGGGCAACAGAGAAACATAAAAAGCACTTTGCTGCTTCAGTGACACATTTAACATAAAAGAAATCTAAACGTGATCATTTCTCAGTCCAACAGTTTTTGACTTCATAATGAACAAAAAAGACAACGAAATACTCCCTAAAAAAGCACGCAAGTCATCACGTTTTGATCAGCTACCCAACAGCATTGGTGATTAATAATGTCTGCTGCTGGCGACATTCAGCATTTAATTTCTGACTTGCCTGGCAAAATTCAGATAGTTCTCATCAGAAAAGCGCAGCACAAGTTATGCCAAAAAATGTATTTCTTAATTTTCTTACACTACAACAGCTGTCCTTTATTTTAGGCCCTATTTACTTCTGCCCACAAAACTATTCCATGCTTGCTGATTTAACTAAGAATCACAAATGCTGATCCATGAAACTGAGGTACCGAGTGCTTTTTTACACTACAGAGTGACAACTCATTGTTGAGCCGCGTCATTTTAACAGTTAAGTTTTGAGACAGTCTAAAACTAGACATAACGACAGCGGCGCATCCGTTTGCTTAGGCATGGTTGCCGAGATTCCATTTAGCAAACCTGGACGTTATCTCCGCGTAGTAAGGTAATTAGATGTACCTGTCAAGCATTTGACTCTCAAGGTTACAGTCATCTGATGAAACATTAAAGTAAAATCTACAGGGATTCATTCTGAAATGTTGACTAACTTACAGAACATTAACTTTGGCTACATGTCTGTATTATGCAGTGCGCACATCCACACACGTGCACAGGGCTTGAATTTTCAAAGTCTGGTAATGCTACCTGTTCTTTTACACGGCCAATAGCCGAATCCTTTGGTCTCTTTCCATGACAGCTGCCATTTGTCTCCTGCTCCACCACAGTGGAAAAGAGATTTGCACATGCAAAAAAAACCAACCCGACTTTCAAGATGGCCCTGGCTCTGCATTAAGAGAAAAACAAATTTAGAAAGGAACAACCTAAGGTCTCAGTGAGAGGGTGCAGGTTTTGTTTCTTCCCTCTCTCTGACCGGCTGCTCTTGGAAACAAAATAGAAGCTGCCTCTAGAGACCTTTATGAAATGGCACTGGGATCTCTAGGGATTCACAGGAGTCATGGCCTCTCTGTGGCTTCCCGGTGATAGAGATCCTGATTTTAGTTACGTAAACTATTATGGAATCATATATACAGGAAACCCTCATTATTTGCGGGTTCAGCATTCGTCGTTTCAAATATTTATGAATGCTGAACCCGCAGTTTAAATACACTTTGAACACTTACTGGAGCTCCTTGGGAGCTTTCTGCTGCCGGACTCCTGCCACCACCGCTGTGCCCCCCCACAGCTGCCGGGGGTACTGCGTTCATGAACGCGGTGCCTTATCCACGGATTTCACCATTTGCAGGGGATACGAGCACGTATCCCCCGCAAATGGCAAGGGTCGCCTGTATATATATTTGGGGCAGCATTTTTAAAAGAATTCAGGAAGACAATTGGCTAATATCTTCAGTAGGAACAATATATCTGGGGGCAGAAATAGATGATCACCTTGAGAAACCTACCCTAAATCATCACTTCACAATGCTCTATTTTGCTATACCGGAATGCGGGTCCCACTTCCTTCATTACCTCTGTCATCCCCATGGCTAGTAACCACTTTATCAGCTTCTTCTCTTGAAGAAACTTTTTGCTTTAGAAAATGCAAAGCCACTAAGTGTGTTGCCACCGAATGTTGATGTGACTTGAACTTGGATGTACCACATCCTGTTGTTCCTAGACTGGCAAGGGGCTGTGCTTTCACTGAAGTTGCCCGGAGACAAAAAAGAGAAGCCAAGGAAAACAAGACCCTTCTCTTCCTATCTGCGAGGAAACATTTGATCAAACCTTCCCTTCCCTACTGCTGAGCTAGCGATTCTTGGTTTAGAAAGACCACCGCTTCTGCTCATTACCTGCCCATTGTTTTCTCTAATGATTCACACTTCCGTTTTCTTCATAATACAATTGCTTCAGGCATAAATAAACAAGATCGTCTTATTGGGGAACAAAAGAGAGTCACGAGAGCAAGCCAAAGCCGTACCATCACCTGTCAACCGGCCTGCTGCAATGGCATTAATATTTCAAACATTCACCTTGGCTGCAACACACAGCGTGTTCTTGTTCTTTCTTTTCTTAAAATGAATACCATA
This sequence comes from Gavialis gangeticus, assembly GCF_001723915.1. Classification (NCBI taxonomy): domain Eukaryota; kingdom Metazoa; phylum Chordata; order Crocodylia; family Gavialidae; genus Gavialis; species Gavialis gangeticus. The sequence goes on along the minus strand of NW_017729004.1, from coordinate 16,463,736 downwards.
TTTTTCATTTAACCCTACTTTTCCCACCAAAGCATCCTCCAGGCGCAGAAATAATGACATGTTCGAATCCTAGAATATCAGGGCTGGAAGGGAACTCGTAAGGCCGTCTAGTCTGGCCCCCTACTCAAGGCAAGATCACCCCAGTCTAAACCGGTCCAGAATAAAACCCTCCAATGACAGGAATGCATTTGCGATAAAAAAGATTTTAAAAGAATCACCGCAGCAAGAAAACTCCAAAGCCAAACTTACAATCATTGTGTGCATCTTCAGAGCCCATTGCTGGGTTTATTAATTTTTCAGGCTTTTTCCCCCCCCTCTAGGTTACACAGAGCAGCTGGCAATGGGTGAAAGAAAGAGTTGGCGGAGGAAAGGCAGACAATAGTGTGGTATTCCCAGCTGAGCCAGTCACAAGTCTTCTTGGAACTGAGGAACAAAGTGGGCATCAAGTACAGGGAGAGATCACCTGGAGTTTTGCTTGGGGTGGGGAGTAGTGGAGTGGAGGAGAAAGAGGGGGGGCGTCTGCTTCACAGCTCTGCCAAATGCATCCTCTTAGCAGCAAGGTGTTGGTTGCCAATGGCTACTAATGACTGAGAGCTTCTCTGCAGCAAGTTAAGCCATCAAGTTAATGGGAAAGTGTCTGAAAAGGAGAACAGGCATCTCAGTGGGAACCAGGCAGTGAGTGCCTTCTGGAACTGCTTGTTGATAAACTGCGGGTTATGTTTTGCTGATTGTTCCTATTTGTTCCAGTCCCATTTCCTCCGAGACGAAGAGGGACAAAGCAAATAAATGAGCCTCAGGGCTTTTCCTGACTGACTACAGCACATGGCTTATTAGGGACAAGCAGAGCCAGCTGCCCACGTTCTTTACTGGACCACTGAGGAGCAAAGGTCCTTTTGAAAGAAGCCCAGAAAGCTTCAGGCATGGGGTGCTAGCTGATTGCTGACAAGGGGCATGCTGGGCAAAAAAGTTCTGGAAACCCCTCTGTTCCCTTATGCCGTGCCATCTGGCCAGTACTTTTACCTTAAGGCAAATGCAACTTGTACATGTGTCTAGAGCAATGGCTGGGACCTATTTCAGTTAATCTAAATAACTATTAGCCCAGTTCATTACCTGGCTAAGGTACCTAGCAAGCATCTTCCCTACCACACCTGTCCTGAAGCTGGCAAATACCATGTAAACACTGGCTCCTGGTTATCCCTGTTGCAATGATATATGTATGCTCTCATCATTATCAAGTCCCTGCTGGACTATTGTTATGTGCAGACATCTATGCATATGGTGGAAGAAGCGGTCGCTGCCCTGGTGATCTTAAGATCGAAAGTCTGGCCCTTAAGAAGTTGTGTAACATGCAGAGATGAGGGACAGGCAGGGGAGTGAACAGAACCATTCCTCCTCATGCCCTTGCGGGGCAGATTACCCTCATGGGGACGGGACAGTTGTGGGGTGAAGGCAGGTTCATTCTCCATATAGTGAGTCCAGGAGAAGAGGTGATGCAGGGTGGGAGGTTGTATCTTATATGCCATTTTGGTGTACAGTTTTGAGTAATCACGGTTTTCCATGGCTGCATATCAGCCCGCCACCTGCCATTTTCCCCATAAGCCTTTTGCCTTGCCAACCACCAAAACTTTCAGGAACCTAACCCCAGCAGCTGGCAAGGGAAACCTGTATTGCAGTGGGTTTGCTCATCCGGGCAAGTAGGCAGTGTATGGAGGACCTGCTCCACTCTTTCCTCTGAGCAGCACACAATTCCCACTGTCTAACTCACAATCCTTTTTATTTCTGTGATGTTAACACAGTTTTGGTGGGGAAATATGCAGCTTTGCTCAGATCTTGCCTATGTAAAGAGCTAATAGCCACACGCAACAGCAAGCTGGGCTCGTGGAGCGGGGGGGAGGTTGAAGTGGGGGTTGCAGAACAGGTACATCTGAGGATGTCTGATCGGCTGCAGATAAAAAAAACACGCTGACAGTTCAGGAACAATGTGACCCACACAGCTCCAACAGTGGAAACAAAAACAGTCCCACACGGGCTCATGGGAACCATCATCCAAATGCCCATCTCCCTCCATTCAGTGGTTCTGTCAATGGCTGGATCTTCCTATTGTCCTGCTTACAGGTACCTCACTGTTCAGTCAGGAGTCAGGTTCTTCTACTCTCCATCGCGATTTGTTCTCACATTCACAAACAGACCCGCTGATGGGTGTGGGACTTAAATAAGGTTAGAGACTCTGATGTCTCATGAGAGTGTGGCCAAAAATCGGGCAGGATTTTTCTCCCTGAAGTGACCAAGTGAAGTATCCCATTCAGAAAGGCATTAAGACATAGTCACACAATTAAAACTAAACGCCGGTTGCATGAGGTGGCACATGCCATCCCTAGTCCTCTGTCCCTGGCTGCAGGCACATGACACATTTCCTTCAGGGTAAACTGACTACTCTGCAATGAAAGCCAAATGGACACACGATCTACAGCCTTATGTCAGTGTTAAGTCATTCCACTCCAAGGCAAAGTTATCCTCCAAAAAGTGAGGAGTAACAACATGCCGGTGTAAGTAATATCAGTGCACCAGCAGTCTGTTCACCCCACTGTCACCCTTTGCCCTTTGCTCAATGCAGCCTGGCTGTCTCGCCACCCAGGGGCCAGGCACTGGGTATGGCAGCCAACTGGGGAGAGCTGGTTGTATTTCCACCATTTCCTATGGAGTAAGTTTACTCTGTTATGCATTGGTTAGAAGCTGGGGAAGTATCGCCCTCCAGCATACTTCCTGGGACAACTCCCTGCTATCAGTGGGTCTAGATCAGACCCTAAAAAGGGACAGAATATGATTCCTGGGTGGGGATGAGGATGATGCTCAGGGTGACGGGAACAGGAACAAGGCTGTATCCATTATCTTGCACTTCTTATTGAAGAGGGATTAATAACCATCCCATTAAACGTTTCTATGCCAGGGGTGGGCAAAATATAGTCTGCGGGCTAGATCCAGCCCACCAGGGGATTTTGTCCAGCCCACGGCGGGTCCCTCAGCTGCATTTGGCCCAGGGGCGGAGGGGCAGCCCAGGCTGTGGCACATGCAGCTGGTCCTGCCACCTCAGGCCAAATCTTATTTAGATCCCACACCCTTCAGTGGGACTGTCTGTCAATGTGAGAACAAATTGTGATGGAGAGTGGAAGAACCTGACTCCAGGCTGAATAATGATGTACCTGTACCGCCTTCCAGGGCTGGGGCGGTGCAGTGGCTGGACTACACAGCCCACTACAGCTCCCCAAAACTCCCTAAGTGGCCCTCCAGCCCAAATAATTGCCCACCTTGCTCTATGCTCACGTTATGGTCGTTGCTTGTATTGCAGTAGCTGATACAGCAATCACTGTAAGGTGTTTGGAGCAGGGACTATCTTTGTTATATGTTTGTAAAACCCATAGCATAAGGAGGTAATCATTCATGACCGGAGCTTCTAGATGCTACTGCAGAATAAAAGTGTAATAAAAGAAGAGTGCCATTCTGTTAGACACCGTACATATACATAACACAGGGTGTACCATCTACCCCTTGCTAGGCAGACAAAATAGAGGATGGGAAGGGAACAGAAGGATGAAAGGATTTGCTTTACACATCATGCAACAGGTTAGTGACAGAGCCTGAAGTAGCACTCAAGTCTCCTGAGCAATGAATGCTCTAAGCAGTGGACCATGCTTCTTCTGATAATAGAAGACCTTGAACTGTGTGGAGCTATTGCAGGGAGTCCCCAGATGCCAGGGCAGGTGCAGAATCACTAACAGCAGCCTTCCTGGGGAAAAACAGGTTTCCAATAAGTAAGTGTTGATTGCTTGAGCAGCTGCTTGAGCAGCTGAAGGAAAGGCTGGGTAATCTCAAGGTAGCATAATGTTCAACTGCTGGCTCTAGAGCAGCCAGCAAACTGCCCACTGACAGAAAATGCATTTGTTAGCATTCCTATGACAACCTTAATTCTCTGGACAGTCAAGTGGAGCTGTGGAGACTGCATTTCCCCCCTGCTCAGTCCTGAGGCTTTCCTAGGAAGATCTCCAGGAGGATTGTTTAATGATAATTTTTCTTCCACTTCAGTTGCTTTCTATGAACAAGGACAATTATGGGACCCACCCCATTAAGTGGGAAAGCGTGGTTGCAAAAAACAACTTAGGGACTCCTTGTTTTATCCAGAGGAAGCTGGTTCAGTTTAGAAAATAAGCCAGAGGCACAGTTCTTGAGTTGGGATTCAGTGGTTTCTTATAAAATCTCCAACTTGTCCACACTGAAAGCAACAGAAACTCTGGTTGCAGCTGTTGTTAGAATCAATTTCTGTTTGCCCAGAATTTTGCAGGGTTGGGCCTTACATGGTTGCTGGGACGAAATGGCCATATACTAAGGGCTTGAAGTTTGAAGGGACACGTGGAGAAGTGCATGTGTGCTCTTGGATGTGAGTTTTAATTTGTGAAATCATGCGTGTGTTGTGTATGTTTACAATGTGGAGGGTGGGATGCGGAGGGGAAAGAGAGAGATCGACTGGGAAAAAGATTCTTTCTCTCTGCCATTGACACCACTAATGATCATCAATGCTGAGTGATACCTTCCAATGCTCTTGCTTTGCTTATAAAATTCATAGTGGCAGAATGCTTCTTCTCTCCTCTACAGCTGCCAGGCACTAAAATTATTCTCCTAGACCCAGCAGTAAAGGGTCATGCTTTTAGTGTACGAGCTCCAGGAATCAAATTCTGCAGATGGTCCAATTCATTTAGTGGGGCAGCCTTTGCCTGAAGTTCTGACATGCCATGTGGTTCCTCACGAGTGGAAGTGTAGTCAGTTCACTCTTTAATTAGAAAACCATGCAGGAAAGAAAGAGGAATGGAGCAAAAAGAGGAAATATGGAAGCATTGCACCCAATAGGAATATAAGAGCTGGATCGAAAATCTACTGAAATCAGTAGAAATACTTCCATTCACTTTACGAGGCTTTGGATCAGCCACTAAGTCAGAGGGACAACAGAGGAAGAGGGAAAAAAAAGTATAAAGCAAAAAATGCAGTATATGGAATAATAAAGGAGAGAATGAAAAAAAGAAGTAAAGAAGGGTGGAGAAGAAGCACCGCACAATCTTTAAAAAAAAATAACCTAGTGGAAAGCTTACTGGCAGAATTAAATATAGTAACCCCATAATAAAGCAAATGGTATAATAGAACCATCTGATAGGCAGGCATGGGACATAAAATCCCTTAAAATGATCTTGATGACTGATGAAGTCTGTTAACTCTTACTACAGACTGGAAGGGAAGAAGTAGAAACATGGGGATTCTTCAGGATAACAGGAGATCCAGGGAGGATTTCCAGATCACAACAAAATGGCAATGCTATGAGAGTCTTATCTCACACTGGTGTCAACCCATTTGTTCTCCAGGGAAATTGCTTTCAGGTCTCAGCAGTGTAAATGAGATCAGTAGCATAAATGAAATCAGTTACTCAGTACAGTAGATGAGATTAGAGAGGAGCAGGTAATAAAAATAGACCAGTAGAGAGAAGACTCTATTTTGGGATTAATGCAGTTCAACAAGATTGTGATAAAATGTAAACCAGTGGTCCTTGCTATTTTGAACCAAAGAACACAACTCTGTTTCCAAAATCAGAGAAGATGAAAGGGGTGTTTTGTTTGTATGTTTTTTAACAAAGAGAGCAATATAAATGACCCATCTACCCAGGAAAAAAAAAATCAAGACATCAATTTTACAATCCTGTCATTAAATTTTGGAGATTTAAGTACAAAATTCTGATTGTTTCTAGAAAAAGGCACATATCTGCTACAATATACCTTTGCGTTTGCACATCTATGGGAACCTAGTTTAACTGCAGCATTTAAATACCTAGGGAATAAGTGAGATACTAGGCAAAGAAGGAGACAATAGTAAAAATGTGTTTTAAAAGGTCTGTTGAAAATTATCTATATCATGTAGTGCAAAAAGAATATGTAATGGAACATAGTGTTGATACAGATCTTGGCATATTCCAAGCAGTCCTCACGGCATCACCTCTAACGATAATACGATGAAAGCAGGTAGATTTGTACCTTACAGACTAACAAATATCACAAATTTTATATATGTCACAAATTTTCATGAGCTGAAGTTCACAAGCTGTGAAATACTCCACTTTCTGCATGTCCTAAAAGGAGAGAGAAATTAGAATACAAAAGTCAAGGGAGAGAAGAAGAGGGAGAAAATGATAGAGGGAGAATGGGAGGGGGGCAGTGCTGGGAGAGACAAGCAAACATGCAGTAAACCGATAGGAACATAGGGCTCTTACACACATTCAGGGGGCGGCTCCAATGCTCTGTGACTCAGTTAATCAAGTCTTCTGGAGCAGGTAATTACTGCACTCCAGCAGACTCCAGCGTTATGTGTATTAGTGTCCCTGCTCTGAAAAATGGCAGTGAGGACCTTTAAACTGAATCTCATTCAACAGGCTTTAGTTCAAAGCACCCCGCCGCAATTTTTCAGCACGGGGATGCTGATACACATGACCCTTCCAGGATCTTTTAATTAGCATGACTATCTGAGCTGTGCTAATTGAAGTGCTCCCACCTCCCAAAGCATGTCTGTGAATGCCCAAAGAAGTCAAAAAAGCTAACTCAGATAATCGGATACGAATCCATAGACCCATTCATCATATAGGATAGACAATAATTAAGATATTTGCTTAATATCTAGTATCAAGCAAATATCTGATGCCCTATTTGCCCATGGTCAGTAGGGCTGTGAGAAACTTCAGGTGGTGATTCGATTTGGAGGAGATTCGGCTGAATCTCTGAATCCAAATCGAATCAGGGGACCAATTTAAAGGTCCAAATCAATTCAAAGCTCTCTAAAACTTCGGAAAAGATTCAGAGAGCTTTGATGATTTGGTCAGACCCTGGCGGCTGCAGCAGGGAGCTGCAGCCGGATAGGAGCTGGTAA
>NW_017729004.1:16452067-16456699 GCF_001723915.1 Gavialis gangeticus | reverse complement strand
TTTAAAAAAAAGCCCTGGTGCTCACCAGGTGCTGCCGGGCGGGGGCGTGATCCCCACTGCCCCCCACTGCAGGGGGGGCTCTGCCACAAGCCCCCACAAACCCCCCTGCTCCCCCAGGCTGCCCATGGGCCCTTTAAGGAAAAAAAAGGCCAGCTCTGGCCCTTTAAAGAAAAAAAAAAAACAAGAAAAGCCCTGGGACTCACTGCTCCTGCGGCAGCCTCAGGCCTTTGGGGGCTCATGCAGAGCCCCCCACATGGCGCGGGGCAATGGGAGGCAGCCCCCCCCTGCCCAGGAGCACCTGCTGAGTTGGGGGGGGGGGTTTCCCCAAGTGCCAGGAGTTGGGGGAGGCGGGGGATGGGTCTGGCTTAGCTGATTCGGAGATTCGGCAGCAGCTGAATCTCCAAATCAGATTTGGCCGAATCGAATTGGGACAGCGATTCAAATTACCAAATCGAATCACTGTCCCCCAAATCAACCAAATCCAAATCCAAAGCGAATACTAGCCAAGAGACCACGCTGCCTATCAAAGATATTTGCCGCAGCATCATTTCGGTGGTTTCTCTACCTGTTCTTTGTGGGCACTTCCAAGGTTCTGTCTTCAAACCTTGCTTCTCCCATTTTTACATACAACACAGCTGATTTTTTTACTATGGACGTATGACCAATTTCCGGTGGGGAAAAAGTAGGTGAGGCTTTGCCGTATGTCTGATGCTGTGCTAACTATCCATGCACATGCTCTGAACTGTGGTAACTCACTCTTCCTTCGAGGAGGGCTAAGCTGCACAGTTTAGCTTCCACTCGTCACAGGGTAAGAGCATGCACACGGACAGTTATTGCACCACAGCTGATCCACAGTAAATTCCCACCTACTCTTACCCCATGGGAAATTTTTGTACATCCATACCTTAATTATGGAGAAAGATAGAGATAATTCTTATGGGAATACACTAAAAAAAGATCAGCTGCAAATTTCTGCTCTTCCCCATGCGTAGGGAAGAGTTCAGCAACAGCTTTGCTTTGATCCCATTACAAAAGTATCATTTTTCTTGTAGATTGTTCTGGGGAAAAAAATCATGTCACCCAAGGCTCATGCCCTCCACAGCATCTGGATTTATATCTGAGAAGTGAGGCAAAAAAATATGAAATGGCTGCTTCCAAAAATGTTGACTCATGAACACAGGAAACCAGCTTTGCTCTTGGTATGTCTCCTCAGACTGGTTATAAATTGTCACACAAAAAGCCAATGTTAAAAGAACCTCAAGGCTGCAAAATCAAGCAGTCAAAGTTAGGGACTGCCTAAGAAAAGGTTGCCTCAGTCCTTTCCTTAATCTTGTTCTCTGAAACGGCCAAACCAATTTAACTGGAACTTTGCAAAATAAATGCCTCCTGAGGAAGAAACTTGCCAGGGAAAATTGAAGCCCAAACAGAAAAAGTTTGGCCGGCAACAGGAAGCAAAGTCTTTCAAATAGGAAGTGTCAGCTATAATTAGTTACAGGTAGCGCTGCCAGTTCCTCATACATCAGATGAGTTGTTGAACCTTTAATAGTTGTTTTAAATGTTTTAGTCTGCTAAATTTTGGGTTGTTTACTACTTCATCTCTCCTTGCCTCCTCAGTAGGAGGCAAAACATTACTTGGATAAGCCTTTAGGAAATAGTTTCCTTAATTATCCTTTTTTGCAAGGCAAAGCTTGGATTCCAAGTACTGATCCGCGTTACTATTATTAAATGCCTTGCAACAGGGCCTTGGATAATGAAACAGGATTCCCTGGCCCTAGGACTGAGTCCTAAATGGCAGGTGGACTTTCTCTGTCCTGACTCATCCAGTATTGACAGCCCCAAGGGTTTAGAAAAACAGTATTTTTTAACTGTGATTTCTGTGATTTCACTGGATCCAAGGCTGATGTTACTACATAGAAGTTTCTTGGTGAACTGCTAAAAAAAAAAAAAATCTCACATAAGCAAGTGATGGTATATCTCAGCTGGTTGCTTTCTTATTCCCAATGGGTTTGAATTTTCCCACGTAGAATTTAACACAGCCAGTAAAACTAGACACTTTGAAAATTTAGGTCCACAAATGTATCTCAAGAGGCTATCATTTAGTATGAAAGGCTTGGTCAATTTGGAGTGAATCCTAAATTAAAACAAAGAAAGGTTATTTAATTTGCTAATGATGCTGGTCATTAGCGGTCATTTATTCAAAGTGGTCATTAGTGCCAGCTCTTCTGAGATTCAGTATGGGAAGCCAACAATGACACACACAGTCAGTGCATACAGCGAACAAAATACCGGCATACAAAAATTAACTATCGCACTGCGGTTGGCTAACTCAATATGTATTGATTTGTGGGTGCTGCTACCTAAAAAAAAATAAGACAAACTATATTAAACTTTGGAATCATGTTGAATCAGGGTGGACCTCAGCAAATTGGATAATGGAAAACCTGCCCCAGCAGCACTCCTGCAGTAACACAATTAACAGATAATCACCTTCTGGAGGCCATAACTAACTGACAGCCACATTCTCTTGGCAAGTTTCATCTTAAGCCCCAGTGACTGCCCATCCAGAGCAGAACTCACTCGGCAGAGCACATTACACAGGTACCTGAAGTTGAGTGCCCATTTACATCCACTTCAAATATGATGTCCTGGTTACCGGCAACAAACTCTTAAATAGTCTGGGTCTTAATAATCCCTCCCAGTATCCTAAGATCTGGTAGGATTGATGAACACTTGTTTCTTTTTTTTGCTTATTACATCTAGAAGAAAGCTTCAGTCATCTCATGTATGGAGGCTATATAAATAAGAAAGAGTGCCCCACTGAGTCAGAGGCAAAACACTGTGGCCAGGTGCCTGAGCATGCCATGCACAGGGGTGTGATTGTGAAGTGGTAGCAGCAGCTGTTTTTTCTGTCCCCAGCCCCTAGCCCCACAACTCGGTGCCCCTGGCCTCAGCTACCCCAGTGGCCCCACCCTAGTTACACCACTGCAATGAATGCACATCTGGTGTCAAACAATCCCATTTCTAGAACTCAATATAAAACATGGACGGGATGTTTCAAAGGAGTGTAAACAGAGGAGCAGACAGACAATGTAAACCTCCACTTCGGGGAAACTTTGCCGAGCTCAATGTAGAACTGCCTCTGAAAGGACCAGGGTTAAAACTCCACTGGCATAAATTACATATGTTGTCTGTCCACAGCTCATTTTGAGATAGCCACTTGCTCAAGGTAAACAGACTGTTGCCTGGTAACTCGCTGCATAGTTCTGCCCTTGCATGCTGTCTCTCTCTCTCTCTCTCTCTCTGTCCCGATTAAATAAGTAATTATCTCATGTGAAGTAGAACAACTTCAACAGTATGGATTAGAAACTGTCCACACACCAGGATGCAGGCAGTCCGACCTGAAAGTCAGAGCTGAGTTTTAGTATTAGAGTCACATATTCAGGGGTCAAACAGGGGTCAGAAGCAGGCTGCCCTGGAGTAACACAGCTTGCACCCTGAAGCTAGTCTGTCGATGCAGTCCTTTGCCCCAGGTAGGCTTAAGCAGAAACCCTGCTGCCCCTCTCCACCACTCATGAGGCCATAGCCAGCCTGATGCGGCCCAGCTGACTAATTAGCTTGGCCAGAGTGGCCTATTATGGCTCCTGACAAGAACACTCCATCACATTCACACACACACACCCATATACTCTCCTGGGATGTGGGAGATGCAGTTTCCAATTCCCTTAGACATAGGAGGAAATTAAGTCTGGGTCTCCCATACCCAGCACTCTAATGAGAGTTACTGGATGAAAGGGAGGTAGCAGAGCCATCTCCTTTGCTTGCCATTTGAAGGAAAGTTCTTATTTTGAAAGGACTTGGGGAGATAATTCCAGGAGAGATATCAGGGCTGAAATGAGGGAGGTAGTTTCCCGCACCTCCGAGTGAAGTCTCTGGGGCAGGGTTAACAATATGCCCTCCTATTCTGCATTTCCTCTTGGCTAGCACATGGACTTTTGAGGAGCCTGTTCTTCAGCACCCTAAACCCCAAGTCATGACACCACTGGACACTTGCCTAAAAAACTGGGAAGCATGCCAAGATTGTGGCATTCAATGGCATAAATCCCTGCACAGGTAGGGTGTGACAGGGCAGCTAACACGCCCTGCCACGAGAACACAAAAGGGAAAGAAACAAAGAGAAATTTACAGGGCAGATCCCAGACAGGGAAAGAAAGTGTGAAAACTCAAGCGGGAGAAAGGCCATGCCAGCAGCAATCAGCACTATCAGCTGGAGGAGTGGGAAAAGCGACAAATCAAAAACTGCCATGACGAACCCAGATGATTGATGTGGGGAATTAAAGGGACACTGACAAGGCAGTCGGTGTCGATCCTGAAGAAAGAAACCCAAGGAGATGGGGAGAATGCAGAGAGTCGTCAGCAGACAGGGATCAACCCTGGGACTCAAGGAAGAGACCCAGCAGCCCACTCACCTGCGAAGGTCGGGGGACGAGGTGAGCAACCAGCTAATCAGTCTAACTTCTATCCCAGGGAAAATCCTAGAAAAACTCATCAAGGAGTGTATGTGCAACTCACTCATAGAGGGTAGGATTCTGACCGACAGCCAGCATGGCTTTGTCGTGGGCAGGTCCTGTCTTG
>NW_017729004.1:16445053-16447067 GCF_001723915.1 Gavialis gangeticus | reverse complement strand
TGTATGTGCAACTCACTCATAGAGGGTAGGATTCTGACCGACAGCCAGCATGGCTTTGTCGTGGGCAGGTCCTGTCTTGCCAATCTCATCTCCTTCTACAACCAGGTATCTTGCCACCTGGACATGGGAGAGGAGGTCGACATTATATACCTAGACTTCCCAAAAGGCCTTTGATCTAGAAACCCAAGATCTCCTCATGGGAAAATTGGAAAATTGTGGGCTTAACTGCTTGACAGTTCAATAGGTAGGAAACTGGATGTGAGGTAGGACCCAGAGAGTTCTTACAAACAGATCTGCATTGTCCTGGTGAGAAGTGGTCAGTGGTGTCTCTCAGGGGTCCCTGCTTGGTCCTGTGTGTCCCGGGGACAACAAGAAAAATGACCCGGGAACCACACCTGCAGGACATGGCAAGGACGGATACAAAAAAAGAAATAAAAATGGTTACTTATCTGAAGGGGAGACAACGCCGGAGGAGCAGAGGAGAACTCCTGCGCAGTTCACAAGCCATGCCTTTATTCAATAAAGGCCAGTGGGTGACATCAGAAGGAATCACCAGCTGGTGGGAATAAAAGCAGGCACTGGCGAAGAGGCGGGAGGAATGAGAGAGAGGCAGCGGAGGCTCCTCATGCCGGTAGTGGGCTGCGCTGGCATTATCAAAGGCAACCTGGGCAGGGAGTGGCAGCAGAGGCTGCGGGGGCTCCCTGGACAAGTGGAAACAAAGTCGAACCCCAGACAGTCGGGAGCGCTTGGGGTGATGAGCTCCGAACACTGCTAAGGGAGCACGGCATTGGAGGCTCCGGTCTGTGGAGAGACAAGGATGGAGACTAGGGGAGAGAGGCTGCGACTGACCCTGGGGATACGGAGGTTCATCTGCCCAGTCGCTCCCAGGCATTGGGCCATGGAGATGGGCTGGGGATGAAAAAGGAAGGGAGACGTTGGGGGAATGACGTCGGGGAGAACCTTGCCGGGTACAGGCAGGAGAGCTGAGGGGATCAGCCCATACGACCCCAGATTTGCAGGGGTTTTTTTTCCTTTTTTCTTTTCCATTTATTGGCACAAGGGCACCAGAACAGGCTTTAGGAGCAGAACCTGTCAACAGCAGGGGACCCTGGACACAGGGGCTAAGCTAATTTGCCATCCCACTCATGGGAAGTGAGGGGACAAAAGCCTAGGGCCTCAAAGAGGCAATGAAACTTTGGAACACCCATGCTGGAGGAACGGCCACCTTAAGACCTGGCATCCCATTGGAGGTTGGCATAAGGCTGGGGCGTAGAGGAGGTGAAGCCCCATAAACATCTGGCTAGCGATGTGATCACTCCTGTGGCTACCCCCTCCACTGGTGTAACATTCAAAGTTGTGGCAGGTGAGTATGCAGGTGGTCCCCAAGGCAACCGATACCCACCTCACGGGTTTCACAAAGCTATCGAATGCACACCCTTTACAGCATGGACTAAGGCAGCATGTGAGCGGGTGTTCGAAGCCGGCTGGGTGCACAGTGCTTTTCAACATTTTTATCAATGATTTGGCTGTGGGGGTGAAGAGCTCACTGGTCAAGTTCACAAATGACACCAAGTTATGGGGGAGAGTGATCACACCTACAGATAGGCTGCAGATACAGGCAGACCTGGACGGACTGGAGAGGTGGGTGAATAGGAAACAGATGAGATTCAACACTGAGAATCGTAAAGTGCTCTATCTGGGGGCAAATAATCCCCTAGTGCAGGACAGCTGGACCCTAACAATCTATGAATCTATGGTGATGACATCCCAGTTGGTGAGTTCGATCTCGGAGGGTGTGGTGAACCACTCCGGGAATCTAGAAGAGAAGAAAAGTGAAGAAGGATGTTAGGGTAATGATATGGATTTTAGGCGTTAGGGTAACGATATGAATTTTGGGGAGTACGGGGTATGCAGCTGAATGAAGGCTTTTTCCTGTGTTTCAGAAAAAGCTGCTGGTCACAAGGCTGAACAAGATATTAAAAGTAACTTCAGCAAAAGCCACTAGTCACAAGGC
>NW_017729004.1:16442105-16444658 GCF_001723915.1 Gavialis gangeticus | reverse complement strand
CCAAGGTGTATAAAATGTGAAAAGAACTAACGTTCAATGCAGGACCTCGGTTTGCTGTTTTTTAGGACCTTTGTCCAAAGTTCTCTCCATTCTGAATAAAGCTGTTGCAAGCCATGTGTGCTGGTGTTTGCTCCCTGCTTGCTCTGGCTAAGCAGTAACAGAATCCATGAGCCATTGGACCGTCATCTCCCTAGTCGTTGGGCACCGCATGGAGTCGGGGTCTGACAAAGGCATTATAGTAAATCAGGAAGGAGTCTCTGGACCCAGCCCTGAGAGTCTAGGGTGGGATTTGAACCAGGGAGTGGCCAGCTTTGGACCTTCGCAGAGAAGAATGGAGCAAGTGGCCAGGGTGAGGAGAAGGCCTGTGGGACTGGGACCAGATAACCAGGGAGCCAGACCTCCTGGAGATGAAGACTGATAATTGTAAGTGTAGAACACTTGGTGTGGATAGGGCAGGGTTGGGGGATGGTAGAGCCCTGCAAAGAGGAGCCAGTACCTGAGTCAATAACAGCCATTTTATCTCCTAGGATCATTTCTATCTTTTATCCTCCTTTTCCATCAAAGTCATGGCAGGCGAGCTCCAAGAAAACACTTGATCCTAGTGTGAGATGACTATTTGACTCCAGGAAAACTCAGCATCAACCCTCACATAGGGGCATACATATTTGCTCCTTGCTAAACTGGGTACATCATTCTTTGTATTGTTTGCAGGCTACTCTTACTAAAAGTGGAGCTCATCCACTGCCCTGAGTTATCTCCTGTTTCTTACTGAGCACTGCTGACAGCATTATTTAGTAGCTCCTTTGTTGCTACATTTTACTTATTCAGCAGGACTGTCATGTATTTTGCCCTTGCTAATTGTATTATGCAACTCTTAAAATATTCCCTTCTTCTAATTGAAAGTGAAATAGGCGGTAATGAGTATTTCCCTCAAAAAGTCAATTCTCTCTCTCTCTCCCCACTCTATAAATATATATATGAAAATAAAGATAATCCATTAGATATACAGCATGAGCCCTTTTTAACAAAAGGGCAAGGAAGTGCTTCAAGTACTTATTCACGCACTGCAATAAATAACAGATAATTTAAAAGAAAAAAAGTTGCCAAAAAGTTAGCCTAATATATTCTTTCATGAGAACTCTTATGTAGATATATAATAACTGCCTCCCCTAATTAGCCAGTTCAAAATTACAGTCTGTGACACTTTAGAGACGCCAAGCATGAAGACTGCCATGAGACACACAGTGATGTTTGCTGGAGCAAAATCAATCTTATGAGCATCTTTAGTCTACTGACAGGCTGAAGGACAAAGGAATCACTGAGACTGTGGAAAGTGTTCTCTGGAGCATCAAGACGTGAATTGGCCAAATAGGCTCTCTCAGGTGAACCTACAAAAATGTGCTGGTCAGGTGCCTTAGTCTTTCAAGTGTCCTGCTACTGAATACCAAAATGATTTAAGTTGGTCTAATAAAATGAGTTGGTCTAACACAAAAAATTGAGTTGGTCAAATAAAAGATATCAGGTTTATCCAAAGAACCTTGTCTGCCTATGTCCTTAGACCAACACAGCTACCCCTGTAAATTGATTTACGATTATTTAGAATCATAAACTCACAGAAAATTAGGGTTGGAAGGGACCTCAGGAGGTCATCTAGTCCAGCCTCCTGCTCAAAGTGGGACCATCCCCAATTAGATCATTCCAGCCAGCGCTTTGTTGAACCAGGCCTTAAAAACCTCCAAGGATGGAGATTCCACCACCTGTCTGGGTAACCTGTTCCACTGCTTCACCATGTCCAGGTGGATCTCAGTCAAAATGGTGGACATTAGTACCCTGGTGTCTAGGTATGTTTTAGTCTATGCACTAAAAGGTACAGACCTGCAGAAATATAAGAATCCCTTTAGAAAAATGTAACTGCAGTTGGACAGATAGTAAATTCAGTGTCTGGCCATGTATTATATAGGGAGCCCAGAGCCTAACTGGATGTGAATTCCACTACGTAACAAAGCACCTAAAAGTTACCCTGCTTTGTGGATTGAGCCCTTTGGGCCTCAGTTTTCCATCTCTGAAATGGGAATAACATGACTTTCTCACACCTGATCATTTCAGTGTAATATTAAAGCAGTTTCTTATGATGTGCCTGTAAAGAGTCCCAATCTCAATTGGGGACCTCTATTCCTAAATGAAATGTTGTATATCAGCAGCAGCCGTGAAGTTTCTCCTGCTTACACTAGCATAACAGAATCTGGCCCTTTGTCATTACATTCTGTGTATCAATAAATGTCTTTATTAATATCATTATTAATATCATTCTTTTTCTGGAAATTACACTGCAACACTTAGCTTTTCTGCATGTGTGAAGACTAGGCACCTACTGATTTCCATGGATGTGGCACATTTAGGTGAAAAATTGCAAATACCAAACAATAATAAATTAAAATAATAATTTAGACTTTCATAAAAATGAGATGGAGTATTAGACCTGATTTTTACTGGCAGTGCATAACTGTCCTAGAATATCTGATAAGGCCTTATCTTTTGAAGCCAGGTGTGTAA
>NW_017729004.1:16419459-16437105 GCF_001723915.1 Gavialis gangeticus | reverse complement strand
AATACCAAACAATAATAAATTAAAATAATAATTTAGACTTTCATAAAAATGAGATGGAGTATTAGACCTGATTTTTACTGGCAGTGCATAACTGTCCTAGAATATCTGATAAGGCCTTATCTTTTGAAGCCAGGTGTGTAACAGGGGATTACATCCCTGGCAGATTATACTCTTGTTCCTGGGGGGAGGAAATGGGATGGGACATGGGGTAGTCCACAGCTGTGGGAAAGCTGTGGGTCTGCCCCTTCTGAGGGTTGCATGTTGTTATGGAGGATCACCTGGGCAGGACTGAATGGAAGGGGCTGGTCAGGTGACCAGAAAGGGGAGAGGGACAGGGACATAAAACTGATCCCTGGCTGCCAACAGGGAAAAAGAGGCTTGGTAGGGAAGCCTGGAAGGTTGGCATCTAAAGGGAGAGAGAAACCACCTTGGAAACTGGCTGGCCAGACTCCTGGACACACAAGGAGTGACCCCAAAGCCAAAGGGATCACTGCAGCAGTGAGTGGCATTAGTTTTCTCATTTTGGGGGGCCTGGTGGGGCAAAGGTTATATTTGGGGATTTTGTTTAGTGGGCAGGACAGTCCAAAGAAAGATATCCACATTGTTAACAACTGGCGGTATGGGTGTGGCTACAATGAACGATGTGGAGGCCACATAGTAGAGAGCTGACACAAAAGCCTTTGTCTGTAACTGAGTTATGGTGTGGTAGGAGCACTGGTTTCAAAACCTGGGACATTACCTGCAAAATCAACGGTTCTAAACCCAGGAGGGTCACAAGTAGGCCTGGTGGCCTGGCCAGGAAAGAGCCTTGCATGTGGCAGGGCAGAGACCCCTGGAAGGGGTCTGGACCCAGCTAGCAACAGTGATATGGATCAAGATGAGATGGTGACAAATGGGTTTGGGGTTTCCCCAACGTATACAACATCAAGGTGTAGCAGGCAAGCAAGAGGGGATGGAGGAGTGTGGACCCAGCCATTGCCAGAACCCAGGGTCAGTTGCCAGCAATACCCTGTGACAGGGTGTAATGGAGCATTGATAATTACTTATGGATTTATTGTATAATAGTTATCATAGTACTCGAATAAAAGTCCTGCTGTACTGAGAAGTATGGTACTAGCACATTCAGACTCATCCATGTAAGAAAGCACTTGAAAGGGGCCAATTTGCCATTGCACAAAGAAGTGGACTGCCCGATTTCTATGAATTTTGTGCCTTAGAAAGCATTTCCCTGGAAATTCCCACCTACATTAGCAACATGCACAGGAGAGATGCAACCAAAAATACTTGCTTAAGAGGAACAACCCCTATTGAAAGTAACAGCAGCAACATTGTAGTTACTGAAAACTAGCATCTTCTCAACCAAATTCTGGTCCTACAGAATAATATAAGGGTGGAGAGATCCATTATGTCGTCTAGCTGCTTCACCTGCTGCTAACTGTTCCTTCCCTAGAGGGAGGGACTGGCTAGGTATATACACTGCATGCTAACACCATTGTCCGAGAAGGTCTTATTACTTTACAACTCTGTACCGATGCAGTTAACACGTGCTGGGTCTTTTTTTCCCCTTCTCCCCTTCATATCGTAACTTTCTCTTAACCCCCTCTACCCAGCTCTAACATAGGCTACATGACTAACTGCACATAGGTGCTCAGTGCATGGGGGCCTGAGGGCTCTGGCCCCCCTTGGGAAGAGGGTTTTCACCTGAAATACATAAAACCCTTCACTTGTCCTCATCTCGGCATCTTAGCCACCCCACTTCCCCCCCCCCAGCAAAAATAAAACTCAAAGCCTATGTAACTGCATATTTTAGAGTGTGTCAATATATACCAACTATGTATCCATGTAGCTACCATGTGCAGGCTCCTATATTCTCTTCAGCCATATAAAGCCATGAAAATCATTATGATTTTTAACATTACGATTAGTTTCTCCAAGTCGTCACACAGGCACACAGAACCATGTAATCAGTACTGGTTGTTCTCTCCACTCACCCCTGTTTGTCTCATCCACCTTAGCGTGCATTCAATTTCTTTTACAGTGAACACTCCCTATTTACCCAGTGCTCAGGACAGTAGGGCTGTGGCCTGCGGGAATTACTGCAATATAAAGTGTTTCTAATGTTTTTCCAAGAATGTGAATACCCCCAGGAACAGAACCTCCACTGCTTCCCTTGGGAAGCTATTTCATCCTCAGATCTCACCTTTTTATTGTGAAGGGAACAGGAGCAGATTCATAGTCAAAGCTGATTCTGCACATCCATTTTCTGCTCTTTTCAGGCATTTTACCTTGTGATTAAAGTCACTGATGTGTTTGACAGCATTAGAGGGAAACATAAGCAGGCTATTGTATAGGGGGGACTACAAGTTGTCAGATGGGGCACTCAAATGCGACTTCAAAATACTTGCTAGGTCCAGGGGTCCTTGGTCATGGCTCACGATTTGAGCAGCCTCCTTTCAATGGCATGCCACTGCCGTCCAGATCAGTGGACTCAAAAACCAATCATCTGAATTCTAACATTCATAACATTTCTTTTCACTAAGCACCTTTACTCAGTCTTATACTGGACTCTACCTTTGCCACTCATTCACTAATGCCACATGTTGTTATGGCAAGCTGCCCATCAACAGCACTATTATCTGTTGTCTGGCTGACCAGAACGTGCAGGGGGAGTCAGAGAAGAGACGCTCTGAAGGATTTAGCAGAGGTTGATGGCATTCATTTCTTCTAGTGAAGGCTCGAATGATGTGCAGAAGGTTACACTGAAGTATAGTGTTTGGGGCATTGAAAGTGGAAGATGAAGTGACATGCTTTGAAAAGTTTTTAAATAGACTTTTTACACAAGTAAAGAGAAACTATGGGGAAAAAAATCAAGCTGAAGGACACAGAGATTAAACAGAAAACTCAGTAGCTGGCCAGGGTAATGCAAACAACACCACCAGTAAAAGCCAAATACCTGTACTTATAAACGTTTCCCATAGTGTAACATTCAGCTTGATGGGACATTATGGCCTCTGACAACAGCAAGCAGACAGAAGGGAATTTAAAGAAAGCAAAAATCTTCAGTCTCTACCAGCCTGCACTTTACTGGTTGTACCAACATCAGCAAAGAGGAAAATTCAGTACCAAGAAAACACAGGTTCCCCCCACAGCCAGGACAAGCAAATGCTAAGGCAGTCTCTGGAACCAGTCCCCTGGATCAGCGCTGATAGTAGGTACTTAATTGTGTAGTTTGTCTGGACAGGGGAGAAAATGTGAAGAGATGAGATTGTTTCTATGATTAAGGAGGTGCTTTCTTATTCATTCATAGATGGTTATATTTATAATGTCCTGAGCTGGACTGGATATTTTCCTAATCCTATTTCTAGAGCACACACTGATAAAGAAGAGTATCCGCTAAAACCAATCCAGAGGCAGTTAGGTACCTAATTTCCACTGACTTCAGATAGGCTTAGGTGCCCAGTTGTGAAACTCCCTTTCTTGTTCAGTTGGGGAAATGAAATGGGCACCTATATGAAACCTAGTCTATCAACTTCACTCTACCACTGCAGGGTTTTAACCACAAAATCACTGAAATTCTTTAAGCTTCCTAAAGGATTTGAACACCTGGGAATTGTGTGTCAAAATCCAATGGGCAGCTTTCAAAACAAAAAAGCAAATAAACAACTCAGCTGCTATATGCAATGCTTCATCCAGTCCAGATTCAAGGGACTCAGAGGATGATGCAGCCATCAATTTGAGGGACTGGTTCCTATACCATTATTAATATGTTGTCAAGAAATACTTACTGACAGCCAGATTATATTGTCTTTCCCCCCTGACGATTTCATTCCATTACTCCTAGTTAAACCTCTTTCGTCAACTTAATAAAGTCCTGTCCATTAGTATCAGTAATTTTGTCTTGATGACCAAAATGGGTAGGGGGATGGGGCTGGAAGTCAGACGATGTCTTTTAAGGATTTATCACTGGTTTGTGACATTCAGTCCCCCTAGCAAAGGCTGAGGAAGGTAAAAAAAACCCCATTTAGTTTGTTTTGGGTTTTTTTTTAACCACTCATGTAGTATCCATATTACAGTAACCATGTTCACTTTTAAATTGGACAGTTCATGTCATCTTTTTAAAAACATTGCTTAAACATGCAAATAGGGGCTGGGTGGAATTTTTAAAAGGACCCAATTCTCATTAAAATCAATGGGCGCTTGGTTCTTGACCTTTTTTGTGCCTATTTACATCTTTCTGCAACTCAATGCCTTTAAAAATTGGGAGTGTGATTTTACGTCTTGGAATAGCAGGTTTGCCTGGACTGGAAAAGACACAGCATTGTGAAATGGAAGATGGTTTCCCTCTGTGCTCTGTGTCACTGCTTTCCCTAAAAAAAACCAAAGTTCACCTCTTCGATTCTGAGTTTAGCCTGAGGGCAGGAGGACACTGTGTATCTGCTGGCCTGTATAAAAATCAGATCAGCACCTTTCACTTCTCCCACTTCCACCGAGCAATTCACCTTTATCACTGTGAGAAGCCCATTTGGTATTCCAACAATTTCACGCTCTACTCAACACACTCAAATTATGGAATTATACATGTAGAGAATTATTATTTATTGCAGAGCACTGGAAGTTTCCCCAGTGATTTACAAAACACAGAGGTCACGGGGACCCGGAGGACAAACAGCACTGAGAATAAGCATGCGCGGTTCTATTCTTTATTTTTCCTCTGACAAGCTGTGTCACTTTTGGCAGACCATATAAACTCTGTGGCTCATCTCCCTTCAGTTATTTTTGAAAAGCCCTTGGATGTCTTATGGGAAGTGCTACATGACAATGATGATAATTATGACTAAAAAACTTACAGGATACTTACTTTGGATAGTTTGTACCAGGGGTCAGCAGCGTTTTTGGGCAGAGTGCCAAAAGCACCCACAACCTCGACTTGTAAGATGCTGGTGTGCCAGGGGCAGACAGCGGGGGAGCCATAAGTGGCCCAATCCTTGCCATGGCAGGGCCCTTTCCTGCTGTGTGCCCTGAGGTATGCGTGCCAAGCAAAATGCCTTTGCATGCCATACTCTGGCACCCAAGCCGGGGGTTGCCTACCCCTGGTTTATACCAATAACGAACTGCTGTATGTAGAACAGGGGAGCATAAAAACCCCCATATCTATTTCTGCAAACATTCTTTGGCAAAAAAGGGGGGGGAAGGGAAAAATTTGGAAAAAAATACAGGTTTCCATTTCCTAACTATAAAATACCAAATGTTGTTATTTCAAAACAATTTTAGACCAAAGTTTAATTCAAGTTAAAAATGATCAAATTATTATTTTTAGAATTGAATGTGTTTGTTGGACTCAAAAACAAGTTTGTTCTTCTTTTTTCTAAAAGACCAGCCACCAAAAGATCAGCCACTAAAAAAAGCAATTTTATGTCCAGCTCCAGCAAGATGTGCCTTTGCAGGCATTATCTTAACCGCTACCATGTTGTGGAAGAACCAGAGGAGAAGACCAGTCTAATTACCAAGGCTGGAGATGTTGTCTAATGTTGGAATAAAGTGAGTTGGTTTTCCCTGTGCTCACCAAAATGCCTGATGATGAAAGAGCTGCTGAGAAATAAATGCGTAGGGAAAATGGCATGGTACTTCTGACAGTGATGCTCAGATGAAATATGTGCTGTCTACCCTGTTGTCAGGCTTCAGTCCTGTCACTGAACACGGTGAGCCTTTGACTGAATGGGATACAAACATTCTGCTGCAGAGCTGTCAAAAAGAAATAAAAATAGTTTGGCATCATAAATATTGTGGGGTTGAGCATTAACTTTTTGTTCTGGATGCTGTCACAAGATTAGTGGATATCACCCACACCCCTGGAAAGAGAAGCAGCAATGCACAAGAGAGGAAAGGAGGCAGGGTAACTGTGCTGTCTATTAGTCCTTGCACCTCCTTGCTTTCTATAACAGTGCACTTTGATTCAGGAAAGCAGATACAGTTGTCAAAGGTATCTAAAAGTACATCTACATGGTAGGGACACTCCCAAACAAGCCTGCCTGCTTGTTCTCACAAGCTCCAAACCTGGAAACAGTCCAGTGAGGCTGCTCCAGAGTTGTTCCCAGTGGCTACTTTCAAGTGTGCTGGACACAAAGGTTGTGTCCATATGAGCGGGAACATATGTTTCCCTGGGGACAACTAGCAGTGGCACATATTTGTGCCGCTGCTAATTGTCCCTGGGCACATCCCTGCACGTGCACTTTGGCATGCAGCAAATTGCCCCAAGTGTGGTAGGGGAGGCAATATTCCTATTCTAGAGAGATGCTTAAGCCCATGCCTCATTCACTGGGAGTTCTCACTAAGACTTAAAAAAGTGCTTGAAATGTCATACATACTTCAGTACTGCCTGAGTAAGGGTGACTGAAGAACATGCTCACTCACTTTCTTGAATCAATAAGGACTGAATCCCGTGGACTGTTATTCCATGAGTTCTTTTTCTTCTGCTCTCTTCTCAAGGAAAAGAAAAAGTATGATATATATCATAACTAAAGTATTTGTTTAAGGAGACAAACAAAAAACCCTTTGCCCTTCTGTTCCTGCTAAGTAAAATAGATTACTATGTTATTTAGGTCAGCTCCTGGCCCACACTCAGGCTCAGATATGATTTTAGATACTATAGTGATGGGCAACAGTATAAAATCCTTACAGAGATAAAGATTTATGCCTCTGCAGATAAGAGGAAACTAGGACTTAAGTGGTGCATAGGCCCCATGTCCAAATTCTGGAAGGGATTAATTTTTCCATTGCTGCACGGCTAAAACTCATTCTGATACTGTTAAGAAGCCCGGTGCAGAAGGAGCAAAGAAGCAAATCCATTACATATTGTTTCTTGGCACTCTTTAAAGATGACTTATGTTTCTTAAGTCTGGACATTTTCTAATTGCTTTTATGGTGCTTTACGGGCAGGCTGTGTTCTTCTCATCTTCCAGCTGCATAAACTTTTGATCCTTAGACTGACATTCATCACTTGGTAAATTTTCCCTTTCCGATGCTTGCAGTATTTGGAATTCTTTCATCTTACTCATCACTAGTTTCACCTGCAGCAAAATGCTGACGAAGTTTGTCCTTACTATTGCACTCTTGCTTGTGCTCTTCTGCTACTGCTTGCCTCAAGTGGGTTTTTACTGGTGTGCTAGAAATTTCTGAATGCTAATCTGAGCAAGCGATCTCTTTGGAAGGCATTATTAAACAGGAGCAGGGATATCTATATTGCTTTGCCTATATTCAGACAACTACGGTAAAACCCTGAGAACATCAGAGGCAGCCTTTGATGCCACACTGATAGAGTAAACTATATCTGGGGAGCTAATAACCTGCCTGTTTTATCTATTTAATAAGCAGATTTGCGTGCATTTCTTTTATGTGCTTCCTGCGTGGGTTTCATAACAATAAAAGAAATGCTATCAAACATAATGGAATCTACTTCTACCAGCTTGAATGGGGGTGTAAACCTGCTAATAGCCCTGACTTGTTTCAATGCACTTTCACTCCTAGATAGACATGATTCACTCAGATTATACTCTCACTTCATTGAGTCTGATTCAGAGCCCACTGAAATCAAAGGGAGTCTTTCCACTTACTTCACTGAGTGCTGGTTTATGCCACAGAAGCACGTCATACTAAGCCACTAAAGAATGCATCCCTGAGCGGATAGAAAAGGGGGAGAGAATTTATTACAAGAGGAACCTTCTCTTTAAAAAAAATTAAGAATACGAGTATGGGATTATCTATTTTACGTCTTACTGCGGTAGATAATAAGGAACTGGCTGCAACAGTGAAGGTGATCATAAACTTGGGAGGACATGACCATAATAGGCATTCTTGAGTCTGAGAAAAGGTGGGCATAAGTACATCCCAACAAGATCCCTAGAACACATTGGCATACAAGTCATAACCCATTATGGTCTAGTTTGGACCAATCTGATGTGAGAGGACTATGCCAACGTCCTCTTTGGAGCATGCCTGGGATGACTTTGTTTTGTGCTTGCTGTCAAAGGGCATTTATACGCATGCTCCAGGAGCAGAGGGGGCGTGGAGGGGATACTTTAATTAAAGCGGCTCCAAGAGCCACTGTAATTTAAAGCGCCCACAGCATCTTGTGTATCAGCATCCTCGTGTTTAAAACTGGTGAAAGGATGCTTTATTTAAAGCTCGAACGAGCTTTAGTTAGTGCTCCCCCACCACTTTTAGGTGTGGGGACACTAATACACAAAACGCTGGAGTCTGCTGGAGCACGGTAATTACCACGCTCCAGTAGACTCAATTAATCGAGTCTGCTCTGACGCGCTGTGATTACAGCATGTCGGAGCAGCCTTGTTGCTCATGTACATGTACCCATAGTGCCTCAGGACAGGTCCCCCTTCAATTACACTACTTAAGTCTCTCATGTTCTTTATTCAGACCAATGTCCCTTATCCACTGGCTCCCTTTCCCCTCACCCCAAAGTGGGTTCTTCTCCATTTATTTATTTTTGGAGTCCTACAGGCAAGTGAATATATTTTCCCTAAATGACCAGCAAATGTGCTCTTTCTATTAATTGGGTGTTTTATTGCCTTCTTATACCTACAGCTGTAGAGCTCAACCTTTCTGAGTGGTGGGCCAGGGGCTTGCGACCCAGATGCACTGCAGGCGCTGCGTCCCTCCAGTGGAGCCAGAGTGGGGTGGAAAAAGCAGGAGGAAAGTGGCTGCCAATGTCAGAGGGAGGAGAGAGAAAGCTGCAAAGGGGATAAATGGCACAGTGCAGGACAAGAGATGACAGGCCAAGCTGAGCTGCTTGCAGCTGATCTCTTGTCCAGCAGGCCCGATCCAGTCACTTTGGGGGCCGGATGTAGCCCACAGCTGTAGGTTTAGCACCACTGGCCTAGAGCGATAAAAACACTACTCATATTCTTTGTAGCCTCTGCCTTAAGGTAATGGCCATATGAATAGGCAACTGGGTTCTTTCAACTCTACTTTATACTTTTAGGCTGTTTGTAGATATGCTCACGGTTTTCTAAACCATGTTTACTGCTTTGCATAGCACAGATTCATCAAATTTCAATTTGAATTAAGAGTTAATAGATAATCAGGGGTTTTGCCCCCTTCCTCACAAACCAGTAACTTGTATGGTTGGACAGGGCTGGGGCCTTATTCAAGATACTGATACTTAGTCACAGGTATGGTGCTGTTGGCACCTATGATTTTGTAAAGGTGTTACTTTGTGCTTGATAGCTTCTGTTGTGTTGCAAAAACCCAATTGAGTTTCCCTTGAGGGTGTTTATATTTGCAAGGCTTATCTGCATTCCTAAGGAATGCTTATCTGAGTTCCTAAGGACTGTTTTCCCTAAAAGCAATGTTGTGTATCGATGTTAATTAATACAGTTTAAATTATCTAATTTGGACTGCCCTAGTTGCATTAACTTTAATCCTTGCTCAATGAGGATTAGTTAATTTAGACTACAGCCAGTCTTAGGGCATTTATACATGTACCTTTTTGTCCCCGCCAGAGATCCACTGCTTCAGAGCAGATGTGATTAATTGAGTTTGCTCCACATGTGAGCTGATGCGCACTGAGCTGTGCCATGTGCAGTTGTATAACTGGTTAAACATATGTCAGTGTGCAGAAAATGGTGGTGGTGCAGTTTTGAATTAAAGCACCACCAAGGTGCTTTAGTTCAAAAGCACACCACCACCATTTTCTTCGCACTGACATGCATTTCACCACTTACACAACTGCACATGTTGCAGCTTTTCGAAGCGCCCAGTGCTGAGGTGATTGCATGAGTAAATAAATAAATAAATAAATATTATCTAGATAGATAGATATTGTGATGGCTTTAGTCTGGATTAAACCTATAAAAAATACACTCAGACTCTTCCTTAACTGTTTTAATCCCATGGTTCTTCAGTGAGCACACCCCTTTCATCTGACATCTTTTTAAGCCAATTATAGGTACCTGTTTGCATGGGCAAATCTAGGATTTTGAAAAGGGGGAGGGGCACAAATATTGCTGTGCATTGTCACATATAACACAATGCATCTTTCTCCAGTGAAAGAGAAACTAAAGTATTTACTAATATGCTGAGGGCCTAGGGCTATAGTATTTGGCTTAAGATCAAGGCGAAAACAAATAACTTTATTGGAATATGCACTAAATTCCTAGATTAGATATAAAGTTTTTTAAAAAATGAAAAAACTAGGCAAACTGATGTTTTATTTGTCCCATAGTTATTAATGCTTGTCTCTTCTTTAGATTTGTACAACAAAATCTATTCTTCTTAAGCATCTTGACAGTACATCTAACACTTTACTGGAAGTCATTTCTACACCCAAGTTAAGGTTTTTAAGCAAAAGCTAAAAAAGGCTACAAAATATTTAAAAAATATTATCAGGAATGGCTAACAGACAGCAAAATTGCTGAAGAAATGATAGCAACGATGCAACCCCCTTCCCAGATCCATTCCTACTAGGGTTGTGTAAAACAGCACTGTTCCATTTCGCCTTCGGTTTCAATGGTTTGATGAAACAGCGTTCCATTTCAAATATCATTTTGAGACAAAACAGCTGTTCCGTTTTGTTCCATCAAAACAGAAAGACTGTTTTGACTCTGTTTCAATGCTGTTTCTATGTTTTGCTGGGGATGGGGAGTCAGCTCAGGTGGGCTGACTCTCCATCCCCAGCACTAGATCATGCTGGGGGGGGCTGCTTTCCCATCCCCCGTGCTAGATTGTGCTGGGGACAGGAGGCAGCCTAGCTGAGCTGCTTCCCCATCCCCTGCGCTAGATCACGTCAGGAGTGGCCAGGGATGGGGAAGCAGCCCAGCTCAGCTGCCTCCCACCCCCTGCATGATCTAGTGCTGGGGATGGGGAAGCAGCCCAGCTCAGCTGCCTCCCACACAACCTAGTGCCAGGGATGGGAAAGCAGCCCAGCTGGGCTTCCTCCTTCCCCCGGCACAATCTAGCGCCAGGGATGGGGATCTAGCACGGGGAATGGGAAGTCAACCCAGCTGGGTTGACTTCCCATCCCCTGACGGATCTTATGCAGGAGATGGGAAGTCAGCCCAGCTGGACTTACTTCCCATCCCTAGTCTATGGTCGAAACGTTTTGACTTTTGAAATGTTTTGACTAGCCTCATTTTGTTTCGAGGCTATTTCAATGGCCTTTGTTTTGTTCCAATTTGGCTGTTTTGACCTTGAAATTGGTCAAAACAGTATCAAAACGAAATGTCCAGCGAAATTTCACATGGCCCTAATACCTACTGTTTGCCCCTGTAAACAAGTCAGTGCATCAGCTGCTGTGCACGTGGGCTTTTTTCTCTTAGAAGTTCTTCCAAAAATGCAAACAATAGTCTGTGAGCTGGCTTGGGTATCTGGCAGCCTTGCTGTCTGGATTTGGTCCCTTGGGAGCCCCTCAGCAAGTCCTCGAGCATGAAACAATTATCCTTGGTTGAAATAAACAAATGCATGGGTAAAGCAAACCTTTATCATTTTTCCAGGTGGCAGGAGAAGACCCTTTAGCTCTGGCCCTTCTAGATGCAAACTCCTCCAACTTTCAGTCTGTTTCCAGCCAGCAAACCTCTCCCTCCCAGCTCAACTTCTTGTTCTCTATTTCCTTGGGCTTTTAACTGCCCATGAATCTCCCTGTAGGAGAGCACTAGGGTGCTCGCTACTAGTAATGGCGATGCGGACTTAGCTGCCAATCAATAGGGCAGCACAGCCGGGGGTTGCCTAAGCAACTGAGTGGGTCAGCTGACCGCCAGGGGGCTGGGCCTGGCCTATATAAACACACAAGGCTGAGGCCCGAGCCCAGTTCCTCTCTAGCAGCCTGAGCGGCAGGAGCTCTGCTGAGGAGCAGAGGGGAGCAGGCTAGGAGCCGAGCAGTCTGAGCGTCAGCATGCAGATACAGGGTGTAGAGCACCCTGACAGGGATATGACAAAAGGTTAGCCAGGTCGGCTTAAGGTTTATGTTACAGCCAAGAGGCTCTGTGTTCTGTTGTGGTTTTGGAAGTTGTTGTAGCCCTGGAGGACCGGGTGAGGCCATAAGGGGAAGGAGGAGGCCTCAAAGGAGCGCCCCAGCAGTGTGCGTGGGGGGGGTTTCTCGTGCCCTGAGAGGGCACAGCAAGCGGGTGCCAAGGAGGGCCCAGCAGTTGGTGCGCTGTAGGGTGGCGCTGTGTTGTGGGGTGTCCCAACCCCAGCCCAGTGGGGCGACATCGGGCAGAGCTAGTGGGGTGTCCCGACCCCAGCCCAGTGGGGTGATATTGGGTGTAGAGCCCAAGCGGGCATAGGACCCAGAAGAAGGGTCAGGGGGGCCAGGCATGGCTACAGGCCACCTGAGCCCCAACCGCGGGAAGCGCAGGTGACGAAACCCCAGTGTGGGTAACGTACCGCGGGAAGCGCGGGCGACGAAACCCCGGTGTGGGTAACGTACTGCGGGAAGTGCGGGTGACAAAACCCCAGTACGGGTAACCAACCGCGGGAAGCGCGGGCGACGAAACCCCAGTGGGGTAACCTACTGCGGGAAGCGCGGGCGACGAAACCCCAGTGGGGTAACCTACTGCGGGAAGCGCGGGCGACGAAACCCCAGTGGGGTAACCTACTGCGGGAAGCGCGGGCGACGAAACCCCAGTGGGGTAACCTACCGCGGGAAGCGCGGGCGACGAAACCCCAGTGGGGGTGAGAGCGCGTGAGCGCGAGGAGACAGGCCCAGTGGGGGCGCTGCCTCTACATGAGAAGCCCCAGAAGGAGGGTCAGCTACCTATTGAGAAGCCCCAGTGAAGGCGAGTGCATGGGTAAGAGCCCGGTGAGGGCGGATGCGCGGGTAGGAGCCTGAAGAGGGTGAGCTTCATAGGGGAGTCCCAGAGAGGGGGCGAACCTATCACGAGACCCCAAAGAGAGGGCGAGCTATACAGAGGCCCTGGCGAGGGCGTGTATATGTAATGAGAGGCCCCAGCGAGGGCGCGTGTATGTAGTGAGAGGCCCGGGAGGGGGTGAGCATAAGAGTGAGATGACCCGGGAGAGGTCGCTAAGACGCGTAGAGAGACGAGAACGTCTGGTACAACAGCGGGGCTTGGGGCGTGCTGCAGGGGAGGTAGGAGGCACGCATAGCCCATAAGGCTGGGGGTACACCGAGTCATGTTATACCAAAAAGGGGTCAGGTTGAACTGCACCATGTGCGAGAGGACGAAAGGCAGCCTCCCATATAAATGCATTTAAGAGCAAGACGTGGCAGACGAGAAAGAGGGAGCTGGATCACCTGCTTGGCACGGTAGGGGGCGTTAGAGAGATCACGGCCGCTCCTGGGTCCCTGCCCTGTAACACTCCCACAGTTGGGTTTTTACCCCATGGCTATCTACCTCTTTTGAAGGGCCAGACTGCCCTGTTATAGCCCCATACTATGAGAGACTTTTTAATACCTACCCAGTTAGTACACTGTGACAGGAATATCACTATCGGAGCCTTTCCAGGAGTGGCTCCACCCTCCTGTAATGGCCCAACCGCCTGCTTACTCATCTGCTACGCCTTGATCTTACTTGATTAGTAGATTGTTGTAATCAGCGGGAGGCTGCCCATTTTTTCATGCATCTGCGGCTCCTTTTCCTCCCCTACACTGCAGCCCAAGCCTCGCAGATGGTGTTGACATGGTTTGACCTGGGCCCTGTTATGTCTTGGCCCTCCTCTTTACTCCTGGGTCTCCTCGCTGCCCCCCTCTCACTCTGGGGCTCCTTGCTGCCCCCCTCTCACTCTGGGGCTGGGGCCAATGCACTCCGCAAATGCTGTGCCCTCTCCAGCACCAGGAGCTCCCACGCTACTGGGGAGTCCCCATGAGGCCTCCTCCAACCTCTAATATCCTCACCCAGTCCTCCGGTCAAAACAGTGAACATAAAAACACAAAGCCCCTGGGCTACAACATAAACTAGACCGTCCGGTCAAACCAGATTCACTCCCTACTAGAGAGTGAGGGAGAGTGGGAGGGAGGGCTCCCCAACCCCAGCAGCGATTGGGGAATGTTCACACCGCCACAGTTCTCCCCTCTGTCAATCCTAGCTGAGCTCCTACTCCCACGGCCGCTGGAGAGGAACTGCTCTCCTGGCCTCCTACCTGGGCTTAAGAAGGGCTAAGCCCTGCCCCTTCCTGTCAGCTGGTTTTACTGGTTGCCCCGGCAACCAGCACCTGCGTGGCCCTGGTGACTGGCAGCTGAGCCTCCCCCTTCCTGCCAGTAGGGGTCTCTCCCAAGCCATCTCCACTTTCAGGCACAGGGCACCTGAGTGCACTGTGACATACACAAACCACCTTGTGATCATAACTACTAGATCATAACTATCAGCCCTGATTGTCACCTGTTTATCTTTTGTTACCGACAGCTTTTTCATTGCTCTGGCCATTTTTCTGGTACCATCTTGATATTGCACACCCATGTCCAACTTAAAATTAATAAACAGTCCAAACACCTGCTGTTGCAATACCATCCAGGATTCTTATGGATAATTCCTCTGAGCTAGTAGTACTCTTATCTTTGTCTACTAATATGCTCATTCTACCAGTGCTTGCAATCTCTTTCAAAGAGATATCCATTACAAAAGTTCTTCTATCTCTTTTCAAGTACTGGAAAACAGCACTGGGTGATTCTGTTTCCCTCTGCATGTTCAAGCTATGTATGTTCTTAATTAGTTTACTATTTTTTGTGACCTCCAACTCTGAGTCTCTTATACCTTTCTACTTCTTGTCTCTGTTGTATTTTGAATTCTCCATCATGTCAGAGTACTATCTACCCTCCATAAGCTTCTGTCTGGAATTTGCTTGGTGAATTCTAATTGTCTAGTCAAGGGTCATAACTCTGGGTCTTTCAGTGCTATTGTTCTTAGCCTTTATTCCAAATCAATAGCTCAGTTATCCCCATAAAATAGCAAGATTGGCTCTTCAGTCTTAAATTGTCTGGGCTTTCACCTTCTTTTTGCTCTCTGGTTTAAAAACATACCTTTTGTATATTTCAGCTTTATGTGGAGTGCAGTACTGCTCAAATTTCTGTAGTTAAGGACCATGTGTAGACAAAATGAGGGGCATGTGTACACTACACTTTAAAGTGGGCTAAATGCTTTTGCACCACTTTAATAGTGTCAGTGTTTGCATGCCTTAGTGGGGTATTGGGCATTAATTCCAGCCACTGTAGGAAATTCGGCAGTGTAATGTGCCTTAAATGACTTGGGGTGAGACAAACTAAAACTCCTTTGAGGATTTTTAGTTTGCTGCCTCTACAGCCGCAGAGTGAAACACTGGGCTCTGTGCAGCTCCACGGCTCTACAGGAAGCCCTGCAGGCAGCCTGGCAGCAGCCCAGGAAAGCAGGCTCCACGCAAGAAAAGCAGCGAGCCTGATTTTTTTTTCCCCCACCCTGCTGGAGCCTGCCTGGTTGCCTGGGCTGCATGGCAGCCCAGTGCTTCTCTCTGCGGCTGCAGTGCCCTCTGCAGTGCTTGTGGGCGGGTGCCACCTTGTGGGGGGGGCACTGCTGCCAGGGTGGGAAGCACAAGCTCCCCCCCATGGTCCAGGAGCCTCTCTGCCCACCGGCAGCTCACTCTCCCTCCCCGCCAGAGAGGCAGGTAAGGTGTGTGCACAACACAGGGGTTTAATCAGCCCTAAATTGAAACGGTATTTTTTAAAACCCACCACTTCAATTTAGGGCCCCCATTTCATCTACCCATGCCCCAACTTAACAGCTACTCCCTTTGCCTAAGTTAACAGGACACTAATAAACAGTGCAGATACTCGAGCACACCCACTGTCAGAAACAAAGCTACCTTCTATCTCTGCTCACTGCCATCCATTGCTTGTAAATACAGAGTGCAGCACGCTTTGCTCCTTCTCCTGTCTTACAAATTTCTGGAAAGTTTCAATCGTGGTGGGACTTTCAATTGTTCTAGTTTTCTCCTCAGGGCAAGGTGCTAAGAAATGCAAAATAATTCTCCGTTGTTCAGTGCCTGAGTTCCATTAAGCAGTGTGTGACCTAGGCTTATGTATAGCAAACAACTGGTTCTAGCTGGCAGATGCCAAAGCCTTTTAAAAGAACAGTGCCCTGGATCAGGCAGCCAGGAGCCTGGAACTAAGTCCTGTTTCTAAAGTTGGAAATATACAGCTAGAGGGTAGAATCTTGGCTCCTTGAGATCAATGGAAGTTTTGCCTTTTATTTCAATATATCTGGGATTTCATCCAGGATGCCTATGCATGACACTGAAGTCTCATCTATCTTAAAGTTTTATTGCATTCAGTTTTGTCATGAAAGGGAATTCTTCCTAACAGATAGAATTGGCTATTAATAAAGATGGATGTTTTAATGTCATAGGCAGGCACTTCTTGGGGACTGTTCACATGCCATTCCCTGTCCAGCCTTTGATCACAAACCTACCCATGACTTCAGCACATAAGAACATAAGACTTACGTTTCATATGCAAGCAGCTGATGTTTCATGAAACCGGTTCAATTTCTGGAACTACAAATATTAAAACTTACTTGCTCAAATGCCTTGTAATAACATTCCAACTTTTCCTTCACACCGGAGAAATTATCCTTTCTACTTCACTGACTACAGAACTACATTTTTCAGACTGCTTAACTTGCACTTGTTAATACTAAGTCAGTTATCTACTGACTACTGCTAGACACTGCAGATATAATAAAAAGCTCAAAGATCTTCATTTATCTGTCTCCAAGGCATGCAAAATGGCTCCTAACCATGTCAGCTCACTCCAGTTTGGATGTCTGGTAAATCCTCAGTGCAATACAAATACAGTTACATACATTATTGCCTGGTAAGACAAATACAGTTACATACATTATTGCCTGTTAACAATAATGTTCCATTGCTATATAACTCCTTTCCTGCCTGATGGATACTGCGTCCCATAAAGCAAAGGTCCCCAAGCTTTACTCAGCTAATGGCTTCTGCTAATTTGCCTATGAAGCTTGGAGTCTCTACCCAATTCAGACAAGCCATTTCATATTAAGGATGAGTGTGCTTGCAAAGTACTCAGGTTCATGCATGGCTCTTACACTTTCAGGGTCTTTGTCCCTGCTGCTTCAGAACCTGTCTTGGAACATGAATGCCAAATTACCTGAGGCCAGTGGCTGTCAGGCAGCAGTTCTTAGCAAGCCTAGGAATAAAGAGAGGCAGCACAAGGTGTGAAGGAATCCTTTCCTCCTCTCTCTGACCTGCACTTGGGTCAGCCCAGGTGATCCCTCCCCATACCTGCTCAATCAGGTGACCTGGCCAGATAAAATGCCCTGGGGGGGCCGGGGTGTGGAAGGAGTGCTCTCTTTTCTCTTTTGTTCAGCGTGGGCATCTTGAAAACACAAGCATGTACCCCAGGCAGCGGCCTGGTGATTTCTGTAAGTAGACACTTGGAAACCTGCCAGGAGTTAAGAATTATGTTTAGGCAAGTCACGTTTTAAAAGGGTCACTGTACCTAGTCTCTGTAAAGACTAAAGTTGCTTTTGTTTGCTCAAAGTGTATTCTGACTCACCTCATTTTACCCACCTCCAATCAATAAAGGTGTTGGGTTACATCCTGCATTGGTGGCATGCTGAGAAGGGCATAGAGAGGGAGAGTGGCCTTCTGACCCCTGCCTGGCCAGCAAGTTTTTTCTTGTTT
>NW_017729004.1:16404385-16414459 GCF_001723915.1 Gavialis gangeticus | reverse complement strand
AAACCTGCCAGGAGTTAAGAATTATGTTTAGGCAAGTCACGTTTTAAAAGGGTCACTGTACCTAGTCTCTGTAAAGACTAAAGTTGCTTTTGTTTGCTCAAAGTGTATTCTGACTCACCTCATTTTACCCACCTCCAATCAATAAAGGTGTTGGGTTACATCCTGCATTGGTGGCATGCTGAGAAGGGCATAGAGAGGGAGAGTGGCCTTCTGACCCCTGCCTGGCCAGCAAGTTTTTTCTTGTTTTTTAATTTTCCCTCTGTTCTTCCTAATGCTATCTAGAGGTGCTTTGGGCTGAAAGAAGTACTCAGAAACTTTACCTTGAGCAAAGCACCCCCAAGGTTTTTGGGGTCTGTGTGCCCCAGGCTGCATAGACCCTGCCAGAGACCAGTGCCTGGGTGGTGGCAGTCTTACCCCAGGCTTGTGGGGGTTCTCCAGTAAGTGGGATGGTCAGCTGTAGGCTCCCTGAGGAAGACCCCTGAAGTGAGGTTTTGGGCCTGGCACAGTGAGGTGGGTATCTCTGCATAGTAGCATCCCCTACTGTGCACACAAGGGTCATTGCAGGAAAGGACTATAGTACTCCTCAGCTATACATGTAATACCACTTGTTGGATAATGGTGGGAGATGTCTTCCAGTTTGCATATACATGCCAATGGGTTATACCCACAGATGCAGAAAGCAAATCACCCACCAATGAATGGGATGTTAAGCCTCTCAAGGACGCAGTTCTACAACCCTTTCCTTATGCTGAGCTTCCTTCAACACCAAAGGCCATATGATGGATGGATTGAGCGCTTGCAGGATTTGACTGGTTAGGGGTACCTAAAGTTAACAGACAACTAACTTGAAGTGCCCATTATTGGCACCTAACCACTTAACCAATTAGCTCTTTATAAAGTTCCCTTTTTCATCATTCATGATGTTAACCAGTATTTATGGTGAACAGTTGACTATGCATCAACTGAAGAAAGTGTTTGTGACATTTACAAATCAGAAGTTGCAAAAAAATTGAGTCAGTACTTATCACACCTTAGGAGACCTCCTTCTTCTAACATTTTGTCTCATACATTGTGAAAGGAGAGTAAATGAATGTTTGGGCGGTGGAGTTACTGATGTGTAAAGACTAGACGCTGACCATTCTAACATGTTTCAATTGCATGAGAGGTTACAATTCTCCCTTCAAAACCTATAGAAAGAATTATTTGTATGTTGTCATTTGTTAAGATGTTCTTTCAGAACCGCTCATGGCATTAGCCCCAGGTAAGCTCTTGTGAACAGGAGCCTTGTAAGTTGTCCTTGTGCACTTATGCTTTTTTAACCTAAGTATATCAGCTCATTGAGTATTTTTTCAAATGTATTTGGATGTCATGGTCCCTTGGAACATAGAGTTTGGATGGGAAAATCCAGATATATTTAAAATGTATTAATAAATCTGTAAAATGTCAAAAGCACTCCTGAAAACATGAAATTGCTACTTGCCAGGTCTGAAGAAAAAAGTGACAAATTTTGTCCTAACTTACTTTCCATGTAAATCTGCAGGATGGCACAGGTTGAAAATCACATGGCAGAGATCAGCTCCGCAATACTCAGAGTATATATTTCATGTAATTCCTGGAGACCTTAAAATCAGCAGCCTGATAACATGAACAATGCACAGATTACTGTACTTCTGCTAATGGAGACGGATACTGTATTTTCTCACACCTGCCCCAATTAAGACATGTACTGTACGGTACCTTGTTTTTAGAAAGGCAGAATGAAGGAAAACAGATTTTTTCCAGAGTTATGGCTGGATAGAGCAGGGGCAGAGGCTAATCTTGAGTTGACTTGCACTTCCTTTCTTTCTTAACTAAAAGCTGAAACCTAGCTGCTGCTGAAGACTGGTCTCCATGGGTAGATCTATGATTCTGATTTTGGAAAGAGCTAAACAGTTTTCATGGGTGGAAAATAGGAAAATAGAGACCGGGAGCAGGTAGCAGACAGAAAAACTGCCCTAAGAAAAGTTATGTTGATTTGTGGAAATCAAGATCATTAAAAAAAGAGAGAAGACTCTTAACATTGGTGGAGTGCAGAACAATAGACCATTAAGTCAACTAATTCCCTCAGCTGCCTGAATAGTAATATCACTGCTGCTGTGCTGTGGAGCTGGAATCAAAGCAGGGTGCTTCTATTCCAGTTAGAAAATCAGCTTCCTTAGTTAATCCCAATGTTGGGGTACTGATCTTTTGGGGTGAAAAGTATTTGATGTACATGAGTAAATATAGTATATGCAATACAATCTCAAATAGCTACTATTAATGAAAGCATTAATAACAAGACGAAAGCAGCGTCTACATAACTTTTCCTTAAGATGGGTTCAAAAGCAGCTCTTAAAAAAAACTCTAGACAATATTAGGATCCATATTTTATATAATCAGGAGTCTAAGTGAAATTGATCAAAATAATAAGATATCAAACCAAAATGAGGAAGGCAAAAAATAATATCATAATTATAAAAAAAAATTGTACTTAACAGTTCCTAAAACACATTTAGATGTGGTTTCTTTTATGGCAAATTGTCCCATTCAAAGCTGTTTATTTGTTTTTTTACCAGTTTCTGAAGACACAGCCTCCTGACCTAACTGGATGCCAATTTAGATGATAAGATGAGGATTTTGCCTTCATCTTGGTATTACATTGAAAATAAACATTTCAGTGTGAGGAACACAAGAAAGGTGTGTTCCCAGTGAATCCTCCCACTCAGAAGATGGATTACCCCTTGCTAGGTGAGTGGGAGTGTCTAGAGGAGGAGGGTCTCAATCTTTTTCTTCCTGAGTGCGCCCCCCACATGCTATTTTTATAGCATGCTATAAATAACCGCGCTACAACAACTGCCCAGCCCTCCAGCTCTGCCCGCACAGCCTCAGGTGCAGCAAGCAGTGCTAAGAGGCAGGGAAACTCAACAAGTTAATGAGGTCGTGCTGTTGTAAAAGTAAGTGCTATACTGGGAGGTATAAAAATTTGCAATATGTGTAAGAGGTGCAAAGTAATCCTTCCATGCTATTTGGCACTAGTAAGATCTCTGCTGGAGTTCTGGGCCTCACACTTCAGCAAAGATATGGATTAACTGAAAGGAGTCCAGAAGAAAGTAACAAAAATTATCAAAAGCCTAGAAAATGTGGCCCAGGATGTAAGATTGAAAAAGAGCTGGTTTTGCTTAGTCAGGGGGTGGGATGCAAGGGAAATGAGACAGAAGTCTTTCGATATGAAAAAGGATACTGCAAAGAGGGTATGAACTCGCCTCCATATTCACTGGGTATAGGACAAGAAGTAACCGGTTTAAATTGTGGCACTGAAGATTTAGGGCAAACCTGAGGAAAATACATCTGACTGCAAGGACAGTTAAGCATTGGAATATGGTACCAAGGGAGGTATATGGAATCTCCATGCTTGGTGGTTTTTCAGAGAAGGTTAGATAACTAACTATCCATGAGAGATGGTTTAGGTACCATTGGTCTTGTTTTCAGACAGGGAGATAGATTACTTGGCCCCATGAGGTCCCTTCCAGCCTTATTTCCAATGATTGCTATACTATTTGCTGCCATCTTCTCTTTATCCACTCTGGGTTTTCCTTGCCTACTTAGATCAGAAGCTTTTCTGAGCAGGGGCTACTCACTATTTATACAGTGCCTAGCACAATGGGGCCTGATTATAGGCACCACTAGAACATACATTATTATTGTTCTGATTACTACTAATAACCTACAAATACTGCTTAGTAGTCAACCATGACATTTTAATTTGCTCTTTAACTAGTACTGAGGAACGTATATCACACAAAGTCTGGGCGAAAGCAGTAGATTTGGATCAGGCTGATATGGCTGAAAAAATGTCAAATGGTAGATAGAACAACAGTATCATCATAGATGGATAGTTCATCTAAAACAGTGGTTTTCAACCTTTTTCATTTGTGAAGCCCTAAAAAAAATGAATAGAGGTGTGGACCCCTTTGAATTGCATGTGTGGGTATTCAAATACTTTTGATCAATCTTAGTCATATTTTGTGGGCCCCTTAGATGTAGCCTGCAGACCCCCAAGGGTCTGTGGACTACCAGTTGAAAATCACTGATCTAAAGAAGTCAGCCCAGTAAGTGATTTAACTGAAGGTTATACAAAGGAATTAATACCCATTTCCATTGACTCCAGCAGGAGTAGAATGAGAACCCACACTTGTCGTGTCATCTGCATGAAACAGCATTTATTAACAGCATGTTACATTTCAGAATTGGATGCAATGCAAAGTGACATGAGCAGGTGTAACATGACATGCTCTTAGCATCCCAACCGAATCTCAAAGGAGCTCTGCTTCTCATTATCTTCATTAGAAAAGTAATTAGCTAATACAAATTAAAAGAAGTGGGATAATTGGGAAATCTGACTTGAAAAAGAAGAACAGAAAATACATTCAAAATCAGACTGCTTTCATAGCTGTGGAAATCAAAAACTAAATATGTTGTGAAATACACTCCCTGTAACCAAAGTGGCTGTATATACACTGTAAGTGCTTAACTTAAGAAGATCTAGTAAAATACTGCATTTGTATGCAAATTATAAAGGGTCGTGTTCCATTCTGGAGTACTCTGCTATCAGGAATATCTTGTGAAAGATGTCACAGCTACCAGGCAGGTTACAATGTTTGATGGAAATCATTCTCTAATTTGTCAGAGTGCCTATATCTAATTTAAAATGTAGCCTCAATGTTAGAGTATCAAGCAGTAAACCTAAAAATACTGTTGCTTTGTAAAGAATTTCAATCTAGTGAAGGCAGTGGGAGCAGCGGGTACTCAATACTTCTGAGAAAATCAGATTTTTCTAGGTAGGTACTTCTCTTTAGGTAACCGAGTCTGAGCAGACCAGTGTGATTCATCCAAAGCTACTCTTTCACTGGCAGAAATGCAGCTAGAACTTAGCTGCTGTGACTTCTAACTTTCTGTTCCTAATTACTAAACTCATTGCTGCCTTTCCCTCATACAACACAGATTAAAAACAGGTAACATTCTTTTGATGAAAAATTGAGTTTCATGGGGAGTAAAGCCTCATGATTCCAGCTTCAATTCAGCATACAGTTAAGAATGAAAAAGTCAGGGGAAACAGTTCATCTGACATTTTAAAAGCAAGCTTCTGTTCCAAGTGTATTTTGAAATACCTTTCTGTCCATTAAAAACTGACCTCTAATAAAGATGGAAGTGGGACTACAATATGCTAAACCAAGCAATGGTGAACAAGGCCGTGCACATTTCTAAAAATATAAGGTGCAACATTTTGAAAATTGGCTACGCATTAGATTTGTAAAGGTGTTTGCATGCATAAGGATGCAGCTAGGTACCTAGTAGGATTTTCAGAAGTTTTTAGACACATGAAACCAACAGAAGCAGAAATCTAAGTGGTTTTGAAAATGTCCTTAGGGCTAAGTACAGACAGTAAAAAAGCTTGAGGCTGAATTGATTCAGTCTTTGCAGGTTAGCCGGAGCTGCAGATATTAAATTAAAACAGAAATGAATGGACATTTACCTTTGATACAGGAAATACAGTACATGCCTGCAGTGACTCAGGCCAGAAGCTGGGGAATGCTAAAGTAGGGCTTGCTGGCTGTGTGTTCATATCTTCTTACTGCTGCCCCTCAAGGTCTCTGAGAGTTACAGTCCACAATTACAGCAGCAGGACTCTGGAGGGTTGCCCATCACTTCTTCCTGCTTCCAGGTGCCTCTGGGATTTGCAGTCCACAATTGCAGCCAGCAGTAAGTTTGAGCAGAGCAAGGGGGGTTTAACCCCCCCGCTCCCTGGTCCCAGACCCCAGCTGGGGTTTGCCTGGAGGGGGCAGTCCCCCCACCCTGTAGACTGGGCTGCATCCCCAACTGACTTGGCCGCCCACCCCTTTGTCAGCCAGCCCTTACTGCTCCAACTAGGGAGCAGAGGGGCCAGGCTGTAGAACAGTGAAAGTCCACACATGCACCACATGACTAGGGGTAAAAAGTTTCTAGAGGGTTTGATGAAGTCATGACCTGCTTTTAAGGTCTGGGCATGCACAGTGTATAATGGTAATGCAACTGTTTATCAATGCTGACATGTTAATTAATAAGGCAGTTATGACAATGTTGCTTGTATTGCATTGAAATAGTTTGAATTGATCGGTTCTTTTAAGTATTGCCCAGGTTTGGATTTGATTGAGTATTGTGAAAGGGCCTATGATTGGACCATCAGGTGAGTGACAGATGGCATGATTAAGTTATAAATCCTGTCCGGGGCAGGGGCAGGACTGAGACTGTCCTGACCCGACCCGACCCCGAG
Organism: Gavialis gangeticus; assembly: GCF_001723915.1. Taxonomy (NCBI): domain Eukaryota; kingdom Metazoa; phylum Chordata; order Crocodylia; family Gavialidae; genus Gavialis; species Gavialis gangeticus. The sequence goes on along the minus strand of NW_017729004.1, from coordinate 16,408,131 downwards.
CTCTCAGGTGTGGGAGTTCATCAAATGCAGGTTTCTTGCTGTGACCTGGTCATTGGGAAGCTACTTGGGTAAAGTATCACCTTTTTCCTAATTGAGGTGCTGAGTACTTAAGCAAGGAAAAGCTAGAAATCCTCAGGGACTGTCAGAGGGTTTCTCCTTCTGACTAGCCCCAGGGTATTCTTGCTGCCATCTGTGGTTTCTGGGTTGTCTGTGAAGTTGCATAGTACTTAACTGTGTAGTGACCGAAGCTCATTGTAATGTCTAGTTGATTGGTTGTGTGACCAGGGACATTGGGTTTGGGATGTGTGTCAGGTTATTGTCCCGTCAGGTGTATTTTATTGTGTTGCGGCTCGGGTGTTACAGGAATAGTGTATCGGGTAGTTGTTGCGCAGGTTTTGTTGTGTAATACAGCTTGTATTGCTCAACCTACCTGTGTTGTAGTGTGTAGCTACTCTTTCTAACTCTGAGTGGGGTTGGATCAATGCTCAGGAAAACTAACTTACTCTAATGCCCCAAACCTGATTAACTGTGGTTCATAGAGGATTAACAACTCTCTAGATTAATCAGTTAATTGGCATCCCCACAGGCGGTCCTTGAGGTTCAGCCCTGTTCTTTGGAGCAGAGGGCACAGACCCACCCGGGCTGCAAAGCATGCTGCGGTGCTGGGGGACTCTGATTTAACTTGAACCAGGAAGGGGTCTGGGACAGAAGTTTCATAAACTGGTTTGACCTAAATCAGTTAAGTCTGATACTACATTCAACCAGTTTTATCTTAAACCAGTTTCAGCCATTTTGAAATTGGTTTATCTGCCCTGAGCTTCTGTTCTGTTACAGGTTTCTGATGACATAAGCTGGTTTATGTGTAACTACTGTCCCTAGCCTGACAGTCATTTTCTTAGAGTAAAAATGGATTGATGCCTTTTAGGAACAGTTGAAGTGTGTTATTTTTACAGAGTTATGCCAATTAGCTCTGTATTTGGGGAGTGGAGACAAGGTTCCCTTGTTCATTGTCAGACTTTTTGGCTAAATAGTTTGCCTATTCCTGTTGCTTCTTCAGGGACCTCAGTAGATCATTGAGTCTGACCCCCTGCCCTGGGCAGGAAAGAGTGCTGGGGTCAAATGACCCCAGCCAGGTGCTTGTCTAGTCTCCTCTTAAATACCTTCAAGGTAGGGGAGAGCACCTTGGAAGCCCATTCCAGATTTTGGCAACCCTCACTGTAAAGAAATTTTTCCTAATGTCTAATCTAAATTTGCTTTCTGTCAGTTTATGGCCATTGTTTATGGCTGTTCCTAGTAACCCCAAAGGGTTCCCTGGTAAACAGAGTATCCCCTATTCCTTGCTGCATCCTCCCCACCCCTGCCCCAATGAATTTGTAGATGGCTACAAGATCCCCTCTCAGCCTTCTTTTGCAGAGGCTGAAGAGATTTAGGTCCCTCAATCTCTCCTCATAGGATCTTACCTGTAGGCAGTCATTTTGAAACTGGTTTATGTGCACTGAACTTCTGTTCTGTTACAGGTCCTTAGCCAAGGTGCCCATCAGCATCTTCGGGGGCTGGACCTGATGATCTGCAAGGTCCCTTCCAGCCCTAACAATCTATGAATCTTCACATGCCTAAATACTATTAAAAATCTGCCCTAGACTCCAAAGTCATTTAAGCACTTTAGGAATTTTACCCATGATGCCCAACTCCTAAACACTTTTATAGGCAATGACTCCATTATCACTCAGATCCCTCTGAAATATGTCTTCTACCAAAGCTTCCAGAAATAAAGTCACCAACGCAACTTTGAAATTGGACCTCTTCTGGTTATGTGTTAAACCATACTATCTAAGAACTTGGATCCATGACATGTTTACATTATCACAATCTGTCCTTATACACAAAAAGGAGTAGATACAACACAGCTTTACCCCAGTGCAGGTTACTAGAATCCAGTGTAGACTTACCCCATGAAAAAAACAGTGGTAGAAGTATAATAGTGTGAAAGGAGTGCAGGTGTCTTGTGTCCAGTTATTCTGGAGTGGCTGTTTGCTCAATGTGGACAGGCTAGGCACTGCCATAGTGCCTATTCTGGAAGTTACTATGGGATATCTAATTCTCTGTCCACTCTGTATCCCAGTATACATACCTTGATGTATATAACTCAACTAAGCTACACAGGTGTTATGTGGTGTGTCTGGGTCCTAATGTAGACTGTAATTTCCTAGGGGTAAGTACCATGTCTGCCCTTTTAAGCACACAGACAGTGCCTGCCAAACAACATCATAGCATCAAGTTAAAGACTGCACTTAATAGTCTTGACAGTGTCCTTCCACATTAAAAAATGAATTCCTTAATTTTTACATTGACAGCAAACTCTAAAGCAAGTGTTTTATTTAATTTGTCTTCACACTGCATCTCTCTCAAGAAATCAGAACGTGCATTTGTTTTATTGCTTTATTAGGGGGTTTTGCTTGTTTTTTTTTTCCATAGCATTGTGTGGTTTAAGGATCCTGGCATATCCTAAGTTGGGGGAAAAGTGTATGTGTGGCATAGACTGCATCAGCTTACTTTTGGGTATCACAAAACAGAAGTATCTATCCAAATTGCTGTTTTGGTGCTCACAACACAACTATGGGAAAGGGGCATACAGTTGATTTTTTCCAGGGAACTGATAGCATGGATTGAATAATTTGTAAAGAAATTGGAAGCAATGAGTGTGGCTGTTGTTTTTATTGTCTCAGACTGATTCAGATTGTAACACATTGCCTGTGAGAGATGATTACCGTAGAAGCAAAACATCTGCTAAGATAGGAAGTTACCTACTTATGGCAAATCTCCATAGTGTCTTTTTCCTTCAGTTTTACTTGAGTGGATGTTTACTATGTGGATTTATTACCCCCTAGAAAGAGTTTTTGGCAAGTTCTTCCTGTGATATTACCATGTCATCACTCAAATGAAAAAACCCACTAAAGATTGAATCACTTTGAAAAGGCAGCTTATTATGATCTTTGAACTACAGACATACAAGTAATTCATGGAGTTAATTGCACAGGGTAAGAAAAGGGAACAGCTGGCAACATTTTAGGAACTTAACTTAAGCAAGAGCTCATTATTCTACCTCACAAAATTCTTTGATGTGACTAGAGGGCACACCATGAACAAGCAGGTATGTCAACTGGGGGACAGAGGAGTTTTCACTTTTTATACTGTTTGGTAGAATGGGGTATCTGAAAAGTGGGGCGCATCTGCACATGCAGGCACATGTGCTTGCAGAAGCTCAAATAGAAGCAGTGCAAATTTGAGGCAGGGCTCTTTGCCTCTGTGCACATGCCCAGACATACACTTTGGTGTGGGGCAAATTGTGCCACTTGGGGCAAAATAAACCTGCCTGGATCCTCCCAGGTCTGCAGCCAGGGGGAGCTAGAGCCTGGGGCCTGCACCTGTGCTGGCCCCAGCAGTATAAAAACCTGCCCTGGCCAGCAGCTCCAGGCTCCTTGCCCTCAGGAGCCTCTGGGGCCTGGCAATTAGTATCTGGGGACACTATCCCTTGTGCCAAATGGATAGCTGAAGCACCTTCCCAAATTCACTTTTAAAATACCCCAAAATCCATATTCTTTCACAGTTAGAACAAGAGAGAGAGGAACTGATCAGATGAGCAATGTTTTGTTGCTATATTTACAATGTTAGAGTAATTTAGATGCTTACCAGTGTCTCTTTCATTATAATAAAATAAATCCTAAATATCTATATGTTTTAATGTT
>NW_017729004.1:16395971-16403979 GCF_001723915.1 Gavialis gangeticus | reverse complement strand
CCTTCTCCAACCCCCCCCCTCCTACTTACCTGCCCCAAAGCCGGGTCCAGGTTCCTGCAGCCTGCACTGCTGCTTGACCCGCACAGGCAGGCAGCGTGCTTCAGCACTGGGGCAAGGGCTAGCCATAGAGATGCTCTGGCTGGCTACCAGAGCATTTCTATGGAGGATCAAGCCTCCAGTTGTCTCAGGGCATGGTCCGGGACTATGCCCTGCCCTGCTTTTTTCCCCCGGGGTACTTTTTGACCCCTGGATATCCAGGTATCTAATTTTACCCCCACACTGCAAATCTGCAGCACAGGAAACATTTTTTTTGTTCTTGAAGCATCTCAAATCCTCAAAGGGATTTGAGATGCTGCAAGAGGCACTTGCGAGTTTGTGTGGACGTGCCCATCAGGGGCAAGGAAAAATATCTTTACTGGGTGGGCAAAAAACTTTCTATTCCTGCAGCTGAACATAATCAAAGAGGAACTTGTGATGCTGTACAAATCACAGCAGGTGGAAATAGAGAGAGGACAGTTTCCTTTCGGGCAGGGGGCTGGACTTGATGATCCTCTGAGGTCCCTTCCAGCCCTAATGTCTATGAAATCTATGAAATCTTGTGGTTTATCTGGGTATCAAGGGATATCAGTCCTGTGTGACCTTGGGTTAATTGCTATCAAAAGTGCTCAAGGCCCAGATCTTTCGGAGCAGTGGCATAACTAGGCATAACTAGCAGTCACTCCAGCTGCCGACTTGAGTAGGGTGTGAGAAAAAACAGTTGCTACCATAGCTCCATGATTGCACTGGCAATGGTGGCAGTAACCAGAAGTTGCTGCTGTTCCTGTGTGTGTCAACTGCCCCGGGTGCCTAACCACATTGTTATGCCACTGCTTTAGAATATTTAGGCACCTACTTCAGAAATCTGAGGGAGTTTAGCATCCACGTATCAGAAAAAATTTAAGTCCACATGTCATAGGTGTCATAGCTTTATGCCCCTTTTGAAAATGTTACCACCCTTTGCCTGTTGTTACTTCTGCCCCCATCTCTAAAATTAGGAACAGCATTTCCTATCTTTCCTTCTTGGTCTATCATGTCTACTTATGTGAGCACTTTTCAGTCAGAGAGAGAGAGAGGTTCACACAGTGCCTTGCAAAATGTGGTTCTGATCTTAACTAGAACCTAAAAATCTTTCTTTTTTTTTTTAAGTTATTTTAAATATGTGAGCTTACAGATCAATTGTAGACAATATCCTTCAGTTAAGAAACCTTTAGCTTCCTTGCTTAGAAAGCAAAGGACATTGCCATTACTAAACCAGTACAGAAAAATCATTTACAACATACTAATTAAGCCAAGCATGCTGAAATGGAGAACAGAATGCTGCAATAGGATCCACATTTACTGCTATTTAAAGTTGGTGGAAGTCTTGCAACTGAGAGGAACCAGGATGATGCTTATGCTAAAAATAAGCAGGAGTTTAAACACATCAATTATACAATATAATGTAATTATAATTATTATACAGTATAATAGAAGTATATACTACAGTTATACAATGTAATATAATTATAATTATACAATTACAATGTCTAAAATATTTTCATAGGTACAAGGTTAGCTATGCCCCAGAAGTGCTATATTCATATAGAGCAGTGGTTGGCAGCCTTTACAGGTAGTGAGACAGAATGACCCAGCTCAGGGTAGAGGGCGGTGGGTGGACAGAGCAGTGAGAATTAGCCCCCTGCCACTGCTAACACCACCACTGCTACCACCTCTTCTTGCTGTTCTCCCTGCTGAAACCCCTGACTGCTGAATACTACCAAAATCTCATGTCCAAAGGGCCAGATCTGGCCCACAGGCGATAGATTGCCAACCCCTGGTACAGAGGACTAGAGGGACCAAGGAACATTTTCTCACACACCAGGACCTAGGCACAATCGTCTGATCAGTGACTGAGTTATAAGGTTCTGCTACAGTTGGGGTTGCCACCTTTGGCTGAAGCCATTCCCAGATACCTGACCTGAAAACAGTATTATTGTACATGCACTACTAAATATGGGGGAGTGCAGCGTTAGATATTACAATTTAAAGGTGCTTTCTAACAGGAGACTCAGAGTGTTGGGAATTAGGAGATAGTCCTAATTAGGAGAGCAGCTAGCTAGCTAGTGAGAAAGACCAAGGAGCAGCAGACGTTGCCTACTGCTCTACAATAACATTCATTGTTTAGTTTTTTTTCAATCATGTATGTCTTTCTTTACTGAATCCAGCGATCACTATGGGGGTGGGGAGAGTTGGGCCCAGGCTGGACCTCCCATTTTGGAACCGTCTTGCATCCCATGAATTGCCTGTCTAGGCTTTGCTGCAAGTCAGATGTGCCCCTAGGATCTCACCCAGTCTAGCACCTTCTTGCTAGTAGTGCAGCCACAGTGGCTCGGCAAGCCGTTAGGGTCATCACCTTTTGGAAAGTGGCTGCTACTAAAGACAGAGGCCCTCCCCCTCCTTCCCCTCAACTCCTAGGCTACCCAAGTAAAAACATTAGACAGGAGTAGTTAGGTATAATTAAGTAAAGTGGCTGAAAATTATCAACTATTTTTGTTTTGCCACTGACTGAAACTGACCTTTTCCATGAAGAATTTCTGTCATTGACTGTTTTTCAATTTTCCGCAGGAAAAAATAATGGGGGAAAGTCTTTCATTTTAATCACTTTTTCTATCATAGAACTTTCTGCAGAATGTTGGCATTTCTGAAGAACACTTCATTTTGATAAAAAAAAAAAAGTGTTACTTTTTTTGCACTGTGACATTTGTGAATCCAAACCGATTGGGCAAAATTTTGGCTATTTCTTTTGTCCCGTTTTGGGAGGAGAACAAATACTGACCCAATGGGATCTCCCACAACAGAAAGTCCTTTTCTAAGCAGCTCTGTCTTAAAAGTTATCCCATCCATTATTTGTTCAGTTTTTTCCTGCTGCAGCATGAACAATAATTTCAGTTCAGCACTCTCTTGCTAGGGATTTGGTTTTCCTTTCTGTTTGTCATCAAACTGAACAAACAAACAAAAAAATAGAGTGGAATATGAAGTAAACTTTCATGTTAACAATTCCCCTTGCTCTTTTTGCACTACATCTTTTAAATTCTTGCTTGACAGCCTCTCAGGCAGTACCACAAAGGGAAACTTCGTTTTACTTGGCAGCTCTCAACTTTTGTTATGAAAGGCAACCCATTTCCCTTAACAAGAAACAAGAGAGGACAATTCCAACAATGAGCTCTTGTTCACTACTAGAAATCATTACCAGCTCTTTTGCTTCTCATAGGAAACAACTTCTGCCCCAGAGATCTCTCTGTTATTAGGTTTGGAAACATCTGAAGACACAAAGATGGTCCAATTCCAAGGCAGGTTCCAAATAGGCTGGACCTGATCTGGCAATGCACTTAAGCATGTGCGTAGTTGCATGCATGAATGTAGGCCTACTCCTTGTTTAAAGTAAATGCATGCTTAAATGTTTTACAGGATCAGTGCAAATGTGCTGAATACCTTGCACATCTGAGACCCAAATGGCCCAGCGTTGCTAGGCCAGCTATATAAAACCTTTAGTGTAGCCCTCGATATCTGTCTGTGTTAAATCTTTAAGCTACCCAGTAGGGTCGTGCAAATCTCCAGTCCCTGACTCGGTTCAGTGGAGATTCAGCCTGATTCAGTGGCTGAATCTCTGAATCCAAACTGAATTAGGAGACCCTTTAATCTCTCCGGGTCGAATAGGAACCCTCTGACTCAATTCGGAGATTCGGATGTAGACACAGCTTTAAATGTTTTTTCTACGTACCTCAGGGTACCAGGCAGCTCATCAACACTGCGATGCTGGGGTACATGAAGCATCCCACAGGAGCATGGAGGAGTTCCTAGCATGCTGGGCAGCAGACCCAGAAGTGAAGCAGAAGCACTTCCAGTCCACTTCTGGGTCTGCCGAGGAGCATGCGGGGGGGGCCCCCCCATGCCTCCCCAGCTTGGTGACTGGTGCCTCCTGGGTCTGGGAGGGCACTGGGGGTCCCTCCGTGGCTGATTGCTGAGCTGGGGGAGGCACAGGAGGGGGCCCCCCCACGCGCTCCCTGGCAGACCCAGATGTAGACCAGAAGTACTTCTGGGTTCTCCGCTGAGCACGCAGGGGGCGGCCCTGTGCTCCTGTGGGACGCTCCATGTGCCCCAGCATTGCCGCATTCACGAGCCATGCCTGCTACCTTGAGGTATGTAGAACAAACATTTAAAGCTGCGTCTATGGCTGAACTGCTGATTCTCTGAATCAGCATTGAATCTTCAGATTTGGATTTGGTCGAATCGAATAGGGGGCAGTGATCCAAATCAATGAATCAAATCACCGTCTCTGATTCGGATTCAGATTTGACCTGAATTGAATACAGCCTGTTTCACGCACCCCTACTACCCAGCTAAACGAGAACAAGATTCCTCTGGCAGCCTGCTCTCTGTTCACAGGCCTTTCTACTAGAAATGCAATAAGTCTGACCCCAAAAGGATGGAGTGTTGTTGTAGCCATGATGGTCCAGGGTGCTTTGTGCCCGAAACCTCATCAAGCTTTTCCCCCATTATCAGTTTGTTCAAGAAAGGATGTCATAAAAAAACCCTTGCTTCTTCCAAAGGGACTCCAGTGTTCTGTTCTAGGCCAGAGCTGTCCAACTTCACTGTGACTGAACAAGTCCTTGCTTCCAATGCATTGGCAGGATGAAGTCCCCACACCCTTCTCAGAAGTACACAGCCCCTGCCAGGACCTCCCCTGCCATGTGGGAGTGGGAGAGGCTGCTACAGGGGCCCATTTTAACCACTCCAGGCTGCTTGTGGACCATGGGTCACCAGTTGGACTGCACTTCTTTAGGCAATATCCCTCAAGCCCTGCTAGGAACATCTGGGAAACCCTCACCTCAATATCCAGACTTGCATTGAAAAAGAGGCTGGGATGGAACCGTACCAAGACCCTCTTGTAGGTCCCAAGCATACTGGCTAATCACAAAGTTATACAATGAAGCCTGCATGCAGTTCATCCCAAATACAAAGTTTCACAGAATGGTCTCCAGTGCCTCCATAGAGCTGCCTCCCACTTGATTCATTGCATTAATTCCTTCAAATAAAAGAATGGATACGAAGTGTATGAATTTATCTTGGGAGTTTATAAATTGAAATCTATGTTCTGTTTCAGTATTCGAAACTTTTGTTTTCAAGTTAATTTTGAAATGAATTGAAGATGAGCCAGGAGCTAGTATGTTGAGCTAGCTGAACACTAAACGATGATCTGTGGATGTTTTGTAATAAAACTGTATCAGTTCCTGTTTGCTGATTTTACTTATTTTTATTTAAAGCAGTGGCTGAGCTGGGACTCCGGGAATCTTGTTTCAACTCCTGGTTCTTCTAAAGACTTCTGAGTGACCTTACATTGCTCATTTCTGACCTGTTCCAATGCCTACTTGATAATAATGGAAAATCTTGGACTTCATTGGGCATTGGCTGAGACTCTAAGTAGTTTTTGACGTTAGCGCCTCAGCAATATAATGGAGATCACTGTTTGCTTTTCCCCACACTTTTCTTTCTTTCTGCTTCCACTGTAAGCTCTTGATGACAGAGGCAGTCCCTTATTATGCACACCTACAAGGCTTAGCTCAATTTTAGTAGATTGAATCCACTCCAATTGACAAGTATGTCAAAGCCTGCAGATGCTTACAACTGCATAGAAGTCAAGTAACCAGGAGGCTTGTAGGAGTTCCATAGGAGCCTAGAGAGACCAGTAAATCTGACTCCAACAGAGCCCACCTTCATAGCTTTTCCTCAAGCTTTTCCACCCATCTCCTTTGTCCATCCAGTGTTGCCAGAGTTAATAACCCTTTCTATAGGGTTACACAGCCTCCTGGGCTAGGAGTGAAAATATCTGTAACCATTAGAAACTTGGATGAGATCTCTGGCAGGTGTAGAGAGGGAAGGGAGTGAGAACCTGCCTACTGCAACCTCCTAATGAAGTACCTGCTACTGGTCCAGGGACCACTATAACAATTCCTATGTTCCTCAGCCATGATTTGCTTTGTCTTTTTCAGGACACAAGGTCTCTGAACACAGGAAACCCTCTATTATGTTTGCAGAGTTTTAGGTAAATTTATGCCACTGCTAGAACCAGCCCATTGTAATGCACAGTTTGTGAAGTCCAAAGTTGTCATCAGGTTGTTTATATCCAAGCACCCTTTCTCTTGCAAATGCAAAAACTCACAGGAAAAATGAAGTGGAAAATGCTGTTTGTTAGAGAATGAACCTAACCCTGCAGTTTTTTTTCCCTGGTCCTTTCTCAGGCAAAATTGCTACTTCTGCCATTTGGCGGTATTTGATGATGGTCGTAGTTATTATTTATTATTTTTACAGTACCCAAAAGTGTGCTGAGTGCTTGTAATGGGGTGAGGACAGCATGGATGTAGCTGTGTGATATATTTTCACTAAAAGGGGCATTTGATCCATGAATATGAGTTAAGGCCCACATTAAATAACGGCAGGTTGTTTTTCAATCCTATGTTATTTTTGCAATATGACTTCTTGAATCATAATTTTTAATACAGAATCTTTATTTATTTCTAATGCTTTATAGTGCCATAGCTATCTTGGCACGTGATTTATAATGCAAAGGAAGGAAAGAAAAACAACTTAAAGATGAGGCCTATCACAAATTAAATACTAAACAAAATTCTAGCAAGAATAATAGAACTCTGCTTACAAAGGAGTGCCAGCAGTTTTCAGGAGCATTTTTCAAGGAAAGGATATGTATCTAAGAGCATTCTTCTGTAAAGCCCTTCACTCAGACATTGTAATTTGTATTTTATGACTTTGACTTAAAATATAATCCCATCACATCAAGTCTAGCCATGCACGGCCCTCGTATCAACAAGGATGCCTCAGGTAAGTGGTTCTGTGAACTAGTGTTAGTGGAGCTTCTATCTTCAAAGCAGGTTGGTTTATTGTAACTAGAGAGTGAATTTGATGTCTGCTTACTAGTGAAATCCACAGTTTCACTGGATTTGTGCAATAATTGGGAGTCTCCTGCATGGCATGGAACTCCCCACAGGAATGGGCCAGGCATGTTAAAGAAGCCTAGACATTTTTCAGAAGACATCCCCTGTCTTTATACTGGAATAAACTGGAACCCTCAGTCCTGTCCTCTGCTGTACGTTGTGGCATTGTACATGTGGGCCATTTTGTGCCCTCTCCTTTTCCTTGGGCAGGATGATCACATTCAACTGCTCCCTCTGAAATGGTAGAAAAGATGCTTTGCTGTGACTAAAAGGAGGGACAAGGGCAATAGGAGCTCCTGTGACATGACATGAAGTCACCCTTCTGATGCTGGGATTCATCCCTGTAACAGAGCAAGGGCAAAACAAGGACTGAAGGCAGGAGGCACATGCCTGGGCTATTCTACTGGTGCCCAGACCATTTTGGATCTTGGTAGCTATGATAGGGCTTGTATAAGGATCTAAATCACCTCCATTTATGACTACCTTAACTATATGCCATACACTCTTCCCTCTCCACGGACTCACCCTTAACCATGGGGTTCTGAAGTAGCAGTACACAACCCATGTGCCTGGTTCTGCACCTACCCTGTGCCAGCAGAGCTCACCAAAGAACACTGGCTACTTTGAGTTTATATTGAAGGAATATATCTACAGTGATTGCAAGAGTCCATATCCCTCCCCGAGGCAGAATTTTGCTAGTAGCTAGCACTTTAAAAGTACATAAGCAACGTGGCCTAGGCTAGACACTGACAAGTGCAAAGTGATCCACCTGGGGAGGAACAACCGGCACCATACCTACAGGCTGGGGAACTCCCTTCTCGTCAGTACAGAGGCAGAAAAGGATCTTGGAGTCATCATTGATGCCAAGATGAACATGGGTCGGCAGTGTGGGGACAGTCAGGAAGGCCAACCGCACCTTGTCATGCATCCACAGATGCATCTCGAGCAGGTCCAAGGAGGTGATCCTTCCCCTCTATGTG
>NW_017729004.1:16393933-16395800 GCF_001723915.1 Gavialis gangeticus | reverse complement strand
CAGAGGGGACCAGCAGGCACTGGGGGAGTCCTTGTTCCCCCAAGCACTACCAGGAGTGACCAGGAATAACAGTCACAAGCTGGCAGAGGGTAGATTCAGGCTAGATATCAGGAGGCGCTACTTCACGGTCAGGGCGGCTAGGATCTGGAACCAACTTCCAAGGGAAATGGTGCTGGCTCCTACCCTGGGGGTCTTTAAGAGGAGGCTAGATGTATACCTTGCTGGGGTCGTTTGACCCCAGTACTCTTTCCTGCCATGGCAGGGGGTTGGACTCGATGATCTGCTCAGGTCCCTTCCGACCCTAGAAACTATGAAACTAAGAGGATGGCGCACTAGACTGAGACTCTGGCATTGTGGGTTCTATCCTCAGCAATGTTGCTGGATAGCCTTGGTCAAATCACTTCACCTGTCTGTTCCTCAGCTATAGAGCAGAAAGAGTGATACTGGTCTCCTTTGTAAGTCTCTTTGAGATTGACTGCTGTAGAGTACTATATAAAAATAGGTGTTGTTTGTTACATTACATCCATCCACTTCTTGGACATTTAAGAGAATCTGCTTCCAAAACATATGTATACAAGGTAGAAAAAGCTCTGAATATTATTTAGTTACCCTGGGCCAAACAGAGGTAATATGTAAATATCTTAAGTTGAACTTAGTTCAATGGGACATTAAGAGCCAGGCACCTAAATGCCTTTATTGGGTCTGACGTGCTGTCTCCTGGGCTTCTGAAATCAGCTTTGTGGCATTTTATTCAGCTAGTTTTACACACTTTATTCACAGCAGGCAAACTATTTCCTACCTGTTTAATGGTTCCTTAAATAAACACTGCCTAGTACCTTTCCATCTTGCATAGTTCATAACTACTAATTATGCTGAACTTCTTTTGACCTCACGCTTATCAAGAACAGAAGTTCCCAGTTTGCTTAACTAAGCAAGATTCCCCAAATTGCAGCAGTGGCAAGAATATTTCAGTACAGTGTAACCCTTCCTGCTGCACTGGCCCAGACAGATCCCTGCGGCTCCAAGAGCTCAATCCAGTGGCTCTGCAGGCTGGACTTGGCCCACAGACTGTATGTTGCTGGCCCCTGGCATAAAGCAAGAGACTATAATCCTATGAGAGAGGCTCGAGAGCAGGGGTCTGGGAGCCCTACCTAAATATTATTAACAGGGGCTAGAAAGAGAGCCTGGTTATAAAATAACAGTGGGTTGGCTGAGGCCAATTAAGGACAGAGATACCTGAAGATGAGCAGGATGGAGGAAATCACCAATGGGTGCCTGTACATGAACCGGGAGGCTGCTCCAATATGTTGTAATTACAGCAAGTTGGAGCAGACTCGATTAGTAGAGTCTGCTGGAGCCTGGTAATTATCACGGCCCAGCCAGCCTTTGCATTTCATGTATCAGCATCCCCACACTTCAAAATGGAGATAGCGGCACTTTAACTAAAGCTCTTTCAATAAGCTTTAGATAAAGCACCCCCACCTCCATTTTGAAGTGCAGAAACGCTGATATACAAGACGATCTGGACACTTTTGGTGGCGATGCGTAGGTGGTGCACTGGGGTGCTCATGCACCCCTGGAGAGCACTGTTACACCCCCTGAGAGCCAGCGTTCCTCGGTTAAGCAATGGGCAGGGCAGGCAGCTGGGAGCACTGGTGCCCCCACTACAAGAGCTCGCTGGGGAGTGGGGAGACCAGGAGAAGTGCCACTGGCACTTCTGGGAGTATTGCTGGCACTTCTGGGTCAGTGCGATCATCCATGGGGGGGAACTCCCACCTCGGGTGGTGAGATTGGCCTGGTCGCTGACTGGCTGCTGGGGGGGGGCATTGCCCCCCCCCACCCCCCCCCGGGGGGCAAAAGCCCCACA
>NW_017729004.1:16384238-16393733 GCF_001723915.1 Gavialis gangeticus | reverse complement strand
TTCCCCCCCCCCCCCCCCATCCAGGAGGCAACAGTCGCCCATGGGCACTTTAATTACAGTGGCTCTCAGAGCTACTCTAATTAAAGTGCTCACCCCTAGATCACATGTAAAAATGCCCAGTGAAGCCACTCCAGCAATTCAGGGCAGCCTCCCACGTTGACAAAGTGTACCTTCCTGCCATGCCTTGATGGTAAAAGAAGGTTCCCAAAGTGAAAAGAATGGGCCCAGTGTGGTCACTCGGAGATGCATCAGTACCTGTTTGGAGCCAAATCCTGCTAGAGTTTACCTTCCTGGACTCTACATTGTACTGCCGATGATAATTCAACACAGGAGTTTCATTTGATGGCACACAATTCCTTTCTCAGCTTGGGCAAGGTCTGGTAAAAAAGAGGAGTTGTTGTCATAATGAACTGCTTAAGAAACATGACTGTGGTAGCTTGCACCCAGGGGCAGTTTCTATAGGCATAAGTGATCAAAACAGTGGGGATGAGCTGTGCTTTGTAGAACTACAAGCATATTAACAGATGTGAAAAGATTCTATCAAGTGGTTAGTGCAGCTTAGGAATTATGGCTCGTGTCTCCTACTTCCAGCTCTATTGTTGATTGATTGCTGGAGTGTCTTTGTGCTTCAGTTAACCAATCAATATACTTCACTTTTTAACATATCCTGATGCTAGGCTTTTTTTTTAAATGAATAAAACCCCCTGGAGATCAGCTGATGAAAAATTCTGTTGCATTGGTTTAACAGTGCCCCAACAGCTCTTTGGGCGCCCAGCATTACCGAGACACAAATAACAAAGTAAGCGCACTTAAATCTAGGCACCTAAATATAGAATGAGGACACTAACTTCAAGTACTCTGCTTTGAATAGTTTGGCCAACAGGAACTAAAGGATCTGTAGAAAGGGCTGCAGGGTAATAACAACATTAATCCAGATCCCAAATGTTTAGTCTAAATACCAAATGCTGAATTTAAGATTAAGGAATTATCATTTTATAAAGCACAGGTTGTTACAATATCACAGCACAGTCACCACAGAGACAAAGAGCAGGTTGCTAAATTCCTCAAAGGGGGATAAATGTGTAAAGCAGACTGCAGATCTGCTTCTGTTAGCATGGTGCTCATTGTGATGGTGCCCTGCAACTTGTGTGTTTCTAGTGGCAAAACCGCCTAACAGTTTTGACTTCTCGTGTCATGAGACCTATCTTCTGCTTGACTCCATACCCACAGGTTATCTACCGTTTTCTCAGTACCACAGCAAATTCCACTAAGCCACCACTCTTTATCTAATTAAATTACACTCAGACATCCTTTCACATGTCCAGTGCCATATGCTTCTTGCCACTAATTAGAAGAAACAATCTTTTGCTGCTCCCACAACAACCCAGAAATGCAGTGCCCTAATAGCATCATCAAATAGCCTCTTGCCATAAATGTTTAATTTCTAAAGTGGCCTTAGTTAGAGTGCCAGGATTCTTGGAATGAGTATAATATATTAAGAGGAGGGCGGGGACAAAGGCCTCTTCCCAAAAAGTAAATCAGTCCTCACTTCATACTGCATTACCTCCTCACCCTCCATCAGGTATTAGAACTATTCAGGGAACTAATACAGAGCTCGTCTTCATAGTAAGCACCCAACAGTAAATAAAATCCTTACAACAATCTTTTTGGCAGGGAAATATTCATGTGAAATACAAGTACAGCCACTTTTGTTGCTTTAAGAGCAAGTCTCATTGGCATTTAAGTGGAAATCAGGTGAGCTGTCAAGGTGGCTATGCACCTCTGTGAAGCACTAGAGGCCTGTTACCACTCCTGCTCCCTTCTTGAAAGGAAAGAAGTGCTTTACATGTTCCCATTTACAAGCACTTCTTCTGAGATAGATGTGATCTCATTTTACAGAGAGGAAAACTAAGGCAGAGAGAAGGTAAGTAATATGTCCAGCATCACAAAGCAAATCAGTGGCTGAACTTTCACGTAAAGACATCTTGACTTTCAGTTGTCTGTTGTTTCCACAAAACCCTTCTCCCTGGGAGTGGAGTGAAGTCAAGGTCTGTTACCTCCTTCAGTTATTTCCATGCGGCAAAGTGAGATGGACCTCATCTGCTCATGCAGAATAACCTCTGTTTGGAAGCCAGAATTCCAAATCTAACTGGAATGATACCCCTGGGCACAACCGCGATCCGCTGCCGCATTATTGATAGAGAGCTGTCAACAAGTCATTATTATTGCATACATTTTCAAAGAAGCTGCATGAAATCCTAAAGCCAAAGTTAACCTCATTTCCTTGAACAGTACTCACTGCTAATACAAAGAAGGGTCTCAGCTGCACAGTGCCCTTGTGGTTACATTAAAATCCTCAGTGAGGTGTTGATCAATAAACACCGAGCTTTTGGGGTTGCTAAATGTTAAGAGAAAAAAATATAATCCTTTAAAGATAATTAGGCAAAAAGGAGAATTATTATGTTAATAAGGAAAAAAGTCTGAATATTAATCACCCTTATGCCTAAGGATTAGCTATGGCCTACATTAAGTGATTAATGTATCAATGGAAGAGGTGATGGCTAAAAGAAACATGAGTTACCATGTCTTGTACAACAGTTAGTAAGTTCAGTATCATATTGATAGGACATCTTCTAGCACCAGTGGGCTGTACAATGCTTTACAGTCACTTAAGACTCCAAGCCCAATGCCCTGAAGATCTTGTAGTCTAAGGGATACATTTTTCAGTGTTCAGTACCCATAAATAAGGCTATATTTTTAAAGTCATCTCCCTGAAGGAAAATGCTGGATGTTATGCACTTGTGAAATCCTGGAGACTTTTCCAAACCAGGGATCAATAATATAACAGGGAAAAAAATGGTTTCAGGACATCCAACAAGTTTCCGGCCCTTGCTTTTCATCTAGCCTGAAAATAAATGGAAAGATTGTGACACTTGTTGAAAACCAACTTTTTGAAAACCCCATGGCTAGAAAGTGTGGACTTTTCTGAAACTCAAACCAGCTATTTAACTGCCTAAGTGGGAGTGGTCAGGTATGCTACTGTGTCAGGTATTCAGGGTGTAGCTGTATTGGTCTAGAGGCAAAAGGAATCAAAACTTGTGGAAGAGGTGATATCTTTTATTAGACCTACTAGATATTTGTAAACAAATTATTTTATTTACTCGCAAGCTTTCAGGCATACTCACCCTTCATCAGGCATAGGAGAGAGCAGAGATTGTAAAAGTTCTCCTAGGTAGAAATGAAAATTCATATTTCACAGTGTCCTGGGGGAGAGCGGGAGAGAGGACCCCAAATTGCAAATGGGGACTCCTGGGGATGAGAACCCCCCCGAGGAAGAGAAAACAAAAACGGAAAATAAACAAGGAAAACACTTACCTGCAGCAGGACCTGAGGCACAGCTGAAAAAAAAAGAAACCCGTGCAGATCATGAGCTGCGCTTTCATACACCTAAGGTGAGCACAGAAACACTGCACCACAAAAGAAATTCCTGCCCAGAAGAGCTTTCCATCTTTCCACCCTTCTGCAAAATATCATAACCTGAAGGAAATATGCTTTGACATCCTGCTTGCCACCAGACGATGTTGAGGTAAAAAGACTTTTTCAACCTTTCTCTGTGCCTAACCTGAACAAAATGAACTATTCCAAACAGGAAACTTTATCACATCTTCAGCTCTTCTCTGAAATATGAATTTTCATTTCTATCTAGGAGAACTTTTACAGTCACTGCTCTCTCCTATGCCTGAGGAAGGGTGAGTGTGCCCAAAAGCTTGCACACTCACCCTTAGGCTATTTTATTAAATAAAATCATTTGTTTGCAAATATCTAGTTGGTCTAATAAAAGATATCACCTCTTCCACGAGTTCTGATTCCTTTTGTGCTACTGTAATATTTAACTGGTATTAGTTGGTTTAGGGGAGGGGGCTAGAGAAAAGGAATGCAACACAGAAACAAAAAGAACTGAGGCAAACTACTTGCTAGTGCCACTAACTATAACTTTTTAAAAGTAATGTTCGAACATTCAGGTGAAGTGAATCAAAGCGACATCAAGGCAGGTGCAAAACCAGGTTCAGATTCAGGATGGCAAAAGCTCCATGGTACAAGTGGGTTTTTCAGCAGGTAGTGCAGGTCAGGAGGCAAAGACACCTGCCTGTCTAACTCAGGGCCATCTATGGCAAAACCCAACTCAGGGCAGTAATATCCAGTAGTTCTGTTCCAGACTACTTAATGTTCCACTTATCACTCCAAACCAACAGTATCTTGACTTCATATCCCATGGTGGACATTCAACTATATGTCCACTGGTCAGTAATCCTGATTGCTCATCTTGCTCTAGGTATGGTGAGGACAGCAGGACCAAACCTGCTCTAGGTCCTATGTATACCACACAGAAAAGAAGAGACATCCCCATTCTTAAATTCTTATAATTGTAGCCAGCACTAGACAGTGAAAAGATTAGATGCAGTGGTGACAAGTAGAGTGTGCATGGGGGTGCACGTGCACCCCCTGAGAGCGCTGGTGTACCCCCGGCCTGGCCACACTTGCCACTAAGGTGACGGACAAGGGCAGGCAGGAGTGCTGGTGCCCCCCCTGAAAGCACCAGCCAGGAAATGGAGCACTGTGGTGCTCCCAGAAGCGGCTGCAGCGATCGGCCATCTCACGAGCGGCTGCAAGAGGACCTCCCCTCCCCAACAACAAGATTGGCTGAGGGGGGACCCCTCCCCCAGCCAGAGAAATTGGCTGGGGGGGGCATGTGCCCCCCTGACTAGGACGACATCAGTTGCCTATGATTAGATGTCAGTTCAGTTGGTAACATTCATTTTACACATTTGCCTAGTTAAAAAGTGTTATGTATTGATAAATTATACCACATCAGAAGGAAGACGAGTACTATTATGCTAGTGTAGAGTATTGTTAGTCCAAGGTTGAGGTGGCTCTGATTTTCTGAAACCATCACCCCAGAAGCTAAGGAAGGATGTGGTAGCTAAGCATTTGGAAGGAAACACAAAATAAGACTATTAGATGGTATTTAACATAGTAATGGGCCATAGCTAAAATATGTTCCATCTAGAATAATTAAAACCATTTTCCTGGTTAGTGCATCACTCATGCACAACTTCAACAGTATTATTTATTTATGGACCAGAGTTGTGCTAAAAGGTATTCAAAGCCATTTTTACATGATCCCAGGAATACAGAACCTTGAATATTTGGGTATATGCCTAGTTCCAACCATTTACAGGCTAAAACAATAGTAATAAAGACTGAAAGATGAATTAAGGATGAACCAATATTGAATGAAATTAATGACTTCAATAGGCGCTGGATCAAGACCTACATTACAAAAATTAGTTTCTGCATACAGACACTAAACAGCTGCTATTCAGAATAAAAGTTTAAACAAGAGCATCAAGCAACTGAGGCTGCTGACAGACATGAAAAGCCCCCTGTGCTTTGCTGGAAGAAGCAATGCATTAGTTTGACCCGGCTCTGCAGCATCTGTATAGATCACACGCTTCAATGGAGCTTTTTTGTCACTCTTATCTAATAGCTGATTCAGTCAGCTATTAGATAAAAGCGCCAAAAAAGCCCCACTGAAGTACCAAAATCTATACAGACATTGGCTGAGCGGATCCAACTAATGTGATACCTCCTATGAGCATGTACTGGGCTTGGTGCAGTAGCATGCTGAGTTTAAAATAAAGTGATGTTTTGTTTTGTTTTTTACATCTGTAAGCAGCCTTATGTGTACAATTGGATACACAGAATTCAAGTGTGTGTCTAGCTTGCATATGAAACCAACACAAATGTACACAATAACTGTATCTGTCAGTAAATCTCAGATTTTGAAAAGGTGGGGGGGTAGAAATAGTGTGGCACATCATTACTAACACAATCCCCGCTTTTCTTCAGTTACAGAGAAACTAGAAGGTTTGCTGATATGCTAAGGTGGTACCACTGTAGTATTGATCTTAAGATCAAAGCAAAAACAAAAATAACCATCACAGCGTGCACTAATTGGCTAGATTATATATTAAGTTGAAATATTTAAACAAATAAGGCAAAAAATAGTTAAAATAGTCAAATGATATTGTGTTTTCAGTCTCATAGTCATTATAGTTATATGTAGGTCTCTTATTCAGCTTCAGAATACCAAGTCAGGACAGGCTTGGCAATCTGGTGATTGTAGAAAACGAAAAAGCTGACCTCTTTAACAAATTCTTTGCCTTCATATTCCTGAACAGGGACTGGGACATTTCCCCCACTAGGATTACAGACAGACCCACGGGAGGCACCACCATGCCTAGGTCAGCGACGACCTACTTAGGGATCTTTTGGAGGGGCTGGATGTATTTAAATCAGTAGATCCAGATGCTCTCCCCCCAAGGGTGCTGAGGGAATTGGCAGGGGTCATAGCAGGGCCCCTGGCACACCTGTATGAGCGCTCATGGGGCTCTGGCCAGGTACCAGAGGATTGGAAAAGGGCCAATGTGGTCCCTATTTACAAGAAAAGGAGACATGAGGACCCCAGCAATTATAGGCCAGTCAGTCTTAGCTCGGTCCTTGGGAAGACCTTTGAGAAAATTATCAAGGAGTACATCTGCAAGGGCCCAGCAGGGGTGGGAACACAGGTTCATTGAGGGCAGATCCTGCCTGACTAACCTGGTTTCCTTTTATGATCTGGTCACAAAGTCCCTGGACAAGGGTGTTGAGGTAGATGTCATCTTCCTGGACTTTAAGAAGGCCTTTGACACTATTTCCCACCACATACTCTTAAAAAAAAAAAACTAGGTGACTGTGGCATTGATGCCTACACAGTCAGATGGGTGGCAAATTGGCTAGATGGTCACACCCAGAGGGTGGTGGTGGACTGGTCATTTTTGACCTGGAGGGAGGTGGGCAGTGGAGTCCCCCAGGGCTCAGTCCTGAGACCTGTACTGTACTACATCTTTATCAGTGATCTGGATGCGAGTATGGAAAGCACGCTGTCCAAATTCGCTGATGATACCAAGATGTGGGGCAAGGTGGGCACGCTGGAGGGGAGGGACAGAATCCAGCTAGATCTAGACAGGTTACAGAGGTGGGCAGATGAGAATAAGATGGAGTTCAACACAGACAGGTGCAAGGTGCTGCATCTAGGGAGAAGGAACCAGCAACACACCTACAGGCTGGGAAACACCTTCTTGTCAACACAGCAGCAGAAAGGGATCTTGGAGTCATTGTTGACTCCAGGATGAACATGAGCTGCAAATGTAAGGAAGCGGTCAGTAAGGCTAACTGTGCCTTTTCGTGCAACTACAGATGCATCACAAGCAGGTCCAGGGAGGTGATTCTTCCTGCCTATGCAGTATTGGTCAGGCCACAGTTGGAGTACTGTGTCCAGTTCTGGGCACCGCATTTCAAGAGAGATGTGGCTAACTTTGAGAGGGTCCAGAGGAGGGCCACCTGCATGGTCAAGGGGCAGCAGGCGAGGCCCTACGAAGAGAGGCTCAAGGGCCTGAATCTATTCAGCTTCTACAAGAGAAGGCTGAGAGGGGATCTGGTGGCCATTTACAAACTCACCAGGGGGGACCAGCAGGAATTGGGGGAGGCTCTAGGAATAATGGCCACAAATTGTTAGAGAGACGGTTCAGGCTGGACATCAGGAGACGTTACTTTACGGTTAGGGCTGCTAGGCTCTGGAATGGGCTCCCAAGGGAGGTGGTGCTCTCTTCTACCTTGGGGATCTTCAAGAGGAGGCTGGACAGATATTTGGTTGGGGTGTTATGGCCCCAGCACTCGTTTCTGCCCAGGGCAGGGGGTTGGACCTGATGATCTGTTTAGGTCCCTTCCGACTCTAAGCACTACAAAACTATGAAACTATAAATCTAGCCTTCAAGAGTGTTTGGATACAGTGCCTCCAGTACTTCACTGTCAGTCATTTCTACACATGAGTTAATATTACCGTACCTGAGCTAAGGCTTTTAGCTAGAGCTAAAAACAGTCTGCAGGACTGTAAAATTGAAGAGACATTACCAGGAATGGCAAACAGACAGCAAAACTGCAGAAGAAAGGGTAGTTTGAATAGTGAAACATCAAGATTATTAAAAAAGGATCGAGGGTTGTTAACACCTGTAGAGTGAAGAGAGATTAGCAGGAATGAGGGAAATGATAATGAAGTCAATTGACTTTCTCAGGTCTGTCTGAATAGAAACACTCGGCTCCTCCCAGGGAATTGATTTTAAAGTTTGGGTGCAGCAGGAATCAAAAGGGCATGCAGCTGCAGCCTCCCCTGGTTCCATGCCTACCTGTACCTAGATGGGTGCCTAATCTGCCTGTATACTTGAGGAAATGTTGCATGCAAGTTTAGGCATGCAGGTGTGTTCCCTTTCTGCACCCCTTTCACTGTCTGAAAACCTACTTATTTCAATTTAACATCTAATCTGTTTAAAAAAAAATCATTGTGGACTGTATGTTCAGCCACCGGTAATTAGAGGCAGCAAAATATGCCCTATACCAAACTGCAGTATTTTACCTTTATCCTGCTTGGGAAGTATAACCAGGTAGGTGCTGCACAATTTACAATACTGGTATTTAGAGTACAATAGGTATTTACAATACCGCTCAGGTTGGAATGGACTGTTACTACAAACTGTAAATAATACATCTCAATTGTTATGTTCAGAAGTCTGAACCCTCACAGCAGGCAAGCAATTCATTTTGCACTTGATGCTATGCAAACTGTTGACAGTAGTACCATGAGGCCCAGGATCTTACTTAGTGTTAATAGTCTTTGAAAAGATCTTACAATCTACTTGATTGCACTGATGTAAAGAACAAGGTGCCAAAGGAAAATGTCTTTTGTAAGTAACCATTGATAGATAAAAGGGTGCATCTATGGGCAATAATCAGAGAAAGAAGCAGTGACAGTATTACAACGCATGGCTGCCTAGGGCAGATCCCACTGTGAAGTCATCTGAAGAAAAGATGCATATTTATTTAAGTGAAATCATATATATTTTGTCAAGTACACCTACAAATGCATTAAAGGCTAGTGACTTAGGCTTACGTTACATTTTCCAGAGGTTGAGGTTTCATAGTTTCATAGTTTCTAGGGTCGGAAGGGATCTGAGCAGATCATTGAGTCCGACCCCCTGCCATGGCAGGAAAGAGTACTGGGGTCAAATGACCCCAGCAAGATATACATTTAGCCTCCTCTTAAAGACCCCCAGGGTAGGAGCCAGCACCACTTCCCTTGGAAGTTGGTTCCAGATCCTAGCCGCCCTGACAGTGAAGTAGCGCCTCCTGATATCTAGCCTAAATCTACCCTCTGCCAGCTTGTGACCATTATTCCCGGTCACTCCTGGTAGTGCTGGGGGAACAGAGACTTCCCCAGTGCCTGCTGGTCCCCTCTGACTAGTTTGTAACAGGCCACTAGATCCCCCCTCAGCCTTTTCTTATGGAGGTTGAACAGGTTCAGGTCCCAGAGCCTCTCCTTGTAGGGTCTGCCCTGCTGCC
>NW_017729004.1:16365071-16379238 GCF_001723915.1 Gavialis gangeticus | reverse complement strand
CTCCCCTGGGGTCTAAGGGGGGCCCAGAGAGGGGGTGACTGTTCTGGTCCCTGTTCAGGAAAATGGAGGCAAAGTAATCATTTAATATGTTGGCTTTGTCATCTGGTGTGACGACCAGATTTCCTAGCATGTCCTTCAGGGGCCCTACATTACCCGGAACCTTCTTTTTACCCCCTATGTATTTAAAAAAAGACTTCTTGTTGTCCTTGATTCAGAAACCTAGTCCCAGTTCCATCTCCGCCTTGGCCTTCCTGACTGCCCCCCTGCATCCCCGAGCAACTGCAGTATAATCCTCCCTGGTGATGGCCCCTCCCTTCCACTGGGTGTGCGCCTCCCTTTTAGCTAGGAGACATTCCTGGATGCTTTTGGTGAGCCATGGGGGCTTTTGTGCCCTCGTGCCCTGTTTGATCTGTGTTGGTATTACTGCCCTTTGGGCTTGGAGGATCGTCTCCTTAAGGAGCGACCACTCTTCTTGGACACCTGGCTTCCCTCCCCTCTGGGACCTCAGTGCTTCCCCGACTATTCTCCTTAGCTCATTGAAGTCCACCCTCCTGAAACCTAGGGCTGCTGCCTTGCTGTAGGCCTTTGCCACCTTGCGCTGGATGGTGAATCGCAGCAGGCAATGATCGCTGTCACCCAGGTGGTCGAGCACCCGCAGCCCCCTCACCAGGTCGTCACCTGTGGCCAGCACCAGGTCCAACAAGGCATCCCCCCTGGTGGGGCTGTGCACCTCCTGGGTTAGATGGAGGTCCTGCAGGCTGGCTAGGAACCTACATAAGCGGTCAGACCTGGCTGACTGCTCTTCCCAGCAGATGTCTGGAAAGTTCAGGTCACCCACGATGACCACGTCCTTTGACCTAACTACCTCTGTGAGCTGACTTAAGAATTCCTGGTCTAACAGTGCTGATCATCACATAGAACTCAGACAGAGAGGATGACTGAAAAGCACATGCAATGCTGCCAAGACATTGCCAAGCTGGCTCTGCATATTCCCATTCCAGAAGTGGAAGCAGCAGAGCTTCCTCCGAACACTGCAGTAGCAGTATTCAAGTTAATAAGCTCTGTGTAGGCTCTTGTATGTGACCTAGTGTGTTCACAGCCAGGGTGACTCTGCATGGCAATTCATTATGACATGGACACATATTCTGAACAGAGAGCTCAGTGCAACTCCTTGACACTGAGCAATCGCTGAATGACCTGTGGTGCCACAAATAAAATGAACTAAGCAAATTAACTGAGAGAAAGATAGAAGCAATTGCAAGCCGCACTACAAGTTAAAACTCTTCTGCAAAGCCTGGGGAGAATCTGAGAAGGTATAAACGGCCACTTACTCAATAGTTGCAAGCAAAGAGTGACGACAAAGATCTTTATTTCTGAAACTCATTGGTTCTAAAGAGCTTAGTGCATTTAATAGTTTGTAGTGGGATCAGGCAAATGGGGCTAATGCTGAACCTGTAGTGCAGACACCACAGGAATATTATACTCCTGGTAAAAATAAAAGCAGCTCTTATAAATTGAAACAGAAGGTACCAAAAAGAGCATGTGAAAATTTAAAATAGTTTATGACTGGCCTAAACCTGAAAAACAAATTTTGTTGGGGATACCTGAATTCCTGGTAAGAGACCAAATCATGAGGCAGCAACACACCTGTAACTTCCAGTCAACAACCACAAAAAAAGCAGCACGTGTTGCTGCACACACAGCATAGCAAGCACCGGTAGCCAAGAGAGCGCTCCGCGCTGAGGATGAAAGATGCACGAACAGTAACAGATAAGATCGCTTGAAAGGATTGTGCAAAACGTGCCTGGCACAGGCAAAGAAAATGACAACAGCACCGCTAGCTCCAAGGAGCACCACACAACACTGCAGCAGTAGATGAATGGACTATTGAGCTTCAAATAAAAGGGGAATTTATTTTCTTTTGGAAAGAAGTGCAGGCCCACATAGCATCAGAAATATGGCTGCTGACATGAAAAAAACCCCACTCTTTACTAGAAGGAGTCACGTGTTACTTCAACCCGGCTCCACAACATCTGTATAGATTGGGCACTTTGGCAGGGCTTTTTTGGTGCTTTTATCTACAGCTGATTCAATCAGCTCTTATATTCATGGCTTTGGAAAGCAAAGCAAGAAAAATATTCAGTCATTTAGGGGAAACATATTCTTATTCAGTCATTTAGGAGAAAAAGATCTTTGTCGTGTGAATACCACCCAAAATAACTGAATAAGTATTACCTATAAAGGGAATTGGCTGCTGCTAGAGATGCAGAGCTGGCTGATGCTGAATACCATCTTTTCTCATGCATAATACTCACCTTTTCCCCAAAAATAAATCCCCACTAAATGGGGAAGCTGATTTTCTGCCCAGGATAGGAAGCGTCCTGTTTGATTCCTGGTCTTACAGTGCAGCAACTGTGGTATTATTGTTCAGGCAGCGGAGGGAGTCAGTTGGCTTAACGGTTCATTGTCCTTTGTTCTGCATGTATTAAAGATCGTCTCTCCCCTTTAATCATTTTGGTGCATTTTTACAGGTGCTCCAGGAGTGGGAGGGGGAGGGAACTGTACACTTTAATAAGAGAGGCTTCAAGAACTGTTCTAATTAAAGTGCCTGAAGCATCTCATGTATCAGCATCCCCACATTTCAAAATGGCAGTGGGGGTGCTTTAGATAAAGCTCTTCAAATCTGCTTTACTAAAGTGTCCCCGCCGCTACACTGAAGCACGGAGATGCTAATACATGAGATGTGGAGGCTGGCTGGAGTACAGTCATTACCACTCTCCAGCAGACTTGATTGTTCTGGTGCGCTGTAATTACAGCACGCCGGAGCAGCCTCCCAGGTCATGAATAGGCACAATTGGTGTTCCACCTACAAAGCTAGCCTTTCATAGGGCAATTTTGCTGTTTGCTTGCTGCTCCTAATACTACATTTCATAACCTCTTTTCCTCAGACTATAGCCCTTTTCAAAATCATACATCTGCCAATGCAGACCAGTCTTCAGCAGCAGTTAGGCATTCAGTTTTAGTAATGCAGGAAAGCGGCTATTGAATGCAGTTGAATATTATGCTCTGTCCCTGCTTTATGCAGCTGTAACACTGGAAAAAAATCTTTTTTTCTTCATTCTACCTTTCAAAAACAAGGTGTGTATTATAGTTAAAGGTGTGATGTACGTGAGGAAATACAGTAGTTTTCCATGTGTGCAGCAAGTTGTGCAACTATATTACAGCAAGGTTGAACTCATCTCCAACGTGCCCTCCCCCAGCAAACAAAGAAGGGGTGAAAAGTTTCCATGAAATGGTGAAATTGGAGGGGGAAGGAATTTGTGCCTGATCTAGTTGCCTAAATCAGTAACCAGAGAGCACTTCCATGTAAATATGTCCAGGGGACAAGGGACACAAATGAGCAATTTGAGAAAATGAAGGAGTTAATATAGATGGCCCCGATTCTGAGATAGCTTTGAAAGTAAGCCAATAACTAAGCTGTCCACAGAATCTGGCAGAGAGGGCATGGACACAGGTCTCTTATAAAAGTAGGGTCAACACCAGAACCCACTGGAACATCGGGGTGCTGATGCACCTTGTTCAGATAGAAAAGGCAGCTTTGACTTGATGCCAGGAGTGCAAAAGAAATATTTCTGTAATTGTGAGAGACCACAAAATATTTCTGCTAAAAAATCTATTGGCTTTTCCTCAGTGCTATGCTAACAGAGATTCCAGGGCTGGGTTCTTGAGATATTATTTTAATAGTTTCTTGCCATTTCAGGTTCAAAGCATGCCTATAGCAATGAGTATATATTGCCTGTGGTTCCTCCTATTGCAGTCTCATTGTTCTGCCTGTTATCTAGACTGCCATATAGATGACACACCAAAGTATTGTTCAGAACAGTTACTGACACTCCAACTCGGAGACAATATTATGCCTTTAATTATTGATAAAATTATGTCTACTAATGTACAAATTACATTGTACAATTCAAAAGACTCTTCTAGGCTTGGGTATTTGACCAGTCAAAGTTTGGTCAACTGATTGGTCAAATATGGGTCAAAATAGTAAAACATTGCCAATAGGTCTGTAACAGGGAACCCTAGCTTTGTTACCAGAAGACTGGTCCGCCCCTTTAAGGCCAGAACCTTCTGGGCACAGAGTGCTGGTAAGGAAGGGGTTAAACGAGCCTGGCCAGCTAGTCAGTTGACTGGAAGGGGCAGGCCAGGACTATAAAAACCCTGGGCAGAGCGGCAGTGGGAAGCCAGCAGCCAAAGGGGAAGAAGTGCATCTCAGAGCTCCATGGAGAGGCTTGGTGAGCAGTCCAAAGGTGGGAAGAGGGGAACTACAGAAGCCCCAGAGAGACGGCAGCCACACCACAGCAAGGACTGTAGCCAACAGTGGGGAGCTGAAGCACGAACCCTGCAAATGTAAGCTGACATGCTGCTTTTCTTAATCATATTTTTTTGGTGGCAGTTATTGCCCATGGATGGGACTGTTTATTTTTTTCTGTTGGTTATTGCAAAACACCAGATTAAGTCTGGGGCATGGGAAAAATGGCAGTGGCAGAGACAGGAGATCCAGTTTTGATGCACAGCATGTAACAGCAGCAGCTTTGGTCTCAACCCAGGGCACGTAGCAGTAACTCCAGCCTCCACCCCATTGCAGAACCAGAGCTGCACTGTTGTGCCCAGTTCTGCAGCAGCAGGTCCATCTCTGGCTCCAGCACAGGGCATGTGGCTGGATCCGGTGGCTGGGGAGGTAGGACAGCAGCAACAATGACATGCAATGCGGCAAGAGGATGACTGGGGCTGTGTCACTCACTCTCCTGCTGCTGACTGCCATGTTCACCAGGACCCGAGGTCCTTTCATTCTGCAGTCTGCCACTTCTCCCTAGCCCTACTCCATAACTTCCAGTGGCCTGCCGGCAGTCCAGCTTGTGGGCTATATCTTTGACACCCCTGTTCTAAGCTAGTGCCCTATTTACTAAGTTATGCTTCCCTCCTACTGGTAAAGAGAGAGGTTTTTACCTGGCTTAACCATTCCATTCGTTTAACTCCCACCCTGCCAAAGTGACAACTGACCATTGAGATCATCATCCTGGCAAGGGATGGGCAAGTATAATCTACCTCAGAGCTGGTGCACAGTCATGAACGTTTGCTAAGACACTCTCAACTTACTCCAGCAGAGTAAAAAATGTTCAGTGCAGCAGCTCATTCAGGATGTACAAACCACATGGACTTTTACCTGCTACTTGACTGAACACAGCAACAATTATCAAATACCTCATGGACAATTATATCAGCACCTGCTTGTTCTCTACCTCCCTAACGGACCGTGCTGTAGCACCTCCTGAAGTTCTTTATAATGATCAGTAGGGCTGTACAAAGCTTCAGTCCCTGATGTGATTTGGCGGAGATTCGGTGGCTGAATCTCCAAATTGAATCAGAGGACCTTTAATCTCTCTAAATAGAACTGGAACCCTCAGAATCAATTCGGAGAGATTTGGAAAGATTCAGCGATTTGGATATAGACCCAGCTTTAAATGTTTTATTACATACGTGTAGATAGCAGGCAGCTCATCAATGCTGCAATGCTGGGGCACATGGAGTGTCCCACAGGAGCATGGGGGGCTTCCAGGTCTGCCGGGGAGCACGCAGGGGGGTCCCCCATGCTCCCCCAGCTCAGTGACTGGTGCCTCCTCAGTCGGGGGGGGGCACGCAGGGTCCCCCCATGGCCAGTCGCCCCCCTGTGCGCTCCCCGGTGGACCCAGGAATGGACCAGAAGTACTTTTGGTCAACTTCCGGGTTCACCACAAGCACATCCCTGTGGGCTGCTCCATGCGCTCCAGCATTGCAGCAATCATGAGCCATGCCTGCTATCTCAAGGTATGGAGAAAAAAGTTTTAAACGCTGTGTCTACATCCAAATTGCTCATTCTCTGAATCAACATCAAATCCTCAGATTCCAATTCTGCCAAATCAAATCAGGGACAGTGATCCAAATCAGCTAATCTAATCACTGTCCCTGATTCAGGCCAAATCTGAATCGAATAGGGCCTGCTTTGCACACCTCTAATGATCTGTCAATAGTCAGTGGTGGAACAGCATCCTACAGCAGTTGTCCTATTGTGAAATAGATTAAAAGAGGATAAAATGAAGCCACAAACCTTTACCAGGCTGTCCCATACATTGAAAAGAAACATCAGACAGATGATGTTGATCACTGAGAAAAATCAACACCATATCAGTGACCTCATTTTCCAAAAGACAGTTTTTCAGAGGTATTGCCTATGAGTATTATGGGGAACTATTTTAGATACCGCTAAACTGTGACAGCTGGCAGAGACGGAGGATTTAGTGGGGATCCCAGAAATGTGCCTACTGTTTGACTTGGCTGATGAAGCACAGATCTCCCTGCCAGCTGCATGGGCAGCGAGCACAGCGAGTCTTAGTGTGACATTATTCATTGGTGGAATTAAGGCAGAGATGCTTCCTAAGGACACACAGAAATGCAATGTTAAGAAAGGCAGGTGTGCACTGCTCCTCTTGCTTTTTTCATGCTGGATATACACTAAGCACAAAGAACACAGGCACAAAAGCAGCTCCTCAGTGATGGTACTGTTCCTAGGAAAGCAGTTAGCCAATACTTGTGGCTATTTCCACTAAATAGCTTGGCTAACCAAGGACTATCTGAGGCAGAAGGATGTTCTTAGGGCTGAAGCCCTGGAGGGGGCATCAGAAGACATGGGTTCAATTCCCAGTTCTGCTACAGACTTCCTTTGCGACTTCAGGCAAGTTAGACCCACACTGAATAGAGCACAGAAACTCTACATTTCTGTACAAACCAGGCCTCCATCAGTAAAAAAGGGATAGCAACTTTTTCCTCCCTCACACGGATGTTGTGGAGAATAATTCATGTTTTTTAGCCTTTTTCTTTGCAGGGTTAGAATTTTTTTTATTTAAATAGGAGTTATGATTCTTATGCAAGTGTCTCCAGGAGTCAGCAGCAGCAGCGGTGGCAGCAATCCCTCACAATTGAAGATGATCACTCCCATGGGTCAAGTAAAGGGTTATAAAGGGTCCATTGATGGCTAAGAAGGATGATCCTACAGTTGCAGACTCTCTGGGAGATGCCACAGGTCATGGTTTTTCATAGATTTCATAGATATTCAGGCTGAAAGGGACCCTGGAGGATCACTGAGTCCAGCCCCCTGCCCCGGGGCAGGAAGTCAGCGGGGATCATAGGATCCCAGCAAGATAAACATCCAAAAGTGTCTTGAGGGTGTTCAATGTAGGTGCTTGAACCACCTACAGCAGCAGTGTATTCCAGACCTTGGGGGCTTGGACAGCAAAGAAGTTCTTCCTTATGTCCAGCCTGAAACAGTCGCAGAGGAGTTTGTGACCATTCGATTTTGTCATCCCTTGGGGCGCTCTGGTGAACAGACGTTCTTCCAGATCCTGGTGAACACCCCTGATAAACTTATAGGTGGCCACCAGATCACCCCTGAGCCTGTGCTTTTCCAGGCTGAAGAGTCCCATTGCTCTCAGCCTCTCATCGTGACCTCTGATCATGCATGTGGCTCTCCTCTGCACTCTCTCAAGCTTCTCCACATCCTTTTTGAATTGTGGAACCCAAAACTAGATGCAGTACTCCGGCTGCAGCCTCACCGAGGCCGAGTACAAGGGGAGAATAACGTCCCAGGATTTGCTTGAGAAGCATCTATGGATGCAAGCCAGTGTTTTGGTCGCTTACTAGCTGCAGCATCACATTGAAGGCTCATGTTCATCTTGTGGTCAATCATGACCCCCAAGTCCCTTTCATCTGTAGTGCTAGCCAGCGTAGCACTGCCAAGCCTATAAGCATGGTGCAGGTTTTTCCTCCCAAGGTGGAGAACCTTGCATTTTTAGGTGTTAAGCACCATCAGGTTCTCATCTGCCTATTTCATGAGCCTGTCAAGATCTGCCTGGATCACCCTCCTGTCCTCAGGTGCGGCTGCTTTACCCCAGAGTTTGGTGTCATCGGTGAACTTGGCCAGTCTACTTCTGACACCAATGTCCACATCATTGATGAAGATGTTCAAAAGTAAAGGCCCTAGGACAAAGCCCTGAGGCACCCCACTGGTCACAGGGCACCATGATAATTGACTTCAGTCAACCACCACCCTCTGAATCCTGCCGCGGAGCCAATTCCCCAGCCAGCGGATCGTGGTGAGGTTGAGGCTGCAGTTAGCCAGTTTTGCCAAGATGTGATCATGGGATCACCATGGGATCATGGTTAAAGAAAGAGTTAGACCGCTGATTTCTTTTAATGCCCTACTCTGTCTCCAGGGGTAGCACTTTAAAAGAAATACCAAATTCTGCCAGACTTACAAGAAAATTACCTGAATTGGCAGCACCATGTGTATAAGCTGAGGAAACGATGGCCATCTCAGTATCTAACTCTCCCTCTAGTGCTCCACAGTTTGACTTTACAGCAGCCTTTAAAAATTCAAGGTGCTAGCAACGTGCCTATAGGAAAAGAGCTACACTAAATGATTAAATGCAATCAATTCTAATACCCAGAAGTGTCTGAAAGAGTTTTTTCTTTATATCTAGGATGCAATCAGACAAGACATTAAGATGGATACCATATTGTGTGAAAAAGCTGACTCTTAAAATAATCTTCTAAAGTTTGACCACAGTAGACCTCTCAGTGCAGATAACTTCTTTTTGTGATGATGTTTTAACTTGTGTTGCTAACTGAGATGCCCAAGATGGTCACAGAACTTCAGAGTATGAACTGTAAGATGGCTCTATGCATGTTGGACCTATGAAGGACAGCGAGAAGAAACTTGAGCTACTCCCTGGGAAGCCATCATCATGACCAAGGTTCCCATAGGGCAGCAATTGTTGGGCCTGGAACCAGGAATCTCTCTTGATATGGACATTGCAGCCCATGATGGACTGGTTTTGAAGGTCATGTGTCCTTTTAGAAAGGAAGGTGGAAAGATAATGGTGAGGTAAGTCTGTTTGCCCCTGGAGACCTCAGTCCATTCATAGGCTTGGGTCATAGCAGCAGCTGCATTCGTTTGCAACATCTTCCTGGTGATACACTATCACTGCACATCCTCCCTCACTCTTTTAGACCAGATGGCTGCCTTCAATGCTATTGATCATGAGATTTGGATACCATCTGTGGCTCATAGCAGGGCTCAAGGGATTTGCTATGGAATAGCTTCCTCCTCATTTTTGGAGGGACCCCAGAGGGTTGTACAGGGAGATTGTCTGTTCAATGTGTAAATGAGATCACTGAGAGGACAAGGGGCTCTGAGCTATAATCCTTTAGGAAGCTGATGTGACGCTCAGCTCAGTCCCCATCACATAAAACCATTCCCTTTCTCATAAGATTTCTGTATTTTGTTAGCCATATTTCAGTAGACAATATCTAGATCCCAGATGTTATACTTTATATTTAAAGTACCTTTGCTGTTACTTTACATGCCTCCCATTGCATACAGAGCTACTGTGAGCTGTTCAGTCCTACTGGAAAATAAACATCTCAAAATTCATTTCATAAGCTTATTGCTATTCTCCATGAGGGGATAGCATTTCATAACATTAAGCATAGGTGCACACAGGATATAATTGCATAGCATTGTATGTAGCTTTAGCTACACCACTTTCCATCACTTTTATTGGGAAGAACTGGGAAGTAGTTCCATGTACCACTTTTCATATTCACCTCCAGTCAAGAATGCCAACTAAAGACTCGGGCATTGCCAGATGCCACAATATATATTACAATGTTCAGAGAGTTCTGTGAACTCTCATTTATTTTTAATGGGATATTTTACAGGTGCATATGTGGCAGACAAGTCACTATCGTCATTTTGTGAAGGACCAGGGCAAATTATTGTCAGAGATTTAGAGAAACATCGGGGTATGTACATGTTTCTTTTTAATTTTGCTAAGGAAACAAAGATAACGCTGCAGATGAAAATCTAAACCAAATCACTGAGAAAATCCTGTTGAGACTTCAAATGAAGTCTCAGCTGCAAAAGTGCAATAAAAAAATTACTGTTTCCCGAAAACAAACACCACATATTAAGCCTTTTATCACCATGTCTAATGTTTTACTAACTGTGAAATCACATTTTCCAGGATGATGTGTCTCAATACACTTCAGAAATATTCTGATACTTCTCACTAGCAATGCAAAAGGCTATAAACATAAGCAAGGCTCTGGAGAGGTCATTCTTTCAGAACTCAGTGCAAGACACATGGCCCTCTCTATTAAATGGAGGGAAACCGGTTTCAATCTAAAATACTGTTATCTATATAAGGTGCTTATATGACTCCTATTACCAGAGAATATATAAACAACTCACAATATTATCATCATCATCATGAATAATCAATAATTATTAAAGAGTAGATAGTAAGACTTGTAACTGATAATACTAGTATGCCTATCACTATTCATCAGTAGGTCTTCAAGTGTTATGCAAAGAGTCTCACTGTACCTTTTCACAAGTAAGGAAACTGAGGCACAGGGAAGTGACCTATCTTGTCCAAGAATTGCCAGCATGCCAGCTATTCATAGAACTAATAGGCCACAATGCCTTCATGTATCTACTTTTACAACAGTAATGCCCTTTTTACAGAGGAGGCAACAAGGAGGCCAAGCAACCTGCCCAAGGTCACAAAGGAAGTCCATGACAGAGTGGGAGCTTAAACTCAACTCTCCCATGTGGCTGGCTAATGCCCCAACTATAGACCTGTCCCTCATCTTTGTGTGTTGCTGTGCTGGTCACATGGCAGAAGGATTCCTACATAGAGTCCAGACACTCTCATAACATTATTACTCTGTCCAAATGACTAATCTCAGCTCTAGAGAACTTCACAGTGGGTGCGTCTACATGTGCATTAATGTGCCTTTTCTAACGCACATTACATCTAATACCTCCAATGTGAGTTACTAAATTAATGCGCATTAGGCTGCACTAATGCACAGTAGTGCATTTGCATACATTTTCAGTGATGCTTAATGGGCAGTAGATTATTTTACTGTGCGTTAGTGTGTTACCTTTTTAAGTGACACTTTAATGTGCAAAAAAATAGTCTACTGTGCATTAAAGTGCATATGTAGATGCGCCCAGTTTGTAATGATACTTGATGCAAGCCTACTCCCCACCATGCTGAGAAGCAGATGTGTTTGAAACCTGGTAAAAGCTTCCATTGCAGGCAGGAACCCTAATAATAAGAACTTGTACCTGTCCTTTTTCATTCAGCGTGAAATGGTGGCGGGGATGTGGGACTGGGCTTTTGATATTCATCACAGATATCAGAGAAAGAGGTTGCAAAGCTAGGTTCGATATTGCTGTGTGATGTTGTGGACCATCTAGGGATCAACCAGGCCAGAGCTCTATTGTGTTCAGAGGGTCACAAAACATGTTGCAAAAGACAGTCCCTGCCCAAAGAGCATATAGGTTAAAAGAAGAATTTAAATTTAGCGTGTGTCCCCCCGTGTCTCTCCTGACCTGCTGTAGCTGCTGAAACAAAACAAAAATTATTTGCCCAGACTTAGCTCTCTACCATGCTAGCTGTCCAAGGCTTTTATGGTTCATTTTATAGCTGGAGATTCTGAGGGCATAGGACACATCCCAGCCATGTTGTGGGGAGCAAACAAAGAAGATGCTCTAGGAGTTTGCTGATACCCAAATACTCTGCTGTACCACAAAAATCTCCAGGAGCCTTGGCAATGAGGTTCTGGTCATTGTAGTTCAGCCATTCCCAAATCCCATGAGCTGATTTATTTAAGCTACATTTAAACTTCACTTGGCTGTAAGATGGTACGAGCTTGAGAATCAAGGTCAGCTCTGCTAGATTTGTCTTTCTATATCAGGGAGAACAAGCTCTCAAGTCTCACCTCCCTCTGTCTATCAGAACTAAAGAGTAGATGCTGTTACCCAGGCTCCAAACTGCAGTGGAAAGTCCTCTCCAACGTGGTGCACAGACACAGCATGTAGCAAAATGTTTTAACCCTTCGTCATCAACCTGTACCTCTCTGCATGAGTGTCATTTGAGGGAGTCTGGGTTACAAGTCCTGGAGATTAAGATCTGTCACCCCAGCCATATATATATTAAAATGTAACCATCTTGGACTCACACAGTGATTTTCATGTGTTTTGCCAACATACCTGAAAATCACAGAAGGAGTATGCCTATCTTGCAGGGGGGTGAGCAATTATGACTTTGAGAAATACAGCGGGTCAACGCTGGAGTTGAGAGAGATCTTATCGCTCTGTCCCTTCAAACAAGGACTAATCATTGCTTCTTCTTTTAACTATGTTTTTGTAAAAAGTGGCACCCCATCCTTGCTACTCCTTTCCCAGCACTGCTAATTAGAAAGCTTCCTCACCATCCTAATGTGCTACCTAATAACAATAATCTGCTGCTTCTTCTCCCTCAGCCATGTCACAATTCAGTCTTCACAATCAACTCACACCTTTGTGTTATAATTTATCATGATGGAAAGAGCAATTTTACTGTAAGAAACATTTAATAATGGCTTGAATGAAGAAATAAACAGAAATGAGTAGCTGATTATAAGGGAGTGACTGATTCCAATATATGTGATCTCACATCTCAATCACTGCAACATCTTTCCCTTGGCACTGGCAAATGCAAACGTGTGCAGCCAATACCCATTCAGGATCCTGCTGCAGAGATCACCTTCCTAGCCTGTTGCTTTGAGCAGGTCACTCCTCTGTTGGCATCTCTCCACTCATTCTCCCTGCTCTAGCACATCAAACTATTAATCTTTAAGACCGTTCTTGGCCCATTCCCACTCTGTCTATCCTGGTTTCAGGATCAAAGTCACCTCCCCCCTTCAATCTGTCCACGATATCAGGCAGCATCACCCGCTTAGATTCTCAATCAAACACCTTCACGCCTTCTCCTGCTTGGGAATGGATCCACATAAACTCAGAGAGGTAATCAGCAGAGTTAATCTGAAGCCATGCAGAAGGCAGGGTAGATATGCACCTTATAGACTAACTAAATTAGAGATGCATATAAGCTTTCATGATTCTGATCTCACTTCATCAGAGGCTGTGAAAGGACATGCATAGAGTAGGGAATCAGAGAGAGTGATCTGAAAGACAGGGAATGGAGTGGGTGGGTGCAGTGTACCCCACGGTACTGTGCTGGCACTGCTCCACTGTGCTACACCACCCTCTCCACAAGCTGCCCAACTGGGGGCTCCCTCAGCCTCATTGTTCCTGCCTCTGCCTGTGGAGTTTGGGTGGGTATGGAAGCCAGGTTTGGGGGAGGGGGAGCCCAGAGTAACAACAGCAGTAGTAGGGGGAGCAGACTGGGAATCTTAGGAGTTACAGTTTAACCCCTTGGAGTCCAGTGTGCCAGTTGGACAGCCCTGTTTTAGGGTATATAGTTAACTTTTCCAGTGCAGGATTATTCCCTTCAGTTAATGCTCCAGTGCTTCTTTCAGTACATTTTTTTATATCAGGAATAGGTTTTTTTCCTCTTCAAAATGCTATTTATGTTATGGCTGTTGCTTCTCAACCAACGTTTTCAGCTATTACTGTTTTACAGACATCTTCACATTGAGTGTCTAGGTTTGAATATAGGTTATAGCCATGCTGGTCTTTTATTAGACCAACTCAGATGGTTTGAATATATCTTTCATAGGATGGATCAGATATTTCCTATTCAGGATGCTGAAGCAAAACTGGTATTTTTCTTTTTTAAATTGTAGAAAAGTAAGCAGTATGTTAGCATTTTCTCCTAGATCCAAAATTCCCATTGCCCAAAGTACATGATGTTGAGATAGTATGTGATTTTTGGTCAGCTGATTTTAAAAGCTGGAAAACAGTCCACAGAATATTGCATTTCAGTGCCTCCATTGCCCTGCCTATGGTATTATGCCATCCAGACCATGTTACCTCATTAGTATCAAAGCAGATAATATTTCTGCTGGAGTGTGCCTTAAAAATAGATGCCAAGGGTTACTGTTGCTATAAGAGAGCCACTTTGGGACCCTTTGGATATATGCTAGAGTTTGCTGGCATTCACCTTAGGTTCTTTATGATTGGAGGCCAATACCTCTGCCCTCCTACCTTTGTGGAAAGCTGTGTCATTGGTTCATAATTCTAAGCTATCAGATTCCCCAGGTTTTGGGGTTGTTT
>NW_017729004.1:16363167-16365060 GCF_001723915.1 Gavialis gangeticus | reverse complement strand
GAATCAGAGAGAGTGATCTGAAAGACAGGGAATGGAGTGGGTGGGTGCAGTGCTGGGAGAGGCAAAAAGAAGTCATAAATCCATATGAACAAAGGGGTCACAAAGCTAATCCTGGTAATGGGATAAGAATCCAGAATCCCCATTTAGACCACACATAACACAATTCAGTCTGTGGATGATTTATTTTTCCGCAATTTCCTAGTCACCTTCATTTTTCAAGTTGGAATTTGACAGCAAGAACTTGACAGTAATTAGGGAGCTGATGCACTTGAACGACTGACAGGCATGTTGACTAATATCATCTTTTTTTTTTTCCCCTCTTTGGATTCCCCTCTCTGTTTCTACCTGTTGTCTTTTCCTTACATTATAAACTCATTCTTTATATGTACAAGATGGGGTTCAAGTGCATGACTAGTTTCTGAATGCTATTATAACAACAGCATGCAGCTATAATGGATAAAAACAGGGCAGATATGAGAACATAATGGGGCTTTAGGGAAATCTTTTTTTCTTAAATTGCATTTGTGTAATGAGTGCTCTTTTACAGACAAGTGATCCCCCCCACCCCATCTTTTATGTGATATCAGCTTTGAATAGCAGGAGACTGACAATCAAACTGGTTATTCAAATGACAATTAGAAGAGGCCAGAAGAATATCTCCCTCTGCTGCATGAGTATGCAGAGCTGTTTGTTCTTCCAGGGATCGCGGACCACAGGAGGGAATGCTAATGTCCTGGAACCTCCCACTCCATTTGTCGGGTTGACGACTTACTGCTATTCAGTAATGTTTCAACACAGGCAGGGTGATGAGAGTGACAATGCGCAGCTAACCTACGTGTCATTTCTCCAGCATTGTGACTGCTGTGCAGATAATGGATGATCAAGATAAGCATTTTCATACAGGAAGTACAGCAGTTTCCTGCATCAGACTGTCTGGAATGAGAAAGTACTGCTTCAATGAAAGCCACGACTCACAAACCACAGTAAACAGAAGAACAGTCTTCTTAAACAAGACAACAGTCTACATGGAAAAAAACATCCATTGGTGGTCATGGGAGAGAGGGAGCAAGGAGAAAAAAAAAAGAGTCACTGGAATATGAAATAATATACTTCTTTGCATGCACTTACCCATAGTAAGCTAGCAAGAGATAAGACACAATGAGCCAAATTCTCCTTTCCTTTATGCCATGTCAATCCAAAGCAACTCTGCTGCTTGTAATAGGATCAGTTTGTATTTATAATGGGAAATAAGGAATAGAAATAAACTGGTATTTCACCAGTTTAGCATGAATCTGCTCTGTATCTACCAGCTTTGTACCCGTCTGTTCTACTGGCTATAATGGATACCCTAAATACTGATAAGCATGAGTGATGTCTACAAGGGGATAAGTCTCAATAACTACAGTTGGCTGAGTTTAAGATGTCCACACAGAATTGTGTCCAGGTGAGTAAGAGTGAAAAATAATAAAGCTGTGATGTCAAATGGGGACAAAGGTCCATTTGCACAGAATTGAACTAGAAATATTTCTTGAGAGGTGTGTCTGTACGTGCAGAATTCCTGCTACTTTTACATACTAGCATGCCTCAAGAGGACACCCCAGGGTTAACCAGCACGGTAGGTCAAATTCATTGTCAGTGTAATTAGATAAGGATCCACTGAATTCAGTGGAGTTACCCCAAGTATAAATGTGCTTCTTCTGTAGAGTATGCAGATTAACCTTTATCCCCTATTTGCAGTTTCTTTTTCCTTTGATCAATAGTATCACACCATCCCCAGGTTTATTTAGTCCAGAGAAGAGAAGACAGAGGGAATTTAATAATAGCCTTCATCTACCTGAAGTGTGGTCTCAAAGAGAATGGAGCTGGACTGTTATCAGCAGTGGCAGATGATCA
>NW_017729004.1:16355839-16358167 GCF_001723915.1 Gavialis gangeticus | reverse complement strand
TTTATCCCCTATTTGCAGTTTCTTTTTCCTTTGATCAATAGTATCACACCATCCCCAGGTTTATTTAGTCCAGAGAAGAGAAGACAGAGGGAATTTAATAATAGCCTTCATCTACCTGAAGTGTGGTCTCAAAGAGAATGGAGCTGGACTGTTATCAGCAGTGGCAGATGATCAAACAAGGAGCAATGATCTCAAGTTGCAGCAAGGGAAGTTTAGGTTGGATACTGAGAAAATATTTTTAACTTAGTAAAGCACTGGAACAGGTTACCCAGAGAGGTTGTGGAATCTCCATCCTTGCAGATTTGTAAGACTCAGCTTGATAAAGCCTTGCCTGGGATGATTTAGCTGGAGATGGTGCTGCTTGGAACAAGGCGTTGGATTAGATGACCACATGAGGCCCCTTCCAACCCTCATTTTCTATGATTCTATGAAAATGTTGCTGTAATCTGGACACTTTGATTTACTGAAATTACAAAAATAAAGCCTAATTGAAGACAGGGTATGATAAATTTATTAAAAGGCTGCCTGTGATAACAACAGCATATACTTGAACACCCAGAAGGTTCCAGTCCCTATGCAACATCCTTTGATATTTCATGACACAGGGTTAGTGTATTACATTCTTTAGCTCTTTTGGTAGAAGAAGTTGAACTTGAAAACCTATGGAAAAGTACCACTATCTAGTCCTTTAAGGAGGATAAAACATTTCCACCAAGATCAATCTCTCTTTAATTACTTGACTTGACTATATAGGGAAAATCTACTTCTTGTTGTAACATCATAGCTGGAAATTCAATTAGTTTTTCCCTGAATTCCCACTGTGAAAAACACTTACAAATTAAGCACAATGTTAGCTTTGCACTCATATTTACTGTTTTCCCTTGTCATTTGACTATCAACTCACCGGTTTTTTATTGTTACAGGTATAATTAACACTAGCAGCAACAACCTTGTCGCATGGAGCTTATTCTCAACTCATTTTAAATGGGTACTTTGCATCAGACCCTCCTACATTAATGCAGTTTTATGTCACTCCACTGACACACAGATACCCTAGGACCAATGTAACTAGCCAGGGAAGGATGCCTCCAGAATAGGAGGGTCCCCTGGTCACAGATGCTGTAGCGACTCCCAAGCCACTCAATCCTGGCAGCAGCAACGGGATGTGACCATGATGAAGACAAGTGTGTTTGTAATGCCTTTATGCCCCAACAGTCTCCCCAGGCTGTTGGGCAATAGGCTGCCTGTGCAAAGCAGAACACCCTGGGTGTGTCTACACATGAAATTAATGAGAAGTAATAAACTCCGGCACCAGTTTATTGCTCCTGGGCGCTACATCTTCATGTGTGCCAAGGGCTGCAGTGCATTGAGCCAGGTCACCCTGCCAGGCTGGGGCTGCTCTGACCCAGCTTAGCGTGCTGTGGAGGGGCTGGCTGGGGCAAGAGGGTGCTCCAGTGTGGAGCTAGCTAGCAGGCAGCCCTGGCACTGAACCACCCTCATGCCCCAGCCAGCATTGCAAGTGTCTACATGTACATTGCTGCACAGTAAAGAAGTCTGCCACAGGATAGTACTTGTAAACAACTTGTAAACCTGCAGTGGAGATAATTTGTTTCCTGAGGCTTAACAGGGTCACACGTGTAGACATTGAGCCTTTACTGTGGAGCTGACCCAGCACAGGGTAATGCCAGTATCAGGGAGCATTCTCTCTCCACCTGACTGTACAATCATCAAGACATAGATCTTGGCAGGTATAAGGGCCCCCAAAAGAAGCAGGGGTTTTGCCCACTTTCCTGAGGGCTGGATCATATAATCGCTACACATGAGTGAAGTTTTGTTGCCTTTGGTGACACCATCTTGTACATGCTGGGTGGAAGGGAAGGGGGCTGCAGAGATAGGATCTGGGACCATAAAGGAATAGACACTTAGAATAAGATGCAAATTCTCTCTTTGCATTTACATTCCCTTAAGCTGCATTTACAAAGCAGCACGTCCCACAACAGATATTAACTACTGTGCCTCCAAACCTCTCTCTCCAAAAAAAACACACAACCACCAAGTGGGCCATTTATTCTCTGGACAGAACCAAAACTTTATTTTTAGCCCAATTTCCAAAGTGCTCTTGAATGTTATTTTTATCCTAGCAGTCTAGATTTCATTTAGTGTTATATTGATTGCACAGTGTTTGATGAAAGGCACTTGTGGGTTGTAGGTATCTCTTACATCTTTGTCATTGGTTTATCTTTTGCCAACAGGTTCAGTGAATTCTATTTAGCAGCTATTTCCAGAAAGCCATAAAAAGCTACATATTAACCATTCCTCCCCCCCCCC
>NW_017729004.1:16348391-16355658 GCF_001723915.1 Gavialis gangeticus | reverse complement strand
TTCCCCCCCCCCCCCCAAAAAAAAAAAAAAAGTAATTCTCATGCTGTAGAAAATCACCTGCAATAACAATTTTGACAGTATGAACTTAGGAGTAATTAGATTTACCCTGCACAGTGCAGGAAAAGCTAAGTGCATTTCCCAAGGGAACTAGCAAGCTTTGGGTCAAGAATTAGCTCCCTTGTCTGAATGACCTGTTTAAGTATTTTGAAGCAGACCCTCATTGGATGATGCCATATTTACATTCTGTAGGTCTGTAATCATCTGTCTTAAAGGGGCATGTGCTCTTGTCAAGAAAGATCAGCTTAGCCAAAAATGAGAAAGGTTAGTCCTTCTCAGAGGAATTTGTTTCTCTTCACAAGGAATGTATTCAAATACAGAGTCCCAAATATAAACTCCATAATCCAGAGCTGATCGTTCAGAGGCACAATTCACCTGCAGAGTCCACTGGGGAACTGAGCACAGATTTAGGAAACTCATTTGAGGCAAACAGGTTTGAAAAGTATTGTCTTTTTGGTTAAACTCCTCCATCTTCAGCCCAGGCAAAGGAACATGAAAGGCATCAGAGAGAATCTGGCAGTAGAATAGCTCCTTTGACCCTACTGTTAGATTAACATTGAGCATTTCTGAAAACCCTGTCCAAGAGCCCTGGCCAATGTTATACATTATTTATGGCAGGATTAACATGTTAGTCATGGCTTAAATGGTAACATATCATGCACTGATCCAGTTAATGGTGCTGTAGCAAGTGTCCCATGGGTGCCTGGGACATTTCCTGGTACCCCATGACCATGCCAGCTCGGCCCCGTGGGCACCTTATCTCACC
Source organism: Gavialis gangeticus (assembly GCF_001723915.1). Lineage (NCBI taxonomy): Eukaryota > Metazoa > Chordata > Crocodylia > Gavialidae > Gavialis > Gavialis gangeticus. The sequence goes on along the minus strand of NW_017729004.1, from coordinate 16,354,835 downwards.
CACTGCACCTTGTTGGTAAAATAATAAATAGGAAGGCTGCCCACAAGCCTTTGCATGGCCCCCAGTCCCACTAAACCCTATGGGACCACACTGGCCTTTGGACCCCTTGATGGGGCCCTATCCAAGATGGTGCCTCATGGGATACCTCAAGCCTTATGGGCTAATTGTGTGACTCCAAACCTCCCCTATACTGGACCCCATGCCTCATGGGTGTTATACGAACAGTTGACTCACTTAGTGCTTTCCAGGGCCAAACTCGGCCTCTGTGCTGGGCCTCTTTCACATCCCTGTCTCCTGTGCCCCTCTGGTGCTGGGCTCTACACAGTTGGGTGCCCCTCCCACTGGTCACTGATGAGGTCTCCACCTCCCCTTATAGCCTCATCCCAAACCACCAGAACAAATGATAACACAAACATAAGCCCCTGGCCCATAACACAACAATAGCAGTGGCATCCATGCTCTGCCCCTTTAAGAAGGCAAACTTCCACCCTAGGACAGTACTACAAGACCCTATCCCTGGGTACCTTGTAGGCAACAAAGCAGGCAACCAAACATCTCTGGGTAGCTCTCTAAGGCAGAGCTCCTTCACTTGGCAGTCTCCACAAAGTGTGAGCCCTGCCAGCCCCAGCCTTGAGCTGATATGTTCCCAGGACACTGCCTCCTTCCAGTCATCTGACGGCCTGCAAGTGCTGGCTAATTACCCCATTAGGCTGTTGCTCAGACAACCTGCAGCTGTGGATCTCTGCCTAGTCTGCAGGGCTTCCTGGCTAGGCTGCTTCTGCCCTTCAAGAAGCAGACACATATCAGTACTCTGCTATAGGTGCCATAACATCGCAAAACAGCCAAAAAGATGTTACACACATAACACAGAATGTCTTTATGGCTGCTTTGCAGGGGACCTTCATTTGAATGTGTGCATGCTTCATCCCCATGCCAATGATCAGCCCCATCCCAGTTCAAGAACATGGGCTGCCCCTGTTCCATGCTGACAATCAGCTTATTATTGGCACTGGAGTGGGGCAGCCCCAGCCTGGTTCAAGACCCAGAGCTGCCTTGGTCCTGGTACTGACAATCAGGTCAGGTCAGCATGGGGACATGGGCCACCCACAGTCTTGAACTGGGCCAGGGCAAACCAGTGAAAGTGCTGGGTAGGGGGGAGCTGACTGGATCCACTGGCTCAGTAGGTTCAAAGCCTGAGCCCCAGGTGGGGCTTTGAATTTGCCAAACGGAAGAAACCTATTGACTTCCCCTGCCCAGCAATTGCAGCACACATGCAGCTGGTGGGTGAGTGGCTTTGAACTTGCTAAGTAGAGGAGCTTATCAGTACCTCACACCCAGCACTTGGAGAGTCACATTCCCAGCAGTCCTATGCAGGGCTATATCACGTATAGCTTTCAATTTGCTGGTGCAGGTGCAGCCCAGGATTGCAATTAAATCAACATTTGCCAGGGCCACAGGACTGTTATCCATAAATCAGCCTATTTCGCCAAGGTGCTGCGTCTATATTTAGGCAAGATAAGTTTCTACTCAAAGCTGAAATAGCAACAGATAAAGATGAACAAGGAAACCAGACTCTGAGAGGTATGGAAATGGCCAAAAATAGCCCCTTAACCACTATATACAGAGGTTCCACAGCTACGAGAAGATACTTATAAACTACAGCAGTCCTACAATATAAGTGCTAATGATACAGGTTTTCCGTTTGCCACAGAAAAATGTGGTAAAACCTGGATTTTCTCATTTTAAGGAGAAAAACCCCGGTCTTCTCCTTTAAAGGAGAAAAATGTGGGAAACAGTGGGTTTCTCCTTGAAGGCTAGCAGAGTTCCAGCCTACAAGGGGCTGGGGGGAGCAGGAGGTGGGTGATCAGCACAGGACGCCATGGGCATGTGCGCATGTACGCATCACATGGCTGCCAGACAGCCTAGAGATGAGGTCCCTGCAGGTAAGTCTGGCAGTGAGGGGGCGGGGGGGGGAGCAGAGATTGAGGCCCCCATAGGGAGGGAGGGAAGCGGGGAGGAGGGAGTTGGGCAGGGCTGGGGCTAGGGCTGCTGCCCAGCTGGAGCAGTGCATGGAGCTTGGGGCTGGAATGCACGGCTTCAGGGCCCAAGTGGGGAGCAGGATGGAGCCCTGGAGGCTCATCTGGGGGGGCGGCTGGCTCCCTGCCTCTGAGTGCACTCCCTGGGGAGGAGAGGGGGGCATATGCTCCCCAGATCTGTGCACAGGGCAGAGGCAAATGTAGGCTACCCACTGAAGGTTTGGGCTCCCTACCCTGCTGCCCTCCCCCCAGGGTCTCCCCAGCCCTGTGGGTGGGACTCAGCACAGCAGGGCAGAGTGGGGCAGGGAAGCTCAGTGCCGCTGTTGCAAGCCCCACACTGCCATGCACAGCACCCCCTGCCCACCCAGCAGCAGCAGGAGTGGTGGCACAGAGTTGTTCCCCTCGCTGCTGCCAGGTGGACAAGGGGCACCTCCCCATGGTGGCATGGAGTTCCCAGCTGTGGCAATGAGCTTCCCCACCCAGTTCCACTCCTCCCTGCCATGCCAGGTCCCACCCGCTGGGCTGCAGAGGCCCCAGGGGCAGGGCTGCAGGGTGGGGAGCCCCAAGCCTGCAGCAGGCAGCCCACATCTACCTTCTCCCCCCCCACACAACGGGCTCCTCTCTAGCTCTGCCACCTGAGTGGGAGGTGGAGCTAGACTCCACACCTTGCTTTGCCACAGCAGCCACTACCGCCTGTGGTTCAGGTGCTGCTTCATAGCCTTGGCAGCTGTGGGCCCTCTCTGGCAGGGCTTGGGTGAGGGGGGAGCAGGGACAGGAGGTTGTGTGTGGGGTGTGAGAGGCACCAGCTGGGCCCAGGGGGCTGTGGGTGGGGAGTGAGGGGCAATGGCATGGACAGGGCACCAGCATATCAGGGCTGTTCAGTACCACAAAGCAATGCGGGCGGGGACAGCCACAGCTGGACCCACATCCTGATGGGTGAAAGGGGCAGGGGGAGCTCTGTTTTTCCATGATAAAAATCCCAAAAATCAAATGTTATAATTTATAAGTATTTAGAATTTATTTTATTATAGTGATTGGGAGGCTTCCACTTTTCTTTAAAATTGTGTTCAATTGAGACCTATATATATATAGTGCCATCTCATTTTAATCATGGAAAAACACAGATCTGGGGGGCTTTAATCAGAGAATTTGTGATTTTTTTAAACAGAGAAAACCAGGATCCCCACTAACGATACATGGTTAAGTCATGGAAATATTCTTTAACCCATCTAAATAGCATGTGGCTGTGCAGAATGAAAGCAAAGAGATCAGACAACAGGGAAGAGTAATGCAAAGACAAAAAATTTACAAGTGTGAAGAAGGGATAGCCTGAGCCTGCAAATTTTGGGTTAGATCTCATGCTCTGAATTGTTAACTGATAGTGTTTTATAATTGAAACAAAGACTCTATCTCGAGCTTTTAGAATGCAGATTACAGTGAGTTACAGAAGAGGTCAAGTGTGGGAAGTTAAAATATTCAGTTATGAAGAGGAATGAGAAAGCCTAATAGAAAATATGTAGTGCCAAATAATTAAAGACCTTGGGCTTGCATGCTAAATATTAGACAATGAACAGTAAGAAGAGAATTCCAGCAGGACAATTTACATTCTGCATAGTAAACAAGGGGCTTGATTCTAATTTCAGAACAGCAGCACCTACTACTGAGCAAATTCATGCAAAAATGACTTAATGTAGAGACAGAGAGGTCACTAGCCATGTTAATCTGAAGTCAGACAGAAGGCAGGGTTGAGATACCCCTTACAGACTAACTAAATCAGGGACACAAGCTTTCATGAGCCCATGAACTCAGGCTCTTAAAAGATCATGCATCTCCGATTTAGTTAGTCTACAAGATGGATCTCTACTCTGCCTTAATACTACAAGAAACATAGTTGTGGCGTCCTCTATATTTGGGCTTCCCACTGAGACAAAGGCAGTAGGTCAAAAGAATAAAAGATTAAAAACGGTTGTCGGTGAAGGTATTAGCATTTCAGCTCATATGACCTACTTGCAAATTCCATACAGAGCAAGTAAAACTCAGTTGTTTGAGTCTTTGTTGAACAAATCCATCCCTTGAGTCAATATAGATTGTCACAGAAGATCAGGGGAGGCTCAGCTGGTCCAAACTGGTCAGAAGTGGTCTGAGATGCATCTAACCATTAGTGGTGTAGCTGAGCACCCCACAATGTCATGGTTTTATTTATCCTCACAACAGCCTTGTGAGTTAGACATGCTGTTATATGGCCTTAGAGATGAGGAACCCAAGGACTAGAGGCAGAACCACACACAGCTTGGGCACTGCCATGCTCAGTGCCACAATGCATAGCTTTTAAACACCGGGGTCCCACAATGCAATCCACAGATCTAATTAGATGCATCTAGTCTTTGTACAAAGTACAGGGAGAGGTTTCACCATAGGTAGCAGTCTGAGCCAGGAGTCGCCTAAGCTACCCAACAGCAGAGGCTGAAAAGCGGGGTATGTCTGAAATCTTGACATCTTACAGGGGGTGGGGTACCCAAATCTGGCTCCTTCTTCTATACCAGGGGTTCACAACATTTAGAATTGTTTTTGGAATTTAGGGGCATCCCGGCAGAGACCCACTGAGCTAGAATCTAGCTCACGCCAGATGAGGTGGAAAGCAAGAGAACCCCACGGTACCCTATTTTTTCCACTGTCTTCCCCCTCCCAACCTCTGATCTCTATTTGAGGGGTCAGGTGCTGTTCCTCTGGAGACTCAAATTTCCAGTGGCTGGAGCCATGTTTTCCCATGGAGACTCCCACCAAATCAAGAGAATGGAGGGAGGGGAAGAGGGATAGACGGTGAACTGAAAATAACAATCCCGTGGCCCCATGGCCACCAGTTTGCTTGTATGTACAAAGCACAGCACACTGCTGAGAGCACAGGAGCCGGTGCAGGAGTTGCTGGGGGATGGGAAGGAGCCACAGGCACTGTCTGTTGAAAGCTGGGTTGTTTGGCTCTGGGAGAGATGAGAAGCACCCTGGTAAAGACTCAGTTTTATACAATACCTCAGGGACTAGTTCACTCAGCCAGGATGCGGGAGGCCTGGACATGGTCCCTGTCCCAAAAGTGTCTATGCATTTTACCTAACAAATATTCAGTATAACGCACAGAGTATTCAGCATAAAATACATAAGCAAAACCTCTGTATTCAGGTTGCCACCATAATGATGGCCACCCACACAAATGAGTTCTGGCTATTATCCCTTATCCTCCAGTTCATCAGTAGATGCCAGCAGTGAGTATTTTACCTGAGCTCTCAGATAGCAAAACTACATACATAATTAATTAATTAAAAGACCATTGTAATACATACTAGGGCTGCGCGAAACAGCACTATTCCATTTCAACTTCAGTTTCAAGGTCTGGGCAGAATAGTGTTTTGTTTTGAATTTAATTTCGAGTCAAAACAGCCTCACTGTTTCACTTTATCGAAATAGTGAGGTGGTTTCAATGCTGTTTCGACATTTTGCCCGACCATCAGGCTGGGGAAAGGAACTCCACCCCAATCTAGCACAGGCTGACTTCCCGGCCCCGGCACAATCTAGCACGGGGGAGGGGAACTGAGTGATCGGGCTCAGTTCCTTTCCCCAGCCCTATCACAGCGCTTGGGAGGGAAACTGAGCCCGGGCTCTGGGAGCGCAGCCCTGGTTCTCCCCGGTCTTCCACCACCTCAATCCTGGCTGCTTCAAAACATTTCAAATTTTTTGAAACATTTTGACTAGCCTTGTTTTGTTTCGATTCAATTTTGCTGTTTCGAGCTTGAAGCGAGTCAAAACAGTATCGAATCAAAACAGCCGGCAAAATTTCGCACAGACCTAATACATACACATAAGCAAGTGAAAGAAGGAATGCAGTCTTGATTCTGGTCTACCTACATTCTGACTTGGCAAACTTGAGGCAGGTTCAGATGAGCACATACATCCCTGTTGCGGCGTCACAAAGCAGTTTGAGACACCACAAGAAGCACGCTGTGAACAGAAAAACATTCCCTGCACTGCATATGTGCAACACGGTCTCCAAATATGATACCTGGGAACTCAAGTACCAAAAAAAAAATAAAACCCTGGAAAAAAGTGTCACAGGGCACTGTCTAAGATCATGCCCTGAAACAACTGAAGGCTGTGTCGACCAGAGAGATGCTCTGGGGTGCATGGGGGTGAGGGCGTTTGTGGGTGTGGATGTGTGGGTGGGGAGTGGCAGGAGGTGTGACGGGATGTGGGGGTTTTGGGTGTAGGGTTTGTTGGGAGGCTTGAGTGGGAGCTGCCACCTGCCTGTCCCCCTGTGGCACTGGCAGCAGCAGCCATTGGGGCCATGGGCCTGGCTGCAGGAACAGCCCGTGGGGTACAGCACTACCTCACCTGGGGGGGTGTGCTTGCCAAACAGACT
>NW_017729004.1:16342581-16343391 GCF_001723915.1 Gavialis gangeticus | reverse complement strand
CCAGGCCCTAGAGCTAGAGCCCTACCGCATTAATGCAGTGACTCGTCTGCAGAGCAAAAAGGCTTGAGTGGGAGCTGCCACCTGCCTGTCCCCCTGTGGCACTGGCAGCAGCAGCCATTGGGGCCATGGGCCTGGCTGCAGGAACAGCCCGTGGGGTACAGCACTACCTCACCTGGGGGGGTGTGCTTGCCAAACAGACTGGGCCCAACCCAGCCCAACCCACTAGTGCTTTGGACAGGACCAGAACTGCTCCCCCCACCCCATACTGCACACAGCACTTGGTGCGGGCAGCAGCAGCCAGCTGGGCCATGCCCACTGCAACGCTGCCTGACCTGTGGTTTGTGCATGGAGAATGGGGCTGAACCAACCCATCCTGCCCCACTAGCATGCCTTTGGATCAGACTAGGACAGCTCCTGCCACCACCTGTGGCTCCTGTCTAAAGGTGCGTACTAGCAGGGCAGGTTGGGCCGGGGCTGTTCTTCATGAGGATCAGGCACAGTGGGACATGATGGCCTGGTTGGCTGCTCCTACTAGTGTCGAGGACTGTGTGCTGCAGAGGATGGGTGGGGGGGCAGGCATGTGATGGCCCCCCTCAAACCCCTCCACAAACCACACTTCGTCCCATGCCACCCCACTCCCACCCACACCCATCTACATCCACCCACACAACCTCCACATGCACTCACATTCACCTAGACACCCCACATGCCCCCCACATTCACCCACACCTCTTCCCAGCCCCTTCCTGCAAACACCCAGCATGTCCAGCTGCCAGACAGGATGAGACCTGCTGGCAGGGGCTGTGGCTG
>NW_017729004.1:16337266-16337581 GCF_001723915.1 Gavialis gangeticus | reverse complement strand
CAGGATGAGACCTGCTGGCAGGAGCTGTGGCTGCAGGGGAAGCTGTCCCCACATCCTGGTTAGTGAAGGGGTCAGGGGGAGCTCTGATTTTTCTATGAAAAGAAAGCCAAAAGCAAACATCAAAGCATATTTGTAATTTATTTTATTATGATGACAGAGGCACTGGTAGCCTTCCAAATTGCTTTAACATTGTAAATATATCAATGAAATGTTACCCAACTGATCTCTCTTTCTCTCTCTCTCTATATATATATATATGTATACACCTAGAATAGATCTAGATATCTATAGATAGATAGACAGATAGATCGATAT
>NW_017729004.1:16331666-16332266 GCF_001723915.1 Gavialis gangeticus | reverse complement strand
GGTTCTCCCCGGTCTTCCACCACCTCAATCCTGGCTGCTTCAAAACATTTCAAATTTTTTGAAACATTTTGACTAGCCTTGTTTTGTTTCGATTCAATTTTGCTGTTTCGAGCTTGAAGCGAGTCAAAACAGTATCGAATCAAAACAGCCGGCAAAATTTCGCACAGACCTAATACATACACATAAGCAAGTGAAAGAAGGAATGCAGTCTTGATTCTGGTCTACCTACATTCTGACTTGGCAAACTTGAGGCAGGTTCAGATGAGCACATACATCCCTGTTGCGGCGTCACAAAGCAGTTTGAGACACCACAAGAAGCACGCTGTGAACAGAAAAACATTCCCTGCACTGCATATGTGCAACACGGTCTCCAAATATGATACCTGGGAACTCAAGTACCAAAAAAAAAATAAAACCCTGGAAAAAAGTGTCACAGGGCACTGTCTAAGATCATGCCCTGAAACAACTGAAGGCTGTGTCGACCAGAGAGATGCTCTGGGGTGCATGGGGGTGAGGGCGTTTGTGGGTGTGGATGTGTGGGTGGGGAGTGGCAGGAGGTGTGACGGGATGTGGGGGTTTTGGGTGTAGGGTTTGTTGGGA
>NW_017729004.1:16326452-16326666 GCF_001723915.1 Gavialis gangeticus | reverse complement strand
GTGGAAGAACATGGATTTGGGGTATTTTAAAGAGTGAATTTGGTATTTTTTTCTCAGAGAATTTGAAGTTTTTAAATAGGGAACACCAGGATAGTAAAGTGACCAAAACGCTCAAGCAAATCCCGAGACGTCATTCTCCCATTGAACTCGGCCTTGGTGAGGCTGCAGCTGGAGTACTGCGTCACTTTTGGGCTCCACAATTCAAAAAGGATGT
>NW_017729004.1:16324681-16326073 GCF_001723915.1 Gavialis gangeticus | reverse complement strand
TTTCAGGCTGGACATAAGGAAGAATTTCTTCACTGTCCAAGCCCCCAAGGTCTGGAACAGTCTGCCATTGGAGGTGGTTCAAGCACCTACATTGAACACCTTCAGGAGTAAATTGGATGCTTATCTTGCTGGGATCCTATGACCCCAGCTGACTTCCTGCCCTTTGGGCAGGGGGCTAGACTTGATGATCTTCCAAGGTCCCTTCCAGCCCTAATGTCTATGAAATCTATGAAAATATGGCCTCACTTTACTATTTTTGCCCACACACCTACAAACATTATTATGTATATATATGCATTACTTAACTGCATAAAATAAAGGTATATAACAAATTATATACAGAAACCTTTGTCAAAGGAATATCATCTGCAGCCATCAGCTGAGTTCTTCACACAGCGAGTGAGCATCCAGTGCTCAGATGTAAGGAAATGCCACAATTTAGGTTGCCCATACAACTTTAATTTTGTCCCCTTGCTTTGTGAACTATGGTGACATTTTCAAACATGACTTGAAAGTGGCACTTGGGAGCACAGCTGCCTGGAGGGACATTTTTATTCGCTTGTTTTAAATCTTTTAAAATCACATAGTGGCAAACACCTTTCCCATTTTTGCCTTTTTAATTTGCAGCAGAGATAATCTGTTTTCCTCTTCCACTTCTCCCCTCTACAACATTTACCCTCTCAAAGCTAATTCCAATGATGGCTGAAGTGTGAATTATTATGCATAGAGAAAAATAAGTCCAACTTTGGAAGAGCTGGTCATGGCAGTGGTATTTAAATCTTTCACTTGCACAAAGTGCATTTATTATTAAAAGCAACAAAACCAGCATTTCCTTTTCATTTACCAGTTCCAGAACATCCGTCAGTTTTGTGTTCCCAATATGTCAATAAATTTACTAAGCAAATCGAGTCAATCCTATGCAAACATCCAGGAACCTTGTTGGATGTTAGGGGGAGTTTTTCAAAAACTCATGAGGGATTGAGGGGCATAAGCCCTATTGGCAATGAGATTTGTGCTCCAGAATCCTTTAAGTCATTTTGTGAATCTTCTCTTTAGTAAATATCCCTCCAGCCAACAGAGTTTATTTTCAATCTCTCCTTTTTTTTCTGCCCAGAGCAGTGCCATGAATAAATATTTAGTGTGCCAGCATGTCGCTAAAATATTCATGCTTTAAACTCATAACTGGGAAAGACAATTTTCCTGACTTTACATGGTCTCCTGAAGAGATGCGTTATTCATTGGCGATTTTATTCTCGTATCTGTCATGTTTGTCTGTCAATGCAAAGCAGTGTGTGAAAGGAGAGGAAAAATGATAAACCAATTTGAGCTCTTTAATTTCACCCCACTTCTTTCCATTATTCACCAACAGGAGCAGTCAGGGAGAGTTATCTG
>NW_017729004.1:16316520-16319681 GCF_001723915.1 Gavialis gangeticus | reverse complement strand
GTTTAATTAATTTATTTTATAAATTTACAGTGCAGTCTTCACTGGATATGTGAAATGCTTTACAGCCAAGAGAGAAATTGATACATTATAAGAAACTCAAGAAACCACATTTGTCTGTATTTGTGTGTGTGTGTGTGTGTGTGTGTGTGTGTGTGTGTGTGTGTGTGTGTGTGTATTTTAGATGTAGTAAACAATTAATGACACTCACTAGAGCTGGACATCACCATTATTTATTCTATGTATTGCAGTCATGCCTGAGAAACCTAGGACGTTGTGCTAGGCAGCAAAGACAGAACAAAAAGATAGTGCTGGCCCCAAAGACCTTACAATGCACATATAAGATGAGATGCTACAGCTAGATAGAGACAGGCAGGCTGGAGGAAATGAGAAAGCAGTGGAGCACTGAAACCTGTTGACCAACTTTTGTCAAATCTTTTGTAGGCAAGCAATAACTAAGCAAGTTACTGTATTTCCCTGCATACAACATGTTCCCCAAACAAGATATATACCTTATTTTTGGAAGGCAGAACGTGGAGTTTGCTTTTGAAATGTGGCCCTTGTCATTAATTGTGAAGTGGTCTGACAGATAAACAGATATGTGAACTGAAGCCTACTTGAACGCAGAAGGCAAATGAAGTTGCTCCCACTAACTTCAATGCAAGTTATAATCATTTTCACCAAGGGAAACAGGTGCGAAGGTGACAAGTGGTTCAGGTATGATTTAGCCCCCAAAATTACTGCATCAGATAAGCACAGGCAGAATGCCAGTACCTCTTCATTATTCCATCACAAATACGCCTCGTGTTCAAGGAAAAGGTTTTGTTGTGCCAGCATTTAAAATTAAACCTGGATCTAAAAGGTAAGCTTAGCTCCTCCTGTCCTCCTGTTCACTATCTGTTAACATCATCTGCAGCATAAGGATTGCTATATTCAGGAAGTTGCCAAAGTTATAAGACCTTGGAAGGGAGATTAAAAACCAAGAATAGATGGTTGTTTAGTCAGAAAAATCAAAAGGAGAACAAGAAAGGAGCTGGAGCTGGAGCTGGAGCTGCTACGGACTGGAGATCCATGCGGCCCAAAAATTAAATGAATCCTTTGTCTCAGTTTTCAAGGCTGTTTCATTCAGGGTTAAAGCCACTACCATTGAGCTCACTTCTATTGCTATAGGAGTATTCAGAGGTACCCACGACAGCAGAACAGCTGATGTGTGTTCCTCCTCTTCTTGTAAAGTAGTTACAACCATGTCTGTTCACAGCCTCACACTGGCACAACTGGGGGTTTAGTGGTATTCTGTGTTTCACACCTGTGAGGAGGTTTTACTACTTGGATACAAAAATCTCGCTATGTCCACTTTAGGGGCACATTACCAGGACAGGAATACCAGTATACTTACACTAGCAAAATACTCTTAGTATGGAGATTTTCAGTTAGCCACTTGCCAGAGCAAAACGCTGTCTGAAGTAACTGGACCAGAGTAACCAATTGCTCTGCTATTCCATTTTGCAATCTGATATACGGTACTAGACAACTGAACAGGCTGGTTATTTATTTGTCTGACCTGGAAGGCATCAGATAAAACCAATTGCTTTCAATTCCTGATACATACTATTAAAGAGCACACCACTTTGAATACATAATAGGAACATAAGGAAGCGATCCTTCAGGCGCAGAGGGAGAGGATCCCAGTATGAGGGGAAAGGGTGAAGGAGCCAAAAAACTTCCTTGGCTAAACAGGGAAATCCTGGGGAGCCTAAGGACAATAAAGAAGGCACATAGGCGGTGTAAGCAGGGGGCAGCTACCAAGGAGGAATATACCTACTTGGCCCACACTTGCAGGGAAGTAGTTAGAAAGGCCAAAGCAACTACAGAGCTGAGGCTGGCGACACAAATTAAAGACGACAAAAAGTCTTCTTTTTAGGCATGTAGGGAGTAAAAGGAGGGTGCAGGGCAGCATAACACCCCTACTGAACAAGGAAGAGCAATTAGTGACAGACGGGGGGACAAGGCTGAGCTGTTCAATGAGGTTTCTTTCCCTCAGTGTGCCTGAACAGGGATCAAGATAAGTCTCCTAATGAGTTCTTATTTGGGCATCAGAGGGACACCAGCCCACTAAGTGTTGATGCTGACCTGGTGCAGGGTCACTTGGACGGACTAGATGTGTTCAAGTCAGCAGGCCCGGATGAGTTTCATCCAAGAGTACTGAAGGAATTGGCCAGTGTCATAGCAGAACCACTGGCACAGCTGCTTGAGTGCTCATGGTGCTCAGTCAGGTCCCAAAGGACTGAAAAAGGGCCAGTGTGGTCCCTATTTGCAAGAAGGGGAGGAAAGAGGATCTGAGTAATCATAGTTTCATAGTAGGTAGGGTCAGAAGGGACCTGAGAAGATCATCAAGTTTGACCCCCTGCCATGGCAGGAAAGAGTACGGGGGTCAAACAACCCCAGCAAGGTGAATGTCTAGCCTTGTCTTAAAGACCCCCAGGGTAGGAGCCAGCACCACTTCGCTTGGAAGTTGGTTCCAGATCCTAGCCGCCCTGACAGTGAAGTAGTGCCTCCTGATGAAATGAAATCTGCATTAGCTCTGCCATTAACTATACTTTTGTAGAGTGCCCGAAATATCACGTACCAGCAGAGATAAGACTTCTTTGTCCTTCTGAAACATAATTGATAAAAAAAGTACATTTTGGGGTGTTCAGACTTGGGGTTTTCATTCAGGCTCATCAGTTAGACTCAGAAATTAGATAAGAATCCAGAAACAGGAATCAGAAGTGTGTATCATTTTTGGTCATATATCTAGAAAACAAATCATTAGATTATGCAGGAAATACTACATTTGTCTAGAGCAGCGATTCTCAACCAGGGTGCTGTGGCACCCTGCGATGCCTTGAGATCTTTCCAAGGGTGTAATGGGGTGCCATGCAATGTTAGCAGTATTAGGTGTGCAAACATGACTGACAAGATAAACCTAGAGATTTCAAATAGAAATCCATACTGTTAAAAGCTTTCTGCCCTGTTGTGGGCTTTGAGTTCTTTGCAACAGAAAAACATCTCTATAATTTTTCCGTAGTCAAAAAATGAGAGAAAATTAAGAGCTGGTATTTTCCAAAAGGTGCCTCACATCCAACAAGGGGTACCTCAAGTCTAATGACAAGTGGTTTGGGTGT
>NW_017729004.1:16310798-16311520 GCF_001723915.1 Gavialis gangeticus | reverse complement strand
CTGTTAAAAGCTTTCTGCCCTGTTGTGGGCTTTGAGTTCTTTGCAACAGAAAAACATCTCTATAATTTTTCCGTAGTCAAAAAATGAGAGAAAATTAAGAGCTGGTATTTTCCAAAAGGTGCCTCACATCCAACAAGGGGTACCTCAAGTCTAATGACAAGTGGTTTGGGTCTAAGAAGGTTGAGAACCACTGCTCTAAAGTCTTATTTCAATCAGTGTATGAATCTTTGAGTGGTTACAGGGCATGTCTACACATGCTGCTATGGCACCATTGTTACTGTGCCGTTGTTTAGTAGTGCCTTTTGGAAGTACTAAATGACGGCACAGTAACAGCTCATACTGCACCGTGCATGCCACACACAGTTATTTTTAGGCACTGTATCACCGTAGACATGCGCTATAATGAGGGAGTGTGTCACTATGGTGATGTGGCTGCGGCGTCACAATTTTTGCCTGCAGGTGCTACATCACTGTAGTGCATTGCTACGGTGACGTACCATCGCGTGTAGACGTGCCCACAGAAAACCTATCTGGTACATAAAATACACATGAAGGGCTCCCAAATATAGAGCAAGACCACTGGAAACTCAGAATCCCTGTTGAAGACTTAAGAAGGTGAGACACACTAAACCCTTGCTTCTGGGATAAGGCAATTGCTACCAAATGGATTGCTTCTCCACACATAAATCATTGGATGCAGGGGTGGCAGTGGATATAGTTTT
>NW_017729004.1:16308959-16310787 GCF_001723915.1 Gavialis gangeticus | reverse complement strand
CCTTCCGACCCTAGAAACTATGAAACTATGAAACATACATTTTCTACCAGAAATGTTGCCAGTGGGTATTCCATCTAGTTTATCACCAAGGCTCAGGGTGGAAATATCAACCTTCCTTTGGGGTTGTTGAAATGAACAACCATAATTTAGGGTGAAATAAAGTGAATTAGACACATATTGGATGAGGGTGGGTTAGAAATGCTCACTATTAGCTGGCCTTAAATGCCATCTCTGCATTCATGTGGAGTCAAAGTTACAGATGCATACTTGGGAATGGAAAGCAAAAAGGGCAACAAGTTTATATAGAACGAGTTATAAAACAGGGCAACAAGTTTATTTAGAACAAGTTAAAGCCAGGAATCCAGTCAGACGATTGAGAACAGAATCTCTACAGATTAAGAACAAAGATGTTTCTCCCCCCAGAATAATGGATTTTAACAAACACAATTATGTTAGTAATGGGATGAACAAAAGTACAATAAAAACAGCAGGTTTGTACGTAAACTCTGTTATGACATCTTCCTAGCTATGGATGAGCTGTGGGGGGTGGGAGTACTGTGAGATAAATACTGTATATTTTTCCCTGAACCAGAGGAACAGTGGCCATTTTAAGATACATCGGATAACCCAAGATGATTTAAAATATAATGCTAATTTCAAAGCTAGGGCTCCAAAGCAGCAAACAATCATCATATGAACAATCCCACTGACATCAGTATGCATATGCATAAAAGGTCAGGCACAAGTATAACTGACTGCAGAAAGAGTTCAGATGTAGATGGTATTCTAGTCTCTATCTCACTTTTCCCCATCCTTCCTCCTTCATCCATTTATTTGACCTGATTGCAATAATCCCTATCTGGTGAAACAAAAGTTTTACTGCATACCATCTGAAAGGTAGATGCTGTGATTTTCAAAGCAAAATTGTATGACTATGGAGGGGCAAAATGTATCAGTTTCACAAAGGCTTGACTTGGAAACAGAAAAGTCTGCACACTTGAAAACTGAATTGGGATTTGTTAATGTGGTTTGTTTTGGCATTGTAAAGACATGCAGGATTTTAGGATGATGGTTCTGGAAGGCTGGAGGCACAGTTGATACTCAAGTATACATTTTCTATACATTACATGCCATTCCAGACTCTTAAAGTCTTCTCCATCCATTGAAACACATGGTTGTGCTACATCGTCCAGGAGGAAAGGCGCGTTGAAGCTCTAATCCACAGAAGATAAGGGTTTGTTATAAGTGTCAGCTGAGACCTTGACTCTTTAGCTTAAGCTATAACAAAGTACATGCTTCACAAGTCAGAAAGTCTTCAGTTCATTTGTGGGTGGTAGTTGGCATGTGCATTGCTAGCAATATTATCTTTGGGAATCTGAAGGCTGCTGTATCTGCTTTTACGGACAAGTCAGGTTTTTGATGGTCATGCATCTCTTGAGCCATGTTCAGCAGCTAAAGTAAACCCACAAAGCTGGACTCATTACAGGGAACACCTACAGGTGCAATTAAGTTGGAGCAATATCTTGCTGGAGTTTATTACTTCCCAGGAGTCACATTTACACGTGTGCCTGGGAGTGCAGCACATTGAGCTGGAGTGGAGCATCTCCGGCTGGCAGGGGTTCTGGGGGGGGCCAGCCTGCCAGACTGGGGCTGCTGTGACCCAGCTCAATGTATTACCAAGAGGCTGGCTGGGGCACAAGGGTGGTCCGATGTGGAGCTAGCCAGGAGGCAGCCCTGCACTGAAGCACCCTTGTGTCCCAGCCCACCACATCAGCATCTACACATGTGCTACTGTGAAGTAAAAAACTCTGCAGCAGGGTAGCAATTG
>NW_017729004.1:16300104-16303959 GCF_001723915.1 Gavialis gangeticus | reverse complement strand
TGGGGCTGCTGTGACCCAGCTCAATGTATTACCAAGAGGCTGGCTGGGGCACAAGGGTGGTCCGATGTGGAGCTAGCCAGGAGGCAGCCCTGCACTGAAGCACCCTTGTGTCCCAGCCCACCACATCAGCATCTACACATGTGCTACTGTGAAGTAAAAAACTCTGCAGCAGGGTAGCAATTGTATTTACAAGTACTATCCTGCTGCAGAGTTAATTAGTTTACTCCTACCTAATAGCATGGCATGTGTAGATTCAAGATGTTAACTGCAGAGCTAATTAGTCAACTCCAGTAAACGTCCCATGCAGACATGCCCACTGTGAAGCAAATAGCATAGAAGACCTTCCACTTCCACAGTATAGTGACTCCTACACTTCATGATTCCCTCTTGTGGAATAATTAAATGCAAACACAGTTATTCTGGAAGACAAAGTAGAGCCAGAGATGCTAGCAGGAGAGCTCATTCCCACAAAGGGATCGTGTCTTTGACAACTGAAACTCCCCTTCCAGTCAAATGCCATCTTTTCCAACAGAATTTATTGTTACCATGCCCTACAGCTGTGCCCTCAAGCATACCATGCTGTTCAGTGTGTGCTACCCCTACCAACCAGCAGGAATGTGGCCCCAGATGTAGGCTACTTGGTACTGTCACTCAGCTGTGCTAATTACCCTGCCCTTGGCAGCAAACTGCTTCTGGATTAGAAGTTAGCATGCATGGAGCAGTGCTTCCTATCTGAGAGTGCTGCTGCCAGGCACAGTAAGTCTGCAGCCTAAACATGGCTATGGATTTAGAAAGATGGGTTAAGCCAGCCAGGCACTCAACCATTTTGCTGACACTCCACTCACTAGCTTGCTTCCAAACAACCATCTCCTTTCGGGAGAGCTACGCTAGAATTTTCTTTTTGCATCATCTTGATAGACTCTTTCATCCCTAGTAAAGTTAAGCAATGTGAATCAATAACAGCAGTAGCAATAATAAAAAATATCTTGCATCTATATCACACCCATCAGCTTCAAAGATCCCAAAGTACTTTACAAATTCAAAAGAATCTGCTTTGCAACAATATAAAGCAATCACTTTCTCTGCCAGAGAAATGTAGGCACCTCTTTGATAAAACACAATAGCAACTTCTCTTGGCGAGTGGGTAGAAATACTACTAATAAAGATAAAACCTTGCACATATGCTGCCTTGCTGCTAAGATTCTCAAAGCACTTTGGAAACATCTGTTAATTACACCTAAGGTGTCTGAGTCTGAAAGAAGACTTGATACTTTTCTTGCAGTCAGACCCATATTCCAGGTGGTTAAGCCAAGGCAAAAAACAGCTAAATGACATACTCAGTTCAGACAGTGAGGAATCTTGTGATGAAGTCTAGAGTTTTATTCAAGAATCCTCACACCCACTATCCCACTGTAACCATTGATATATACTACCAACTTATAAGAAAATAGTGCATTGGTTTCATACCAGTCCATTCTAACATGGCCTACTAAATATTAGGGCTGTGAGAAGCTTCAGTCCCTGATTCAATTTGGGGGAGATTCAGCCCAATTCAGTGGCCGAATGTCTGAATCTGAATTGAATTAGAGGACCCTTTCATCTCTCCAAATCGAATTGGAACCCTCTGAATCGATTCAGAGAGATTTGGAAAGATTCGGACATAGACACAGCTTCAAATGCGTTTTCTACATATCTCTAGGTAGCAGGCAGATCTAGCTAGTAGGTGGCTCCATGGTGCAACGGATAGTGCATTGTACTTCTAGAGGGTGAAGGGATTCAAAGGCTCTGAGTCTGAGTCCTGGCAGAGTTGTGCTTTTCTCTTGCTGGGGTCACTTGATCCCAGATGACTTCCCGCTTACGGTGGGGGGGGGCTGGACCTGATGATCTCATGAGGTCCCTTCCAGCCCCTAATGTCTATGAAATCTATGGATGCTGGGGCGTGTGGAGTGAAGCACTTCTCGTCCACTTCCGGGTTTGCCACAGAGCATGTGGAGGGCCCCCCCGTGCTCCTGTGGGATGCTCAATGTGCCCCAGCATCGCAGCATTCACAAGCTGCACTGGTACCTCAAGGCATGTAGAAAAAACCTTTAAAGCTGTATCCGTGTCCGAGTCGCTGATTCTCCGAATCAGCATCGAATCTTCAGATTCAGATTTTGCTGGATTGGATCAGCGACAGTAATCCAAATCAACGAATCGAATCACTGTCCCTGATTCGGGCTGAATCCGAATCGAATTGGGTCCCTACTAAATATACTTTACGTTACATGGCTACAGCATAAAAGGGAGCAATGAAAGAGTTCCATGATTAAAGACAGGAGACAGTTCTGGACATTGTCCAATTTTCCTGTTGCTTTCTGCCAATACATATTTTCCTCTAATGTTTAAAAAGGAATTGACCACCAGCAATTATACCACATTTACATTTTACCATCCAAATAACAGAGAAGAACACACCAACATTTTAAAAATAAAGGCTATTTTACAAAATAGAGTTAACAGTCTTTCCTGATACAGGTTGCAATGGAATGTTGTTACCAGCTGTTGGGGAAATGAATTTAGTGAAATATTTAGCAATCTGTTACTAAATATATCTGGTCACATCTTCAATAGAGATTTTTCCCCACAGAGCCTATAGGGTAGGAAAAAGTTGAGAATGAGAACAAATTACAATGAAAATAAATGATACTGTTTTCCTGTCATTAAATGGCCAAGTCACCTGTGTCCCTGGAGAAGGCAGCAATTCAAAAAGGTGCAAAGTCATCAGGAAATAAAATGGGTTTGCTCTTCAAATAGATATAAACTAAGGAACATTTATAGGAAGAATGGTACATGAACTAAAATTGTCCCGGGTTCACTGTTCCTGGAACCTAGCAATGAATTTTTACTGTCTCAATTATTTATTTAAAGGGGAGTCACTGGCAACGCAGTATCTCATGCACACACTGCACATACCTCTTAGTGGAATAAATATACTGCAGACTCAAGACAAAGGGGAAAAAATCTGAACCACATCATTTTGAGGAGGGCATGATTCTGCCTTTGCTCACATGGGAAGGAATTGAACAGAAGTCAGCAGAATTATGCTGGCGCAGGAGACAATGCAATTGGTTCCTTTAATGTTTTGTGCCCAGTAGTGTATATGCAATGGCATCTCACAATGCAATGACAAGAGGTACATACCACAGTACCCACAAGTTCACTTATATATAGCAGGGAAACAAAGAGCACTTTTTTCCCTACTAAGCCCCCACTCTGTGGCTGGCATGCTATCAGGGTTTCTACACCACTTCTTATACTGCAAAAATAGAAGACATTGAAACACCAGGATCAAAATGGCTGGACTTGTAGACTGCCATTGCATTAATTCCTGCTAGACAATTACTGGGGAGGTCATTGGCTTTGTACTGCTCTTTGAAGGTTATGCCCTATGAATGACATCTATGTCAAGGCAGTTCCAAATAAACAGCAAGTCTATAGGATCTGCCAAGGATCTCAGGATTTATCTACTGTGCATTTATCTACTTGCCTCTCTGCCCAAATGCACCCTGTCCCCCTGCATCCACACACATGCTGCAAACCTAGAAATATGTAGTGAGGCCACACAAGCCCAACCAGTGCATTTCTGGGATTCAAGCATGGTGTTGATAAGGGCAGGGAGGAGTGGATAGGATGTACTAGCCAAGACCCACAGCTGCTGTGGTTCAGACAGCTTGAAAAAACAAAATCTGGGGATTTGATCTAAATTTGTGCATAGTTTTAGGACAACTGAAAACACTTCATTGAGCAAATACATTGTTCAAAGAAACCCACCTAAAAGGTGCATTTGGAGGCTTGAGGTGCACCTATGATGACCCC
>NW_017729004.1:16268392-16295104 GCF_001723915.1 Gavialis gangeticus | reverse complement strand
ATAGGATGTACTAGCCAAGACCCACAGCTGCTGTGGTTCAGACAGCTTGAAAAAACAAAATCTGGGGATTTGATCTAAATTTGTGCATAGTTTTAGGACAACTGAAAACACTTCATTGAGCAAATACATTGTTCAAAGAAACCCACCTAAAAGGTGCATTTGGAGGCTTGAGGTGCACCTATGATGGCCCCTGAATTATGGAAGAGAGGGAAAATTAGGCTCCCCGTGCAGGCAGTAACCACTGCTGCTTTAAGTGTGCTCCTTGCCACACACACAGAGCACTTTGTGCCAAGAAGTGCTCCATGTGCTGGAGAGCCAGCTCTGCACAATGCCAGAAATCAGCTGGCAGACTGAGGACAGTAGAAGCAGCACAATGACAAGAATTAATAACATTCTTTTGAAAAGATTGATCTTTCCCATAGGGCACAGCCAGGGCAATGAACCAGCAATATTCAGAACCTCTGACAGCGCACTCAAGTACTATGGCCTGGGTAATGGGCACAGAAGTGTTAAGGGTGTTGATGGACAGTTCAGAAAGTCTTGAGAGCTCAGAACGGCCGGAGATCTGAGCGACACAGGGGGGCTGCAAGACTGAAGGGTAACAGAGCGTCTGAAAGTGAATGAGTGCTGGGGGAACTGGCAAGGGCAAGGCATCAGATTCCTGCAAGGAAACAGCAGTGATTTTGAGACTCAAGAGCAGCAGCAGCTGGTCTGGATCACATCAGATCTATTAGTTCAGGAAGGGTCTGAAATTGGATCAGGTCTTACAGTTCCATCTCCCTCCTCCAAGCATGAAATGGAAATTCTGCATTTGCATTGCCGTGAAATTTACATTGAACTTGTCTGCTCAGGATCACAGATGCCGATAATTAAGCTTCAAAAGTCACACCCTTTGGAGATAAAGGAGGGGCAGGAGTTAGTGAGCAAGTCAGCTGATGCTGCTGTTTCCTTCTGGTTTGCAGTCCCATTTCCCCTCATATGTATTGCAAGTAATGGGTTTTGGGAACACCTCTCTCCTGGGACCCGTCCTGATGACAATAACAGAAAGCAGGTTCAATTCCTGCTTAGACTAGATGATCTCTTGAAGTCCCTTCCAGCCTTACTTCTCTATGAACTCTATGAAGCTTAAGTTCTGGTAAAGAGCATCGTGTCCATGCGAAGCACTTAACATTACAATTCCAGCCCTGTTTTTCTGACCGCAGAGGACTTTTGAGAACATAAATCTATAATAAACAAGTTTATTGCTAGCGTAAGATTTTTTTAAACTGCTTTGGCCTTTTCACAGTAATGGAAATAAGCAACTCAGGCTAGAGGTATGAACCCAGTCATGTAGATTGCAGTGATATACGTCTCCAGTGTGCAAGGCACTCTCTAAACACAAGGCTGAGGGCCCAATCCTTGAGCAGATTCGGGGGCACACGTCCGTTCCCATGCCCTCCTGCACCAGCGGTGCGTGGCAGCATGCAGTGGCTGAAGGCCCCCTCACCCCAGCTGGGCAGCTTGTCTGAGTCCCAGCTCCAATCCCTCTCTTGCTGTGGGGGAGTTGATCTGCCCTCCCCCATCCCTCTCCCCCCACCCTCCGTGCTCACCACAACAGGCTTACCAGCTGGAGGCAGCTGTATCCAGTGTGGTGAGGACTGCTGCCTGGTTAGTCTATGGCCAAATCTCTGAATCGGCACCGAATCTTCGGATCTGAATTAGCCAGATTGAATTGGGACAGTGATTCAAATTACTGAATCAAATCACTGTCCCTCCGAATCATCTGAATCTGAAGTGAATACTTGCCACTTTGCTTAGGCCTATTGACCACTTTTAAAATGCTCTGCAGCCATGTATGTGTGTCATGGCATAGCTGTAGTAGAGGGGGCCAATAGTGTGACAAATGTAACTTCTGTCTGTGCACTCAGTGTCCTCAGCTATTTATGCCTGTGTCAATGGGTGTCCCCGCCTTTTGACTGTGCCAAAGTGTTGCATTTGTGTATGAAAATGGGGATATTGTTTGATCAAGATACCATTGTCCTAAAAACATAGATCATCTGTGCCCAAGGGACTAATAGCCTCATTAAGTAAAGAGACCTTAAAGAAAAGAGAGGTGGTGCAGGCTCGTACCCTGGGGGTTTTTAAGAGGAGGTTAGATGAACACCTTGCTGGGGTCGTTTGAGCCCACTACTCTTTCCTGCCATGGCAGGGGGTCGGACTAGATGATCTGCTAAGGTCCCTTCCGACCCTAGAAACTATGAAACTATGAAAAGTGTAAACTTACAGAGCCTGCTAAAAGATAATCAGATAACCAGAAGCTGGTCATTTGTTATCAGGTATTTTATGGAGCAAGAAAGATAAATACTGTATACTAAAGGATGCTCTAAGAGAACTATGAATCATAGAAAAGAAAGATCATGGGCCCTTGTGAGGTCATTCAGTCCAACCTTATGCCCCAGAGCATGTTTTTTCCAGCTGATAGAAAGAGAAGATGCCTCACTACCCACTTGAAAAGTGATAGTTATAGACCTAGTAAAAATTGAACCAATTTAGATGTTACTTGCTTATATATATCCCAGTACTATAGGGGGAGATGCTAAATTAGACTTAAATTCCTTTGTTACTAAGATGGATGCTTCTAGGAGAGTTGGGTTATTAACTTGAGCAAGGAAGTAACCTTTAATTTGCAGGTATCTGTCAAAAGACTATTGGGAACACTCAATTATCCTTCTAGATCTCTAAATGAAATTGTATTTCCCTTTCGTATTGCATTATTCAGAAAACTGATAACTTCTGTACATTGAATTTGGGGGGCTAACTGCTTTATTGAAGTTACCATGTAGGCTGTGCCAAAGCCCACAGAAAAGGGCTATTACTTATTTATTTAGTGAATGCAAATCTGCGAAGGCAAGCAATAGCCTCCTCGTTAGCTAAGTTCAAAGTTATTAATCCACCTCTTAGTTTGTAGAAGGGACATTCCTCAGTGTGGCATTGTTTGTATCTGTCCTCAAGTGCACAATGGGTTAAGCACTGAGGCCCCAGCAGTGAAGTTTGGCTACATAGGGGCCTTGGCTGGTCCTGAACCTGTTTAGCAGGGACCACTCTTACTGTGGTAGTTCAAATCCAGCAGGTTGATGAGTCGGGTTTGTCACAAGGCACTTGTTTGTGACTTACTGTGATTCCCATTCCTTGATCCAGAGGGCATCTGTAGACACATCAGGGAGGTGGCTCCATAAGGGATGTCATGAAGGAAGGTGAGCCCTGGGTGTATTAAACAGTAGGGCTGTACAATGCTTTGGTCACTAATTCAATTAGTTGGAGATTCAGCCCGATTTGGTGACTGAATCTCCAAATCTGAACTGAATCAGGAGGCCCTTTAATCTCTCTGAATCGAATTGGAACCCTCTGAATTGATTCGGACAGATTCCATGATTCGGACATATACACAGCTTTAAATATTTCTCTACATACCTCAAGGTAGCAGGCGGCTCGTGAATGCTGTGATGGTGAGGTGGATGGAGCATCCCACAGGATTGCAGGGGGGCTCCACAGTGTGTTCGGCAGTAGCCCCAGAAATGGAGCAGAAGCACCTCCGGTCCACTTCTGGGTTGACCGGGGAGCGCACCAGGGGGCCCCTCCACCATGCCTCCCTGGCTTAGTGACTGGTGTTTCCTGGGTCTGGGGGGGCACCCAGGATCCCCTCCCCCAGCCAATCTCTGAGCCGAGGAGTATGGAGGGGAGGCCCCAGTGCACTCCCCGGCAGGCCCAGAACTTCTGGGTTCGCTGCCAAGCACGTGCTGGGGAGCCCCTGCACTCCTGTGGGATGCTCCATCTGCCCCACCATCTCGGCATTCAAGAGCCGTGCCTGGTACCTCGAGGTATGTAGAAAAAACATTTAAAGCTGTGTCTATGGCTGAATCACTGATTCTCTGAATCAGCATCGAATCTTCAGATTCAGATTCAGCTGAATCAAATCGGGGACAGTGATCTGAATCAACGAATTGAATCACTGTCCCCGATTCAGGCTGAATACCAATCCGAATTGAATATGGCCCGTTTTGCACACCCCTATTAAACAGGTCATCATAGAGTGGTAAGTAACATGCAGCATGAGTAGTTTTGACCAACTTTTGGGTCATCATCAGTTGACAGATGAGTGGGGGGAGTGATATTTGCGAGTACAGGAAGCCAGGGGAGGGGAGTTGAGCAGAGGGTTCTAGTTATGATATGCATGGTTGCGTTCAGCTGAGTGTCAACAAGATGTATGTATGATGGCCTTTGCAAGACAGGTACACAATACTCCAGTGTTAAGTATGATTGAGCTGAGGTCCGGAGTGTTGTGGCTGCAGCTCCCCATCTTGATCCAGCATGCTTGGCTAGCAAGTTGTTTTGGGATTTGAACTTTGCTGCTCTTTTCTTTAGATGTTCCCAGAAAATCAGGGTTCTGTCTAACGACACTCCCAAGTATGTTGGGCAAGGATCATGCTTTAGTCTCTGACCACCCATATAGATGTTAAGTTCTTTTTTGGCACTGCCATTATGGAGATGGAATACACTGGAAACAGTTTTGGCAGGACTTGGTGTAAGCCGCCATTTGGTGTAGTAGTCTGCCAGCTTTGTCACATCTTCGTTCAGGGTCTGGTCCAGAGTGAAAAAAGATGGAGCTTGAGTGGCACAGCAGATCTCATCAGCATAGATGAACTTGCGAGATGTGGTTGTTGGTAGATCATTTATGTATAAATTGAACAGGGTTGGGGCCAGCACTGAGTCCTGTGGAAGTCCATTGGCCTGTCTCCTCCACGTGCTTATCCCCTGCCCGAGGTGGACTCTGAATCGTCTGTTACGGAGGAGTGTTTTGACCACTATAACAACCCAGCTTGGAAGTACTCTTAGCAGCTTTAGAAGCAGCCCTATGTATCGTAGGCAGCTGCAAGGTCCAGTAGCACCACACCTGTCTTCAGGTTCTTCTGAAAACCATTTTTGAAGTAGGTGGTAAGTGCCAGTACTTGATCACACGTGCTGCTGCCTTTGTGGAATCCAGCTTGATCAATGCTAAGGACAGTCTCTACTTCCGGGGCTATCCATTGTAAAATAAGGCACTCAAGGACCTTGTCACACACAGACACAGTGCAATTGGTCTGTAGGTGACTGCCAGTGTGAGGTCTTTGCCAGGTTTTGGAATGGCAATAACTTTTGCCATATGCCACTTCTTCAGGAGTGACCTTGAGCTAATGATTGTTGCATAGAATTAGGTCAGCCATGACGAGCACGGGGCCCAAGTCGTTAAAAAAATGCTGGTAAAATGTTGTTGTAACCAGCAGCTTTGCCATGTTTCAGGCCATTTAAAACTTTTTCCAGTTCGGTGACCTCAAAGAGGTTGACGTTCTTATATTCCACGTGTTGCTTCCAATATTGCCTCAGTTCATGATAAATGATACACTTTGTATTCTTTTCCATAAGTGCTGCCTGAGCTACATGTGGTAGGTGGCTGGCAACTTGGTTTGGGATGACTGATGGACAGTCTGGTGCAGGTGGTTTTTGGACTGCTCCAAGGCGTGGGCCATATCTACTGTAAAGCCTTATCCACTGTAAGACTGTAGACTGTATCCACTATAGGGGAGTGCATATCTACTGAATTCTGATCAGTAGGGCTGATTTTTTTACCTACATATTTAGTGAGTTGTGTAGCTAGTTGTATGTAAGCCTCTGCCATTAGATTAATCATCAGAGGTCTTCCTAGAATTGTTGGAGTGCAGTCTCTTAGAAACCATAAAAGTGGTACTTGGTCATCTGTTTATGTTCTTTACATGCTACCTCTTCCTTTCCCAGTACAACTGTATAAAGACAGCCTCTCGCTCACAAACACCCACCTACCTTTTCGCATAGCAAATATGTTGTATTTTCCCCAACAGTCAAACTACAATTTATTCAGGACCATAGAAGGACCACCTTACTGCATCTCATCCATATTTCTAAGTTAGATGAAATTTAATGCATGCCATCTGAAGCATTGTGATGCACAGCTCTCAGTAGGAAGATATTTGGACATTATAGCAAGTCCAAGGAAAAGCAACAGGTGGCCATGACTTACAGCACTGATCGTGACCAGGCCTCTGTTTCAGAGAAGGGCTGGATTTTCCTAACTGAGAGGGAGTTCAGAGCACCAGAATAAAGGGACACAGTACTAGGGGAGGAATTTCTGAGTCAGATCCCCTACTATTGTAGATAACAACATTATGTAACCCCATGAACAAAGAAACTGGATTCCATTTTGAACCTGGTTGGTTTTTGCTCCCACGATTCCTATTGTAAGTCTACTCTAGAACCTTGGTCCTCTGACGGATTGGAAATGCTCTCATTTCCAACCTAAATTTATTTACAGCCAGTTAAACAAAGAACATAAATAGCTCTCCCTCATCTCAGTGTTTTATAGTCAGGAATAATATCTCCTCTACAATCCTCTGATATTTTTAACAGTTTCTTTGCCTCTGTTTTCTTGAACACGGACCGGGACGTCCCTCCTGCCAGAGGTAGGGACAACCTCGGGGATCGCTCTGTCAGGCCTTGGGTCAGCACAGATGTAGTTAGGGATCTTCTGAAAGGACTGGACCTTTTTAAATCTGCAGGTCCAGATGCTCTCCACCCAAGGGTGTTGAGGGATCTGGCAGGGGTCATCGCGGAGCCCTTGGCCCAGCTGTATGAGCATTTGTGGTCATCTGGCCACGTGCTGAGAGATTGGAAACTAGCTAATGTGGTCCCCATTTTTAAGAAAGGGAGGAAGGAAGACCAAAGTAAATATAGGCCCGTAAGCCTCGCCTTGGTCCTCAAGAAGATCTTGGGGAAAATCATCAAGGAGCACATCTATGGGGGGCCAGCAGGGGAGATCATGCTCAGGGGCAACCAGCATGGTTTCATCAAAGGCAGGTCCTGCCTGACCAACCTGGTTGCCTTTTTTGACCAGGTAACTAAATCCTTGGATGATGGTGTCACCATGGATGTCATCTTTCTAGACTTTAAGAAGGCCTTTGACACTGTCTCTCACCCCATCCTCATCAATAAATTAAGCAACTGTGGCACTGATGCCTGCACAGTTGGATGGGTAAAAAACTGGCTGATGGGGCGCACCCAGAGAGTAGTGGTGGACGGGTTGTACTCAACCAGGTGAGATGTGAGCAGTGGGATCCGCCAGGACTCAGTCCTCAGGCCTGCACTGTTTAACATTTTCATCAGCGACTTGGACAAGAGGGTTGAAAGCACATTGTCCAAGTTTGCTGATGACACTAAGATGTGGGGCGAGGTGGACACACTTGAAGAGAGAGAGAGAGGCTGCAACTAGATTTAGACAGACTACAAAAGTGGGAAGATGAGAATAGGATGGGGGTTCAACATAGATAAATGCAGGGTGCTGCACCTTGGGAGAAAGAATCCACAGCACACATACAGGCTGGGGATTTCCCCTCTTTAAAGCACAGAGGTGGAAAGGGATCCTAGAGTCACTATTGACTCCAAGATGAACATAAGCTGCCAATGCCAGACTGCAGCCAGCAAGGCCAGCCATACCTTGTCATGCATCCAAAGATGCATCTCAAGCCAGTCCAGAGAGTCCAGTCCAGTCCTCTATGCGACACTGGTCAGGCCGCAGTTGGGGTACTGCACCCAGTACTGGGTGCCACAGTTTAAAAGGGATGTGGCCAGCCTGGAGAGAGTTCAGAGGAGGGCCACCCATTTGGTGAGAGGGCAGCAGGACAGGCCCTATGAGGAGAGACTGGGGGACCTGAACCTGTTCAGCTTCAGCAAGAGGAGGCTGAAGGGGGACCTGGTGGCTGCCTACAAACTCATCAGGGGAGATCATCAGCAAATAGGAAGAGCCCTTTTCTCCCCAGCACCACCTGGGGTGACAAGGAACAATGGTAATAAGCTGATGGAGAATAGGTTTAGGTTAGAGATCAGGAGGCAATATTTTACAGTTAGGGTGGCCAGAATCTGGAACCAGCTTCCTAGGGAACTGGTCCTCGCCCCTCCCTTGGGTAAATTCAAAAAGAGATTAGATGATCACCTGTCTGGGGTCTTGTGAACCCAGCATTCATTCCTGCCTGTGGCAGGGGGTCAAGCTAGATGATCTGATCAGGTCCCTCCTGACCCTAGCTACTATGAAACTATGAAACAAAGGGAAAAGTCTTTTGGTCTCCTGTCATAGGACACCCTCCATTCCCCTGTTCACCCAAGGAGCCCTTCTCAGCCCCTTTGCTCTTTGAATTAATCTTCATAAAGTTTTATGCATTCAAGATGGAGTCTTACTAGTGCCTTGTACAGTGGAATTAGAACTTGTTCATCCTTCCTGGAAATACCTCCCCAATACATCTTATGATCTCATGTGCTTTTCTTCAGGCCTATGTCACATGAATGGCTCAGAGCCATCCCACGATTGACTGACTTTCCAGGCCTCTCTCCTCCTCTGTTGCTTCCAGCTGACAGTGCTGCAATTTACAGTAGAAGTTTTTCTGTAAGCCCCTAAATCCTAGCAGCAGAGCAGACTGGTTCTCCTCCAGGTAGATTAACAGATGAAGGGAGCACATCGTATACTTTAAAATTCCACTGAAGCCAAATATCTGAGGGCAAAATTTGGCCTCTGGGTATATTAGCCTCTGTAAACTCCCTCACTTCTGCCAGCCAACTCAACCTCTGCTGCGCTTTTCAGTACTATTTTTTCCCCTTTAGCTTGAGAGTTTTGCAACTGAGCTTAGAGCCCAGCAGGATACAAAACTGAAACAAGCATTTGTCATTTTAAACTCAAGCAACTGTAGCTCCTGATAGAGTGGCCTTTATCAAGTTACTGCTGACTGAGGACTGCCTGCCCAGCCATTCCAGGAAAGGTCATCTTGCAATCATGTAGCCACCTCTGCCCCAAGATGGGTCCAGCACTGGCAGATGTTCAGACTTTCAGAATAGGTTTCCTTAAGTTGTTTTTCTTCGTTATGATACTTGGTAGGATTGTTTGTGGAAAGATGAATTGAGGTGGATCAGGGCAAACTTTAGATCCTGATATCCACAGCCCTTACAGAAAAAGGAGGTTGAGCCATGGAGTTGAACTTTGGGACTTAAAGCTCACATCAAGTATGTGTAGGATGAAATGCAGTGTGTTGTGAACAGTGCATAATAGACTGAGGATGTAGCATTCAACATGTCCAGATTCTGATGAACTCGTTGAGCATTTTGCATGTCTCAGGCCGTGTCTAAATTAGGATTCTTTGCCAGTACAGCGCAATACCAAAGTACCCCTGGCATGAATGCAGTTAAACCACCAAACCTGCACTTTGTGCCCAAAGTACAGTCAACTACTATCAGGGAAAAATCAACTCTTCCAGTGAAAGGTAAGTTTTGTCTGAATGTTTGTGTCACTAGTTGGACTTTTTGCCATAACAGCTATGTTGTTTGGGGTTCATGCCTCTTTGCACCTTTGACAGAGCCAGACGCATCAGATTTGTGTGATGGAGATCTGGTCGGAGGCAACACCAGCAAGATGTTTCACGTAACTCATAATCTGAGACTGAAGTATCCCTAACAATTCCTACCGATTTCAAAATGGCTTCATACCAGCCTAACTCCATTAACTTAAGTAGAACTGTCTCATGATGGCCATGACTCATATGCCCATTATTTTTGTGTCTAGATACCACTATGGTTAATGAAGAGGAAAAAAAGGTAACTGAAATAGCAGGTGGGAGATAAGCATCTTTTTTAGATATCTTACCTCTATTTTTAATCTGCTTTAAAAAAGTTGTTGGAGCAAAAACATGTGTCATTGCCCCTGCTCTTCCCCCTTCCTTGCTTTGCAGCACTGAAGGGACTCAGTAGAAAATGGAAATTACAGGGAGAACAGGAGAGCAGTTTTCAAATGTTTGAAAGGCTTCCATAAAGAAGATGGAGAAACATTGTTCTCCCTTGTCATGGGGTGCAGGAGATGAGACAGTGGGGTTCAACTGCAGCACAAAGGAGATTTGAAAAAATTTCTCAGGAAAAAAACTTCCTAACCCTGAGAACTATAGGACAATGATGCAAGATCACAGAAAATTAGGGTTGGAAGGGACCTCAGGAGGTCATCTAGTCCAATCCCCTGCTCAAAGCAGGACCATCCCCAACTAGATCATCCCAGCCAAGGCTTTGTCTAGCTGGGTCTTAAAAACCTCCAAGGATGGAGACTCCACAGCCTCTCTGGGTAACCTGTTCCAGTGCTTTACTACCATCCTAGTGAGAAATTTTCTTCTAACACCTAACCTAAACTTCCCTTGCTGCAATTTGAGCCCATTGCTGCTTGTTTAGTCATCTGCCACCACTGAGAACAGTCCAGCTCCCTCCTCTTTGGATCCTTCCGGCAGGTAGTTGAAGGCTGCTGTTAAATCCCATCTCAGTCTCCTCTTCTCCATTAAATAAACTCAGTTCTCCTCACAAGTCATCTGCCCCAGCCCTGGAACCATTTTCATTAGGGGTGTGCGAAGTGGGCCCTATTCAATTCAGATTCAACCCAAATCAGGGACAGTGATTAGATTCATTGATTCGGATCATTGTCCCCTATTTGATTTGGCCGAATCCAAATCTGAAGATTCAATGCTGATTCAGCATACACACAGCTTCAAAAGTTTTTTCTCCATACCTTGAGGTAGCAGGCCTGGCTCATGATTGCTGTGATGCTGGGCCACATGGAGCATCCTACAGGAGCATGGGGGGGGCCTCCATGTGCTTGGCGGTGAACCCAGAAGTGGAACAGAAGTACTTCCAGTCCACTCCTGGTTCCGCCAGGGAGTGCACAGGGGGCGAACGGCTATGGAGGGACCCCAGGTGCCCCCCCAAGACCCAGAAGGCACCAGTCGCTGATCTGTGGGGGTGCGGGGGGGCTCACTGTTTGCTCCCCAGAGGACCTGGAAGTGGACCAGAAGTGCTTCTGGTCCACTTCCGGGTCTCCTGCTGAGCACACTGGGGAGCTCTCCATGCTCCTGTGGGATGCTCCATGCCCCCCAGCACTGCAGCACTGATGAGCCACCTGCTATCCAGAGGTATGTAGAAAAAACACTTAAAGTCATGTCTATGTCCAAACCTCCGAATCTTTCCAAATCAATTCTGAGGGTTCCAATTCGATTTGGAGAGATTAAAGGGTCCTCTGATTCGATTCGGATTCAGAGAGTGGGCCACCGAATTGGGCCGAATCTCTGCCAAATCCAATCAGGGACCGAAGCTTTGCACAGCCCTAATTTTCATGGCCCTCTGCTTGACTCTCTTCAATTTGTCCACATCCTTTCTGTAATGGGGAGCCCAAAACTGGACACAAGACTCCAGATGTGGCCTCACCAGTGACAAGAGAGGGGAAAAATCACTTCGCTTGATCTGCTGGCAGCACTGCTAATGCAGCCCAGTATACTGTTAGCCTTCTTAATAACAAGGGCACACTGTTGGCTCATATTCAGCCTAGTATCTACTGTAACCCTTCCCCCCACCCCAAGTACTTTGTGGCAGAGCTGCTGCTTAGCTAGTCAGCCCCCCAGCCTGTACCAGAGATCCCCGCTGACTTTCTCTTCTCTGTTTATTATGTTGCAAGCACTTCTCCTGTCCTCCCACTCACTTGTCTCTTATCTGTGATAAGCAGGCATAGCCTCTTGAGTCTCTCCTCATAGTGGAGCCCCTCCCTTGTCACTCAGCATCCCAGGGGCCCTTCTCTGGATCTTCTCTAGGTCTTCTCAGGCCTCTTTAGTCCCAAGTCAATCCACACACAGCATTACTGCACTGTAATGCCTGCACATGTAGCTGCCAGTGTAAAAGCCACTTACTGCGCAGTAAATGCACATGTAGACACGCCCGCTATGTCCCAGAGAGTTTGTTTGTGATTGCTAAGTGACTGTAAGAAAGGAACATTACTTTGAGGCCTGCAAGACCTTTGGATATTACTAGTCATATAGCCAGGAAAAGTGGCTACTGTAAAATAGTAACTAATAAGCCAAACAATGTGGGAGCTTGCCAAAAAAATAAAAAGAGTTTCCAGATGTATCTGACCTATGTATCTATGAGACTCCCAGCAGTATACCTCAAACCATTACATGGTTCAAACTGTTACTAGAGTGACAAGAATTATTAGAAATTGCTTTTAAGACATGAGAACAGAGAAGCACATTTGAACAGTGTCACAGAACTATTATGCACCTTGGTAAAGGTTGGAATTAGAGGGCATTTTCATGCCCTCTAATTCCAAACTTATCTCGATGCCATTCTGACCCATGTTAAATAGCCAGGATTTAAACATGATTTTCTATTAGGGAAATTGCCCATCGCCAAAGAAAATCAGTGCAGATGTATCAATTCTTAAGACAGGTTAACTGTGAGCAGAAGCAGCTCTAGTTTCTTTGAGCCTGCAACAGCAGCTGAACCACATTCAACACTTGCTCAACTTTACCCATGACAATATGCAGGAAGAGACATTCAGTAATAAGCAGTTTTCTTTGTGTGGATAAATCTATGCTAGCTAGAAACAGGATGTGGGCCTGGGGGCAAAAGCTTTGCTGACAGAGGCTTTGCCACCTGGGGCAGGGCTGGCCTGGAGCTGGGCCAGACCAGACAAGATTTGGCTGAGCTCTGGTCGAGGCTAGAGTGCTGCCCTGTGGGAGGGGAAGAGGGAGGGAAAAATGAGTGGGATGCTACAAAGCCCCATGGGATGCTGGCAGAATGCAACCCAACATGAGTCGTGATGGGATCTTGTACAGATGCTCGATACAGCGCTCTAAACCTACAGTGCTGTACTCTGATACCACATCCATCCAGCCAGGGTTATCTTAGAGAGATATCTGCCATTTTTACAGTGCTCTATGCGCCCTAACCATCTGTTTGGTTACAGCTGTAGAGCGCTTTCTGCATGCTTATTGAACAATAAGCGAAACATCTGTACCTGGCCCATGATTTCATAATTCAGAGCACATCTCCCTCTGCTCGTCTTATTTTGTGACTGTCAGCACCACGAGAACATAGTGCTTTGTACACAGGCGGTTTCTAAAAAGAAACATTACACATTCAAGCCCACTTGCTAGGTCTGATCAGGGACTGGATGTGGACAAGATCTGACTCTACCTGCTCTTCCATTCCCTTTGAACCTGACAGGGCTTAGTTGCCCGTTTGTACCAGCTCATAACTTGATTAGGCGTTACACCTACATAACAAGGGTGCTTATACCCGTTAGGTAGAATTGCATAATGGTTAGCACAGAAAATATGTTGAAAAGACTCCCGGGTTCACACACATACCTCACAAGGGCATTAGAAGAATTTATTAGTCATTCCTTATAAAGCTATTTGAAGAAGAAAAGCTCCTTCTATCACCTCCCTCTTCAAGTCTGTCCTCTGGCTTCTTGTATTCTGTATTGAGTCTGATCTTCTGATCTCTGCCTCCAGGGCCCAGCAGAACTTCCCCATCCCCTCCTTATCACTATCCCTCACCTTCATCCCAGCCTGCTTCCCAATTCCTTTGGGTGTCATCTCACATGCATCTCTGAGCCTTTCAAGTTGTCCCAACATGCCTAGCACCCCCTCCTTACCTTAGGGTGCCAGACAGCAAACTTTTTTGCTTTCTAAATCCTTCTTCCATACTCATTTCTTCTAGGGATCTCATAAAAGCAAATCCACAGCAACATCAACAATAAAACACTGTCACTCACCCATTGCACATTTCATTTTAAATAACTATATTAAGTTCCAACTTCTTCCGCTAGACCTCCCACTGCACTCTGTCTAATCAGATTGCACACTGCTTGAGGCCAGCATAGGACATTTACACTCAACCCTACAGAAGCATTTTTCTCCTAAGCTATGATTCCTCCTTACTGTGTGATCCTTTTTACATACTGAAGAAAGTTATTATTTCGTATTTTTAGCTTATATACAAGTAACAACTTGGAAGCTCAGTTACAGAGTAGCACTCCTGTGTGTCAGATATAAGAAAATGATGTGAGAAATGTTTCTTGTCGCCTCAACCAAAAACAGTTTTTTGTTTGGAAAATATCAATTTGATGGAACCGATTTTTGGGGGAAGAACATGACTTTCTCTCTGAAATATTCTGATCAGGTCCGGCATGGAAAGCAAGGGGTAAAAAGGAGCATCTCACCTGTAACAAGGGACCCTGCCCTCTTACAAGAAAAATCAGTGCAAGAGTAAGGAAGTAAGGACTGTGCCATTAAGGTCAGCTGCTGGAAGAGATGGGCCCTGGGGATATAAGCCCAACTCTAGGGGCAGGGGGGGCAGCCTGACGTGAGGAGAGCTGGAAGAAGCAGAGCTGGGAACTGATTGCTCTGTGTAGGGGTGTGGTAGGGGTAGCCATAGCAGTTTTGGGGCAGAAGCCTGGAGAGGGCTAGGAAAAGGCCTCTGGCTGGAACTGATTGCAGGGGTAGCCATGCCTAGTGGAACTGACTGTAGAAGTGGGAGGTGGCAGCAGTATTTCTAGGAGTAGGACATGAGAGAGAGAGTAGGACATGCTTACCTTGGCTGGATTCAAACTGTTTTATTCTGGCTTACTCAGGGAATTCAACTGAGGGAGCCCATCCTGCTGATTGGAACCAGAAAGCCTGTGGGACCACAGCGAACAGGGCAAGGGGGCCCAAGGGTGTGAATATATAGGGAGAGATGTACCAGAATTTGCTTCTCTCATACAGAACTCAATGTAAATACAATTCAGTCGTGGCAAGCAGGAGGTTCAACATCTTCATCAGCGACTTGGGCGAGGGGGTGGAAAACACATTGTCGAAGTTTGCCGATGACACCAAGATGTGGGGAGAGGTGGACACACTCGAAGGGAGAGAGAGGCTGCAATTCGATTTAGACAGACTACAGAAGTGGGCAGATGGTAACAGGATGGGGTTCAATGTAGATAAATGCAGGGTGCTGCACCTGGCGAGAGGGAATCCACAGCATACATCCAAGTGAGCACAGAGGTAGAAAGGGATCTTAGAGTCATTATTGACTCCAAGATGAACATGAGCCGCCAATGCCAGACTGCAGGCAGCAAAGCCAACCGCACCTTGTCGTGCATCCAAAGATGCATCTCAAGCCGGTCCAGAGAGGTGATACTTCCCCTCTACGTGACATTGGTCAGGCCACAATTGGAGCACTGTGTCCAGTTCTGGGCACTGCACTTTAAGAAGGATGTGGCCTGCCTTGAGAGGGTTCAGAGGAGAACCACTCACTTGGTTGGAGGGCAACAGGACAGGCCCTATGAGGAGAGGCTGAGGGACCTGAACTTGTTCAGCCTCGGCAAGCGGAGACTGAGGGGGGATTTGGTGGCTGCCTACCAACTCGTTAGGGGAGATCAGCAGCAAATAGGAAGGGTCCTATTCCCCCCAGCAGCACCTGGGGTGACAAGGAACAATGGCCAGAAGCTGCTGGAGAACAGGTTCAGGTTAGAGATTAGGAGACACTGTTTCACTGTTAGGGTGGGTAGGATCTGGAACCAACTTCCTAGGGAAGTGGTCCTCGCTCCTACCTTGGGTAAATTCAAAAAGAGATTGGATGAACACCTGTCTGGGGTCGTGTGATCCCAGCGTGTGCTTCTACCAGTGGCGGGGGTCAGACTAGATGATCTGTTCAGGTCCCTTCTGACCCCAAAATACTATGAAACTATGAAGTGAATAGGCACTTTAGGATGTAGGGAGGATCAGCAGGCTAGGATTGACCACCAAGGACAACAGGCTTCCACAAGGCGCCCTGGAACTGCTACGCCACACTAGAATGGCATGCAAGCGTCCTGCCCACTTGGCTATTTGCTTGTCTGGGACCACTTTTTCAAAGTCCCCCCCCCGCCCCCTCCAGGAATAAGCCTCTTCTGCAAAGTCTGAGTTTCATCCCAACATGAGTTTGGAGTATTTTTGCAATTCCAAAAACATTCATGGAATGAGAAAAGCATCTTCTACTTGGCTGGAACAATGAGAGTTCCTCTGCCCCAAATCCAAATAGTTACTCTGTGCCTCAGTTTGGCCCTGAAATATGTCCCCAGTTAAAAGAGTGGGGAACTTTCTATCGACTCCTACGTGTTTTGGATGAGGGCCTCAGTGAGTGACTTGCTGCATAGGAACTGTCCTGCTTGAGGCATAGTTAATTAAAGCAGAGATAAAATGATTGGACAAATGCCACATTGTTAAGCATTGTTATTATTACTCCTTTAAATCACTGAAATGGGTTTAATGACATAAAGTGGCTAGATTGTGGAACATCCAGGAAATACAAATCTTGTTTATTTCCCCTGGAAAAGATTGATAGATTTAAGGCAGGAAAAAAGTAGTAATTTAGCACTGATGCAGTAATTTAGTACTTAAATGTTATCTTAGTTGAAAATGTGTTTATATTTCACATGATTAAAGTGGACCAGGCACTAGGAACAATAAAAAGCACTTTCCAAATGTGAACATTTAATGTTGCATCTTTCTGTCTAGTTCTTACACACAGGGATACTACTTACAGCAGGCAGTTTCTTGCAAAATGTAATGTCTTTTGCTAAACTTCTGGACTGAGAGGAAAAAAAATTGCCTGTAGGAAGGACTGGCAAGTATAAAAACATGACACAGAGCCTACAGGGATTAAACGTATTATAAAAATATGTCTTCACATATTATCTGATTTATTTATCTTTTTAGTTTAAACAGATACTCAGAAAAGACAATACAATAATGTCACATTTTCACTCAAGCTCTCAAAGGGACAACAGCTTTTTTCTCATAGTCCATGAATATTGAACAAATGGGGTGCACTTTTTAAGAGGAAACTGTATTATCGTGTTGCATGACAGCTTATTAATATTTCCTGAAAGTCATGGTTTTGTTTGAAACAATGGGGCAAATCCACCTATGCACTGTATTTCTGGCACCTACCACTTTTGTATCTACCTGTCTTTGAGCTCCATCAAACATGAACATAGGATCATAGGAAAGTAGGGCTGAAAGGACCTCACAGGCTCATCTAGTCCTGCTCCCTGCTCAAAGCAGGATCATCCCTGAGTAGACTATCCCAGCCAAGTGTCTGTCTAACCTGTTTTTGAAATTTTCCAAGGATGGAAATGCCACAGTTCTTCTAGGTGTCTGTTGCAATGCTTGACCAACCATATAGGGAGAAAGCTCCTCCTGATCTTCAACCTAAATTTCCTCTGCTCCAGCCCTGTCCCCTCTGGCTATAACTAAAAGGCCATCTCCATCCTCTCTATTATAGATCTTCAGGTGTTTGAAGACTGTTATCAGGTCCCCCTTCAGTTTCTCTTTTCCCGAATAAATAACCTTAGTTTTTTCAGCCTTTCCTCATACATCTCCCAGGCTCCTTATTTTTATTGCTCAGTTCAATGGTTGTGTCCTAGCACCATCTAATATTCATTATTTATAGTGAAAGATTAGACCAAGGGTACCTCACATCCTGCACGAGTACAATGTATCAGTAACTCGCTTTTATTCTCACCTGATCCTGAAGTTAGCTAGTCCAATTTCAGACACAGGCCAGAGCAGCCTTAATGCTGCTCTCAGTGGGCACCTCTACACAAAACATTTACTGCAGTTGACTAATTACCTGTTGTGGCAGGGCGAGACCTAGGGGCGGCCGTGAACTCCCCTAGCGCCCCCCCTACTGTGCCAAATTGGTTTCAAATGCACCCTCTCTATCTTGCCCGCCATGTCTTTGATGTTGATATAGTAAAAGGGAGGCTGCCTTTTTACCCTCTTTGGCCGGTGCCCTGAGATGTCTCCGTCTGTGCCCTGCCTTCGCTGACACTGTGCACTATAGCCTCTGGGGCCACGCATGGGTCCTACAATCACCCGTGCCCCCATGGGTCCTCGGGCTTGTCTCTCCCCATTGCCTGTGCCCTCACAGACGCTCTCTGGCTTGTCCAGCAGCTGCCACCTGCACTGGGGCCTCTCACCCTGCTCACGCCCGCACTGGGGCCTCTCACCCTGCTCACGCCCGCACTGGGGCCTCTCACCGTCCCACAATTGAGGCTCAGGTGGCTGTAGCTGTGCCTGGCCCCCAGACCCCCTTCTTGGGTCTTACGCCCTACTGGGCTCCTCACCAAGGCTCAGGTGGCCGTAGCCATGCCTGGACCCCCAGACCCCCTTCTTGGGTCTTACGCCCCACTGGGTGTTCTCGCCTGCGCCCGCACTGGGGCTTTTCCCTCATGACACTGCCCACGCTGGGGCCGGGGTCGATACACCCCAAAATGCGGTGCTCTCTCTGGTGCTGGTCTTCCACGCTACCGTGGAGTCCCTATGAGGCCTCCTCCAACCCCTACAGCCTCACCCGGTCCTCCATTCTTACACAACTACAAAACAGAAAACTCACACTCTTGTGTTACAACATAAATTCCAAGCTGACTGGCTAACCTTCCTTCATATCCCTACCAGGGTTTCCTCCACCCAGTATCATCAAGCAGATGCTGCTCAAGCCATCAGGCTTCTCTGCTCTGCCTACTCCCAGCAGAGCTCCCTCTTCCTCAGCTGCCAGAGGGGAGCTGACCTCTGGCCTCAGCCTGGCTTGTTTATATAGGCCAGGCGCTGCCCCATTCTGGTCAGCTGACCAAACTGCGGCTGCCCCGGCAACCAGCACCTGTCCCTCTTTCTAGGAGCAGGGCACGGAAGTGTCCTGCGACACCTGCTCAGTAAATATCTCAGCATTTATGCATGCGCCCCTATTAGACTGGAGTAAACCAATTTACTCCGCAGCAGGATAGTACTTGTAAATACTTGTAGGTACTTGTACAGAAGTGCTATCCTGCTGCGAAGTAAATTGGCTTATTGGTACGTAAGTAAAAATCTCTGCAGCAGCACACGTGTAGAAGCTGGAGGGGCTGGCTGGGGCACAAGGGTGCTTCAGCGCCGGGGCTGCCTGCTGGCTAGCCTCACACTGAAGCACCCTCATGCCCCAGCCAGCCTTTCAGCTGGGGCTGCCCATCCCTAGCCTAATGTGCTGCTCATGAATAAACTGGGGAGCTTATTGCTCTGGAGTTCGTTGCTCCTGGGTGCACATTCAAGCAGCGCACCCAGGAGCAATAAACTATGGAGCAATAAGTGACATTGCACATGTAAACGTGCTCAGTTATGCATGGATGCAACATCTGCCATCTGCATATCCTTGGAGCATAAATTATTTCTGATTCCTATACTAGGGCTAGAAAACAGGTAGCACAATGATGACTTTGTGCTCCCAAAGGATTGATCTCAGAGGGAGGAATCCTCAGAAGACAGGATTTGCTTGTTTGACACCAGAAATACACAAAGCAACCAGAGCCTGGCTCAGAGTCTGGTCCCTTGTGTGCCATCTTGTGCTGAATTTGAACCACCTCATCTTTAGGATAACATCAGATTCATATTTCCCTGTTACTGCTAGTAATAAAATCTGTTTAAAAGATGCGGTGCTCTGTGACAGCAAGTAAATTTCTATAATGGAAATTTTAAGAGAGAGAGATGTTCTAGAGTCATTTACACTTTACAGTAGATTCCCATTCCCATTAAACATTTTCTGATGCACAGAAGACAGGTCCCTATGAAGTGTTTCTTCGCTATGAGCTGTGCCTGCATAAGAAGGGTTGCCTATAAATCCTCTCTACTGTAATCCTGGCTACATGCACTTGGATACGCATATCCCAGAGATAACAAATTTTGGAGGCCTGTCTCTACTTTGGGGTTAAATAGGTGTGAAGTACTCCCATACTCACTAACTAGTGCTTTGTTCTCACAGGTATATGTGGCTATACAAGAGAGTTGGATACTGAACTCAGCTGGTCCCAGGGGCTGGAACCAGACGGCAGGGCTCCTTGCAGGCTGGATCCAGACCTGGTCATGGAGCAAGTCACGGGAGCAGTAATACAGCTGGCACTTGTTGTCCTCACCCCACACCTATGCCCCCACCTCACACCACCAACACACATCCCACCCTTGCTCACCCTGCCACCCTACCCCATAATTCCCGGCCTCCCCAGAAGCCCTGCAGGTCAGGTAAAATGGCTGCATGGGCCAAATCCAGTCTACAGACCACAGCTTTGACACCCCTACAGTACAGAATTCAGTTTTATCTTGCTCCCATTCAAGTCAACAAGACATGGTTTGGGCCTATATAACCAAGGAGGAGCTGATTTACCACTGCCCTGAACCTATGCAATTAGTCGAAAGAAAAGTGCGTGAAACCTC
The DNA here is from genome assembly GCF_001723915.1 of Gavialis gangeticus. Lineage (NCBI taxonomy): Eukaryota > Metazoa > Chordata > Crocodylia > Gavialidae > Gavialis > Gavialis gangeticus. Next base: position 16,274,945 of record NW_017729004.1, on the reverse strand, counting down.
CTCCATCAGAACAGAAGCCTTGGGCATCTGTGTTGCAGCCATTTTTTCCAGCTGTGCAAATGGCTTTAAAGGGTGTAAGACTGTGCACTGTTGGGACTGGGCCACGCAACTAATTTAAGTAAACTACCAGAGATTTAACTAACGTGGTTTAAAAACTGATTTACATTAAACAAATGCAACCTGTCTCCTATACAGGGCCTTAGATCCAAAGATTTAAATAAGATTTTCAGCCAGGTAAGGGCAGAATTAGGCCTGCTGGATATAGCAGTTAGGAACATGGAGAGACTGTTCTGACCAGTATGAACTGAACTCATGAAAAAGCATTATATCTGTATGTGAGAAATGTCCATTGAGTCCTCATTTTCCAATCTCTCAATAAAATTATTACCCATTTTAAACATTCATTTAAAGTAATTCATCTCTAGACCATTTCAGAGTGTTAAATTCTGCTTGATTAACATTTCCCTTATTACTTCCATCATTACAGCTGCAGCATGAAGTTAATTTGTTTTAGGTAGATGGAAGACAAGAAAAGACACATAAATCTTCACGTTTATTGCCTGTAGCTTGCAACCCTTTTCAGTTTTGAAAGGCTGAGATGCAGGTGTATTTATTCTTCTCCAAACATGACTGGATGGCACTCAAATTAGATCTCAGCTGTTTCTGTTTATTTAAATATTTAATTAAGCTGCCAACTACATGTTTTTTCAGCATTAAAATATATTGCACCTGTAGCAAATGGCATTAATATAAATTAATGCACTTGGAATATTTGCCTCTTTCTAACAGCGTTTGTTATAGATTTTTAGGTACATATTCAACTTAAAAATAAATCTTTGTTAGCTTAATTTTGCTAAGCACTAAGCTAATGATTTCTGCCATCATGTAACATAGGAAATTTAGTCATAAATTATGAAAAGCCTCATCCAACACAAATAGATCTGTGGGAATGGTTTGCCCCTGGTCACAGTGCTTTGAAGTCTATGCTGTGCTATGGGGGGAGGCAGGAAGAGAAAACGGAGGTGGGATTTCAACCTTTCTGTGCTGCCACAACCATTACATTTATGGTATCTTCTCTCATATACCATGCACCCTTTACCCCAAATTCAGCTGTTGGGAATTGATCTGTGTGTTGTAAGTGAGGGAATATGGTAACAGCAGCTTCTGCCTCTGCCAGAGGCAAGGACAAAAGTAAAGCCACAGTGCTGTATGTGGGCATCCATGGCCCCTGGTCATGAATATATTCTTTTCCCCCTTGAAGTGTTACCAGCATTTTCAAGGAAAGCTCTTTTTTTTCTTCAACTGTCTTTCTAAAACAAGGTGCTTATCCGATTTGGGTGCATGCTATACATGAGAAAATATGATCTCTACCTCAAGATGTAGCGACACTCACCATTGGCAGGCAGAAAGGCCTGGACAACTTGCACATGCCTGCAGTCCCCAGGAGACACCAGCAACCTCTACCCCGTCCATGGATCAGATATGCTGGCCCACCGCTAGCTACTCAAGCAATGCCAGTCTGGCTTACAGTAGCAGGAGACTGTCATCGGCTGGTTCCCACAGCAGACCCAGGCTCACACGCTCTCTGCGATATACTAACAGCCGTGGAGATGCAAGCATTTCTGTGCAAAGCAGACTGCTGCTGCACTGAGAGAACATGACTCAGAGTGCCTGTGTCTTCCCTAAGGATGCACAAAATTGAGCTCCCTTATAACAGCTTAAGAGAGGTCAGGGGCCGCTGCAAAAAGGAGCTCATACCACACACAGTTGGATTTAGAAGGCCATGCTACTCACAGCTGCAGTTATCTTCCATGCACGTCTTGGGACACTCTTTGGTGGAATAAGGAACTTCTCCTCTCTCTGCTGCATATGGGGATACGGACAGGGCTTGGAGGTGTGATAAGATGACTCTAGGGATGTTCCTAACACAGTCGGTTTATCGGTGTGGTTTCCAATTAGAAAAGCTCGGGCTTAACAGATGCCCTTCTGTAATGAGAACTTTTGCAATCTCCCAGAACAATCCCCAGTACATTCCCCAGCAGAGAAAGCTATCACAGATGGAACAAACCTTTATATTGCTATTCCCCAGTAGGTTTCGTATAGATTATGTTATCACGGTGCTAGGCCTGTTTAGAAATATTGTCAGAGAAGTAAATGCTAGCACAGCAATTCCCAGGCAAGTTGTTTCATTGATCAGAATTTAAAAATTTAGAGTCCTCCTGCTCTAAAAAGAAACATTGAAAAACAGAAGCCTGGAGACTTGGCAGCAGGGTTATAAATACCCCAGTAAATAAAAACTTAATTTAGGGGGAAGCTCCCTAAATGATTTGGCGGCAGAATTCCATACTTGTAAGGAGAGGAAAAAATAGTCAAAATCCACTATGCAGATCTGAGAAGCAATTTTGAGCCCTAGAGAATAACCAATGATCAACACATTTTACCTACTAATAAAAATCAAACAGTAACGATACACAAACTCTCCAGTACGTAATAATGCTATTACACTTTAGTACCTGTCAGTTCTACTATGAACATGGGTTTGAGAAATCCAATTAATTTTAACATAAGAGAAAATGAAACCCTACAAAAAAGCCCAGGAGACTTTTCCTTCTCCCTGGTCTCTGCATCTTCCCTTGACATAATAGGAGGAACCAGGAACGCATGTCGCACAGGCAAAAATACATTATGGGATGAGAATTTGAAAGGGACAGCAAATTCAAGCAGGAGATGAGTATTGTTCCAACGGCTGCTATAGAGATGGTTCTTGCAGTAATGATCTGGAGACTGTAAGAAAGCATGGGGAGGCCAGAGACCTAGATGAGCTCATTAGAGTCTCAGCTGCAGAAATTTCATGGACAGTTTAAATACAAGACACTAGGCTCTCTGTTGTGCTTGGGCCCCTTAGATTACATTACACTAATGGTGCACATAGACCTTCAACAGGTAGAAACAAAGCCCTGAGGATGTTGCCTGCTTGGAGCAGAACTGATGTAAGGGTCATGTGCCAGCCCTGTTCCCAATATGGTGTGTGGCTGGAATATGCTACCCTATAGGTTTTCCAGTGCTGATATGGGATCATAAAAAACCAAATGCATGCTAGAACAGTCCAGAGCTTATACCTGGGTAGGTCCTTAGATGGAGAAATAATATGGGGAACATAAGGTTGGCTACGACCATCTGAGCAGGGGCAGAAAGCTCAGACCCCTGGAACTCAATTTTTTTCAGCTGGATTGTACTATTAGACGGGAGGTCGAGGAGGTGCTAGAGTATGTGTCCATCTTGGGTCATACATAGCCTCAGGCCCCCTGTGAAAGTAAATCACAGGACACTAGAAATGCGGTTTCACTCGACTGCAGCTTTGACTTAGCACCTCTGAGAAGCTGCCTAGCTATAATTCACCCATGCTACCTTCTGTAAGCTATACCACCTTGGGGAAGGCTGCCCATAGCCACTTCCCACTTCATGTTTGCACCCTGGGCCCAGCACCAGGCCTAGAAATATACCATCATTTCCTTGTACAAAGGTTGAGGGCCTAGGATAAAAGGGTTGGCCCCTTCCTGTCCAAGATGGAGGGAACCCAGGCAATTGTGGGATAACAGAAGGGTTGGAGCAGTTGCCTCTGGGCCCAGAGTGGCACATTGGGCATAGGAAAAAGGTGACCAGTCTTCTCCTGGGTGCAGAAGAACCAGTGAGCTTCCACTGCAGCTTTCTAACCAGCCAATCAAGGATTCCCTTCCCCATCTCCTCCACAACCCTATAAGAAGTTTGAGGATCCATAGGAAAAGAAGAAAAAAGTGGGGAGTCATTCCTTATAAGCAGCCAACTTTTCTGCCATGTGGCTGACCCTGACAAAGCCTCCCCCTCTCTGAAGCTATGGAGGTTATCGTTCTTTTAATTTGCTGTTCCTCTCAAACACTTCTGATCAATGTTGCAGTCGTTCTTGTTCTGCAAAGCCAAATATTACTAACCTGCTCATACTTTCTGAAATAGGAAGTTCAAAACTAATAAGTCTCACAGCTGTCCTCATCACTGGGACTACCCTCCTCTGATCTCCAGTCGGCATATTTCTGTTGCTTTCATCCAATGTATATTTCAATAGATGAAAGGTGACATTGCAAAGCAGACTGCTCCTGCCCCAATACACTGCTCCACACAGGGAATGTTATCCAGCCACTTTACCCTACATGTCACTCACAGGTCTGCTAGCCTAAAGGCTGTGCACCAATTCCCTTTCAAATGTGAAAGTTTCTTTTTTAATAGGTTTTGAACATGGGTAATTATTCTATGCACAGCTAAATGACAGACTTGGAACTATGGCTGCCTAATTAAAAATCCACCCAAAACCTGTAAGAGTCTGAAGCCAGGGCTCAAACTCCGCTCTGTGCAAGTTAGTACGTGTAGTTCCGCTGTAATTGCTAGGTGAGCAGCGTTCTTTTAAACAGTACTGATACCCCTTATAATTTGCTGGTTGCAATTATTGCAAGAGAATTTTGATTTGCAAGAATGTTGCTGGAAAAAATCAGTGCAACACATACACAAATAAACAAGCTAGAAACAGTGACTGCTGAAGGCAACAGTTGTATCACAGATTGAGAGAGATTCATACTCAAAAACACAAGCAAAAACAGGTCAACCTAAAAATTTGGGGCCAAGATTTGGAAGTGGGTCATTTCCTACAGGCTTCAGTGTTTGTTTTCTAACAGAGCGTGAACGGTAATCGTTCCACACAGGTGTCACAAGAGAATTGTGGCAGCTGAGCTAATGCTTACTTTTTAAGAGTTAATTTTCTAGTATGACTTCTAAATTATGTGCATGAAAATTAACATGTGTAGACTGACAAGCATAATGGAGAATTTCAAAACATTTACATGTTTAGAGTTTCCTTCTACACCCACTGAAATCTGGGAGCCCTTGAGGTTTAGGAGTTGAGGCTGAGCTATATCTACTGACAAGGTTTCAAATACAACATATTCATTGTTTTTCCAATGTGAGAGTGTGATATCTTCTCAGAAATGTGAAAGGAAAAACATAACACAAATGCAGTACACTTAGGAGTTGCAGAACTGGAGATGGTGAAGACAGATGCATGTTGCAAAGTGGCCATATCCTGCTAAATTTAAAGAGCCAGTGAATAGCTCATCTCAGCTAAATTTAAAGGACTACATTAGGTATATATGGAGCGATAGTCCAAAGCAAGGACCCTGCATTAGTATGGACTAGTAGGGGCTAGAAAGTCACAAAGGAAGCAGACTTGGTAGAGAGAAAGCTTCTCCATGCCACCATCACTAGAGCTTTGTCTAGACTGAGAACAAGAAGTGCTAAAAACCATAGCAGATAGCATATTTACACAGTAATTAGCATTAATGTAGACAAAGGCAAGGAAGTGGAGAAATATGTTAGTCATATCAACACCTGTTTTCTCTGGTCTAGACAACAGCTGGAAGATGGTGTGAGAAGAGGAATTGGTGAGAAACCAAAATCAACTGCATTAGGAAATAAGCAAAATTACTGTTGGTCAAAACTCAGAGCACTTGACACTTGATCTTTCAAGTAGTTATGTTTAGGTCTGATTGAACGATACATACACATGAGAAAGTGGCCTTCCTTAACGGCATAACAGAGTTGTCGCCCAGTGCAAATCCTGCAGGAGAGCCAGGGTGGGGCATGCGGTTCCAAGAGAAGGTGCGAGAGGGCATGGATTCCAAAAGGGGGAAGCACTGGGGGGGGAGGAATGGGATCCAAAAGCAGGGACAGGGGAAACGGGTTCCAAGGGGGCACGGGAAGAATAGGATGGAAGAGCAGGAACAGGGGGTACAGGATCTGAGAGTGTGGGTGGGGTTAACAGGCTCTGACATCAGGGGAAGGGGCATGGCACCAGAAAGTAGGGGCACACGATGCAAGAGTGGAGAGGGTGGGGAGGGCTTTGCACCAGTTCTGAGGGGTGGCGAGAGAGACAGCACTGTTACCCACACCAGGAACTCCACAGTCCCAGCTGAGCTCCTGCTGCCAGTCGATGTGCTCTGCTCATACTGGCTAGGGACAGACATTCAAATCCTGAGCCTGAATTGATTCACTCTTTGCAGGTTAGTCTAATCTGGCTAGACTGAACTGATTTGTAACCATAAAGACATTCCCTCTGGACTGAAGAAATACAGCCACGTGCCTGCAGTGTCTCAGGCTAGAAGCCTGGAGATGCTACAGCAACCCCCCTATCCTTTCCACAGTCCTAAGCTGAGAGGGGAGACAGAATGCTCTGATTAGGGAGGAATCATTCTCTCCCCCCCCAAATTGATAACAGAGCATTTAGATACACAGCAGGGAGTTACACCGGGAGTTGTTAGCATTTATCAGCCCATCAAACAAAACAAAGCCTCCTTCATTAGTTCAAGCTCTTCTTAAACAACTGTTTCCAAGGAAGGAATGGAGGGACTTTACCAGCTACCTGTTGATTAGCCCCAAAAGCCCTAAGCTAACACTGTCCTGTCTGCCTTTGTCCTGTCTCCCACAGCAGGGACCGTAGCCAGCATGTGGTATGCTTGCTAATGCTGAGAGG
>NW_017729004.1:16259079-16263392 GCF_001723915.1 Gavialis gangeticus | reverse complement strand
CCGGGTCCAGCTCCCTGCCCAAGGGGCAGGAAGTCTGCTGGGATAAAATAAACCTGACAAGATAGGCATGCAAGTGCTTCTTAAAGGTGCTCAGAGTAGGCACTTGCACCACTTCTGAGGGGAGTCTATTCCAGACTCTGGGGACTCAGTTGGAGAGCCATAGGGATTGGATGAGGTGTCTGCGTAAGGCAGAGGGGAGGGGAGAATCCCTGCTTGAGCAGGAAGTGGCGAGGGGGAGGTAGGAGCAGGACGAAGCCAGGCAGATGCTGCTGTACCTGGAGTATCTGCCAGAGCTGCAGCCAGGAAGCAGAGGGGAAGGGCCAGCCCTGCTGGGCTGGAGCAGAGAGCTCAGGGTTACAAAGCATCTGGGATCCTGGGGGACTGTCGTTTAACTTAAAACAGGAAGAGGCTGGGACAGACAATGCATAAACTGGTTTGACTCAAATCAGTTAAGTCTGATTCTACATTCAACCAGGTTTATCTCAAACCAGTTTTAGTAATTTTCAAACTGGTTTATGTGCACTGAACATCTGTTCTGTTACAGGTTTAAACCAGTTTCTGATCCCTTGAACTGGTTTATGTGTAATGTCTGTCCCTAGCCAAGGGCGTTACTTCTAAAGCAGCAGCAGCTGCAGACTGTTTTGGATTTCCCAAAATGTGCAAATGCTGCTGGGGTGCAGATTCCCCAGGGGTGGAGGGAAATTCAGGTACCCCCTCCTAACCTAGGGTCCTTCTCACCCCCCACCCACCCAGTTACACTACTGCTCTTCCTACCATTCCCTTTCACCCCATTTTATAAAGTTGGCCTAGACCAAACTTGCCTTCTTTCTGGGATTTATGTCCTTTGTCAACTGAAAAAGAAACAATTCTTAAACTAAATACTACCCTAAGATTCATAGGGTCATAGAAGTTGGGTCAGAAGGGCCCTTGTAGATCTTCAAGTCCGACCTGCCGCCTGGGCAGGAGAAAAACTGGGCTCAAATGACTCCAGCCAGGTAGGCATCAAGCCTCTTCTTAAAGACCCCCAGGGTAGGAGCCAGCACCACTTCCCTTGGGAGTTGGTTCCAGATCCTAGCCGCCCTGACAGTGAAGTAGTTCCTACGGATATCTAGTCTAAACCTGCTCTCCAACAACTTGTGGCCGTTATTCCTTGTTATGCCGGGGGGGCGCGAGGGGAAACAAGGTCTCTCCCAAACCATTCTGGTCCCCCCTAGTGAGTTTATAAATAGTCACCAGATCCCCCCTCAGCCTTCTCTTGTGGAGGCTGAACAGGTTCAGGTCCCGCAGTCTCTCATAGTAGGGTCTGCCCTACTGCCCCCTGATCATGCGGGTGACCCTCTGGACCCTCTCCACATTGTCCACATCCCTCCTGAAGTGCAGCGCACAGAACTGGACACAGTACTCCAGCTGCGGCCTGAGCAGTGTTGCATAGAGGGGGAGGATCACCTCCTTGGCCCTACTTGATTGACTTGTCCTAGGATTTTTCTCTCCATTCCTTCTGCCACAGGCTCTCTCTGCTTCAAAGACAGGCACTCATGTAGCACGCTGAAAGAATCTGCTTGGTCTAGGGGCCAGGGTCAAACAGCAAAAGATCCGTGTACTTCTTTGAAGATATCTAGCACCCACTAATCCTTGAATACTGATTGTTGTACAGAAAAACCTGAAACTTCCACTAGCAGTTGTAAAACATTTGCAAACTTAAGTTTAACGTGATATTTTACCATTACCAGAACAAAGGACATGTTGCATGAATATTTTCTCCGGATTTTTTCTGGAAGCCAATTTTTATTTTGATGAAAATAGAAAATTGAAATGTGAGGCAAAGTCTCATTAATGCTTGGCATTTTTACTTTATTTTTTTCCCTTTTTAATACCATTTCACAACTGGTGAGGATCATACCCCACAAACTCATATAGCAGAAGGCACAGGAGCATATGGATGATTACATCACAGTTGAAACATTAAGCACTACATTTAATAAATCTCTTCTAAATGAGAGGCACAGTCCCAAAGATTAGCAATAATCCAAGATTAGGCTATTTTCCCCTATTCCTGAAAGCAGAGGCAATGAAAGTGCTACATAATTCAGAACTGCGGTTTTAGGGCTTCTCAAAAAAAATAGATTTTCCATATCTGTTTGGGGAAACAAATGGATTTGAATATCAGAGGTATCAGGTATTAATATACTAAGCCTCATTTCCTAACCCTTATTGATAGATCAGAGAAATATTTGAAAATCTGAACCACTTAGTTGCAACTCTAGCCTGCTCTCTGTCTGATGAGGTGAGCTGTTGCTTACAAAAGCTGAAGCATCTCTGATTTAATTAGGCTACAAGGTGCAACTGTATCCTGCCTTCTAATGCTGCTGGCATTCAGTGGTCTAGTATCAACCCGTTAGTTTTTCAAAGCAGTAACAAGAAAAATGTCTGCAGTAAATGTATAAAATCAATATGCATTGATGGCTTTTGGTTTTTGTGTTCCAACATAACATCCAAAACGCTGTCTACAAAGAATGTTCACGATTTTATGGGACAACCAATACTTGTAATCAGATATAATGCAATTGCATGTCTATTACTTGAGAACACCTTCCTGTATAAAGTTAACTAAGTCTCACAATCCTATAATTGTCAGTGTCAGTTTGCCCTGGCTTTGCACCTGTTTTGGGAAATGTGCAATGATTTTTGCTGTAGAGGTATAAAACTTCAGAATTAATCCAACCTGTAACTGCCACTCACGTCTCAAAAAACAAAAGCATGGTATTTAAGCGTTGCAAATAGCACAAGTGTTAGCGGACACAGGATGGTGCATTTGTATAGCTTAATTAATCAATTTGTTCAAGTTGCTCTTCACGGCTGCAGGACACTGGCTGTGCTGCTGCGTGTTATTTAACTGCGCACTTCAGTAGCCACTTTCAAGGTCACACACAGGTAGCTGGGCTCAACCACTTTAGGTGAAGTTAATCAAGCAGCTTTTCTCACTTTGTCGGCCATTCTTGTGTACAAGTGAATTGGCACAGCAACACATATACAATCTTGATTTGTTAATTAATGAATGAGTATGGTTTGTTTGTGGGCTCAACGTTTGGTATTTATCATGTGCAAGTGAATGAGCATGAGCAAAGAAATGTCCTGGAAACCCATTCTACCCTCACTATCAATTGGGGCACCATCTATCCACCTATAAAACCAACTTATAGACAATTATATGCAAAAGTGCCTGCCACCAAACCCATAATACAGCCAGGTCACATTCTATCTGCTCAGGGCAGTTATTAAAATCAAGCGTATGTCAAAGGAAAGGATCATTCATGCCCAGGGAAAGTGTTTTGGCTTAGGGCAAAGACAGGTTTCTGTACAGGTTCCAACAGAGACAATACAGTGTTGATCTTAAATCAGCATGTGTCTGGAGGCCTGCTGTCCAATCCTGACTCTTCACCTGTTTTATTGTGAAGCTTTTCACAAATACTTAATTATTAATGATGTTTGCTCTAGCAATGCCTAAGGAACAAGCAAACCCAGGACCTCCTTGGGCTTGCAACCATACAGACTCTGCCCTGAAGAACTTAGAGTCCAAACAGACGAGACACACACAGGTTGGGGAAAAGAGATATAACACGCCAGCAGAGAAACAGCAGCCCACAGCGTAGTAATGATACAATATGTTGAGGAGGAGAATGGGTTTATTTGGGATGGAACCAGCTCAATAGGAAGAAAGAGAAAGAAAAAGGCAGTGAGGAGGGACGGGAGAAGAGGATGAGAGAAGCAGGTGAAGGGAAGCTGAGATGACAAGCCCATGAGGGTGAAGGAGGGAACAAGGTGGAAGTTCTCCAAATCGTCCAAGTTCTCAACTTCGGTAGCTTCTGCAACTGTTCTTGTTGGCCAGAGTCTCCGGCCAGCTCCTCTGGAGCTCCCCCCACAACACTACATTGTAGGTGAGAGAGGAGGTGGGGTCCTTGTTTCCCCAGAGCAGGGAAATAATGTCTTGGTCTCCTCCTCTATAAAACAGGGGTGATACCTAATCAGGAGTATACCTCCTCTGCTCGGGCCTGTAGGCAAGCTGTTAGGAAGGCCAAGGTGGACATAGAGCTCAGATTAGCATCCAAGATTAAGGATAACAAAAAGTCCTTTTTCAAATATATTGGGAGGATGAAGAAGGCGCCGGGTAATGTGGGACCCCTGCAGGATACGCTGGGCAATCTGGTGGTTGCGTCAGAGGAGAAAGCGGACCTCTTTAACCAATTCTTCACCTCCGTTTTCTTGTGCAGGGACCGGGACTTCCCTGCTGTGATAGAAGCCGGACTCAAGGGGAT
>NW_017729004.1:16246332-16258590 GCF_001723915.1 Gavialis gangeticus | reverse complement strand
TTTTGTTGTTCTCCCGCCCTGGCGGGGGGTCGGTCTAGAAGATCTACTAGGTCCCTTCTGACCCTAAATCTATGAACTATGAAACTATCTAGTGGCCTGTTACAAACTAGTCAGGGGGGATCAGCAGGCACTGGGGAAGTCCCTGTTCCCCCGAGCACTGCCAGGAGTGACCAGGAATAACAGTCACAAGCTGGCAGAGGGTAGATTTAGGCTAGACATCAGGAGGCGCTACTTCACGGTCAGGGCGGCTAGGATCTGGAACCAACTTCCAAGAGAAGTGGTGCTGGCTCCTACCCTGGGGGTCTTTAGGAGGAGGTTAGATGAACACCTTGCTGGGGTCGTTTGACCCCAGTACTGTTTCCTGCCATGGCAGGGGGTCGGACTCGATGATCTACTCAGGTCCCTTCTGACCCTAGAAACTATGAAACATAATAAGGGGCTTGGCATTCTTCTTTTAAGAGGTTTTGAGGTTCAGGTCCCTGAAGAATGCAATCAGGACGAGCCCTTCTTTTTTTCCCAGCTTGGGGTTAAAGGGATTTGTACTTGTTTTAATAAGGTGAAGTCAAACATATAGCAGAAGATTTGAAACACTACTTCTGTTAATGGTGTGATTGTACTGTAAACCGGAACGAAGTAACTAACTTACTTTTAAAGTGAGCCAGAATTACCTTGGATTTTGATTTCCTAGCTGGTTTCTGAAAGTAGCCAACACTTTCTTTTTCTTACTCTTTCACACCATTTCCAGGTTCCCCTCCCACCTCCTTTCATACAGCTCCCTGTATTAAATCTTAAGTCCAGCTCCAGGCTAGGAAAACAGAAGGGGAAGGTTGTTATACTTTCAAAGGAAATACATGAACTTGAGCGTAGTATTAAATACAATACGGCCAGCAGGTAGAATCAAAGATTAAAAAGGGATAACAGATTTAAAAGAGCTCTTGAAAAACTACTTGACAGGTACACTCCATTTCAGCTGAAGTGTTCTGCTCCAGGAAAGATCTGGATCCCCAGACAAAAAACAACCTCTTTGCTTGAGAGAAAATGGAATTAATAAATCATAATAACGAACAATTAAAATAAAGTGTGTGCAGAATAGTTGGAAATTTTTCAATAAAACCCATTTTTTTTTTCTATTAGATTCTATTTGTTCAAGTTGAAACATTCTGCAAGGACGCACTGATTTGAGAGATGCTCTAGTAGGACACGGCGAGTTTCCAATAGAGCCATGCTTGCCATATAGGTTTTGAAATGTAATATCTTCCCAACTTCCCCCGTGTTCTGTTGCAGACTGTCTGGCCAGCTTCGGGGAGCACTGGCTGCTAGGGCCGCCATGCTCCCAACACCCTGGGTATTTAATTCCAGGGGAGCTATTACTAATAGCTGTGACAGAGAGGAATTAAAAGGACCTGACAAACAGTAAAAATTTCCTGCACCAATAGAATAATTTGAATTATGCAGAACAGATCCTGGAGCAAGCTTGCCACATGTGCTGTCCAGAAATATCACAAAGAGCTAAGAGCAGAACATGGGTGCTCCTATTCTTCCACCTTACATATATTTTACAGATGCAGCGATGCGGGGCATTGACAACAGAGGGGGAGTCTGCTGTAGCAGACTCCGCTTAAAATCTCACATCTTCACAGTGCCACAAAGAAGAGCACTTCAGATAATTATGGGAACAAACATTTTTAAAATGCTCTGGGTTTCTCAGGTCTTCCTGTCATTCATGGGCCTCATTTTTCTCTCCCTTACATACCCCAGGATACATCACTCCCAGTGCAGGCTTCCAACCAGACAGGAGGTAGCTCAAGAGCATTCCTATGATACGGTTCCTGGGGGTGGTGCTAGGGCAACTACAATTTGTGCCTAAAAAGGCAAAAATAGGAACCAGAAGGGAGGAACATAGGTGGTATAAAGTGATTTCATCCCGCTTGTCATGACTTCTCTGCAAAACTTAGTTCTGGCCTTGGGATAGCTTCACACTTCCTTGTGTAGTCTGTAGATTCGAAGCTGTCGTGCAGAGGAAGTGTCTGTCTTTTTGTGTATTGTATCTTGCTGGTATGCTGCTGGGGCTTAGCAAATAATGGGAAATCTGCATAAACTCCCTGACCCAGCAAAGCACAACACTGGTGCAGATTATGTCTGCTCCCAATTTAACCAGCCTACAACGTGCTGTGCACAAAGGTGCTGTATCAGAAGGTGCCATTCTATTATAACTGTGGCAACGTAGTTAGAAACGTGATTGGGGGAGCAATGGATTGTCTAGAACTTGCCCAAAGGGCGGTGGTCTCTTATTTCATATAGCATAGAAAGATAATATCATCCACACCCATTTAATGTGGGACTGCCTCCCTCTAGTGGTAACTGGGTCACTGATTTAACAGTGGGGACTGAACCAGGGACTTTTTATTTCAATCCCAAGAGAGACTCCAGCCTGAGGCAGAAGACTCAGCCTCTGAAGGCCTGTGAACTACTGTACCTGGCCCAGCCATTTGTTTTACAATAAGCCCCACAACAGTGAAAAAAAAAATCTCTCCCTCCAAAATTTGGGACTCTGTAGTACTAAAATCCCAGCTCATTATCCAATCTAAAGCATGATAAAGTCAACAGGGGTGTGTGAAGCAGGCCCTATTCGATTTGGATTCAGATTCAGCCCGAATCAGGGACAGTAATTCCATTAGTCGATTTGGATCACTGCCCCGATTCGATTTCGCCAAATCTGAACCTGAAGATTTGATGCTGATTCAGAGAATCAGCAATTCGGACATAGACACAGCTTTAAATGTTTTTTCCTACATACCTCGAGGTACCAGCGCAGCTTGTGAATGCTGCAATGCTGGGGCACATGGAGCGACCCACAGGAGTGCAGGGGGGCTATCCATGTGCCTGGCAGCAAACCCAGAAGTGCTTTACTCCATGCACCCCAGCATTGCAGAATTCATAGACATTAGGGGCTGCAAGGGAGTTCATTGGGTCCAGCGCCCCCACCATAGGCGGGAAGTCAACTGGAATCAAGTGACCCCAGCGAGAGAAGAATACAACTCCACCAGGACTTAAACCCAAACCTTTGAATCCCTTCACCCTCTAGAAGTCCAATGCGTTATCCATTGTGCCATGGAGCCACCTACTAGCTAGATCTGCCTGCTACCTAGAGGTATGTAGAAACAACATTTAAAGCGTGTCTATATCTGAATCTCCAGATCAATTCAGAGGGTTCCAGTTAAATTCAGAGAGATTAAAGAGCCCTTTGATTCGATTCCGATTCAGAGATTCAGCCACCAAATCGGGCTGAATCTCCGTCAAATCAAATCAGGGACTGAAGCTTCGCACATCTGTAAAAGTCAATAAGAGGCTTTCCATTAGAGTTTCATAAATTTTGGATCAAACCTTTCTCCGGATATACAGCAAATGGAAAGAAGAAAAGGCAGGTTTAAAAAAATGGAATAAGCTAGAGGGCATTTCTGCATGCTGTATTAATAAATTCTGACCATAATGTTCAGAGCCAAAAATCAGTTCCATTGGCTTTTAGAATTGGGCCTGGCTAGGAAAGCACTTGTCCACTTAGCAGAAGTGTGAATTCATGGAGCCCGTGCTGAAATATTGTTGATCTTTCTGCAGTCAGCTGAGAAAAAAAGCCCCAGCTGTTCATGCTCCTTCAGACAAGCACAAGAACGCTACCCAAGGCCATGACCCACCTGAGTGAGCAATTAGTACTCATGTACAGCAACAATCGAAGCAGTCATAGGAAGATAGAAATGCAGCATAGCAAGGCAAGAAACAAACCACAGCAACCTCAGGAACAGCATTACTACAGGACTTCAAATATCATACGGGTTCACCCTCTCTCTGGGATCAGTTCCAAGAGACCCGATTGCATATTTAGCAGCAGTTCCAGGAAACCAATTGAGTTCTGTGATGCGGGCTGGCATGAGAGCTAACACGGACAGAAGGGAAGTGTCCCTGAATCATAAAGAATAAGAAGTCTAACCAAATGAAGTCAGGTCCAAAGAAAGGTCTAAAACAAAGGCCTGGACTCCACTGCATTTACATAGGCCGTGTAGAGCTTCAGTACACAAGGTCGAGAAGTCCATTGCTTTCAAGGGAAGCAGTATCCATAGAAGAAGTTCTACCCAAATCCATCAGGTTGCTTTTGCAGGCTCAGAGGCACGCAGATGTCATGGTGCATCCACTTACTCCACAAGGAGGCCTGCTGAGGTACTGACCTTGAACATCAGGGGGACATCTCATGGAGTAAGGTGCTATCCCATACGAGGAAAGGTATCAGAATTGGGACTACCGTAAAGAGTGCAGAATCAGGCTCAAGCAAAGACAGTGATTCTGAGGTGACAGAAGCAAAGTGGAGATTCATCGTGTAATCACTTTAGTCACATGGTGCTAACTCAAAAAAAGCTACACGGTGATTATTATGGACCAAAGGCACAAAGAGGATGCGAAGAGTCATTTTCCTGAGAACAGATCAGAGATGCACTAAGAGGTGATAAAAGTATTGGCTGTATGCCCAGTCCTCAAAAACAACACCCAGTCCTCCACAGATATTCGATATCTTTAATAAGCTGCTTGTCTTGAAATATGGGCTAGTATTTTTTTTAAGGTTTTGAAATTCACAAATAAGCACATAAATAACTGGTCTGATTTTTCTAAAGTACGCAGCTCCCTCTGACTTTATTTCAGGCTGATTGAGCTTTGTAATGGAGCCACCACGGTACTCACTAGGGCTGTGCAGAGCTTCAGGCCCTGATTCGATTCGATGGAGATTTGGCGGCCGAATCTCCGAATCCGAACTGAATCAGAGGACCCTTAATCTCTCCAAATTGAATCGGAGCCCTCTGAATTGATTTGGAGAGATTCAGAAAGATTTGTAGATTTGGACATAGACAGGGCTTTAAATGCTTTTCCCACATACCTCTAGGTAGCAGGGGCTCAGGATGCTGTGATGGTGGGGCAGATGGAGCGTCCCACAGAAGCACGGGGGCTCCCCAGCGCACCCAGCAGCGGACCAGAAGCACTTCCAGTCCACTTCTGGGTCTGCTGGGGATGGCACTGGGGGCCCCCCACATCCCCTCTGCTCAGTGACTGGTGCCTCTTGGATCTGGCGGGGCACCTGGGGTCCCCCTGTGGCAGGGAGGCATGGGAGGGCCCCCCAGCGAGCTCCCTTGCAGACCCAGAACTACTTCCAGTCCATTTCCAGGTTCGCCACTGCACACGTGGAGGGCTCCCCCGCACTCGCCTGCTACCTCAAGGTATGGAGCAAAGCTTTTAAAGCTGTGTCTGTGTCCAAATCGCCGATTCTACAAATCTTCAGATTCGGATTTGGCTGAATCAAATCAGGGACAGTGATCCGAATCAACAAACTGAATCACTGTCCCTGATTCAGGCTGAGTCCAAATCCGAATTGAATAGGGCCCACTTCACACACCTCTAGTACTCACTCAGAGATGATACCAGAGACCCATGCCAGTAACCGATCCTTCCAAAACATCATGATAAGAACCTGCTCTTGCCTGAAGTTTTCACATTTCCCTCTGTGACAATTTGTACATTACAGAGCCCCTCTTACACTGCTGAGAACCCCAAAGCAAAAGATAAGGCTTAGCTGAAACTATACAGTATTGTCTGGTTGACATCAGAACCCCCAAACCAGCCCCAAATTACACAAAGCTTACCCAATTTGCCAAAACCTTCTGTAAATGTGCTTCAAGTTTGCAATGGAACTCAGAACTTGTCATATTTTTTCAGAGTTTGGGTTTCACTATGAAAGATTCACAGAGCTCTAGTTTCCTGCCTCTGATAAACATCTTTTCAATTGTTTGGGCTCCCTTTGAAAGTGTGAAAGGCGTTTCCACTTTGAAAAAATATCTCCTAGCTGAGACATAGATCCCTATGATCAATTTTTCATGATGCCCTTTTTCTGTCTTCATACTCTTCTTGCATGCAATTCTGAATTTTGGATGATAGACAACAGGAGTCAGCACACACTTTATTTTTTGCTGAACTATCATTAAAATAACATCCCCATCCTATTTCTTCAAAACAAATGACATTATTCTATGCAGAATTTTCTCTTTGCCATAAAAATATTGCTTGCATTTTCTGAGCGGAAAACAGTGGGAATTTTGCCACAGAATTTAATAAGCATAAGATCAAGCCCCAAGTGAGTAACGCTCGCTGCCTTGTGACTGCTACCATGACTGCAACGTGGGCAAGAATATTGTTAGCCAAGGCCTTACACATATAGTGCCCTTGAGATATGCACCTAATTCCCAAGGGTTTTGTTTTTTTGTTTTTTTGTTTTTTTAATACATGAACTGATAATGATATACCATCCTGAAATATATGCCAATGTTGACATGTCTGATTTTTTTCCCCAGACTGATGCGTTCTCTTCTGAATATGTTTAAAACTATCTATATAGATAGATAGATAGATAATGAATTAATAATACCCTATTTCAGTTTTTATTGTCTTTCAATAGGCTCTCACAGGACAGAATCAAATGAACAAATCTTTGCAGCTCGAGCAGGACAAAATCTTTGCATAGAACTTTGAATTCACTTGAAACAGAGGCCTGTATCCAAGTGTGGGTTATGCTCACAAAGCTCGGTCTCACGTTTGCAGAGATGTGTTTCTTTTCTGCCCTGTGCCGAGACTGTTTGCACAGTTCTCCTGTGCAAGTCCCAGCTGGTCTTTAGGACACTGGAGTTCAGTGAACTTCCAAAGAGCCTGCTGCACAGAGTTGGAGTATCACACTCTACAGGATTAACACAGCCATGTACATAAGACCCCTCTGTAGTCGGTATGACCCTTATTTTAAAAACAAGCCCAGAGGCAGAGTTGAAAACTGTGATCAATACACACACAGAAACAAAAAGGGAAAATAGGTCAAATTAATTATATGATGCTCATTTTCACTAAGCACTCACTGGCAGCTAATGTGTTCTTTTGTGACTTAACCTAGTCAAGAACCCCTGTGACGTTCCAATTTTGTTTTAGCTGCGCACATTTTGGTGTCGCTCTTTTACTTGGAACGCCTCATTATGTATAAAAAACCCTCCGGAATTTCACAGCTTGTTCCAGGAGCAATGAAACCTGGTGAAGAACAAAACAAGCTCTTAAAGTCAAATGCTGGGGCTCATAAAATTTGAATGCTATACATCAAAATAAGAAATATTCCATTTTATTGGGGTCTGTTTTCAACATCTTTTTGTTCAATCTGGGTCCCTTTCTTTTCGCCTTTTGGAATCATTTCTTGATCTGCTGCTTGTTTTCCATCAGTATGATAGTTTTTAAATACTAGACAAGATTCCTCAGAGACCATGCTATCAGATACAATGTTGAGATGCTGGAGAGGCCCGAGGTAAGAGGCAAGTATGAATAAAGGATCAGCCAAGAGCTTGCAGGATTCAGCCCAGAACATCATTGTAACACTGGTGGCTGATTGGCCACAGCAGAGCTCTCACTGATGAGGCTGGACTAGAGCTGGCACAAAGCTGAGAGATTCGAAAGGAAGTGTTAATGGAGAACAGCCTAAGCTCCACTTGACAAATTAACCATTAAATATTTGAGATAAATTGAAGACACTCATTTCATGCTAGTTCTCACCGGCTGCCTAAGGAGCTGCACTGGTAGCTCTATTTAGTGCAGGTTCGGTATTCAAGAATCACCCACTTCCCATGGAACAGAGATGTCCTGGGTAAGTCAGCCCTGCAACATCTCTTCAACTAAGGTATAAAATGGGACAAGAAAATGAACCAACCCTCTGATCAATCTGCCCCTCCAACAGCAGGTTCCAAGTGAAGGGGTGGAGGAAATAGAGCAATTTATTTAGAAAATCTGAACTCCCATCTGTTTAAAAATCAGCTTTCAGGAAACAGCTTCAGCTCTAGCAAACATTTCTTTGGTCACCTTTTAAACATCGAAAGAGCTGGGAACATCCCAATTTATATGACCAGAAAAATTCAGTTTCCCTGAGGGAATAGTTACAAAATGCCCAGGAAACTATTGATATAAAACTGTGATAAAGCAAATAACCTGCCTGCTCAGATTATAATAAATGACTAGGAAAATAAAGATGAGAAACTGGATTTATCTTTTGTAAGCAGGTCCATAATTCTGTTGAAGATCTTAGGAAAGTGGGGCTGGAAGGAACTTCACATTGTCATCTGTTTCAGCCCCCTGACCGAGGCAATATTGTCCCCAACTAAACCATCCCAGCCAAGTGTCTGTCCAACCTGCTCTTGAAAACGTCCAAGAATGGAGATTCCACAAGTTCTTGAGGTAGCCTGTACCAATGCTTCGCCACCCTCATAGGCAAGAAGTTCCTCCTCATCTCCAGCCTAAATTTCTCCTCCTGCAGCTTGAGGCCATTGCTCCTACACCTGTCTCCGATGGCCATGGAGAAAAACCCATCTACATCTCTGTAATCATCCATCAGTTATTTGAAGCCTGTTAGCAAATTCCCCCTCAGTCTTCTCTTCTAAACTAAATAACCCTAATTCTGCTGGCTTTTCCTCATAAATCTTGCTTCTCAGACCCCTCATCTTTTTTGTTACTCTGTGCTTTAGTCTCCAATCTGTCCACAGCCTTCTTAAAGCATGCAGTCCAAAAATGGACCCCGCTAGAGTTAATCCAGTGAAAAATTTGACCCTGAAGAAGCAACAGGAATAGGCAAATTATTTAGCCAAAAAGTCTGACAATGAACAAGAGAACCTTGTCTCCACTCCCCAAATACAGAGCTAATTGGCATAACTCTCTAAAAATAACACATTTCAACTGTTCCTAAAAGGCATCAATCTGTTTTTACTCTAAGAAAATGACTCTCAGGCTAGTGACAGAAGTTGCACACAAACCAGCTTACGTCATCAGAAAGTGATTTAAACCTGTAACAGAACAGAAGCTCAGTGCACATAAACCAATTTCAAAATGGGTGAAACTGGTTTAAGATAAACCTGGTTGAATGTAGTATATCAGACTTAACTGATTTGGGTCAAACCAGTTTATGAAACTTCTGTCCCAGACCCCTTCCTGGTTCAACTTAAATCAGAGTCCCCCAGCATCCTAGTATGCTTTGCAGCCCTGGGTTGTGCTGTGCCATCTGCTCCAGTGGAGAAGGGTTGCCTGAGGGAGGCAGGGATTGCCCCCACCCCCATGCAAACCCCAGCTAGGGTCTGGGGCTAGGGAGGGAAGTTAAATTCACCTTCCCCCAAGTACAGATCTGCTGCTAAACTTACTGAAACTTACTGCTGGCTGTGGCTGTGAACTACAAATCCCAGAAGCACCTGGAAGCAGCAAGAGGAAGTGATGAGCAACACTGGAGAGTCCTACTGCTATGATTCTGGACTGCAGATCCCAGAGACCTCAGGGACAGCAGGAAGAAAACATGCTGGTTGTGCGCCAAAGAAGCACGCTCTAGCACCCCCCAGTGTCTGGCCTGAGCCACTGCAAGCATGTGGCTGCATTTTCTGAACCAAAGTAAATGTGTCCATTTACTTCTCAGCTTAATCTGCATCTTAGACTAGCCTGCAAAGACTGAAATCAATTCTGCCTGGGCTTTTTGACTGTTTGTACTTAGCCTCAATGCTAACGCAGGGACCTATGTTTATTCCTTCTTGATGGTTTCCATATTACATCTATTCAGTTTACAAAATGTTGAGGGGTTCCCCTCACTGTTGGCAAGGCAAATGTGTTCTGGGATGTTGAAGTGAAACTAGGTTCATTTCTACATTAGCGCCAGTAATAAGAGATATATGCAGCTACATTACATGCAAGAAACTACTTCTGCGTTAGCTTAGCTCAGGGCTGTTCAACCGGCAGGCCCTTCCTGGCTGCTACTCCCCCCAGTGCTCTTGTGGCCACTGCAGCCATGTCTCTGGGCTGCCCCTTCCCTCCCATCTTCTGGTTCCTGTCCCCGAGGCTGGGAGCAGGATGGCACAGAGGGAGAGGGTCAGGCTGCCCATGCTGTGCAAGAGGCAGGAAACTCTGGGCTGTTGGTGCTTAGTGCTCAGCAACAGAGAGAGCCAGGGTGCCCGTGCTTCATGCTGCTGGTGGGCTGCTTGTGTAACATGTGCAAGCAGGATGTGGATAGGGGTGCTGCATGTGTGACAGGATTACAGAGCTGTCTGCATTGTAGGGCAGGCTGCCAACACACCGCATATGACTGGGAGAGGCTGGCTGCCCAGGCAGAGAGACAGGAGCTGGGCTGCATGCACAGCAGAGGGCAGACTCAGGGGGGAGGTGGCCCCGATGGCATATGGTCCCCAGGTGCCACCACTCAGCTGCCTAGAAACTGGACAATCCTGGCTTAGCTAAAGTCAGAGTGCAGCCATACTGCAAAATAACACTCCCACTGTTCTGCCCATGCCGTGGCTGCACCCATTCATGTGTGGCACTAACATATCTGGAGCCACAACCTAAAAGTCTTTGTACGGCAGCTATCTGAGCCAGTCAGTGGGTGGTGCAGACCGCAGGGCACTGGTGGAATTGTGGGAAGCCTTCATCCCCGACAGAGTGAATCCAATGAGAGGAGACAGGTTGCACTACCTTGGTGTTAGCTTATATTCCCTAACAGGGCAGCCAACTAGATTTGAAAGCTAATTCCAGTGAAAGGATGCATGGTGCAGATTGGACTTCAGTTACTAGCACCTCGTGATTTGTGATCCAAGTTAACTTTGCAGTGAAGATAAGCCCTAAGGCTCTAGAGGTCTAAATAGCACCCTAAATACAACAATGCCCTCAATGGGTCGACACCGGTGTAACTTCTTGGAAGCCTGTAAACAACTCAGCTGATGATGCACAGAAGACACCAAAAGCACAGTCCGTTGCCTTTCTGCTGTGCAGTACTGGATAAAGGAGTAATAACATACTTTTGCCAACATAACCAGCAAGTCTGACTCCAAATAAACACAGGGAGGAACAATTCTGTGAGAAAGAAGATACCTTTTTTACACAATGCCTTGCACCTTAACAACTTCTGGGCTGATATACACTGTAACGTAGGCGATTCCTACTGTAGCTGACTACACAGTTTGCACAGGGCATATTTTCAGTTTTAATTTACATATAATAAACTCCTGGCAGCAGAATGGTGGCAGGTAGCAAGAGAACACAATTAGGCTTTCAGGAGCTGCAGCCAAATCACAGACCCTATAAAAACAGTTAGCACTGCAGCTAAATAGATATTACACTGCCACTGTGATAAATGTAGGATTACACACATGCTGTGATTTCAAAGAAAGAATCTGTGTAATGTATTAACTCTGATATCAAGAGAATATTATTCAATTAATCTCCTCTGCTCACTGCAGTTATGGGTTTGATCTTTATAGGCACTGCCTTTTCATGTTAATCTGAGCCAAAGCTCATTTAATTTTGCTCTTGGCTTCTATATGACGGATCAATAAATAAATAAATCACATCCAACAAGGACATTATTGATATTTTGCTGAATATTAATGGGCTTGTAAGGTACAGTTTGCCCAAGCTGTCATGACACGGGGAAAAGATGCAAATGTTGACAGTGAACTGCCACTCACAGACATAGCAATTATTTATCTAAATGGCACTGAGTCAATAATTTGCCTAAGATAACATGAGCAGATGTTATTGCAATATATTATTTAAGGATAAATGTTAACACACATTTTGCTCATAAAGAATGCGTTGTGAATATTGCTTAATTTTCAATTAATATGTAGCGTTTCCTCTCATCTCCATAAATAAAAGAAACAGATTCCACATTTGTTAGACATTTTGAGCCCAAGGGTTTAGTGTTTATGAAAGTTATATTTCATGTTTATCTCTGTGGCATACAAGTATGCTTACTGCTCCAGGCTGATGAGATGCTCCAAGCCCCGTAAGCCTCTGCCCAAGTTACTTTCCATCACATCTGCAGAAGAATACTGTGACAGAAATAATAATCTGTGACTGGACAGCTAAACCCACACTACCTACATAAGTCTTTTGAATGGACCAATTAAAGCAAATGCTACAAGAAGACAGTCCTACACAAGTGGAATAATCACCGCTTAATTACATTGTTCCCTCTACCTGAAGACACCCTGGCAACTTGCCATGAATGTATACAAGGTGCTCCGTGCAAAACAAAAGTGGTTCGGTTCAGGGGCTGAGGCACATGACTTACGAGGGGAGGCTGACAGAACTGGGCTTATTTAGTCTGGACAAGAGAAAACTGAGGGGGGAGGATTTGATAGCAGCTTTCAGGTACCTGCAGGGGAGTTACAGAGA
>NW_017729004.1:16213905-16246221 GCF_001723915.1 Gavialis gangeticus | reverse complement strand
GAGATGGCAGAGAGGGGCTTGGAGCTGACAGAACTGGGCTTATTTAGTCTGGACAAGAGAAAACTGAGGGGGGAGGATTTGATAGC
Organism: Gavialis gangeticus; assembly: GCF_001723915.1. Taxonomy (NCBI): domain Eukaryota; kingdom Metazoa; phylum Chordata; order Crocodylia; family Gavialidae; genus Gavialis; species Gavialis gangeticus. The sequence continues at coordinate 16,246,135 of NW_017729004.1, read as the reverse complement.
AGCTTTCAGGTACCTGCAGGGGAGTTACAGAGAGGTTGGAGTTAGGCTGTTCTCAGTAGTAGAAGACAACAGAACAAGGAGCAATGGTCTCAAGTTGCAGCAAGAGAAGTTTAGGTTAGCTACTAGGAAAAACTTGGTGCTAGCAGGGTGGTGAAGCACTGGCAGAGTGGTGGACTCTCCATCCTTAGAGGTTTTTAAGACCCAGCTCCTCAAAGCCCTGGCTGGAATGGTCTAGATGGGGCTGGTCCTGCTTTGAGCAGGGGGTTGGACTAGATGACCTCCTAAGGTCCCTTCCAACCCTCATTTTCTATTATTCTAATTGCCTTAAAATCAGTTGCCTTTCCTCAATCTACTGGATGAACATAGTCCAGATACCATACAGAGTCCAAATTCAGGCCTTATCTGGGTTTTAACTTCATTTACAAAGGCAGCAGCAATAAAACAAGAATGTTCAGCTAAAGCCTTTATTTAAGGCTTGGCTGTTCCTCCTTCGGGCCTGCTCAGCCCACATCCAAATCCCTGGGAGCTGCTCCAGCTTAGCTGATATAAGAATCAGGGAGGAATAAGGGCAGATCTACACAGCATACTCACAGCATGAAACTTGCTGTTCCCATAGATGTGTGCAGAGGTGTAACTAGCAATTTCAGCATCTTGGGTGCTGTCGAGTGCAAGGGAGATGGGGTGGCAAGTACAGTAGAGCAGGGCTCAAGTGCAGGGGTGCCAAGCGTTAGCTCAGTACCCGATCTCAAAGACCCCAGCTGCTGCCAGCAGGCTATGAACTTCTCCACACCCTGGCTGCTGCTACCACTGTATAAGATCCCCAGGGACTGCCATTCTGGTGCCCCTCTAAACTGTTACACTACTAGAAGTGTGGCACTATGCATGGCAACTGAGTAGCCCTGTTTAGAGTCATGGCTAAATTGCAGGCCTGCACTGCCATGCAAACATGCAATGGTCCTTCTGATTCTGGTGGTGATACTGCCAGGGGCATTAGTTTGTATTAGAGACATACCCCACTTGTACAAGTGAGCCAATAAACCCACTTACCCTATCCCAACAGCATCAGTGCCTGCTAACATAATGACATGTTTTAGGCAAATATTACCAGACTTAAACTTACAGCCCATTTGATAAACCTATGGAGTAAGAGGGCCCTGCCACACATCCATATTAAAGCTGGACAGAAACCAGCTATAAAGTTATTACACATTTCCAAGCACTATCTGTATACCTGCGTGGACATTTTTGTGGCATGATAATGACTTTGCATTTGCAGCAAGTTTAAATTTACTGTGCGATTAACCAGTTAATTGCATAATAATTATGTTACATGTGTGTCCAGTCTTATTTTGCGGATGTGGCCAGTCTAAATTTATTGCATGATTAACCAGATAATTTCAAAATATATATAATGTGGCAGGGGCCAAAGTAACTGAAAGTAACAACTTCAAGTCTCCTCTCTAGATTGAGGAAATTATGAATTTACTAAGGGGGAAGAAACCAGTTGCATCTGTTCAGTAGTTATATTTAGTCATCTCTGCTGAAGCCTGGCAGAGAGGTGTTCTATAAGCACTAAAGCCATTCAGAAAACTTTATTTTTTCCTGTGAGAGGCAAGGACTTTTAGTGATATCATTTACTGGACTACTTTTATAGTTAGGAGAACATTTTTTCTAATGGTGCTAGCCAAATCTGACTAGACTATGAAAGATTGTTTCATTTGAGTACTTTTGGTCAACCTGAAATGAAATGTTTGCGTTGATTATTTTCTAGTTCATGCAGCAAAACGAAACATCTTCTATTCAGACCTCTCTCAGTACCTCCCTTTCACCTTTGCCCTGCAAGTTCCTACCCTGACATTATCTTTACTTGCTTAGTCCTAGAGATCATTGTGCAGTCTCCTCCTACTGTTGGCAATCCTCCTGCCAGCAGGACGACACCTTTGTCCACCTTTACTAACACAGTCTGTGGTATTCAGCGCTGAAATGAAGTGAGCTCAGCCTATCAAGGTACACATGCACCTCTTTTCTTATCAGCGTCACAGCTCTGTCAAGCTGCTGTAACTAATCTCTCTAGCATTTAGTACAACTACATCCAGCACAGTGGGCAGAGCTGGCATGCCTTCAGATAGATGCTGGAATTCAAATCTACAGAAAAGAATACAGACAAGACGACATTCTCTTATTCCTTCCTCTAGTCTGTTTATTATGAACTCAAAGATTTTAAGGTCAAAACTAACTGGCCAGTCTCCAAGGCTACCCTCTTGGAGTGCATACACATGCCTTAGAATTTCACCTAGCTATTTTTGTACTGAGCACAATACCGTGCAACACATTGAAGCATATCTATCTTCTATAAGGGCATCTGGTCTTTTTTACTTGGAAGCCTTCAAGAGGTGAAGAATCCACCGTTTATTTCCCTTTTGAGTTTGTTAACCTTTGCATCACCGTCATCTAACAAGTCACAGGACTTATCACCACCTACAGGGAGAATGCATTAAGGTAGTGTTTGTTACAATGTGACAGGGAAATGTTTGGGGGGGTGAGGGTGGATTTAAACATATTCAAACAATTCTACACTCAAGAAATGTTTGATGAGCCAGGATCTTAAAATCAGAATTAAAAATTTGAACGTTATGTTGCCTTGGCTCTGGCTTTTCTGATCCTTGACCATGAAACAGTGCTACAGGCTGGTGTAGACCATAACTTTGACTATAGGTGACCCCAACAGCTCCATCTCTAATGTGTTTATGGACTGAGATAAATATTTAACTGATTTCTTTATATTTACTAGGGGTCTGTGAAGCTTCGGTCCCTGATTCGATTTGGCGGAGATTCAGCCCGATTTGGTGGCCAAACCTCCAAATCAAATCAGAGGACCCTTTAATCTCTCCGAATCAAATCGGAACCCTCCGAATCCATTTGGAGAGATTTGGAAAGCTTTGAACGCAGACACAGCTTTAAATTTTTTTTTCTACATGCTGCTTGGTAGCAGGCAGATCTGTGGTGCAATGGATAGTGCATCGGCCTTCTAGAGAGTGAAAGGATTCAAAGGTTCTGGGTTCAAGTCCTGGCAGAGTTGTGCTTTTCTCTTGCTGGGGTCACTTGATCCCAGCTGACTTCCCACCTATGGTGCAGGGGCTGGACCTGATGATCTCATGAGGTCCCTTCCAGCCCCTAACGTCTATGAAATCTATGGATGTTGGGGCACATGGAGTGAAGCACTTCTGGGTTTGCTGCCAAGCGTGTGGAGGGCCCCCCTGCACTCCTGTGGGATGCTCCTTGTGCCCCAGCATTGCAGCATTCACAAGCTGCGCTGGTACCTCAAGGTATGTAGCAAAAACATTTAAAGCTGTGTCTATATCCAAATTGCTGATTCTCTGAATCAGCATCGAATCTTCAGGTTCAGATTTGGCCGAGTCAAATCAGGGACAGTGATCTAAATCAACTAATCGAATCACTGTCCCTGATTCGGGCTGAGTCTGAATCCAAATGGAATAGGGCCCACTTCGCACACCCCTGATATTTACCCCAACCATAGTGAGAGACTGCTTTGCTCACTTATGCTGGTGAGAGCAGCCGTATTCTTGTCTCTCAGCTAAGCACCATAGGCCTCATCTGAAAAGGGATGCAAGTCCCTAAAGTCCATTTAAGAGTTTAGGTGCTTAAATACCTTTTAGGATCTAAGACCTTATGTCCACTGCTGAAGAAAATTGACCCTTTCTCACCTGGTCCACTTGCACCATTAACCAAGTGGTGGTAGACTGAATTTCAAACTATGCCAGGAGCATGAAAAGATCTCAGTGGTTGCTTGTAGCAACTAACTTTACAGTCTTTCTGTCAGGACCCCTGGGGCTTGAACCCAGGTTCCAGGCAGAGGCCTGAACCACAAAGCAGTCCTCCTGTGAGGTCCCCAATGGGAGATCGTGTTACCCAGAAAAAAACAGTGGGGGCCACAGGGCCCTGGTGGGAGGACTATAAAACTCTCCCACTTCCTGCAGGCCCTTGTCTCTGCAAAAATACTCCTAGTATCCTTGTTGTGGATCTCTGTGCCTGATTCTAGTACTCCTGCTCCCGTCCTGGACTTCCTGGCTCTGAACCCCCGTCTTGCTCTTGTCGTGGACCCACCTGCCTTATCTGTGCTTTGCTCATGTCTCACTTCTATGGACCATCCTGCCTGCTGGATCCTTGGCTCCTGATTTCCACTCTGGCTCTGACCACAGTCTTACTTGATCTCCTGGCACAAACCACTGGACTCAAGACTGACACCTGGTACTATGACCTTTGGTTTACCTTCTGGACCTATGGTATTAGAAAACCTTAATTTTAGAGCCCTGACCACTCACGTCCAGGTCATACCTGGGACACCCCCGGCACTAACTGAGAATAAATATTTGAGCTGCCAAAATTTTTGGAAAGAAGAAATAAGGACAAAATCTCTGTGAGAGTGAGAGTTTCAAAGGCTCTGGGAATATTTTTCCTGGTGGAGTACTGCCTCCATGGAGTATTCCTATTTAACCGGTGATAAAAATCACCCCTATGAGAGATTAACTTGGATAATACCACTAGTGTTTATGATGCACTCAGAAGATATAATGAAGGGAGTCATACTTGTACCTAGATAAGCAGAACATCCTAAGATGCAAGAAGGCTGCTTGCTGTCTTTCTAGCGTGGAGAGTTTGAGGCTTTCATCAAGAACTAAGTTTAAGAGAATGTTAATTCTCTCTGCCACTTGAGAAGAGTAACATCTGGTGTAAGAGTTTGAAGAAAGAGGTGTTTTCTTGGCGGTGGGGGTGGGAGGGAGCTGGTATATTGCTTCTCTTCTTTCCTCCCCCCCCCCCCAAAAAAAAAAGTCCAAATTTCTGTATTTTTTTGGGGGGGGGCGGGGGAGGGAGCTGGGTTTTTTCTTCTCTTTTTTTCCCCCCCCCCCCCCCAAAAAAATACAGTAATTTGGACTCTTGTTTTTGAGGCAATATTAACAAATTTATTTCCAATAATTTGGCGCACAAGAAAGGTGCGACTCTCATCACAACCTTTTCCAATCTCAGTTTGATAGGGTATGTTAAATGAGAAACTGCCTAGGGCAGTCCCACAGGTTAGTGATGGCCAAGAGACCAGTGCAAACTCAAAAGAGTCAACATCCAAAAGTGTCCTTGGCTCTTCCACAAAGACAGTCCTGGGACTTCTGATTCCTGTCTTCATGCAGAGCTTTTAGGTGCAAGCCACTCTTGGCACTGACACCATCTTTCAGATAGCAATCCAAAGAACTCCATTTTGTAATGAAGGGAGAAACCACATAATTTTCTACCTACTTTATCTTTATTCCCCAGTTGGTTTTGATCATACTCCACGTGACAAACGTGATCAGTTCTTAGCAGAGGGGACTGGGATGAGAGTAGGGACCATCAAGCTGTAGGCAGGGCTATCCAGAATCCTGAAGGTGAGGACAAAGGTCTTGAAACTGATGTAGAGAGGTGGAAGATTTGAGCAGGGAGGCAGTGCGGCCAGAATAATGCAAGAAAGTGATCACTGCAGGAGAGCGATGACTAAGGTGTCACCCCCAAGAGTGCATGTTCCAAAAGTGGCTTTACTGCATTACCCAATTAATGTGCCTGCTGTGATAACAAGCTAGAAGTGCACAATTGTGGAGAAAGAAGATGCAGGAACCATATCAAGAAAAACAGTGGCACCATACTGCTCTTCAGATGGTATCAACAGTAATAACTATTCTACCTGCAGCCTAGAACTATTCAAGCTTTTTTTTTTTTTTAAACAAAAGTATGATCATCATGCTCAGTGAGTAATCCTCAGTGGTTCAATGTCTAGTTGAGAGGAGACGTCAAGTGGAGTTCTCCAGCGGCAGGTCCTGGATCTAGTATTATTCAACATCATCTTCTTCTGGTATTATTCGACATCTTCACTTAATGATTTAGACAACGAGACCAAGCGCATGCTGTAGCAGTTCACGGGTCAGTCCCTGGTGCCCGATGGTCCCTGGGTTCAGACCCACCTGCCACATCCTCCAAACCCCACCTTGCCTCCAGTCTTTTGCCTGCTATGCCTTTGATATCATCAATAATATACCATGGAGGCATTCCCTGGAGGCGAGGAGTAGTTTCTCCAGTAGCCCCCCGCCCTTCTGATTCTGTCTTTGGGCTTCTATACCCCAAACTCAGTCCCAGGGTCTCTGTGCTTCTCTAGGGGTGGTTCCCCTTTAAGGCAGTCCCCCTCAGAGAAAATATGTTGGGGCTTCAACCTTCCCAGGTTTAACTCCTTTCTTTCTTTGGCTAAGCCCTCAGTCCAGGTCCACTGCCTTGGACCTCAGCTCTTCATGTCCCTACCCAGAGGAGATCTCAACCTGCAGAACACTGCTGACACCCGGTTACACGTCCTCCAAGCCTCCCCCATAGCCACAAGCCAAACCTTCAATCAAGCTTAAACACAAAACATTAACCCAGACAGTTCAATTCAAATATAAACCCTCTCTTTGAGAATCTGCTTATTCTAGTCCTCCTACCTAGGGCTGGCCTGTTTCCCCAGCCTTACAGGTATTCACTTGCCCTGCCACACTCCTTCCCACAGTCAGTTTTGGTCAGAGCTCCTTGCCCTGTGGAAGCCAGGGTCACACTGCTCCCTCCAAGTCCAAAGGCTGGGCTTATGTGCACCAGTCCCCTTCTGACCCACGAGAGAGCTCTTAACCCAGCTCTATCAGCTGGGTTGAGAGCTGGGGTTGGCCCAGGTGCTGCTGATAAGCTCGTCAGCAGGCTGGCATTGTGTGGTGGCTTTGGGCTCAATTTACATGGGTCACTGACACCTGCTGCCCTTTGCCATCAGGCTTTCTGCAGCCTGCCCTTGCTTTACTCCCCCTTCCTTGTAACAAAGGTGGAGTTCCTTGTTATAATGCTTAGCAGATTTGTGGATGACACCAAGTTGGGTGGAGTTAAAGACATTCTGGAGGGCAGAGCTTCAGTCTGGAATGACCTAGATAGACTGAAATGGCCTACAGGCCATGAGATGAGATTCAACAAGTTCAAAATCCTGCACTTGATGTGGAATAGTTGCATGCACAAATACAGACTGCAGAAAAGGAACTGGGGGTTACAGTAGACCATATGCTGAATATAAGCCAACAGCCTGAGCTTGTTGAAAGAAAAGCCTACAGCATCCTGGGTTGTATTAACAGGAATGTCACTTGCAAATCAAAGGAAGTCTATTCAGCACTGGTGAGGTTTCACCTAGAGTACTGTGTCCAGTTTTGGGCCCAACACTTCAAGAAGGCTGTGGGCAGACTGAAAAGAGCCAAGTGCAGAGGGACAAAAAAGATGAGGGTCCTAGGTAGCAAGACTTATGAGGAAAGGCTGAAAGAACTAGAGTTATATAGTTTGGAAAAGAAAACTGAGGATCTGATAACAGTCTTCAAATATCTGAAGTATGATTACAGAGAAAATGGAGATGGGCTTTCTCCATGACCAATAAGGGACAGAACAAGGAGCAATAGCCTCAAACTGCAGCGGAGGAAATTTAGGCTGGATGTTAGGAGAAAATTTCTGCCTATAAGGATGGTTAAGGATTGTAACAAGCTACCTAGAGAAACTGTAGAATCTCCACCCTTGGAAATTGTTAAGAGCAGGTTAGATAGACACTTGCCTGGGATGTTTTAGTCAGGGGCAATCCTCCCTCAAGCAAGGGGGCTGAACTAGATAAGCTTGTGGCATCCCTTCCAGCCCTGCTGTGATTCCGATTATTTCTTTGAGTTAAGGCACAAGCCAGGCTTTTATAGCAGGGGCGATCTAGTTGCAATAGAAGCATTTAAAGGGAATTTAAAGACATTTGCTTTGGCTTAAAAAGAAAATGGAGCCATTTCTTGTGTCTCTGTGGAGCAGCAATAACTGAAATGAAGCATCCAGAATTTCTGCCACTAAAACAGTATTGAGGAATAAAGCCATTCACTCAGCTAGTAGGAGGCTCCCTTCATCCGCACAAGTCAACCAGGCTCATAAAAAACAGTAAGGAGAGCCTAAGGACTCCCAGTTATTAAAAGCTGGAGCTTTGTTGTCTGAGTTTAAAAGTCTGCCTGATGCTGGAATTGAAAACTACATAGATCTGTGAATGAGAAACAAAGACTGTGTGTGCACATACACATACACGCATGGGTGTACAAGTGGCTGCAAGGTGGGGAGAAGAGATCAGGAAAGGGCAGTGCGGGAACACCTGAAGAAAAGAAGTTACAAAACCACCAAGTAAAATGGAGCCGCATCCTAAATGCTCTAAGTAAGTGCTGTTTCGTGAAGATCTGCACATTCAGGCACTCTTCACACACATACTCACACACTCTTTATGGCTTCATCTTTGGTAGACCAGCTGCATTTAAGTTCACTTCAGTTATTTTCAAAATGTATTGTAGGCAAAGGATTAGGCTGTAATTTTGCCAAGCAGAAACTGTCATTTTCCTCTGTTTGTGCAGCACCTGGCACACTGGATCCTAGCTCATGCCTGACATCCTAGGTGCTACCACAACACAAGGAAATAATAAATAATGTTGGAAACCTGATGCAACCTGCAAACAGCAGGTAATGTTCATTCAGGAATGACGTTATTTTTCTCCGTTTTCTAAAACTGCTCCATGGGGCGAGGGGTAATATGTTTTTAAGTTGAACAAAAACAAGAGAGACATGAACTCATTAGCTTCCATTTTCTTCTCAAGTTTTGTAATGGCCACCCCTTGGTTTCTTTTTTATAATTTTTAAGCCTTTCACTTCCTATTATGTACATTGGTACACTGGCTGGCTCTAACTGCTTTGTGCTGATCCAGGCACACAAAGGATCTATAAAACCACTTTAACTGGGCAGCCAAGCTTGGTTTACAGCTGTTTTGTGTTGCTGGAGCAGAGTAAGGCAGCCCTAGTCTAACTACTGAACCTGATCTGAATTAATTTTTTACACATAGTTGGGCCTTAAAACATAACATAAAAGTTGCCTTGACAGGATCAAGCCTCTCAAACCATTTTGTTCCTTATTGTTGACCCAAATGAATGTTTTATTGCTTTAACTCACCTACTCACAGGACTAAAGATTATTTCATAAGTGCTGGTGGAACTGAGGCAGACATTTATCCAGTTGTGTTTAAGTTGTGTGCTTTCTGTAACAGGGATTGATATGATAGCATCTTGCATCATGACCTCTTGCTCATGAAACCTTATGCATCTCAAATATAGTTAATCCATAAGATGCATCTCTACCCTGTCTTCTGCCTGACTTCAAACTAACAGGGCTAACTACCTCTCTCCGCTCAGGGATTGATGCATGTTACGAACATCTTCACAGTGATTTCACTCCAAAGAGGCCATAAACACATTTAAAATAAATAGTACTTGTTGAACGCTGTGTTTTCAATAGACACCACTAGTAAAAAGTAACTACACAGAGTATTCTTTAATCCTATAAAAATAGCAAGCCTGAGTGAAAAATACTATTGTCCACAAGCCATTTTGACTGCCATTAGTTACATTACCTTGCTTTGATGCTTTATCGCGTCTGATAGTGGTTATTCCTTGTATCAAGGGACTGCCGAGAACCAGTGGTTAGTCTGTTATTTTGCTCAAGCAACATAAGGCTGACGGGCCTATCGTTACCCAGGTGGTCTTATTTGCCCTTTTTAAATATTGGCACAACATCAGCTTTCTTCTGTTCTGCTGGAACATCCTCCGTGTTCCAGGAAATACTGGACATTAATGTTAATGGTCCATGGGCCTCCTTGGCTCCTTTTCCTCAGATACTTGGATGCAAGTTATCTAAATACGCTCAGATTAAAATGTTTACCTTGAATGAATACCATATGGAAAACAGTGCACAAAAACATGCGCGCGCACAGCAAAAAGAATAGTTTACTGTGGTATCTATGAAGCTTCTCTAGACAGATTATGGTTGATTCTGATCTGGCGCAGGGTGAGTGAGTGAGCAAATCCACATAGAGACACCCCACGCAGCCTCCAGGACACAGTCCCCAGGATCAGGGGTCACAGAAGGCTGCACTGCCACTGATCCAGGACTCCTTAGAGGAGAGAGGATGAGGCAAGGCAGGTAAGAGCCATAGCCTGCCTCCCTTCTGCTCCGGCCACCTGAGCTCTGCTGACATATGGAGGAGATCATAGTCCATTGGGCCAATGCCTGTGGAGCCTCTCCCCAGTGGCTAGGGCTGTGAGAAGCTTCGGTCCCTGATTTGATTTAGTGGAGATTCAACCCTATTTGGTGGCTGAATCTCTGAATCGAATCAGAGGAGCCTTTAATCTCTCCGAATCAAATCGGAACCCTCCGAATCGATTCAGAAAGGTTCAGAGATTCGGACATAGACACAGTTTTAAATGTTTTTTCTACGTACCTCTAAGTAGCAGACAGACCTAGCTAGCAGGTGGCTCTGTGGCGCAACAGATAGTGTATTGGACTTTTAGAGGGTGAAGGGATTCAAAGGTTCTGGGTTGGAGTCATGTTTTTCTCTTGTTGGGGTCACTTGATCCCAGCTGACTTCCCGCCTGTGGTTGGGGTGCTGGACCCGATGATCTCATGAGGTCCCTTCCAGCCCCTAATGTCTGTGAAATCTATGGATGCTGGGGCGCAGGGAGTGAAGCACTTCTGGTCCACGTCTGGGTTCACCGCCAAGCACGTGGAAGCCCGCACTCCTGTGGGATGCTCCGTGCGTCCCAGCCTTGCAGCATTCAGAAGCCACACTGGTACCTCGCGGTATGTAGAAAAAACATTTAAAGCTGTGTCTATGTCCAAATTCCTGGTTCTCTGAATCACCATCGAATCTTCAGATTCAGATTTGGAGGAATCAAATCAGGGACAGTGATCCGAATCAACGAATCAAATCACTGTCCCTGATTTGGGCTGAATCCAAATCTGAATCAAATAGGGCCCGCTTTGCACACCCCTACCAGTGGCTTCATCAAAACCCCTGAAGAAACTCTGCCTGAGGTGACTAGTGCATGTCTGGACACTGTGAATGTCTGTATTGCACACTACGACCAGCTGCACTCCTCTGACTTATGCAGCTTGCCCTCTCTTGTATCCAAGGGTGGCCCAGGGAGTCGGTCAGTGTAGCCCTTGACGCTCAGTGCTTACAGCTGTTTTTAGTGCATGGTTTACTTCACTGCACGGTGTGTAGGACAGGGATTGACAACAACGTTCCAGCCATAATAACTCTGAAATTCCTTGCTTTGGTGGTTTTATAAGATTAAAACTTTCTTTCTGTGGTTGGGTTTATTTTGGAAGTTGACTTGTGCAAACAAGAACTGTAAAGACATATTCAACCTCATCTTCACTAAATCATGCTGTAATGTGTCAGGAACAAATTAAAAAGGGATGAAAAACCAAACAACCTGCTAAGCACTGGGCAAATATGATCTATGGGGCTCTAATTACATTGCTACTATATCAGTTACCTAGTAAGATTGTCTCACTGAATTAACAAGGTAGCAGGAAAACCACAGGATACATAATAAATACAAAGTCTGACACTGAATTAGCAAAGCATAAATGGTTTGATTTATACTTTATAATAAAATCCTTTTTATTTACCTTCTGAAGCAAATGCTTTTTGGCAGTCTCCTAATTTCTGTTTTGTTATTTGCTAAATGCAGACTTGGCAAACCATTAATTCTTAGGACTTTCCTCATTATTAATATGGTTGTATTCAACTAGCACTTTTAAAAAACATTTTAGCATTAAAACCATGCAGGTATTTTGTGCCTTACTGATTATAGACAAAGATGTATGCACATCTACTCACACTAGATTCTCAGGGGATGTAAATTAAAGTAATTTGACTAAGCTAAGCAAATTTACATCAGTTTGGGATCTAGACCACCTGGCTACTGAAACCCTGCTAATGCAGCCCAGTATGTTGTTAACCTTCTTTGCAACAAGGACATACTGTTGATATTTGGAGAAAACACTTCCTCCCCGTGTCCACAGCATTATGGTTTCCTCAGTACCATAAGACTATGTCTACAGAGCATCTTCTTTGAGCTAGCTTTGTTCTCCTTACCTCCAGAGCAGGAAGCAGTATAGCTGCATTAGCATGGCATCTGGGCTAATTAGCACCTGGGCTACTTAGCTTCACTGACGGAAAGGGTATAGCCCCACGTTAGGCCTCCTATCCTGTTGACATGCCTCTGCATAGCATTGCTGGGCCCTGTACAGACATACCCAAACACAATACATTTAGAGGTTCCCACCAAACAAACATTAAAAAAAGAAATAAGAAAACCTGTGAACAAATTCTCATCTGGGATCAGCTGAAATATTTTGTTTTGATTAAACGGCTTTTTTTTTTTGTTTCACATTTACTGTTTTATTATATAATGTAATGTTTTAAATAGAAACTCACTTTAAAATGAAACTTGAAGACAACCCATTCCCAAAATACAATATTTTAACATGGCCAAGTCTTATATTCTGAAATGAAATTTTCCTGAAATTGGCACTGTCTTATGGCAAACTGTCAATCTGATGAAACAGCACTGACTGAGAGAGAAGCATGATAGACAAAAGGTGGGCACCAGTGCTACTATTAGTCGCCTACCTCACAAGTGGTTTCATGCACCCCTGAGGCTGGGAGGTTGAGGCACTGCGTCTCCCTGCTGCAGGGGGGTGTGGGGCTCCCCACACGTGGCAGGTCCTCAGCTGAAGGGGCTGCCAGCTGTAGGAGCTTGCTTCATGTCGCTGCCAGGATCAGGCTCCTTCTGCACTGGCAATAAAGTATGATGGGATCTAATGTGTGATCCCACGTGTGGCCTAGCAGGAGGTATGACTGTATGAATCATGCATTAACTCCAATTGCACCTTTACCTGCATGTGTAAATGAGGCCGTACAGAGCACAAGGAGAAGGATGTCTCAAATGCTCCACTATAGACTCAGCTAGCCTGCATCAAGACACAGTCTTGCTAGCCCTGTTCCAAGCCCCCTTGCCCACCTGTACATATATCCATCCACCTCTTGTTGAATGTAACCTAGCCCAGGACTTCTTTGGGGCAAGGACTGCATTTGAACTCTGTTTGTACAGTAGCAAACACAAAGGATCTCGGTCTCTGGGCCAAGGTTCGTGGGTGTTACTGTAACATCAACAGGAATGATTAATACTAGCACTTCCGCCGCATGGCTCAGAGGTGAGGTCAGCTTCCTGTCCTCGCACAGATGCCAGGACCCACCTGAATTCCTCAGGCTGGCCACTAAGCAGGACTGTTTCTCCTAAGAATGCACCGTCAAATAAAATAAAGGTCCTGATTCTTCACTAGGGCTCAACCATGGTCAGCAACAGGAGAAAGTGTCAGCTGCAGGGAGTCAGTTGTGGCTCCCCAGTCTTCTGGAGGAAATATGAATGGCAGGAGGTGACTGTAGCTTCTGCCATTCATGGAAAGTCAAGAGGTCATTTTGGCAAAGGGGCAAATGCAGATGGCATCAGCTCTGTCAACCCATAGTACTCCCTGAAGGTATGCAGCAGGGATGGTTTCTGCCTCCTAGAGTACCCCCAACACAGGCCTAAATGACACAGCTGATCCAATAATACATGTCCTATGGCAGCCATCCTACAGAAAGACCCTGGCATAGTTCCCACTGTGGTACCTCAAGCACTATCAAAGCCTTCACAGTTAATCCACAGATTGTAAAAGACAAAGCCCTTCACAAAAAGCAGTTGCTGAAATAAATCTGAAGCACTAATCCTTTCAGGAAGTAGCAACCTGTTCACAGATATTCCCCCAGCAGCAAAAGGAGCTACTTTGGCAAAGCAAATGATTACTTCCTCCATTTAAGTGCAACCATTTTAGCTTCATCATCAGTAACGACGGACCAGGGGTGGACCTAGCAGGGTGCAGTGGGGCAGTTGCACCAGCCTTTGATTCCTGTTCTACCCAAACTTTAAAACCAAATGCCTGGGAGGGACAGCCACGTTTCTATTCAGGCAGTGCTGACAGCGCCAATTGACTTCATAGCTCATTATCTTCTCCCTGATTCCTGTTAATCTCTCTCCACTCCACAGGTATTAAGAACCCTCTATTCTTAATGGTCTTAATATTTCGTTTTTGAAACTCTCCTTCCTTTTGCAAGTTTGCTGTCTATTAGTCATTCTTGGCAATGTCTTTCTTCTATTTTATAGCCCTACAGACTGTTTTTAGCTCTAGATAAAAGCTTTAACTCAGGTAGGGCAATATTAACTCAACTCTATAAAAGACTGACAGTGAAGTATTGGAGGCACTGTCAAAACACTTGAGAAGGCAAGATTTTGTTTTACGAATCTGACCGAGAGATGTATATTTAATTATAATGACTACAGGACTAATGATACTATACTATTTTGCCTAGTTTGTTCTGTTTTTAGGGCACGTTCCAATAGTTATATTCATTTTTGCTCTGATCTTAAACTGACTAATACAGTGCTAGCCCCCTTCCACATTAGTAAAGCTTCTATTTTCTCTTCAGCTGGAGAGGAACACGTGGTATGTTATATCTGAAGATGTGCCAAACCATCAGCACCCCTCTTTTCAAAATCATAGATCCACCCATGAAAGGACCTAATTTTGGGCAGACCCAGAAGAGATCTGGGTACTCTGCTCCCACTGCACACACTGCAGACAACATCCAGCTGTCCTACACTAACACGGTGCTTCACCTACAAAAGAGCAAGGAGAAAAAAAGAGGCAAAACAGTCACACAAACACTTTCAAAGCTTCTCCTCGCATAGAAGAAGCTATCCAATTTCCAACTGGTACGAGTCGAGAGCAGAATTCCTGATCTTCTTCACTAAAAAAGATTGTATGCTACTGCATAAAGGAATCCTCCCTCCGACTGAAGTAAAAAATTATGCAAATTGTCAGCTCTCCTGGGCAACGCTACCGGTTCCCAGTTCTGTTCAAGCAGTTCTAACAGCTGTAATGTAACAGTATTGGCATCAGGGATTCTAGTCACCAGGACTCTGTTCCAAAAACCTTACCCATGCCCCCTTTGTTATAATTGCAAAAAAAAATCCATCCAAAGCAAGCAGCTTTTCAATAAAACCTGTACAGAATCCAGTGCATATTGTATTATAGGAAAAGCATATAGGAGACATACGGGACCCTGTGTGAGGTACAGAAGCATCCTTGTCCCCATTCCACAGAAGGAAACCTGAGACAGGGCAATTAAGGGTGATGTTCCCAAAGCTCCAAAATGGAGGTGAAAATACAGGTGCAAAAGGGAAGACATGGTCTGTCTACATTGCATTCCAAGCATGTCTGGAGTAGGATAGTCCTGAGCCTGCACCATCCACTTAATCCTACTCTAGACACCAAACACAGAAGTCCCAAGAGAAGTCTTGGCTGGCTGTGAGGGGATGCCTGTGGTGCAGCTTTGTGGGAGCAGGTAGACAGGGTATGCTTGATCACATCCCTCCTTGGACACATAGGGATGTTCTGTAGATACACCTTGAGTCATCTAACTGGCTAGAATTGTTAATGTCCCTTCTCAAGAGGATCCAGCCCAAACAGCTGGGCTAGTCTCACACTAACTCACCTACAGTGTGTGAGTACAAAAATGGCATGGCACAGAAGGGCCTTACTGGTTCCCTGTCATACCATCATCTACCACATTTTCTCAGATGAGATGCATGCACTTTCTTTTTTGGAAGGCAGAATGTAGAAAAAGAGATTTTTTTTCCAATCATAGCCCAAAGCTGGCTTTTTCATGGAAAGGATGGGTTGCAAAAGGGCTTTCAGTTTCTCTCTTAGCCACTAAGCTGAGAATGGCTATGAAAAGGTCAGCATTGGACTCCACTCCTCCTGCTTACTTGCTGGCAACCATCTTTCAACACAGGGTCTTCAAACTTTTATTCTAGTGAAGTTGAGTTCCCCACTTAAGACACACACTCAATTTGGCAGGGCTGATTTTGGGGGGAAAGAAGGGTGTGGCATGTGAATAAATACAATATTAGCATGCCCAGAGGCCCCTTGCTGTCCTGGATCTTCCTTCCCTGGAGATGAAGCACGCATTCTGTCTGCTTCCTTTCATCTCTGCATCCAGAGGTCATTTGTTTTCACCTTCTGTCCATTTAACTAAACCATGGCAATCTCCAGAGCTGCAATCTTTGGCCTATGATATATCTTTTGATCTGCTTGCTGCCATCTGGGAATAGGTCTCATCCATACTCTAAGACTCAGCACATGTAGGCTGCTGATGTACTAGCATCCTCTGAAATTGGCTGCTTTGAGGCATCCTCTGGGATGTCTGACTCTCTGTCAGATATTCACAGTTGAATAAGCAACAATTTTCCAGAGGTGAACATAGCAAACAGAAGTCACTGGTTCCAGGCAGCTCTCCATAACATATGTTGCCTTTTCAACCCAGCGTAGAATTTCAAGGTAAATTCATTTTCTTGCCAAGGAACATTCTCCTGGTTCCTGCCTCCAAAGTATTGTTTAAAGAGTATATTTCATTTGATTCTCTTTCTCCGCAATTTAATTGGCAAGTTTTGCTATATGCAGAAGTAGAGCTGAATGTACCATTGTGAACATACATTTTTTTTTGACAGAATCTTGTTGTATGATGAATTTCCTATGACCTCCTCCTGCCCCCAATCACAAGAACAAGATTTCAGGGTGGGCAGGACATGCAAAGACAGAATAGAAAAGATCCTGTGATGCTGCATATGCTGCACTCGTAGGTATGATCTATATTCACAAAACATGATTTGTCTTTATGATTACTTGCTGCTCTTCTGAATTATTATAAAAATTGGCTTGAATCCAGGACAAAACTATGCACTGAATAACATAACTCAGGCAATAATGTGTGCTTTGACAAAAACATTAACTGGTGGATATTATTTCGCCAGCTACAGGTACGGTCATATACAAACGCACCTTTTGCCTAATAAATGCATTCAACAAATACTGACTTTATTTGCCATAAATATTATGTTATGAATAGCATTCAGCAGGCTCCAGTTCCTCCTCTTGGGATTCAGGATTGCATTGGCCTTAAGGATGGGCACGGATGTCAGTGGCTAAAATTACTTCACCTGGAGTTACGAGACTTGGGATTTGTACTGTGCTTCTGTGTGTCCCTCGGCAAGCTGCCACAGCTCTCTGTGCCTCTATTTCCCCACCTGTAAAACAGGTAAAATAATGCTCATCCTCCCTGGTAAATTGTTTGAAGTCTTCAGATGGTAAAAGCAATAGAAGTGTGAGGTAACAGTAACAGAGCTGCTTGAAACATGGACTCATTTGTTTTCATAAATAAACTCCCCTGATTTTACTGCAAAGCCTAGTTCTCAGGTTGCAAGCCATCTGCTCTGAAGGGATAGAGGAAGGGGATTGGGAAGAAATACAACAAGCATTATTTTTTCCTTTCATGCAATAACTTTGACAAAGGAAGGCTGGGCCATTGGTTGAGAAATGAGTGTACACTGGTTTAACTCTGTTCTGCAAAAACTTCCTGTGGATTCTTGGGCAAGTTAATTAATTTCCCCTTCCCTCAGTACTACATAGATTACCTTGGGGGTGTTATGATGAGCGGCTTAGTACAGTAATGAAGAACATTTCAGCACCTTGGACAAATCATCTAGCTGTAATCGAACCCCTGGCAAACTGTTGTGCATTAGCCTGGAATCAGCAAGACTGTACCATACAAGTTACCCTTCCCCCTTTTTTGGAACAGCTGCTTTCCTTGTATATGTTCATACTCATATTGGGCTTCTGCTGTCTATCCAAAGGTCACAACAACATCAGAAAACATCACCCAGCATCAAAAGGGAAATCAATCATCCCCATGCCCTTTATGATATATAAAGATGTCCTTTTATCAGAAAGATTACTGCCACATAGAAATATCAGGGCTATCAAGTTTTGACAGCCTTGTTTTCTGTTGCAGGATACTTTGGAAGATGGGGGACAGGAGAGCCATCACAGTAGGCTGAAATGTGAGTTGCAGTTTTGCAAACTCTACTCTAAACTGAGAGAAGGAAATGAGACTAGTAGTGAAGTAAGACTAGGTTTAAAAAGAGACTAGAATTAAAATGAGACTAGGATTAAAACTCATTTTTGGTGCTAGACACCAACAGATGGGGAGTTTTAAACTGAGTCTGACTGGATATCCCTTCACTGCGTGCAGAGAAAACTGCAGATCTTGTTTTTGCTATTGTTATGATCACTGGATAATACCTTTGCATCTAGTCTTGGGAGTTTTTTATCTTGGTGTTTTGCGCAATGCTTGTCTTGAAAGAAAATGCTGCCACATTGTTGGTATCTTGAAGTACAGCGTGGAACAAGCTGTGACAAACAGCCATAGACCGTAATCTCCTTTTTAATCATTCTAAAGTGAATTAGTGAGGCAGAGGTGTGCAGGAAGAATCAGGGAATGACATTTGGGGTGATACTCTGTAAGAAGCAATTGCCGGTAGGCCACTTAGAAACATCTCTGTTCCAGGATCAGTCAAATATGTGTGTATATAGCACCAAGAATATGTCTGATTCCTTGTCATTGTGTTCCCCTCCAAAATAAACTAACATCTACAAGACTCAAGCATCTGCCAACCAGCAGAGTGGCACATTGAACCAAAGCTGCATAAATACAGAATAAGATACAGCCCCTGCCACAATGTACTTAGAATCTAGCTAAAGCAGAACAGGGGAGTGAAAAGAGATGTGCAGAATAATGTAATTTGCCCAAGGTTACAGAGCTGCCCAGTAGGGCTGTGCAAAATTTCTCTGGCCATTTTGTCTCAATACTCTTTCAACTCATTGTGAGGTCGAAACAGCAAAATAGAAGTGAAACAAAGGCCATCAAAATAGCCTTGAAACAAAATGAGGCTAGTTGAAATGTTTTGAAAGTCAAAATGTTTCAAACACAGTGCTGGGGATGGGAAGTCAGCTGGGCTGACTTTCCATCCCTGGCGCAAGATCTGGCAGGGGATGGGGAGTGAGCCCAGCTGGGATGACTTCCCATCCCTGGCGCTGGATCGCACCAGCTGGGTTTACTCCCCATCCCAGGTGCTAGATCGTACTGAGGGAGGTCACTAGATCTAGTGTGGGGGATGGGGAGTCAACCCAGCTGGGCTAAATCCCCACCCCCAGCATGATAATGTCAAAATAGTGTCGAAACAGCCTTTCTGTTTTGATGGAATGGAACGGAACAGCTGTTTCCAATCAAAACGAAATTTGAAATGGAACACTGTTCCGTTGAACTTTCGAAACTCAAGGCAAAATGGAACAGTGCCATTTTGCACAGCCCTACTGCCCAGTAGCAGAGCCAGGAATAGACCACAGATCTTTTACAGGCCATTTAGTGACTTAGACACAAGACTAAGCTGACTCTTATGCTTCTGTCTGCCACAGTAGCTGCATCTATGCGAGATGCTGACTGCGCAGTAGTAGCTCATTATTACTGCACAATAGCACTGTGTGGCAAAAAGCATGATGCAATGCTACTGCACAGTAGTAATGAACTACTGCACAGTCAGCATCACCAAGCCACGTGGGGACACTACTTTGTAGTAACACCAGTTACTGTGCAGTCATGTAGTACTTCTGTATGCAAGTACTAATGACTGCACAGTAACAACTGCACAGTCAGTGTCTTGTGTATACATGGCCAGTGTCTCTGTCCCATTAGATTTACCACCCTTAAGAGTATCTCCAAGCATAAAGAGGGAAGTTTCATAGATTTCATAGACATTAGGGCTGGAAGGGACCTCAGAAAATCATCGAGTCCATCCCTCTGCCCAAATGCAGGAAGCCAGGTGGGGTCATAGGATCCCACCAAGATAAGCATCCAATTTGCTTCTGAAGGTGTTCAGTGTAGGTCCCTGAACCACCTCCGATGGCAGGCTGTTCCAGACTTTGGGGGCTCAGACAGTAAAGAAATTCTTCCTTATGTCCAGCCTGAAACGGTCTCGCAGTAGTTTATGACCGTTCGACCTCGTCATCCCTTGGGGCGCTCTGGTGAACAAATGTTCCCCCAGATACCGGTGGTCATCCCTGATAAACTTATAGGTGACCATCAGATCACCCCTGAGCCTGCGCTTTTCCGGGCTAAAGAGCCCCATGGCTCTCAGCCTGGCATCGTCACGCCTGTTTCCTGACCTCTGGTGATGCGCGTGGCTCTTCTCTGGACTCTCTCAAGCTTCTCCACATCCTTTTTGAATTGTGGAGCCCAAAACTGGACGCAGTACTCCAGCTGCAGCTTCACCAAGGCCGAGTACAAGGGGAGAATTACGTCCCGGGATTTGCTTGAGAAGCATCTATGGATGCAAGCCAGCGTTTTGGTCGCTTTACTAGCCGCAGCATCGCATTGCAGGCTCATATTCATCCTGTGGTCAATGATGACCCCCAAGCCTCTTTACTCCGTAGTGCTAGCCAACGTAGCACTGCTGACCCTATAAGGATGCTGCAGGTTTTTCCTCCCAAGGTGGAGGACCTTGCATTTTTCAGTGTTAAACACCATCAGGTTCTCATCCGGCTGTTTGCTGAGCCTATCCAGGTCAGCCTGGATCACCTGCCTGTCTTCTGGTGTGGAGGAGTTAAGGCCTGATCTTCCTGTTGTTAAAGCTAAGTAGAGGAACAGACTCTGCATCATAAAGAAAAAGTAAAAGGCACCCAATCTTATTTTCTTCTCTTTTTGCTTTGCAATTCACCTTTAAAATGTAAAGATTTCTACTAGGATATGTTGCTTCTAAACTTCATAAGAATGCTTCCTCTGAGGATAGCGGCATGGTATCATCTTCTCCTGCTAAAACATTGTCTGAGAATAATAATCAAACCCCAGTGAAATTACAAGAGGCTGAAAATAACACGGCAACAACCTGAGCCTCCTATTCCTGTACACAGTTAGACAGTTATACTGCAATGGTCTTAATTCTCAAGGCCACGTTCCTAAATAAAGACCTCAGCAGGGGGGGTATGTGCTATATTGATCTACAACTGATCAAATATTTATCATTTGGCAGCTCAGTGAAAGGCTCTGGGAATTCTAATGTGTGCTTTACTTATGTTTCATAGCTCTCAAAACACCTTTCTGGTCTGTTGACCAACAGAGACTAGGATTGTGGCTGTCACTGCTGAGAACTGGTTAAGCGAATAAGTGATCAGGAACAGATGAGCAAGCAGAGAAATGCCCACCCATATTTACATAATGATGTGTCTTCTGAAATCTTTATGGGTTTCCATTCATTTGGTCACCCACTAGTAAGGCATCACTGTGCCCCCATTTCCAAATGCAAATAGAGTGTAATTCTACTCTATTAGCCCACATATGACTAACCTGTTCTAACCAAGAGTATAATGAATGGTGAGAAGTGATCTTTCTAGTGGTGAAATATCTATCTCAGGGGTGGTGGTGGGGTCACAATATCTAGAGGGACACACAAGGAGAAAAAATATATGGGACACCTTCCTACCTACATTTGAAGTGCCCTCTCCCATGTCTTTCAAAGATTAACTCCAACTGGAAAAAGGTACACAGAAGAGCTATTAGTATGATTGAGGAGATGGAGACTGAAAAAGCTAGCCTTTGGCCTAGCAACATGAAGACTTAGAAGGGATGTGACGGGTGTCTATACATCCCACATTAGAGGGATAACCACCAGTGAGGAGGAAGTGGTATTTAAGCTGAAGGACAATGCTGGCATAAGAACAAATGTATGGAAACTGGCCTGGATTAAAGTTGAGATGGAAATTAAAAGAAGGTTCCTAACTACTGCAGTAGTGACATTCAGGAGCTGATATTCAGAGGGAGTTGTGGAGGTTCAGTAAGCCAAATTGCTTTTAAGATGAAGCTCGACACATTTGTGACCAGGGTTATATGACACGGTGACTGCAATTAGAAGGGAGTACTTGATGTTCAAGGAGATCCCTCCCAACGTTTTGTTTCAATATGAGATGATATTGCATAAAAATTCAAAGACAATTATTTGTTCATGTGTTCATTTTTTTCTTCTTTCAAACAAAAAGAATACTGCTTTGATTTGGGGGGGGAACATTTGCCCCTCACAACTTTTACCCCTCAAAAAATAGGAGGCAGACTGGTGGAATATGTGAAGAGAGGGGGAGAAAGAGGTTTCCTTCCCATAAAAATAAATGCTACTTTTCTTTCTGAATTTTTGTCAAAAAAGGTTCAACCCAAGTGAATCATTTGGTGTGAACATGTCTGTGTTCACTGGAAGGCTATTTTCTGTTACAG
Organism: Gavialis gangeticus; assembly: GCF_001723915.1. Classification (NCBI taxonomy): domain Eukaryota; kingdom Metazoa; phylum Chordata; order Crocodylia; family Gavialidae; genus Gavialis; species Gavialis gangeticus. The sequence continues at coordinate 16,223,933 of NW_017729004.1, read as the reverse complement.
GAGAAAGTTTTCATGGAAACCTTTAGTTCAGCCCAGTGCTATTCACATTGATCTTTACTGTCACCTGTTGTTATGCTCTCCCCTTTTCCCCCTGATAACTGTTTCATAGAGACCAACCCTAAATAGCTGCTCTCCTGACTCCTTCACCTCTGTAGTAAGTGCTCTTCTCTCTTCACCCCAACCTGTTAACCACAGTTACTGTCTTCTTCCTCTCTTTGGCTGATACCCCTCTCCATCTTCTCCACACACTGCCCAGAGTCTGTTGCCCAGCTTGGCAATGTGAGTCGCCATCCGAGGCGATAGAATCAGTCATGAGTCAGAATTCTTCAACACGTTGTCATTTTATTCAATCAGGCAGCACAGGTTCGTGCCTAACAGGCGAGCAGTCTCACTCCTGCTGGGTCTTTAGCAAGCGTTGAGGTGAAACAGCAAGTCTGCAGGAGACTCATCTGCCACACACAGTGATTTTTTTAACACTCTTTTATACATTGTCTTTATTCACAGCTAGACATTCACGTGTTTCTTGTTTAACTACTACATCCTTATTTCTGCGGTCAAAGTGTCTGCCTGCGGTCATGTTGCTATAGCGATTTCAAAATATTTAGTCAACAAATGTAATCACGTGACTTGCTATATTTACTTCGTCAGCAATCATTTTATCAAGCAGCGTTAAATATTGTCCTTAAGCGGGGTTAAATGTCATAGTGCTTTCTCAGGCGTGAAGAGCCTTTGTTCAGCACTAGGCCTCTTCCATAAGCGTTTAGCTGACTAGGCACATTCATTCAGGGTTAGGTGGGTAATTACTGGATCATGCCACGTCAGCCCCATGGTAAACGGTCATGCCAGGACAGCTTGCCTTGCACTAGGCATGTCACATCACTCCCTTCCTCCTGATGAAATGATGCTAGTATCATTGCTTTGTGTCCATTATTATTACCAATGGTTTTTCCATTAACTGATTAGCTTCAAATAGCTGCTTATACTGCCATTGCTGATTCTTTTGATACTTTAAAAAGCAACAGGTAAAACAAATGATTAATATTACAGTTACAGTTATTTTATTCAAAATAAAACCACAAGCTATTCGCAGCTACCATTAATATATCCTCAACTGTTTCTTTAACTAGGCGAATTTTCCGTTCTATCCAAGAGTCTACCGCAGTAAATGCTTTTATTAACATATCATTTAATTCGCCTAGGCTAGGCCACCTATTGACATTCATTTCTATGGTCATAAATGATTTGATAGGGTGGCCTAATCGTCTTTGACTATCTTGCATCCATCCTAAGATCTGTTGTCCAAATTCTGAAGACATCACTCCGTATTGTTCCATTTCTTTAATTAATAAACGAATGTTGCTAGCTGTGTACGGAGTTAAGTCAGTTCAGTAATATAATGTGATATCTTGTCTCTGGCAACTTACAGGGATGGGTTGGAACCCATCTACAATCATGGCAGGAAGCTTCCAACATCCTCCATAAGCATAGATTTTGCCTGCATATAGTATACCAAATTTAGGCCCTAAACACACACTGTCCATATCACAATTGACATGCATTCCTGTGTGTTTTTGAGTTAAAGTTGAAGGTGGACATTCCATGAGGTTGGCTATTTGGAATGCTCCATTGAATTCATTAAGTCCAATCAGATTTGGGGCACACAATTTTTCATATAGTTGGGAATCATTATAATTTTGGGGGTTTTTGTACAATATACCCAGTATCCAATGTGAAATTATCAAAAGCTGCTTTTTTCCTGGTTACCCGAGCATTAGGGATGATGCATTGGGCAGTTCCTTTTATTTCCTCGCAGGTAGTGGAATTCAGTATCCACCATTGTTCTACATTTTTACAATAGGGTCAATATTTCTGTTGCAAGGGTTGTTCTCCCACTAGCTTTTTTGTAATAATTGAACCACAGCCTATTCCTTTCGGGTCTACTGCTTGATCTAAAATGAAGTTTCTTACTTTATCGCATGAAATATTTTGTAATCCTAATGATAGTTTTAGAAACCCGTCGCCTGTTTTCTTAGCATGGTCAGCTAAGATTTTTCCTAAATTATCGTTTACATAGCCAATTGTTTTAAATACTTGGGTCATGATTTGTTTTGAATTTTGCCATGCTAAGTCTCGTCTCCTACGAGTATTGTGTCCTGTCACCTGATTTTTGATTTTGAGATTAGTACCAGTTTTAAGTCTTATTTTTACATCCCAAGTAGCAGCACTTAAACTCACTGGAATTATTTTTTCAAAGGTTTCATTAGCTGGCTGTGGAGTTTTTGCATTAACAACATGTAACGAACAATGAGGGTTGCACACTTTGATTGTGTAATAAGTTGAATTATTTAAATCAAGAATTACAAAGGACTCATTTTCGGACTGATCAGGACTTCCCTTAATCAGGACTATGTCTGGTCCTTGTTTTCCATAAATAGGTACATTACATGTATGCCAGAGCAAATCCTGAGTGTAGAGAAGATCACACTCTACATCTTCAGTTACAAAATTAGTACAATTCTTGGGTATCCTGCTCCCTGCAGGACCAATAGGGTGGTATTTCATCCCTACATAACCACTGTTTTTTATGACAAAATGTCCAAATGAACAGTCTGGATCCCATCCAGTTCTGGGATTGCTGTGTGCTGACATACTTAAAGCTCCAGGAATTGTGCCTGTTTTGTTGGCATACATAGATAAGTTTCACGGTAGAAAAGTAATATGTAACCCATATGCTGGGTCAGTTTTTCCATACCAAGCTAAACAACATATAGTTTTATTTAGTACAAGACTTTCATTTGTACAATAATCCGGATTCCAAAAAGAATAGCCTCCATAGCATGGATTGTTTTTGGCAGCAGTGCCATTGTTCGTGTGTAAAACTCTGGTATCATTTTCTCCATTCACAGTGTCATTAAGCAATAATTTCCATTCATAAAATGTATGATTTTCAAACCAATAGGTTAGCTGCAATACATTGTATCCATGAGTTGTTCACAGATTCATGCCAAGAGTCTTTGTAAAGGTTTTTCGACCAATACATACGGGAACAAGAGCCATTGTACCAGTAGATTGAGGTATTTCGTTCAACAGAAGTACCTTTGCATTTTCGCAGTCGCTGGGTGGTGCTGTTATATTGTTTATAATATAACAGATCAGGATCATAACAGTTTATGGTATCTTCAGTAGCAGTAGTCCAATTAGCATATGGTATGCAACCTCCATGCTCTGTCCATATGTCTGCTGTGACACTCACAATCCCAAAGATTAGAAGCAAGATCATGATGTAGTATCGTTTTTTCTCCTATTAAAGCGGCAACATCGAACAGGAACGCAAATTAATTTTCCTGAGTTTAACAGTTCAATCTCTAGCACAGAGGGACTTATCCAAGTTTTAATGATTCCTGGTTCCCTATGTGTGCTTAAATGATATTTGCACCAAACTGTTTCTCCTATATGATTGGTCTGGTTTTTAGTAGGTATATATTTTTCTATGGGTTGTTTTTTAAACCAAAACCCTTGTTTCTTGTTCAACTCTATTATAGTCTGATCCACAAGGTTTACCCATCCTTTATATGTATCTCCTGCTATTTTCTTTTTCAGTAGTCTTTTTATTTTTCCATTTATTCTTTCCACAACTGCATTTCCTGTAGGTTTCCCTGGTACATGTACTACTTGTTGTATAACTGGGCATTGGTGCTGTGTCCATTTATACACTGCTTTATTCACAAAGGCTGGACCTCCGTCTGTCATGATTACTCTAGGTGCTCCCATTGCAGCAATAGCTTTCTTTATAGCTATCACTGTCTTTTTTCCCGATAGATTCCTCTGTGGTACTATAAACACTTTTCTAGTACCTAAATCTACTACACCTAATGCATACGGGTAATCTTTAGCCCCTGACAAGGGTCCTATATGATCCATTTGCCATACTTCATTTGGTTCATACTGTTCTGGGTTATAACTTTGTGATTTATATCTAGGGTTAGTTGCTTGATAGTTATATTTTTTACATTGCTCACATTGATCTACAGTTAGTTTAACTGTTTTTCTTGTAACTCCTACCCCTGCTTCTCTCATCATTTTATATAGTTTGTCAGCTCCTAGATTCATAGATTCATAGATTCATAGATTAAGGGTCGGAAGGGACCTAGTAGATCTTCTAGCCCGACCCCCCACCAGGGCGGGAGAACAACAAAAAAACCCCAAAAAGAGAAACGGGACTCAAATGAGTCCAGCCAGGTAGGCATCCAGCCTCTTCTTAAAGACCCCCAGGGTAGGGGCCAGCACCACTTCCCTTGGAAGTTGGTTCCAGCTCCTAGCCGCCCTAACTGTGAAGTAGTTCTTGCGGATGTCCAATCTATACCTCCTCTCCATCAACTTGTGCCCATTGCTCCTTGTTATGCCAGCGGGCGCTAGGGGAAACAGCGTCTCCCCCAAACCCTTCTGGTCCCCCCTAGTGAGTCTATAGATGACCAAAAGCATAATGCCATCTCATTATTTTCCCAAATTCTGCGGCACTGTTGCTGTCCAACGTGTGTACTTTTGCATTTCTCCATGCCTTTTCTATTTCTACATTAAACAGGTCATTCTTGCCTGTATGACTTAAAAAATTATACACTATTCCTTATGTCTCTTGTAATATTATTACTATATCATCATCATCATCCTGAATTTTATCAGGATTAATCAAGGTCCATAGATTATATTGGCTATCAGTTCCCAGTTCAATCTTGGTGTTTTTATGCAATTCCTTGCAATGTGGTATAGCTAGTTTTAAAGCTAGTCTTTCCTGTTGTTGTGCATTAGTTTTTTCATGTGGATTTGTAACAATTGTTTGGTGACATCTCATACAGATTACCACTGCTTGTGTGGAGGATCCATCAACTAAAATCCAGGGTGAAGTTTTCACTTTTTTAGCTAACATTAATTGCCAGTCCCATAATTTGGTTTTTTCCTTTTTTTGTCCTAAAAAGGAGAATTTTATCTTTTCTGTTTTGAACATTATATCCATCGTTTGGATAGCTAGATTTCCTGTTTTCAGTTTATACATTCGTGGTAAGAGTAATCCCCAATGCTCTGTTTTCATAAGTTGTTCTAATCCTGGTACAGTTGTATATACTTCTATTCCACTGTGATTCAAGTTTAGCCATATTTTGCAGTGCTTAACAAGGATGGCTAGTATCTTTTCTATTTCTGTGTGTTCTTGCTCTACATCAGTAAACAGACCTGAGTTAACCCATACCATTCCATGTGATTGCTTAATTAATCAGTTCCCATGTCTTTCCTTCCCAGGTAGGATATAATTGTAATGCCTCTCCAGAATTAGGATATTTAAGGACTGCTGCCTCATGCTTCAGAAGCCTCAGTAACTCTATTCGGGCTTCATGTATCTTGACTACCTTTTCATTATTATCCCAGTTCATATTTTTCCGTACTCCCCAATTTATAATCTTAGTCTGTTTTCCTATATTAGGTATGAATCCTTTAAACTGATTAACAAAGCCGTTTAGGGCTTGACAGTTTTTCCGACTTTTCACTGGGTTTTCAAATTTCTTTATTTTCTGTAACAACCTATTATTAGGTTGGTAATCATACTGGTTTCAGATTTTTCCAGGCCATTCAATATCTCGTGTTCCTTTCTGAGTTTTTTCCTCAGAAATGACTACTTTAGCCAGTTGCAGGCGTTCTTTTACTTTTGTTGCTATTTGGTCAAGGGCCTCTTGAGATTCTGCTATTAAGACTATGTTATCAATGTATACTAATGCCCCTGGAATTCCTTCCAATATATAATTAATTAGCTGACTAGCCATTGAAGGGCTATTGTGCCATTCCATAGGCAACTTGGTAAATCCATACTGAACCCCTTTCCAGGTAATAGTCATAATCCGGTGAGGATCTTTTAGTGGAATACAATAAAACATACTAGCTATATTCCATACTAGGAAGTGTTTTTCCGCAAGATTTCCACACAAGTTGGCTAACTCTATTTTTTGTAAGTTGCGAGGATTCACTGCTTCTCCACCTCTAAATATTGTATTTTCATTTACTTTTCTTAGGTCTTTCACTGCTCGGGGTTTCCTTCCCGTGGTCACAACAAATAAGGGGCTATTATGTTTGCTGATTTGCAGTCTTAATATTCCTTGTTTCAGTAAACCTTTGATTCATGTATTTACTAACTCATTCCATTGGCTATGGATCCTAAATTGGGCTACAAAAACAGCTTTATTATCATTCAATGGTTCTACTTCAAATGTTTTTAATATTTGCTGAATTCCTTGTTTTAAGGTGTTTTCATGTTGTCTCTGTTGGTGCCGTGTTACTACATTAACTCGGATTCCTCCTAGAGCTCTTATATGATCTATACCTAAGATACAAATGCCTTGGGTATCTAATAAAACTTCAGTCTGTCTTCCTCCTAAATTTCCTTTTAAACGGGGCAATGTTTTATTAATTCCAGTAGCCCCTTGTATCATCTGTGTTCCCACAGTCTTTGCTCCTAAAGCTTTATTGACTAAGGTAACTTCAGCCCCAGTATCAACTAAAAATGGCATAGGTTGTCCTTGCCATTGTAATATTGCATAATGTTTTCTATTATCAAAATCTGGCAATAGTACTTCTTGGGCGGTTTTTATTTCGAAAGCCAGACACTGTTTAGGTGGATTCCCTGCCCTAGTGTCCAGGCTGTCCTATTGTCGAGGTGCTGGCAGTGGTTTTCCTGTTCCTCCCTGCCAACCAGCACTCAGTGGAGCCTGAAGAATTTTCGCAGTATCTCCCCCTTCAAGGGCTGAAGTATCAAATCCATTTTCTCTTAACCATTTCCAAGCTAAACCTCTAGGAGTTGTAGGAATGTCTGGACCTCCTCCTCCTCTACCTCTGCCTGGCCCTTGATTCCAAGGTCCTCTATTATTTCCCCAATTATTATTATTAAATCCACGTCCTCTACCTCTTCCTCCACTATTCCAATTTGGATTTCCTGCCTGGATTGGACTCTGTTGCCATAGCTGAAATGGAGTACTCTTTCGAGTTCTGCTCCGAGTATTATAAGCAGGCCCAGATTGATACCCAGGACTCCATTGCCCTGGGACTGGAACTGGAGCTGACACAGGTGCCAGAGGCGGCATCTGCATCTGTCCTGCTGGAGGTACTATTACTGGAGGGGGTGCATAAGCTTGAGGCATAGCTGAATATCCTGACTCGACTCCTCCTATGGGTGTTCCTGACTTAATGCCTGCCAATTTTCCTGCATCACCCAGTGCAGTCTGCAAATTTTGTGCATTATTATTATTTAAAAACACTGCGGCTTGTGTTAAGGGTCCTGATACTACGGGTAGAATCAAACTCATGCTGGTTACAGTAGCGTTTGTACTGTTCCAAAATTGATTAAAAACTGCAGGCCACTGCTCACCTTGTCTTCTATTGTTTACCCAATTACACAAGCTCGCTGACTGAGCTGCATACCCTAAGTCCTCCATCGTATTTATGGGGCGCTTACAAGGTTCCAGTATTACAGCTCCTTGATCCCCTAATGCCCAAAGAGCCCAAAATTCTAGCTGTATAGACGGTCCTGGCTGTAATCCAGTTGTAGCATGCCATGGAGGCTGTCCTTCTGGTATGTGGATACCTCTGATTCCTCCTAGAATTTTCCCAGCTTCATCTGCCATGAGCATTTCCTCTGACACCCCGTCATTCATGCAATCAGCCATCCACTCGATTATCGTAGTTCCAGGATGACTCTTAGCCCTCTTTCTAATATCCGAAATCTGTGTCTGTGTGAAATTTTCTAATGTGGTTGAGGTGACAGTGCGTGCAGGGTTATTGCCCTGAGCTGGTATGTGCTCTACTTTCTGTTTAACAGTTGGGTAGATCCCCTTAGGCACATCACTATCTGTGGTTTTACTTTGATGGGTTTCATTATAAGGTGGCGGTGGTGCTGTGGGTGCATTCGGATGTGTAATCACAGCTGGTCTGTTTTCTGACTCATATTTGTCTTTCCACATCTTTATGGCCTCCCTATACTGATTACACTGCTTGCCCTGATTCCAAATATTTCTATCCTGCCATGCTTTTAAATCTACCAAGCGCAATAGCATGTTCATGCAAAGTTTACTAAATAGGTTCTTATGAGCCCGGTATTCTGTTTTCTTTTTATCATCTTTTTTACTAACCAACTCTTGACCTTCTTTAGAGGCATCTTTAACTGCCTCCATAAGCAGTCCCTAAAAAAACGTCATAAGCAGGACCATTAAGCTTATTTAATTCTTTATCATCTCCCCCTGCTGCCTGCCAAAGATTAACAAGTAATCCCCTATTGGACCTTGCTTGTAGCATAAAATCAGTACTAAAGGCAATATATTCAATTTTCTTTACCCAGGGAATATGTCGCCTAACACTGTTTACTTCTAAAACTTCGTCTGCTTCTAGATTGGGTTCCTCAAAAGGGTTTCTGTCAGGAGCAATACCTATTAATACACAGGAATTAAAACAGCCGTTTTTTCGGCAGCACTCATACCCTTCACTATTTAAAGGCCGTTCTAATGCCCAAGGTCTATTTCCTCCTGGCCCTCCTGTGGCATCATACCAAATGCACTTAACCCTCCATGTTGGTTCCCCTGGTGTTGGAGTGGTGATATGATGACTTACCAGATGTTCTCTTGCTCCTCCTCCATGCTGAAATCCTTGGACCATGTTTTCTCCTTCCGAGCCTCCTGTGGCTCCTTGGCTTTATATTCCGCAGGAGACCATGCTATGACTCGTATACCTCCCGTTTTCCTGAACGGCTGGTATTCTGCCGATGACACCATTCTGTGAGTCCCTGTCCGAGGTAACAGTCAGTCATGAGTCAGACTTCTTCGGCAAATTTCATTTTTATTCAAAAAGCATCACAGGTTCGTGCCTAACAGGCAACCAGTCTCACTCCTGCTAGGTCTTTGGAAAGCAAAACGGTGAAACAGCAAGTCTGCACGAGACTTGTCTGCCACACACAGTGATTTTTCCTGCAGTCTTTTATACTATTTCTTTATTTACAGTCAAATGATCATGTGTCCTTTGTTGAACTATTACTTTCCCATTATGCGGTTAGAGTGTCTGCCCGCGGTTATGTTGCTATAACGATTTCTAAATATCTAGTCAACATTTCAGTTCACGTGACTCTCAATATTTACACTTGTCAGCAATCATTTCATCACAGCTGCTTCAATATTGCTCTTAAGCAAAGGTTAAATGTCATAGTGCTTTTCCAGGCCTGACAAGGCCTTTTTGTTCAGCACTAGGCCTCTTGCATAAGTGTTTTCTTGACTAGGCACATTCATTCAGGGTCAGGTGGGTAATTACTGGATCATGCCACATCAACCCCATGGTAAACGGTCATGCCAGGACAGCTTGCCTTGCACTAGGCATGTCACAGGCAACTTCCCCCTTTACATGCTCCTAAAGTGCACATGTTGTTCCAAGACAGCCTCTTGCAGGTGCTGAAGTCTTCAAAAGAGGAAGAGGAAAAAGCCTGCTTCCACCTGGCAAGGAAAAAGGTGCACCTTTCCAAAACCTCTGAGAACAGGTGTTTTGCCAAGGAACTGTGGGGTGAATTCTGAAGTGCACTTATTCTGGGCTGTATCAAAATTGCATGATCATATCTTAAGTCCTTGTTAGCACCTAGACCAAAGCTTGTCATCTCTAACCTATTACACCATATGAATAAAAATACTCACAGCTCAGCAGATACAATTCTACATTTGCCTCAGCATTGTTAGAAGTCACTGACCAGTTTTATAACATTATTTAACTTTAATAGTGCAGGGCAAGAACCAATGTCACTGTGATGACTCAGTTCATGTCCTTATGGATTAATGACCAGAAAATATAACCTTCTCCTCTAAGACAGCACATGAATCTCACTGCTCAGACCTTCTCACCCCATTCTGTTCCAAACAAAGGCAAATGTGAAACTCTCAACATTGTCAACGTATCCAGAATTGGGCCTATTAAATTCATAAACATAATTAAAGCCATTATGAAACAGGGAACCAGAGGCT
>NW_017729004.1:16202356-16208905 GCF_001723915.1 Gavialis gangeticus | reverse complement strand
CCATTCTGTTCCAAACAAAGGCAAATGTGAAACTCTCAACATTGTCAACGTATCCAGAATTGGGCCTATTAAATTCATAAACATAATTAAAGCCATTATGAAACAGGGAACCAGAGGGTCCTGTTACATGAATAGGGAGATTAAAGCAGAACAGCCCACAGACAGCTGAACCTGGGCTAGCTGCAGGACAGTAAGCAGGTAGGGACTTACAAGTGCTTACTGCAAGGCTAGCTGCCTAGCAATCAGACAGTAGGGCAGAGGCTGAGGGAAGCAGCAAAGGAGTAAATTCAGCCTAGCTGCAGAAACAGCAGTAAGCTGCTCAGTAAGCTGGGAAGACACACCTGTGGCCCATCAGGAGAACACTTAACCAGAAGAGGAGGAGCCCAGGGGATATAAACCTGGGTTCCTGAGGCAGAGGGTAGTGCAACCCTGAGGCAGAGGGAACCCTGCAAGGGAAAGAGCTACTGCCGGATCAGACTGGCAAGGATTGTGAGCCGCAGGCCATGTCATGTACTTCCAGGGCTAAAAGAGCCGGTGAGGGGGGGAGGAGGCTTCTGCCATGGCACGGTGACCTAGGGAGGGCTTTGAGATTTGAGTTTAAAGTAGTTGCTTGTATCTGTGTTGTTTTCATTGTTTTAATTTATATGGGAGGGCCAGGTGGTGGCTGAAGGGGTGGAAAGGAGGCCGCAGGAATGCCTGAGGGGCACACCAGGTTTTGAGCCCTCCAGGGGCAAAGTCAGGGGCAGAAGCTCAGATGGGGTGACAGAGCTAGGCTGTGGCTGCTGAAAGATTTAGACTGAAGCCAAGTGGGCCCAAAGTATGAGTCTACAGCTAGAGTAACCTGTAAGCTTAGGCTAAGAGGGCCAAACCTATACAGAAGAGTAAATGGTGACACAGTGACACCTGCAAGACATGAGTGTGGGTATGGGGGAGGCTGGAGGCCATGACTAACACCCTTAAGATGATTTAGTAATGGAGGGTAAGGCTGGTGCCAGCCAAGCATGAGAAGTAGAAATGAAGACATGAACAGAGGCTCACTTTAGGGCCCTGGGGCAGCCTCCTGAAGGACTGAAATATAGATAAAGACATGGCAGGCGAGACAAACAAGGGAGTTGAGGTGAGGCAGGTGTATCGTGGCCACCAGGCAGCATCACAGCTGCCTTTAAGGAAGGCCTGCAATACCCTGTCCTTTTATTCATCCCATATTGCCAGTCTGCTTAATGTAAAAGGGGTTTCTCTCTGAAACAGCTGCAGGGACAGATGGTCCAGGCAACTAGAATCCTGCCCCAGTCCCCTATAAGTCTATAGTCCACATGAGACCCCCACCAGCAACTGCAGCATAGTGTTGGTTTTCCCTGCAGGGGACAAAAAGATTGGGTAGTGGCCCCTAGAACTATTAATCAGGTCACAAACAATTAATCTGAGTGCTGGGCCCTGGGAATGTTGTATCATCATGAGCAATGTGCATAAGTAATTTCATTTTGCTGTCTTAAAAATCATAGAAAATTAAGGTTGGAAGGGACATCAGGAGGTCACATCTAGTCCAACACCCTGCCAAGCAGGACCATCCCCAACTGGATCATCCCAGCCAAAGCTTTGTCTATGTGGGTCTTAAACGCTTCCAAGGATGGAGATTGCACGACCTCTCTGGGTAACCTGTTCCAGTGTTTTATTACCCTCCTAGAGAGAAAATTCTTCCTAATATCTAACCTAAATTTAACACTTACCACCACTGAGAACAGTCCAGCTCCATCCTCTTTTAAAACCCCTTCAGGTAGTTTAAGGCTGCTATTAAATCCCCTTTTGGTCTAGAGAAGAAGAGACCAAATAAACCCAGTTCCCTCAGTCTTTCCTCAGAAGTCATGTGCCCCAGCCCCCTCACCGTTTTTGTTGCCCTCCACTGGACCTTCTTCAATTTGTCCACATGCTTTCTGTAGTGGGGGGCCCAAACCTGGACACAGTATTGCAGATGTGGCCTCACCAGTGCTGAATAGAGGGGAATAATCAATTCCCTGGACCTACAGGCACCACACTGACCAATGCAGCCCTGTATGCTGGTACCTTCTTTGCAACAAGTACACGCTGCTGGCTCATTCAGCTTATTGTGCACTGTAACCCCCAGGTCCTTTTTTGCAGAGCTTCTGCCCAGCCAGTCAGCCCCCAGCCAGTACCAGTGAATAGGACTGTTCTGTCCCAAGCGCAGGACTTTGCACTTGTCCTTACTGAATCTCATGAGATTAGATTTCTTCTCCTAGTATTACTCTCTGATGCAGGTAGCTGAAGGCTTGCCCTGATTGGGTAATGGAATAACTGTGCTTTTAAGAGCAGTATCCACTACTGAGGTGCCTTCCCAAGCAGGGTGAAGTCCTGAGGGTTACCTCAGGCATGTAATTTTGGACATGAGATCCATTCACCCAGTCCCAGGGGTTCTCCACCTGGTTCTGTCAACACTTTGCATTCTTTTGTTTTGCCATAACTAGGCCACACAAGGTGAGAAGCTGCAGGTCAGTCAGCTTCATTTCTAGGGCAGCCTGATACTGCTCCCCCTTGCAACAGTAGAAGCATTTGCTGTGCTCCTTGCTATCGCACTCAAAGGCACCATAATGTGGATTTCCTGGCACAGTAAAACTTTCTGCTGGAAATTCCAGTCTCTGAAGACTGTATCTGTTAATGCACAGTTCATTTACTTCCTGTATTTTTTGGTACTAGCAAACTGTACAATAGGCTCATCTACTACTCAGTAAGTTCCACGCATTTGCAGACAGTGATGCTTTCCTGCACATTAAATTAGTTTAATGTGTACTAATGTGTCTCATGTAGATGTGTCCAGCGATAGCCTGATTCTGCTCCCATTGAGGTCACTTGAGTTTTACAGTACTGTTTAAGATACTGAGAGGGGGCATCACTGCATTGGGAGCTCCCAAAAAGCATTTTGGTTACGAAGCTTCTGGAGAGCACATGCTGCAGTGCAGCTCCACAACTGTTCAAACAGAGCTCATGTAGGTGTCTACTTCTGTGCACAGTCCCTGTGCCCATATCCTCACACTTATCCCTAGCAGCATCCTCCCAGGTTCTACTTATCTTAAAAGATGGGAGATAAGACAGGATAATGGCATCTTCTCTTTATCACTGGCCTGGAGAGATGGCCTGGGACTGAGGATGACAAGCTGTTTGTGGAAGTCCCTTAAGGCACACCTGTAAGTTACTGGAAAGAAGATACCTTTACTCAGAGAGAAATAAAATGTGAAAGGTTATGTGTTTAGGTATTTGGGACTACTCAATGAGTAAACTAAGGGAAGAATGGAATGGAATTCAAGCCCCAAATTCTGTTTTGATGATTTCAAAGTTTTGCCTATTTAGATAAATCTGCATACTGAATTTAAAGCTGAGACAGCATAGAGCTGCCTGCACATAGTCAGATGGATAAGTGACCTCCCCTGCTCATGTCTGTGCTGGTTTTTGTGCTGTGACTATGTGTTCCTTCCCTAGGGGGAAAGTTATCAGTTGAACTGCATGTATTAGTAATCTGAACACCAGAAGCTCAAATCTTTCACAGCACAAATCAGCATTGTCCTAAAACAGCCAGGGAACTGTAACACATCCTGCTGCCACATTTTGATAGAAAACTCCGCATAAAAGCTCCTACCTTTGATAAACATGAATTAATAAATCCCAATTCTTTTTAAGATCTTGGAATCGAACACATTAATATCTGGAAGCTTATTACTCAACACAAGGAAGCATAAATTGGTAGAGCAGTGATCCCTAACTTTCACCAGCCCAAGGATAACAATCCTGAGAAAGCAACATGCTGCAGGCAACCTCAGATTTTGCTATCTCTTCTGTCCAGCTGGACAGTAAAAGAAGGTATCTTAGTTTTACCTTGTGGCTGTACAATGTTGGAGGGTTTCATAGGCAACATGCCTGTTAGTCTGGGGTTGCCTGCATAGTGTTTCTTATTATCTTGTTTATACCCTGTTTACTGTCTTCAACCAGAAGAACAAGAGCAAACACCAAACTAGCTCAAGTTGGTTACCTAGATATGGCATTAATTGCCTAAATGGCCTGATTTTCAAAAGGACCCAACTTCAGGCATTCCAGTTTGAAATTTTAGCCCTCATTTTAAACTTCCATTTGCAGGCACAGACAAGAGGCCAAGACCCCTGAAGTCCGCTTAGGCCTTGGTTATTGCTAAGCTATTTTACACAGACACTGCTTCAAAATTGTAATGATGAACAGTAGCACAAAACCCAGAGACAGGCAGATGAACAGTATTGAATTCATCAGCAGGTTGGTAGCTCTATCAGATATTCATTTATAATGCAAGATTAATATATTTTGTCCTCTTCAGAAGTGCTGCAAATACACAGAATGAGTTCTCTCATTAATTATTATTACAATGTTGGATGTGTCTTGCTTGGGCAAAAACCCTTGGAAGAAACACTTTTCATGTCACTTTCAAAAGGATGCCATTTCCTCGTCGGGGAAAATTACTTCCTAGGTTTTGTTACGAAGGAAAAATAGATTCCTTTGTGCAGGTTGGTGAGTCAAACGAAGCCTTTCCTCTTTGCTGCCTGCTCTTAGAATTCTGGGTATCTATTTATTAAATCTAGTTCTGCCTTACTTCAGTCACAGAAGGGGATCTCTAACAAATCCAAGCTGAACACATAGTTAAGATAAGTATAAAAAGACCAGCCCTGATTCTGATCTTACCTATGGCAGCGTCAATTCTAACCAACTTCACTGCACTCGGCAGCGTTAACTGAGATTAGCCACTTGCTGTGTAACTGGTGCCTCTCCTTGTAGGGAGCAACAAAGCTGGTGTTGAACACCTGTGACTGATAACACTGTCTGCTTCTTGAAATTACCGAGCCACAGTCCCAGGGCCCTACCCTGCCAGCAATGTCCTGTCCTTCCTTAACAAAGTTTCTGCCATGCAAGTAGCATTTTAAAGCTCAGGGATAAACAGGAAAGTTCGGTGTAAACTTTCATGGCTCTATTACCTACTATGCAACTACAACAGTCTGCTACTAAGATAGGAATCTGCCAGAGGACTATCCCACTGTATAATATATATCAAGGGTATCAAAGATATGGCCTGCAAGCCATCTCTGGCCTGTGGAGCTGTACGATTCAGCTTGTGGGTCTCAGACCAACTGCATGTGCCACGTATGGGACACATCACTATAGCACTTGCTGCATGCTGTGCATGGACCTGGCAGCTCAGGTGCTTCCCATAGCACAGAGGGCCAGTTTGGGGTGTTCATTTCATGCAGCACCCCATCAGATTGACCCAGTATGCTGGCTTCTGGGCTCACCCAGATCAGGTCCACAGACCTGATGCACCAGCGCTAACATGTAGGGCATTTCATATAGTATGTACCCCCACCAGATCCACACACAAGCCCTGGACTTGTGGCACCTACTGCACACAGAGTGCATGGCTGGTCCAGGACAGGCACTGCATGAGGTGCCCACACTGGACTGGCCCTGTGCTCTGGCTCTGGTACATGGGGCCAGGCTGTAGACCTGATCTGGCCTTTAGCCATTCTGGCCTGCAGACCTGGATGAGTTTGACACTCCTGATATACATTAAAGATCATCTCAATCTGACAGTTTTGGATGTTAGGAGAGCCCAGGATTCAGGGATTTGTGGGTGTGGACTCTCCAGGTCATATGGCCTAAAGTGGTGGTTCCCAATCTTGCATTGCGACCCAAATGAGGGTCATGGGGACATTGCCGGTAGTGCCGCACACAAAGGACAAGCCACGCCGTGTGCCGGGAGCTTCCCCACCCCCGGGCGGTCGCTGCACTCCGCTCCCAGCAGCGGGTCATGGCAAAAAAGGGTTGGGAACCACTGGCCTAAAGGAAGGAACTATTTGTGAAATATGAACCCAGCTTTGGGTTCTGAAAACTCCCAGAACTTCACTAGGTTCACTGTATTCTCTAGGTTTAAATTACAAAAAGGGAGATTTAGTTTAGATATTAGGAAGAGATTTCTCAATCTGGAGGTACCTAAACACTGGAACAGATTTGCCTAGAGAGACTGTCCAATCTCCATTATTGAAAACTTAAGTGTAGGTTAGACAAATATGTCTGGAATAGTTTAATCAGAGACAATGCCTTGAGTAGGGGGATTGGACTAGATTGAGGTGGGCAATTATTTTGGCTGGAGGGCCACTGAATGAGTTTTGATAAGCTGTTGAGGGCCACAAGGGTAGCCCCTCCCCTTGATGGGTGCTCCTCCCCCTAGTCGTCATCTTGAGGTCAGAAGTCCTGCCCCTAGCCCCTGACCTTTGCCACCAGAAGTACTCCTTTTTTTTGGAGGGGGGCACCTTGGAACTGGAAAAAAAACAAATCATATGCTGAAAGTGAAATATCTGCTAAAACGTATTTTAATTTTATTTCAAAAAATGTTTTTGTCCTTATTTATGTGTTTGCATAGTGTACATAGGTGTGTGTATGGGATTTGTGTGGGGGTGTGGCTGTGTGTATGGGGGTGTAGGGTATGTTGGACGGTGTGGAGGTGTGTATGTGTGGGGGTGTTGT
>NW_017729004.1:16189693-16202044 GCF_001723915.1 Gavialis gangeticus | reverse complement strand
GGGGTGTGTTGGGGGGGGGGTGTGGGGGGGGGTGGGCAGGGCGTGGACATGTGGGGTGTGAGGGAAGGTGAAGGGTGGGTGGTGTGGGGACCCCCCCACATGCCCTCTCCCATGGTGCAGCAGCAGCAACAGCAGCAGGTAGCAGGCCCTTGGGGTGCTCATGGCCCGTGCAGGTGCAGCTGCCTGGCAGCACATGGCTCCAGCCAGTTCTGGGAGATGCATGTGGTGGCAAGGAGTGGAGCCAGGCCGGCCTACCTGTATCATGCGGGGCTACCTATGGCTCACATGCAGATCCTGGGACTCGTTTGCCACCAGGAGAAACCCTGTGCAATGGAGCCAGCAGCCTGGCCTGCTGTCCACCACCACGTGCAGCTCCTGGGACTCCACCAGGAAACAGGGAGAGGGGCTCCCTGCCCCTTACAGCTGTGTCCCGAGAGCTCCACATGGTGGCAGGGATCAGGGAAGGCAGCTGGCTCCATTGTATAGGGCATCCCCCTGGTTGCACATGAATACTGGGAGCTGCATGTGAGTCACGGGAAGACCCGTGCGATGGAACCAGGCTGACCCGGGCACCAAGCTCCCTCCAGCCTGCCGGACGCAAGCCCCAATCTCAGGGCTCTGTGCCCCCGCTAGCCCCAGCCCCACGGTCCGCACTCCTGCCCAGCTGCAGCTTCCCCTTGTCTGCCACTGCTTCCCTACTTGCTGCCTGGAGCAAGCAGTGCAGCAGGGACATGAGGAGGAGCTGCTGGAGGATTGAGGAGCGGAGCAGGTTCCCCAGCAGCTGCTGCAGTGACAGCAGTGGCCCCACCTGAAAGCTGTGCATGTTGGCCAGGGCTGGGGTCATCCCACACATGAGGGTGGAAGTAAAGTGCACAGGCTGAGAGGGTTACAATTAATTGGTGGGCACCAGCGGGCCAGATGAAATTGCCTGGCAGGCTGAATCCAGCTCACAGGCTGTATTTTGCCCGCCCTTGGACCAGATGCTCTCTCAAAGTCCCCTTCATGCTGATTTTTCTCTGTCTCTATACTTTTCTCCTCTAGTATTGATTTGGGCAAGTCACTTAATAAGTATGAGCTTCAGTTCCCTTACCTCTGTAATGGGAAGAATAATGCCTACCCTCCCTAATAAAGCACAGAGAAATTTGTGGTGGTTAGGTGCCATACAAATGCTGGATTATTATTAAATGCTATGTAGTAGGACAATCCTCTCAGGCAACTGAAGTGCAAGAAAAATGGGTATTATCACTTCACTAAAATCTTTACTGGCATGTATTTTCTTCACACACACCAGCCCTTTGAACAGCTTTTCACTTTGAATCCAGGCTCCCTAACAATTAATCAATATTTAACCCTGGCCTACTCAATTATTCATCTAAGCAACAGTCCCATGTCAACAGCAATAAAAAGCCCCAGAAAAATGCAAGAGCAAGGTAGCCATTCAAAACCCTCACAAAAATCAAGAAGAAGAAAAAAAGGAGGGGAAAAAGGTGAATCAACAGTAAACAGTACCCTGTAGAGTAAAAATTAAGGTCATGAAGAAATATGTATACAACATTTTTGTGAAAAGGACTGTTGCAGTTAGTCAACTGTGCAATTCCACTGTCTTCAAATTATGCACTTAGTCACAGTTACTAAAATTGTACAGTCCTTCTGAAGGCTAATGGGGTTGCACAGGGCATAGGAGACCTAAGGACTCTTATTACTGGTGGTGATGCATGAGGGGAAAAAAAGAAAAAAAAACAACTTGACTTTCAGATCCAAGGCTGAGCTTACAGAACTTGCTACTGGGAATATACATATATATATCTCCTTCTACTGGGAAGTGAAACAAATTTGAGTAAGAACACAAAGACATGAAACCAAATGGTGCCATTTTACAGTCACTGTTTTTTTACAGTAGGATCATAGGAAAGTGGAGCTGGAAAGGACCTCACAAGGTCATTTAGTCCTCTTGAGTCAGAATCCCTGACTACATGGTTCCAGTCAAGCGTTTGTCAAACCTGCTCTTGAAAATTTCCAAGGACGAAGGTCCCCAGTTTCTCTAGGTAATCTGGCCTAATACTTAAGCACACTCATAGGCAGAAAGTTCTTCCTAGTCTCCAACCTAAATTTCTCTGCTGCACCTTGAGTTTATTGCTCCTAGTCCTGTCCCCTGTGGCCAGAGAGAAAAGCCCATCTCCAACCTCTCTAAAATTGCCCTTCAGTTCTTTGAAGACTGTTAGCAAATCCTTCCTCGGTTCTCTTCTCCAGAGACTGAATAACCCTAAATAACTCTTTCAGCCCTTCCTAATGAGTCTTGCTTCTCATTTTAATCATATTTGATGCTCTGCTCTGAGCACTTTCCAATCTATCTACATAGTTCTTGAAGTGTGGGCTCAAACTGGACACAATATTCCAGGTGAGGCTTCTCCAGGGCTGAGTAGAGTGGCAAAATCACAGTCCTTGATTTGCAGC
Source organism: Gavialis gangeticus (assembly GCF_001723915.1). Classification (NCBI taxonomy): domain Eukaryota; kingdom Metazoa; phylum Chordata; order Crocodylia; family Gavialidae; genus Gavialis; species Gavialis gangeticus. Next base: position 16,199,590 of record NW_017729004.1, on the reverse strand, counting down.
TGACACTCCTATTAATGCAGCCCAGTATGCTGTTGACATTTTTTTTGCAACAAGCATACACCATTGGCTTATATTCAGTTTATGGTCTACTGTAACCCCCAGGTCCTTCTCTGAAGTAATGCAGACTATCCAGTAATTCCCCAGCCTGCATTTGTGCAAGCAATTATTCCATCCAAGTGCAGGACTTCACACTTGCTCTTGTTGAATCTTATCTGGTTGATTGCAGATCATTCTTCCAGTCTACGTAGGTCATTCTGGATTCTCGTCCTGCTCTTCAGAGCATCTGAAAATCCTTTTAACTATGTGTCATCCACAAATATGCTGAGTGTTCACTCAAGCCCATTGTCCAACTCATTACTGAAAATATTAAACATGGACCTAAGGCAGGCCCCTAGAGAACCCCAGCTGATACCTCTTCGCAGCTAGACACTGAAGCACAATGACTGAACCAGTTATGAATCCACCTTACAGTATTTTCATCTGGTCTATATTTCTTAGTTAATGAGAACAGACAGTGTCAAAAGCCTTGCTAAAGTCAAAGTATATCACATCCACTACTCTCCCACCATCCACAGGGCCTGTCACGTTATCATTGAAGGAAATCAGGTTGGTCAGGCATGACTTCCTCTTGGTGAATCCATGCTGGCTCTTCCTGTTCAACAAGGATCCTGGTTTTCACTGATAAAAAATTGAAAATTCTCTAGTAAAAACCCCTAAATCTATAATTAAAATGAAAGGCCCCCCACAACCCTCCCAGTCCTGCTGGTGCCCATCACTCCCCACCCACAGGCCCATAGCCCTTCCAGTGCCCCTCACTCCCTCGCTCCCCACCCCCTGCTGCCTGCCCACTGCAGCCTCGGGTGAGGTGGGGAGGGCTGTTCCCAAGGGGCAGGGGGGACCTGTGCCCCTCACATCTGTGCACAGGATGGGGGCTGTATGCTGCCTGCTGTCGGCTCTCACCTAGCTGCTTTCCCCCAGCACCTCTGCAACCCAGCGTGTGCCCCAGTGCTGCAAAGAACAGTGGGGCTGCACAGAAACCTGCCTGCTGCTGTGAGCTCCACACTGCCCTGGTGAGGCGTCCTCTGCCTGCGTAGCTGCGTTGCGGGGTGGCAGCACAGGGTTGTGCACAGGAGATGTGGGCTGCATGGAGCTCACACCAGCAGGCAGCTTCCCACACAGCTCCGCTGTTCCCTGCAGCGCCGGGTCGCACACACTGGGCTGTGGAGGTGCCAGGGGAGGGCAGCAGGGTGGCAGTGCGAAGCCCCTGCCCTCAGCACAGATCTGGGGGGCACAGGTCCCCCCGGGAGTGCATGCAGCAGAGTGGGGAGCAGTTCCACCCCCCCCGCCTGAGCCTGCAGCAGGCAGCCTGCCCCTCCCCTGCCTCACGTACAGATCTGGGGGGGTGCATATGCCCTTTGCCGGCCCTGGGAGTGTGGGCAGTGGTGGGGAGCCAGTCCCTCCCCCCTGCCCCCAGAGAGCTGCCTGTGGCCCCATCCCATACCCTGCCAAGGTCCTGCAGCCACACATTGTGGCCCCAGGCCCCAAGCTCCCAGCTCGTGGGAAACGGAAAACCCAGATCCCTGCTGAGCAACTTGTTCTCTAGCTGCTTCCCAAAAGATTCCTTGAAGACTGGAAAATGGGAGGAGTGCACTCTAAGCAAGTTTGCAGATGATACCAAGCTGGGGGGGAGTAGTAGATACACTGGAGGGTAGGGCTTGGATTCAGAGTAACCTAGACAAATTCCAGGACTGGACCAAAAGAAATCTCATGAAGTTCAATAAGGACAAGTGCAAAGTCATGCACTTAGGACATAGCAATCCCATACACTAATATAAACTGGGGAAAGGCTACCTAAGCAGCAGTTTTGCAAAAAAGGACCTGGGGTTACAGTGGACAATAAGCTCAGTATGAGCCAACAGTGTGCTCTTGTCATGAAGAAGGCTAACCACATACTGAGCTGCATTAGTAGAAGCATTAACAGTAGACTGAAGGAAGTGATTCTTTCCCAGTGATTAGGCACTGGTGAGGCAACATCCAGAGTACTGTGTCCAATTTTGTGTTCTCCACTATAGAAAGGATCATAGAATCATAGAATCATAGAAGTAGGGTCAGAAGGATGTGGAAAAATTCTTGGGAGAGTCCAGTGGAGGGCAATAAAAATGGTTAATAGGCTGGGGAACATGATTTTGGAGGAGAGGTGAAGGAATTGGGCTTACTTAGTGTAGAGAAAAGAAGGCTGAGGGGAGATTTAATACCAGCCTTCAACTACCTGAAGGAGGGTTCAAAAGAGGATGGAGCTGGACTGTTCTCAGTGGTGGCAGATGACACAACAAGGAGCAATGGTCTTAAGTTGCAGCAAGGGAAATTTAGGTTAGATATTAGGAAAAACTCTTTCACTAGGAGGGTAGTAAATCACTGGAATAGGTTACCCAGAGAGGCTGTAAGATCTTCATCCTTAGAACATTTTTAAGACCCAGCTAGACAAAGCCTTGGCTGGGATGATCTAGTTGGGGATGGTCCTGCCTTGAGCAGGGGCTTGGTCTAGATGATCTCCTGATGTCCTTTTCAATCCTAGTGTTCAATGATTCTATGTTCTGCTTCACAATTTTACCAGGTAACAATGCCAGGCTCACTGGTCTATAGTTCCCCAGATCCTCCTTCTTCCCTTTCTTAAACATGGGCACTCTATTTGCCCTGCAGACTTAAAAGCTTCTAGACCAGGAGTTGGCAACATTTTTGGGCAGAGGGTCAAAAACACCCACAACCTCAACTTGTAAGATGTTAGCATGCCAGGGGCAGATGATGGGGAAACTGCAATGGGCCTGATCCTTGCTATGGCAGCACAGCCACTTCCCTGCCGTCTGCCCTGAGGTATGAATGCCAAGCAAAATGCCTTCATATGCCACACTGGCACATGTGCCAGGAATTGCCTACCCCTGATCTAGATTCTCTAAGTAATCCCCAACCTGCCATTACTTTAGGCTGTTTGTCTCCTTCTCTATCTGTGTTGCTAACTGCATTTGTCATCTGGTATCTACCCCATTAATGTAAACCAGGGGTGGGCAAAATATGGCTTGTGAGCCACATCCAGCCCACAAGGCCATTCTATCTGGCCCGTGGGGCCCCTAAAAAGGTTAGAAAATTAATATTTATCTGTCCTTGGTTCCTGTAAAAAATGATAGGAACCAGGGTCCAGGGGCAGAAGGACCCAGGGGAAGCCCAGTGGGCTCCTGCAACCGCAGGGCCTGCCTGGTCCTGCCCAGCCCCACAGCTGGAAGCCCCAGCAGGGGCTTTGGGCCTGGGACCATGTGGCTTCTCAGTGCACCGGCGCGGGAAACTCGGGAAAGGGTGGGGGGGAAGGGCAGGAGAGGAGCCCAGGGAAAAGTGGCCCCGCCCTTGCCCCATGGCCCATGCTCCCTGCTGCAGTCACTCACAGCCCACGTGGCGCGGTCCTGAGCAGGCACAGGCAGCCCCATGTGGGCTATGAGTGGCTGCAGTGCCGGGCACCAGCCATGGGGCCGCTTTTCCCGCACTCAGCACCAGCTTATAATCCACCCCCACTGCCAGACTGGGCCCCATGACAGCTCTGCATGCAGCAGCTGTGCCCTCCCCCCCCCCTCGCTTGCTGCACCGGGCAGCATTTGCTGCTCCTGCCCACCCGGAGCTCGCACACTGGGCAGTGGTGGAAAGCAGTGCGCGACACAGTGAGCAGGGGGGCTGCAGCTGCTGCCACTGTGCACAGCCTCAATGGGCGAGCTGGCGTGGGGCCCAGGCTGGCAGCACGGGCAGGTTGCAAGCTGGTGCTGAGTACAGGAAAAGTGGTCACTCGCCCTCCCCATGGCCGGCGCCCCGCGCTGCAGCCGCTCACAGCCTGCATGGGGCTGCCTGTGCCTGCTCCGGACAGCCCCGCACAGGCTGCGAACTGCTGCAGCAGCAGAGAGCTTGGGCCACAGGGAAGGGGGGTGGGGAGGGGCTGCTTTTCCACACTCAGCACCACCTGCTGGCGAGCAGGGGGTCGGGGCTGCACGCTGCCCCCTGTCTGTGCCACGGGGCTGGCAGGCACTGGGAGTGAGCGGGAGCGTGAGGCCCACACCAGTGTCATGGGGCCCAGAGCAGGGCGGCAGGAGTACAGGGGTCCTGGCTGGCAGGGGCTCTATGGAGCCGTGCCAGCTCCCCACTCCCTGCTGATGCAGCCGAGCCCAGCTCCACAGACCCCTCCCAGCCTGCGCCCCACTCTGAGCCCTGCTGGTGCTGGCCCAGAGACATTGGTCCCAAGGCATTGGGACATTGGTCCCAAGATGGTGACCTGGGGGCAGGACACCTGTCAAGGGGCAGGGGTACCCATGCAGCCCTCGACAGCTTGCCAAAACTGGGTAAGCAGCCCTCCACCTGAAATAATTGCCCTCCCCTGGTGTAAACTGAAGTAAAAAATGGCATTAAATACTCCAGCCTTCTCTGCATTGTTTGTGACTAGATTGCATTTCGTATTCTATATTTTTGAGATACCTGTAGAATTCCTTTCTGTTGCCTTTTTATGTCCTTGGCTATATGCATCTCAAATTATGCCTTTCTAATTTTCTCCCTGCATGCCCATGTGATACTCTTGTACTCTTCCCTAGTACTATGAACAAGTTTCCACTCTTTGTAGGATTCATTTCTGAGGAAGAGATTGCTGTCTGGCCAGGCTGGCCTCCTGTTGCACATCCTATTCTTCTGTCATATTGAGATAGCTTTCTGCACTCTTTAAAGGTCTTCCTTAATGTACAACCAGCTCTCCTGGTCAACTTTTCCCCTTGGATTTGCTTCCTGGGGGATCCTGCCCACCAGTGTCCAGACTTCGTTAAAGTTTGCTTTTCTAAAGTCCAGTGTTTTTATTCTCCTGCTATACTTCCTTTCTCCTTGTAAGATTTTGAACTTTGTCACCGCATAGTCACTGTCACTCAACCTACCTTACACCCTCACATTCTCAACCAATTCCTCCCTGTTTATGAGCTGCAAATTGAGAAAAGCTTCCCTCTAGTTGGCCTCTCTACCATCTGTATCAAACATTTATTCCCACCAGATTCCAAGATTTCGCTGGACTGCTTCTGCATTTCTGAGTTTCCCTCCCAGCAGATGTCCTGAAAATCAAAGTCTCCCATGAGAACCAGGTCCTGCAATTTGGAAGCTTCAGTTATTTAAAGAAGGCATCATCCACCTCCTTGTCCTGGCTTGGTGACCTGTAGTAGATGCCCATCGTGGCATCCCCCCTACTCTCCCCCCTGACATTTACTCAGAGGCTTTCAACAGACCTTTCACTTCATTCTTCACTTCACAACACCTTTATATACAGGGCAATACCTGCTCCTTTTTTCCCATGTCTATCCTTCCTGAACAAGGCACCCAGTCCATGTCCATACTCCAGTTATGCAAACTATCCCACTATGTCTCCATAGTCCCTATTCTATCATAATTCTGTGATTGTAACAGGACCGCCTGTTCTTCCTGTTTGTTCCCCATGTACTTCTTGCATTTGTATATACACATTTTATATATAAAATATTATATAAACGTATAAATACACATTAAAAGTACAACTACACATTAAAAATTCTCATCCATGGGTTTATTAACCTGGAGGCCACAACATTTATGACCTACAGCCAGATTCAGATGGATCCAACCAATTGACTTGAGAATTGCAACTGTCAAGAATCATTTTGCTGTTGAAATATGAGGCCAGGGTATAGGAGTCCAGCAGGAACTGGGCAGTGCTATTCAGACATCTACATCATTCAGCACCCTGATCTCTAATTAATGGTGCAGGAGTCTCTGCACAATACAACTACAAATAACACTTTGGTCTTTAAATTTTTCATCTTCTAAATGGTTTTCATTTCTAATAAACTTCCTTCCTGATGCTTTTAAATGAAATCCCATTTAGTACTGAATGCTTCTCCTTATATTGATAATAAGAGCTGGGAATATGCTGTCACAGCCACCCCGTGCCAATTACCTTAACTACTTTCTGCAGTCTCATCCTTAGAAGTAGTTGTAGGAATCGCATTACATCTGAGACCTGAAAGGGTTTACTTTTTTAATTAGGCCGATATGTACATAATTATCTTTGGACTCTGCTCCGCTGCAAATACACTAAATACTCTATCGCTTGTTTCTGCAACATTCAATCAAGGTGTCAAACTCCCCCCCACACCTCATCCCAGATCCAACCATGGGGCTTCTCCCAAGCCAGGTCCTTTTTATGCAATGTGTAGTTAACCTGTGGAAATCATTGCTACAGGAGGTGGTAGAGGCAGTTAGCATAGCCATGTTCAAAAAGGGACTAGGCAAATTCATAGATAATAGATCTACTAATATCTGTTGAACAGAATGGTTGGAGATGTTTCCTCTGACATGTCTAAACTAATAACTGTGGATGCCAGACAGGGTAATAAATAGGGGATAGATCTCTCTAGTTAAATTCTCTCCCTCTAGCATCCACTTCTGCCACTGTTGAAGACAGGATCCTGGGCTAATAGACCACTGCTCTGACCCAGTATGGCACTTCTTATATTCTTATCCATACCACGGTGGCTCCTCCTGGGCTGGATCTATGGAGTCAGCAGCAGCTGTGGTGGGCCTGGGTCTGGAACCAATGACGCAGGTCCACATTCAGGCAGTGTTGGTGGCTGGAGATTGGACAGCAGCACAGGTCCGAGAGTGGGCAGCAGCAAGGCATGTGAGGCATGTATCTACACAGCCCTTGTTCACCTCCCTGTGCAAATGTCCATGTCCACTGGGGTCTAGGGACCCTGAATTCTGTAACAGATTACATCCAACTGGCCATGATCCCAACTTCCTGTAGCCCACTGGACCAGAGGGATGACTGGAATCGTTCCACAAGCTGGATCCGGTCCATGGGCCATATGCTTGATACCCCTGCACTAAATCTTTCCCAAATTTTTACCCTATTTGCAAATCATACTGAAAAATTAACCTCCATATTTTTGAAGGAGGGGATGCTTTTCAAGACTCTTCCTGTAAGGGTAGTAAGTTTTATGGTCACTTTTTGGTAACACTGGCCTCCCAGGGAGACATCATTTTTTTTACACCATCATGAAAAGGTCAAAGTCTCCTTGAACTCATGGACATTTGGTTTCTTTTAGCATCCCTAAATCACTCATCTTCAATTTTGACCTTATTATTGGAAAAAAGTCGTGCCAGCCTTACCTCCTGCTTTGTGCAGGGGGTTGGACTAGATGACCTCCTGAGGTCCCTTCCAACCCTAATTTTCTAGGATTCTCTGATTCATTGAGGCACTAAGTTCTCACCAGTGCTACATAAGCATCTATGGACTACACCTGGACCCAGCTGGGTTTTACAAGAGCCTCTTAAATTGCACAGGGTCTTGCATTGAGATCCACACAGATGTTTGCGCACCAATATGCCTAAGCAGATCTGAACCTTGGCCTATATATGCAAATGATCAAAGACAAGCCATATTCTTTGGTGATATTTTTTTATGAGATACAAAATAAGGCTGCTTTATTATGAAAGTTAAATATCATTTGTCTTTTTACAAATCACAGTGCTAGTCTAAACAGACCAGTTAGGAAGTGGATTGCTTCTAAAGGCTGTGGATTCCCAGCGGCAGAATCATTACATTTTCCAAAATACTTATCATAATTATGTTTTGTTCAGAGATTAGTTGAGTTATCCTCTTGGGATCAATTATGACTCATCCAAAAGCCAGAAGCAAAAGTTCTTCAGTAAAATCCTATTGGAATGGATACCAGCTGCTTGCAACAATAAAGTATTTTCCCCCTCCACAATTTAATGTGCTACTGAAGTTATTAAAATGTTGCTCTTGGTCATTTTTCAACATTCTGCAGAAACTGCTTCAAGGTCATTATGCCTGACAAATAGAGAATAGGATATGCAAAAACAATTTCTCGAGGTGCTTTTAACCAGGTGCAGTTTATTTAATAAGATCATGTGGCCTACTTCAGAGGAATTAGCCATGTTTGTACTAAAGGTAGCAATAGGTTATAGCATTAGAATGGAAGAGCAGAAAAATTCAGAGGGCCAAATTCTGACTGGCTATGGATCTATAGAGGAAGCTGTAGGCATAAAAGTTTCCAACTCAACCCAGCCCCCATGCCAGATCCCAGGTGCAAGGGCCCATCTAGGGCCAGATCAGTGGGGCTGCTGCATTTTGGCAGCAGTGTGGGTCTGGGGCTGTGTGGCTGGCTGGAGATTCACAGAGCGCAGAGCTAGGAGCTTGTGGTGGCACAAGCTCTAGCCTAAGGTGGCTCTGCACCATTATAGGTCCTCAGCTCTGTGCAGCTGCCTGGCTAGAGCTCTGCACCACCACGTGACCTTGGCTCAGCACTACCACACACTCCAGGCACTGCTGCCCAACCAGTTCAGTGCTGCTGCCCAAATGTGGCTCTATGTCACTGCTCAGTGGCATAGAGCTCTGGCCCCTGGCAGTGCCAGGGATGTGTAGCAGTGCAGAGCCAAGGGCATGCAATTCCATATCCAGGATTAGGCACTAAGTGCAAATGCAGACTGGCTTCCTAAGACACCCCTGATTTAAGCATTGCAGCAGCAAGTAGCAAACTACAAAAACCCTCGTGCTGAGCTGGGAGTGAGTGACCTGGGATACCCCAAATGAAATGGGGAACGCAGCAGTGTGTCTGGACTCAAACCCCTCATCATATCATAGATGCCTGGTATGGGCTTCTGTCTACTCAGGGCTTGTCTACACTGTGCAGTAGCTGGTCCTAGTGAGGACAGGCTGAGTGTACTCCTCCCATGCCCTGTTCATTCAAGTCTGCAGGCATGCTCCAGATCTAGAACTTTGCCCATAAGGACTCTGTGGGTTTGTCCTCTCCACTGTTGAGATTTGGCCAGTGTACAGCAAAGAATTCAAGATACATGGAGGCAAACAGAACAGGCACAAAGAAATCTGACTCTGAGTCCTAGCGGTTATGGCATTCAGCTGGAAGGAAGGACTCTTCGAATCTTGGGTTCCAGTCCCTACTGCCAGGAGTATTTCTGCTTCACCCACTGTCTGTCTAATGTAAAATGCACAAACTGCTTTGGGAGTAGGGACCATACCCAAGGGCTAGGGACAGAAGTTACACATAAACCAGTTTAAGTGATCAGAAACTAGTTTAAACCTGCAACAGAACAGAAGTTGTCTGCTCATAAACCAGTTTCAAGATGACCAAAGCTAGTTTAAGATAAACCTGGTTGAATGTAGCATCAGGCTTAACTGATTTAGGTTAAACCAGTTTATGGAACTTCTGTCCCAGACCCCTTCCTGGTTCAAGTTAAATCACTGTCCCCCAGCATCCCAGGATGCTTTGCAGCCCTGGGCTCTGCTGTGCTGTCTGCTCGAGCAGAGCAGGGTTAGCCCCGCCCCTCTGCTCTCTAGCCAGAGCAGTGGGGACTGGATGACAAGGGGGTGGGAGTGGAAAACCTGGCTAGGGATGCAACCTGGTCTGCATGGAAAAGGCAGAGCAGCCCCTGCCACACTTTTCCCTGCCGAAGTGGAGGGGGCAGAGGTGTGGGACTGCAGGCTCAGGTGGAGGGGATGGAGGGGAATTAAACCCCCCTTCCTCCTCTCTCCCACCAGCACAGGACACCTGTTGGAGTCTGCCTCACTTTCCCCCCTGCTTGCAGCCCAAGCAGCAGGGGGCATGGCTAGCTGGTGGCCTGGGCAGCACCCTAGGCAAAGGCAGGGGGAGGGAGGAGGATTAAACTCCCCTGCCTCCCCTCTCCCACTGACATGGGACCCCAAATGGGGTCTGCTCGGCATTTCCCCCCTGCTCACTACTAAGTTTAATCCCTCTCCCCGCCCCCCCCACCCAAACACCCGCCCACGGACACCGTGGACCGTGGATGAACCTG
>NW_017729004.1:16189310-16189682 GCF_001723915.1 Gavialis gangeticus | reverse complement strand
GAGATGCTGCCCAGGATGCTAGCTGGCCACACCCCTACCACCTGGGGAAAACTGCTACTTCTGTCTGTGCCTAGATATCCAGGTCTATGCAAAGGAAGCTTATCTTGGGACATGAATGCTACCACACTAAAACAGAAGCATCTTGCATTTACTTGCGTTAGTGCCGCAGTTAAACTTCCAGTAGGTGTTAGCAGTCCCAGTGCCACCACATGCTACACTCATTCCATGTGACTCTTCCCTCCGTGGGTAGATGTCATGTATGTGCAGAGGTCCAGGTGAATATTAAAACCTTGGCTAACAGCTAGATTTTAGCTCACTTCAATGGTCTGTTTTAATGCTCCTGTTTTAAGAATATATTTTTGCCCTGAAATG
>NW_017729004.1:16182286-16184310 GCF_001723915.1 Gavialis gangeticus | reverse complement strand
AGGTCCAGGTGAATATTAAAACCTTGGCTAACAGCTAGATTTTAGCTCACTTCAATGGTCTGTTTTAATGCTCCTGTTTTAAGAATATATTTTTGCCCTGAAATGGTGAAGCCTCTACTTCAGTGCTTCCCAAATTGTTCCTCAGCGTGACCCCATTATAGCCTAATTTCCTCAACGTGACCCCTCACTCCCAACCCACAGCCCACAACCCCTGTGACTGCATCTGCTGATTGCTGCAACCCCATTTAGTCATGACCCACAGTTTGGGAACCACTGCTCTACTTAGACAAGAGAATAGTTCAACCTCCTTAACCTTCAATTTTGGGGGGTTTTCTGGGATTACCAACAATAATGTAACCAACCAATTGCAATCTAGATCCCCTTGGGGTTGGGCTGAGACCTCCAGCAAATTTCCCACACAGGAGAAAACCTTTATCAGTCCTCAAACCATTATTACTTGTCTGTAACTGGCTTTATGAGATCTCGGAGAGTATTCTCATTTGCACTAGAAAACTTGATGAAACGACTTTTAGGATACAGGTGCCTTGCTCCTTCAATATGCTAAAATGCATAAAGTGTAAAAGAAGTGCATCGGGAAATGGTCCTTCTCTGCACAGAATGCTTCTCCTTGGAGAAAGAAATGAAAAACTGCCTGCAATTCTCAACAGTTAGTTCTGTCTGTTACAAAATGTGCTTTTCCAGATTAAAATTACCATGGTGTCTTATTCATTGTGACAAATCTACTTATCCATATCAATAAAACTGCCTTTGTGAAGGAAAAGATTTTGGTGGGCAATTTCTTTTGTCATTTCCTTGCACCAGAAAATGGTTTACCTATCAACTCTTCTTGCAAATACCATAAGTCAATCAGCATTAAGGGTAAATCAATGGCATGAACCAAACAGGTCGATCACAGATGCCGCAATTAATTTAGCTCAATAGACTTTTCAGGGTATCGTTTGCCTAACAAGCAGCAAACAAGGACAGTGACATCAATAGCCTTTCAGGGTTAGGATGACCTATGATAAGAGATAATTGGAAGTAATTATAAATATTAGATTTTAGAGTTTACAACGATTGAAGCAGAGAAGAGATTGATTATTCCTGTGAAAAGTCATTTCTTAAATAGCTGAAGAGCACTGTATGCACACAAGAAAAATATCTTATTTCAGTTATTCTGGATTCAAGCACAGAGGTTGAGAGACAATATGTGTATGTGCGTTTAGTCAGTTTTACCAGCAAAAAAGGAGTGCCACCTTATCTTAAATCCGATCCCATCACCCATTTCCATGGCATCTAAGGACCCAGTCCTGTAACTGGTTCTGTCCTGGCAGATTCCTGCAGCCTCCTGGAAGCTTCTTTGATTCAATGGGCTCCTTATGGGTATAGGGCTCTGTTCACACAGTCAATAGCAGTAGCAGAGGAAATGCACTGGTGGGAGTTATGATTATACAGTGCATGTCAAATTCTGAAAACCCCAAATCCTTACATGAGTTCAGTCAAACACCTAGATGAAGACACTGACAGCTCTGTTTCACAGAACTGAATCTGTAGCTTCCACAGAGGTGTACGTGAGTACCTACTTCCTACTGAGCAGCCAAAAGCATCAGCATTTCCAAAGCGCCTTCACAACCATATGGAGGGATCTTGAGAGCCTAATGCAATGAAAGCGCTTGCACCTGAAGCAGGATTTAAGCTAGCTTTAAGCTCTTAAATTCAACACTGCATTCCAACTCCCCACTTCCCCTCCCCACAAAAATCCCTACTCATTTGCTTAACCCTGGAGCATGTCCTTTTTGATCAGAAAGCACAGGAGCTGATAGTGGGGGTGCCCACAGTCTGTACAAGAACTTAGGGGTCATACTATTCTCTCCATGGGTAGGGAAGAGGCAAGAGAGACAGTCTGGCCCTGCGGGGTGCAGGAAGCAGAGTTCCAGGGAGAAGCAGGGCCTGGCAGGACAAGGAGGAAGGACTCCAGGCTGCAGAGAACCTGCAGGAAGCCCCTGCCCCACCAGGCAGCCCGA
>NW_017729004.1:16179526-16182275 GCF_001723915.1 Gavialis gangeticus | reverse complement strand
GGTAAGTATTTTGGTGCCTTGCATGGTAGTTTTGCCAAGGTGTGGTGTTAGCCCCAGGATGGGGAACCTTTTGTTTGAGAACAGATGCTCATATCTTTCGTTGTGTTTAAATACTGGAGGACTGGACTGTGGCTGTAGGGGCAGAGGAGGCCACTGAGAAGGGTACCAAGGGCACCCCAAGTTCCAGACCCATTGAAGTGTCTAGGGCTGCTGTTAGCATACAGACTGTGGTGTCTGACCACAAAGACTGGGGGCACAAGCCCAGAGCCCATGAGGGTGAGACCAGGGGCTGAGGGGCCCAGAGCCCATAAAGACGAGACTGGAGCTTGGGCCCAGGAACCTATGGTCCTGAGAGGCAGAGAGGCCCAGCCAAGGTTAAGTGGGCCAAGGCCAGGGGGGACTCAGCTCAGACAAGGGCCTAACACCCCAACCCCCCTGCCCTCTAGGGACAGCTTCCCTGTTCAATCATAATATCCAGGTGTGGCAGAGGAGACAACAGGGTGGAAACCTGAGAGGCCATAAGGGGCAAGCAAGTTAGGGTCCAGGTGGCTGATAAGGGGTGACTTTGCTGCCCCAGCACTGGACCTGCTATAGCCCTGTACCCAGCAGAGGGGTTGGCATGGGGAGCACACTGCATGTCCAGCCCCATGGACCAGCCCTGCGTTCTGGCTCTACGACCATCTCAGACCGGGCCATGGTGGAGCCAGCATGCAGAGCCAGTGCACACCCTGTGCAGCACCCACAAAGTGGCTCTGGGGCTCGTTGTGCATGAGGCATGCGGGACTTGCAGAGGCTTCATACTGCATGTGGTGTGTGGCTTGGACTCGGTGCTGCAGGAGGCATAGAGGTCTGAGGTGCGGGCTGCATGCAGTACCGTGGATCAATCCGCTTTGCTGCCTGCAATGCCAGGTCCAGCCCACACACCACAGGGAATTTTCACACATTCACTTTTCATACAATCTCTACTTGGCACCAGTCACTTAGTAAGCATTTTTAACTAGCTGCTCAATGCCAGGCAGTAAAGGCTGGCTTCGATGCCATCACAGAACTAATAAAAGAACAGGAATACAAAAGCCCATCCCCAAATTAGTTTAAAGCTTCTAAGGCACAAACTGTAAGGTTTCCCCCAGAAAAATTACTATCCCGGAACATTAAAATTACCTCATGCCCTACATGAATTGTCTGTTTAATAGAGGGCCACATCCTGATCTTGTTCACTCTGGATTTACATTATATTATTCCGCAGAACTTGTCCTGACTAACATTGGAATAGATCTGGGAAGAAACAGGTTCCCTGCAGAATCACAAGAATTTCCCGGTTCAGGGGATGTACCTGTGCTGACAAAACACATGTAGGAAGCTGAGGAACAATATAGTGGAACAGAAAGGAAAAATAAGTAGGATAATAAAGAATAGTAGGAGGCTATCATGTGCAGTGGTGCATTCACAGTAAGCTAAAAAGGATTGATGTGCCTCCTTGTATAGGTCACTGAGTTAGTTAAGAAATGGCTGCACAAATAGGCAAAGAGAAAGACTGTCAAAAGGCTGTCTAGGCAAGAACGTGCGTCACTGACAGTGACAAACCACAAGAAAACACAAAAAAGAAAAAAAACCCATTAAAGCAGCTCAAGAAGATGAAAAGGGAAATTAGCCAGGCACCAAAGAGCATCCCGTTAGAACAAAATTTGGTTTTAACGACCACTACTTGTAGTCATCATATGGCCTTAATGAACAATTTGTACTTGCCAAAGCCTGCTTCCAAGTACAAGCCACCATGTTTGATGCCCTTTTAATGGTCCACGGGTTTCATTTGTAACAATTCAATTAACAATTGGGCTACAGTTGCTCTAATCATCATCTACTGTTAATATTGTTTCTGCACTGTCAAGTGTTTCACAGTTTGTTAAACTGAATTTTGAAAAACATTTTTTTAGAATCAAAGACATTCTCAGTTTGAAAAGCTTCTGCTGAGGAATGGGCTGGTGAGAAGAACTAGAAGAAAAAAAGAGATGGAACTAGCAATGCCAATGAGGTAATGCAGTAATTATGTCTTTTGAACCTAATTTTTGACTGCAAGGGGTGTATTATGTATACAATCCATAGGAGACAGAGAGAGGGAACTTAAATTTTTATTAATAGCCTTACAGATACTGTGAAAAAGAAAAGCATTGAAATTCTGGCAATCAGCTACACTGTCAGGTGGAACTACAGCACAGCAGGCCCAATTCCTGTTTTCACTCATATAGATTGGGAGCAAGTCAATGGAATTACATTAGTGTAGGAAGAGAATTGGACCTGGTATATAACTGTAATGACCAAGTTTTGGCAAGCATTTCTTAATGCAACACTGTGTGCCTGTATGTGTATGTGTGCGCCGAATATTACTATTTGATATATTTCTTGTATTACTGCCATGTCCGCACTCTCTGTTGAACTTGGCTTCCTCTATAGCGCTAAGCACTAGGGCTATGCAAAGCTTTGGGTGCTGATATGATTCGGAGCAGCTTTGGTTCGATTCAGTGGCTGAATCTCTGAACCTGAATCAAATCAGGGGACCAATTAAAAGGTCTGAATTGATTCAGAAAAGATTCAGAGAGCTTTGGAGATTTGGGCAGTCCCCACTGGCTGCAGCAGGGAGCTGGACCCAGACTCCATGCTGGTAAGTAGGGGGCAGGAGGGGAAGGCAAGAGGAAAGGGGAGGGAGCCATGGGGGGACCCCAGCCAGGCCGCATCCCCTGCCTGTTCCCCC
>NW_017729004.1:16178686-16179324 GCF_001723915.1 Gavialis gangeticus | reverse complement strand
GTCCCCCCTCCCCCAGCTTCCCCGCCTGCCCCAGCTCCTGGTTGTTTAAAAAAAAAGCCCCCATTCACCGGGTGCTGCCAGGTGGGGAGGGTGATCCCCACTGCCCCACACTGCCTGAGGGGCTCTACCATGAGCCCCCTGACCCCCGCCCATGGCTGCCCTGCCTGCCCCAGCTCCCAGCCCTTTAAACAAAATACCAAACCCCTCCCCCAGACTCACCGGCTGTTGCAGCAGCCTTGGGGCTTTGGAGGTCTCATGGAGGAGCCCCCTACATAGCACAGGGCATTGGGGGGCAGTGGGGATCGCCCCCTGCCCCCACCGGGCAGGAGCTGGTGAGTCCTGAGTTTTTTGTTGTTCTTTTTTTAAGGTCCGGGAGCTGGGGTGGGCAGGGCAGCCATGGTGGGGCTGAGAGACAGGGCAGGGGGGCGGGGGGCTCATGGCAGGGCCCCCCCCACATGACATGGAAGAGTGGGGGGAAGCAGGGATCACCCCCTGCTGGGCAGAAGCCAGTGAGTGGAGGCTTTTTTTTTTCAAAGAGCTGGGGTGGGTGGGGCAGCCATTGAGAGTGGGCGGGGATGAGGCCTGTATGATTCAGAGATTCAGCTGATTCGGCAGCAGCCAAATCTCCGAATCAGATT
>NW_017729004.1:16176912-16178094 GCF_001723915.1 Gavialis gangeticus | reverse complement strand
ACAAGAAAACACAAAAAAGAAAAAAAACCCATTAAAGCAGCTCAAGAAGATGAAAAGGGAAATTAGCCAGGCACCAAAGAGCATCCCGTTAGAACAAAATTTGGTTTTAACGACCACTACTTGTAGTCATCATATGGCCTTAATGAACAATTTGTACTTGCCAAAGCCTGCTTCCAAGTACAAGCCACCATGTTTGATGCCCTTTTAATGGTCCACGGGTTTCATTTGTAACAATTCAATTAACAATTGGGCTACAGTTGCTCTAATCATCATCTACTGTTAATATTGTTTCTGCACTGTCAAGTGTTTCACAGTTTGTTAAACTGAATTTTGAACAACATTTTTTTAGAATCAAAGACATTCTCAGTTTGAAAAGCTTCTGCTGAGGAATGGGCTGGTGAGAAGAACTAGAAGAAAAAAAGAGATGGAACTAGCAATGCCAATGAGGTAATGCAGTAATTATGTCTTTTGAACCTAATTTTTGACTGCAAGGGGTGTATTATGTATACAATCCATAGGAGACAGAGAGAGGGAACTTAAATTTTTATTAATAGCCTTACAGATACTGTGAAAAAGAAAAGCATTGAAATTCTGGCAATCAGCTACACTGTCAGGTGGAACTACAGCACAGCAGGCCCAATTCCTGTTTTCACTCATATAGATTGGGAGCAAGTCAATGGAATTACATTAGTGTAGGAAGAGAATTGGACCTGGTATATAACTGTAATGACCAAGTTTTGGCAAGCATTTCTTAATGCAACACTGTGTGCCTGTATGTGTATGTGTGCGCCGAATATTACTATTTGATATATTTCTTGTATTACTGCCATGTCCGCACTCTCTGTTGAACTTGGCTTCCTCTATAGCGCTAAGCACTAGGGCTATGCAAAGCTTTGGGTGCTGATATGATTCGGAGCAGCTTTGGTTCGATTCAGTGGCTGAATCTCTGAACCTGAATCAAATCAGGGGACCAATTAAAAGGTCTGAATTGATTCAGAAAAGATTCAGAGAGCTTTGGAGATTTGGGCAGTCCCCACTGGCTGCAGCAGGGAGCTGGACCCAGACTCCATGCTGGTAAGTAGGGGGCAGGAGGGGAAGGCAAGAGGAAAGGGGAGGGAGCCATGGGGGGACCCCAGCCAGGCCGCATCCCCTGCCTGTTCCCCCAACCCCCCAAGTGTCCCC
>NW_017729004.1:16172517-16176120 GCF_001723915.1 Gavialis gangeticus | reverse complement strand
GCTGGGGTGGGTGGGGCAGCCATTGAGAGTGGGCGGGAATGAGGCCTGTATGATTCAGAGATTCAGCTGATTCGGCAGCAGCCAAATCTCCGAATCAGATTCAGCCGAATCCATTTGGGACAGTGATTCAAATCACCAAATCAAATCACTGGCCCCCAAATCAGCCAAATCTGAATGCAACGTGAATACTAGGGGCTTCGCACAGGCCTACTAAGCACCATACAGATGCATAACTCAGACTCTAAGTTGTTGTAGGAGACACTGACTTATTCAAACACTTGCAAGGGGATAAAGAGGCATGGAGAAGAAAAGATATTTCCTGAGACTCGCAGCAGTATTCTTACCCGCTGCCTCAGCCTACAATGTGTTTGAAAATCATAAAATTGACTGGAACGTGGCTTTCACATGAAATTTGTAGTGCATTATTTTATCACACTTTGTTTAACATGCTCCCTCTGGGAAATTCAAATTGGCAAATATACACATACCCATAAAGTTCAGTACACTGCTTAAATTTGAGGCAAAGGTGATTTTTTTTCAGGCACATCTAGGTGGTTTTCCAGGTCTGGCTTAATTTGTTAGATGTATATTTTGGCACTTGGTATTTCCATTTTTTTAATTACTTGAAATTCAAACTATTGCACATGTAGAGACTGAAGCAAAATTTTATCTTGAAGCTATATGGGCTATCTGGCTCTCTAGGAACCTGATCCTAGGAGGTTCTCCAAAAGCAATCGAATTGAGCGGTATTAGAAGTGCTTGGTATCTTATGGGCCAGGTCCTATACAATGAATCTGTAAGCAATGGATTGCAATCTAACTTCTTAATCCTTTAACATTTTTTAAAATTTTGCAGCTTTCCTGGTCAATCCATGTGTGGTTTCTGTGGTAGTCTAACAGTGGTTTTCATACTTCCTAAGTCAGGGAACCCTTTCATATCACTCCTGCCACAGAAGTCCCACCCCAGTCCTAAAGACTGATGTGGAACCAGGTGACATGGCACAACAGTGATGGCACATTGCCTCCCAGCCCACTCTGCTATTACTATCAAGGGTTTCTCTTTGTGAAACCCTTGATAGTCCCTGGGGTCCATGAACACAAAACACTGGTCTCACATAACAACTAATTGGATTGTTATTATAGGTGGAACCTCAAGTGTCGCCCGGTTTAACCTGCTGCCCAGATGGAGGATTTGATGCTCCTAAACCATTCTAGACAGAGGACTGTCCATATCTCTCTTGACAGTCTCCAATGAAGAAGATCCTATGACTTCTTGAGGCAGCTTTTTCCATTGTCCTACAGTTCTGACAGTTGGGAAGTTTTCTCTGAGCTTGAATCTAAATCTGTTTTGTTGCAGTTCCAGTTCATTCTTTTGTGTCCTGTCTTCCTTGTGCCAAAGGATAGGGATCAATATTTCTCTCTCCTCTTCATGACAGCCTTTCAAAAATTTGAAAACTGCTGTCACGTGCCCCCATAACTTCCTTTTCCCCAGACTAACCATACCTAGTTCTCTCAACCCTTCCTCATACAGCTCACTTTCTAATCCCTTTGTCATCTTTGCCACATGCCTGCATCCTCTGCAGGTTGTCTTCATCCTGCCTAAAATGTGGTGCAAAACAGGGCACAGTACTCCAGCTGTGGCCTGACCAACACTGAATAGGGGGTTACTATTACTTCCCATGCCCTGCATGTAAAGCTTCTGTTAATACAACCCATAAATCTCTCTGGAGTATTGCTTAATACAACCATTGATTGGTGTACATACAGCTCACACAAAGGCTCTGCTAGAAGGATTAACCAAAGCAGGCCTTGCTGAGAACAAACTAGGCATTGCCCATATTACTTACACAAGCATAAATTAGAAGGTACTGGGACAGGTAGGTTGTCAGGCTAGATTCATCACAAAGCCAATGGAAAAAGAAGATTGATAAGATCATACAAGATACCAAAATAAGGATCAGGACTACTTGGTTAACGTATTTTCCTACTTGGTGGGAAGGTCACAGTATTCAGTGAAAACGCAGATACAGATGCTGTCACTGAAAGATGTTGTAGTATTTGCTGAGAACTAGGATGCATGTACTGTAAAGAGGAGTTAAAAGGAGGGTCTGGGAATCTTGGCTATTTTGTATTAAGCTTGGAGGGTGCACTCATGAGTTATATCTGTACTTTACTATAAGCATCCCGGCCAACACCACATACCCGATGGCATGTTAGTGTCTAGGTGCTTTACAGGCAATAAACCTAGCCAAACTTTTGTCACATAAACTGGGTCTGCAGTTGTTTTTTCTCTAATAGCAAAGTCTTCAAGGGACACAGAGTGGCTACAGCAGCAGCACAGACAGCATCTAGACATAGTGCATGCAAAAACCACCCAAACTGAAGGAACTCAGTGAAACTAGGAACATCGGACCCTGCCTCTTAACACCGATAAGACTGTTGACCACTCTGACAACACAACCCAAAGTTGCATTTGCCTTTTTTTGTAACAGTATTACATGACTGATTTATATTGAGTCGGTGATCCATCATGACTCCCAGATCCTTCTCGGTAGTGCTACTCTCAAGCTACAAATACTCCATTCTGTATTTATGCATTTGACTTCTTCCTCACCTTACTGGTCCACAGCCCAGTTCTCCAATTTATCAAGATCCCTTTAAATTTTAATTCTACCTACTATAGTATTTTCAACGCTTCCCTGTTTTATGTTGCCCACAAGTTTGATCAGCTTACTCTCTATCCCTGCATCCACTCGTTAATAAAACTGTTTAACAGTACTGAACCCAAAAGAGTTGCCTATGAATGCTACTTGAAAATTCCTGATAATCTGACATCAATCCTTCAATAATTAATCTTTGCTTTTGGTTATTCAAAAAGTTCAGCCAACTATCTGTTCTCATTCTTCTCAAATCCAATGTTCTAGTTTTGTAATATTTGAGGCATTGTTAGGAGAACTCGTGGTATTTTGTAGCGTCCGATTACAGAGACTGATGTGAGGATTGGTCTGTAAAGTGTCATTTTTCATTACATGCTTCTCTGTTGATTCATTATTCTTGTTTTTCACACATACTGACATGCTCTGCATATACAGTGCTAGCATATTCGGCTTCCTGAAAAACATCATTATATTTTCCCCACACTTAAGAAAGAAAGATGTGTGTTTCCATTCCAAGTTACTTTTATTTCCCATTAAGAAAAAAGATCAAAGGAATACAGAGAAAATAGAAAGTCTCCTTCCTGCAAG
Source organism: Gavialis gangeticus (assembly GCF_001723915.1). Classification (NCBI taxonomy): domain Eukaryota; kingdom Metazoa; phylum Chordata; order Crocodylia; family Gavialidae; genus Gavialis; species Gavialis gangeticus. Next base: position 16,172,876 of record NW_017729004.1, on the reverse strand, counting down.
GGGTGGGAGAGTTTGGCATTTACTCAGTCCCATTCTGCATGTTAACTGAAACACAAAATGCAACTTAACCTCACAGCTGCTCCCAAAATTTGCCAGGGATACTCATCTATATTTAAAGGTACAATGCACAAAAAAGCCAACTATTTTTTATTAACATAGCTACACTAGGAACATATAAAATCTTCTGGCCAATCCCTTACAGCTTGTTTCATCTATGAGGCTATGATGAACCTCAGGCAGCACACAAAGGACATGCAATTTGTGCCAAGATTACTCGAAGCTACCTAAAACCTTCCCTTAGCCTGATTGAAGTTTTGAGACATGGAGATTTTGGTGGTAAACCTATCCCCCCCCCCCCC
>NW_017729004.1:16165886-16172364 GCF_001723915.1 Gavialis gangeticus | reverse complement strand
AAACCCCTCCCCCCCCCCCCCAAGTATACATGATGCTGGGTTATATGTAAACTCTTCTCCAATTCTGTAAGTAATATACAACATGGTTTACTAATAATGACAAAACTTAGTTCTAACTATACAAACTACTTGCTAAAAGAGAGGAAGATTAAATGTTTAAAGAAGATCAAGCAGTCCAATAAAACTCAATATCTTTGCAAGACCAAAATAAAACCAAAAAATCCAAACCTCTAGTTGATTCAATCAATGAAACTGTTGTAGCCAATAGAAGTTTATGTGAAAACATAATCTTCAAAACAGATAAAAATGAATTCCACACATGGTCGTTAAAAGGTTACTGAATTAGCTGCTTTTATCATGGAAGTTGGCAAAAGCTGTGAAATTAAAATGGAACGTAAGTGTAAATTACTGATCAGTCTGATTCACAGGATCTGTAATGTGTAGTAGCTACAGGGGTATAGCGGAAAGGTGTTCCATATTAAAAAGTCCTGATCGGTCACACAGCTCATTAACTAGTAATCAGATACCACCATGATGAAAATGAGAGACAAATTATTACTATTTAATAACTACATTACATATTGCCTAGAGGCCTGTAAGGAAGAAGGCTCCATTGTGAAGATGCCGTGTACATATATAATGAAGAAAGCCCCTGCCCCCAAAATTTTCCGGTGTCACTGATTGCTTGGCTATTTGTTTAGTAGATAGAAAAGATATAGATAGAGCCACCAGTAAGTTGCTGGATGGGGTTCATGGTCATTAATACACCAAAATATCATTAGTATTATGATAATTCTGTATTCCCTGAGGCATTTACATTTCTTTTCCTTTTATATTCATTTCCTTTCTGTAACAGCTTTTAAGGGATGATACACATTTACTTGAGCATACTTAAACTAAGCTGGTTGACTGGGCCCATGTATCGGACTGCACATGTATTTCTTGCTGGAGGACTTTTATATATCACCTGTATGACAGTCTGGAAAATATGAAACTAAAAGTATCTGAAGCCTGAGTAAGCTGGAGGTTTGAAGAATAAAAGTCTAAGTTTATTGGGCAAGAATCTATTCCAATGTGCTTGAAAAATTGTTTAATATAAAATGTTAATGGGTGCTCCTCCACCTCACTGCTTTCTGTCACTCAGTATTAAGGGTAAGATGATGGTATGTTACAAAAGTAACGGATTTTCACGATTTGAACAGGGTGGAAGAAAAATCACACTTAGGCACCTAATTCCAAATGGAAGCCTAATAGGTGGAATGTAGAATCTGGCCCATAGCTTTTGCTTCCATGAGTAGCTCGCATTGAAACAAATCAAAAAAAGTAATGTAAAGTATTACTCACAGGAGTTAAGGCTTCATAGACAGGGCCCCAAATGTGCATGTCACTGTAACAGATGAGGAAATTGCCACAGATGAAGACAGCCTCTCTGCAGAATCCTTCCTCCTCCAAACCCTGCTATGATATTGTAGGGCAATATAATGCAAACAGCAATCACTCACACTCATTCCACCTCAGCACACTAAGAGTGGGTCCAGATGAGCATGTACGTGTGGTATATGGCACTGCACAAGCCACATATGCAGGCATTCCCTATGCTGCTAATTTGCAGCATGGAGGAGGGGGAGGTTTTGACTCCAGGGTTTGTTGACACTGAGATCCTGGTGTCAGAAAAACCCGTGCCTGAAAATAAATGGTGGTGCACACAGCAGCAGTGTACACCACCTGAATCTGAAGCCTAGCTAGCCAGAGCCATCCTCTGGCTGCTGGCCAGGCTCCCTGCTGCTGGAGCCCTGGGAGGCCCCTAGGACCCAAAGTAAGGTTGCTGGGGCCAGCACCTGGGCTGCCCTACCCTACCCTACCTGGGCCAATTTGCCATGCACCAGAGCACACATGCACAGGCATTCCCTGTGGGCAAGTATTTGTCTGTGAGGATAAGCATATGTATGCTCCTCTGGATGCACCCTAAAACTTTCATGAGGGGGAAGCAATTCTAGGACATTGGATATCCAGGACGCCATGGAAGTATGGTCCCTGATGGAGCCATGTTATTGTGGATATAGAACAAAGCAACTTGGCACAACACTTATGTGGAAATGCTCCAGTGCTCTGCAGATGGGCCAGGATACACTATGGCTTTCCAAGGCCACTGGCACACATTTCAGTTATCATGAGATTAATGTGTTGCCAGGTTCCTAGTGATTAGAGTCCCTTGTCTTCCCCAAGTTGGGATCCTTCCAACCTGTTCTCTCAGCAGCCGCTTTTCAGCATTGGGATCAGGTCTGTGCTGGTATGAATGCTGACCCTCTTTCCATGTCAATGCTGATTGTCAACAGTGGTGTGGGGGTGCTACACTTTCAGCTGATACATGGTGCCATAAAGTGGTAAACCAGCCACAAAGTTGTTCCACAAAAATATGAAACATATTTGTGGTTGATTTTTATGGCACCACAAATTGAATGTCTAGCACCCCCATACCAATGCTGACAATTAGCTGATTGTCAGCATGGACATGGAAATGGGGTCAACACTGATACCAGGACATCCCCGATCCCAATGCTGAAAAACAGCTGCTGAGAGAACAGGTTGCAAAGTGCCCTGGCAAGGGGAGTCAAGGGACTCTGGCCACTGGAACCCTGGCAACCCCTGAGCCTGCAGCCTTTTACTTAAAAATGCTGGGTTGCAGGAAGCCATGACAACATATGCTTTTGAGAGGCTCCCCAGTTCCATGGTCCCAGTGCCCAGGTCTTCTAAAAGCCATACATCCAGCTGAGCTGACCTGGAGTTGGCTGTCAATCATCTGATTGTTAGAGCCTCCTCCACTGTCCTGGGTCTGAAACCCACCCTGGACTGCTGGCGGAGATCCAACAATCAACTAATTGTTGGACCTGGCCCAACAGCTTGGGGTCTTGAATTGGACCCGTGACTGTCAGGGTCAGATCTTGAACTAGACCCAGGACTGTCAGGGTGAGATCTTGAACTGTACCAAAAACTGCCAGGGTCTGGTCTGACAATCACCTGATTGTCAACAACTCCAGACCTCAAATGCACCCGGGGCTGTCGGGCCCAAGTCCAACAATCAGGTGATTGTCCGACCCAGCCCCAACAACCTCAGATCTGGAATCTGTAGGGGGATGGAGGTATTCTGGATCAAGGACAGAGTCACTCCCTGACCAGTCTGCAGGACTGGACTGGGGGCAACTCAGCCATGGCACAGTCAGGACTAGAGGGATTTTAGGCCCCATCCCAAACATTGTGCCTCCTACCATACATGTCTGCTTTGGCAGGAGGCAACATGTTTGGGATGTGGTATACAATTCCTCCAGACCCAATCATGCCATCACTTGCCATGCCATCACATGCCATGTCTAATCAGGGGCTCAGGTGTGTCACACTGGGATAGGAAAGACCCCAACTGGGTGAGAAGCGGAGCCGGCTGGTCGCCGCACTGGAACAAGGACACGGTGAAAGTGAAACCACAGTGGGAGAAGACTCCGCATTAAAAGAAAAAAGGGGAAAAAAACAGTGGAGCCAGGAGGAGCAGGGGTCAGCTTCTGCCTCAGAGTAGGCACATTTTGTGGCCATGTGCAGGGGCCAATTTGCCGGCCAGCCCACTGAGACTGGGATAAAAGGCCTGGAAGAAGAGCAACTCAGGGGACCAGAAGTAAGTTCCACGACAGGCCCAGAGTGGCTGGGAACAGTACGGAGCCCCACTGAAGGGATGCTGTAGCTGCCCCAGGAAGGGGCTTTCCCAGATAAGCAGAGCCAGACAAGGCTCAGTGACTCACCGGAAGAAGCACCATGGACATTGGACATCTCCAGCCTAGATTAGACCCAGATGGGACCTGAAGGGACAAGAAGAGGTAGATGTCTGAGCCACGGCAAGTATAGAGATGAGAGAGAGGTGCCAGGGAGCAAGGTGACCTGGAGTCGGGAAGACGTTTAGGCAGGACCAAGTACAGTTGGGGAAAACTTGGATGAAGTAACATCCCAGTCTGACCATCATAAATTCAGAGGACTGGAACACCAGGGTTTATACTGTACCAGCTTTAGCAATCCAGAAACAACATCTTTGGTTGGTGTTAGGTGGGGTGTAGGGGAGGCGGAGCCCCAAGTAGGAAGTACAGTCAGGAAGACTGAAGGAAAGTACCAGGAAGGGCAGGACAAACCATCTTCCTCTCAATTGAAATAATTCATTCCAGCAAGACGTGGCAGGAGAGACCCCTGGGGAACCTTCCAAGATCTAACCCAGTAACAATCTTGTCTCATCCTTAAGCAATGGCGAAACCAGAAAAAGCCCTACGGACACAACACACGGGTGAATGGCATGGGGGACTACACACATACTAGTAAGTTGAGTTGGCTAATTCCCCTTCTCCACTTGCTACTCTGTGAGTGATTTTACCCAAGAAAACATTTGCAGGAAACTATTGAGGGCTATAGGCTGTACAGACGAGATAGAGTAGGGAGAAAAGGGTGAGGTGTTGCTCTCTATGTAAAGGAGCAATATACATCTTCCATAATCAAGATGGGATCAGAGGAGGGGCAAACTGAGGTATTGTGGGTCAAAATGCAAAGGGGTTGGGGGGAAAGGGACTTGGTAGTGGGGGGTCTACTACAGGCCACCACATCAGGAGGAGGAGTTGGACCTGGAATGCTCCAGCTAGGTCTCAGAGGCCATACAGTCAAGGAACATGGTTGTCATGGGTGACCTAAACCACCCAGACATCTGCTGGGAGGAACAGTCAGCTAGATCCAACCATTCACATAGGTTCTTAACCTGCATACAGGACCTTCACCTAACACAGGAGATATATGGTCCCACTAAGGGAAATGCCTTACTGCACTTGGTTCTGGCTACAGGGGATGATTTGGTGAGGGATCTACTGACACAAGGTAACCAGGGGACAGTGACCATCACTTGACTGAATTCACTATCTGGCATAAGGTAGGAAAGATGACCAGTAGATAAGTGCCAGACTTCAGAAAGGCTAACTTCAGTGTGCTCAGGAGATTAATTAGTGAGGCAGGAGAATTGGTGAGATGGGAATCCAGGAAGGGTGGTGATTCCTAAAGGGAGCAGTCCTACGAGCACAGAAGGAGATAATTCCCTTGTTCATGAAAGGGGGCAAAGGGGCCAAGAAGCCCTCTTGGCTGAACAGGGAAATCCAGGAAAGCCTTGGGGCAAAAAAAGGGGCATAAAGGCTGTGGAAGCAGGAGGTATGTACCAAGGCAGAGTATACCTACTTGGCCCACACTTGCAGGGAGGCAGTCAGAAAGGCCAAAGCAAACTGGAACTTAGGATGGCAACAAAACTTAAAGACAACAAAAAGTCCTTCTTCAGGTATATGGGGAGCAAAAAAAAGGCACAGGGTAGCATAGGCCCCCTACAAGACAAACTAGGGCAATTAGTGACAGATGGGGGGACAAAGCTGAGCTCTTCAATGAGTTTTTTGCCTCTGTATTCCTGAACTCGGATCAGGACAAATCTCCCAACTGGATCATAGACAGGCATAAAGAGGGAACCAGCCCACTAACTGTTAGCACCGACTTAGTGAAGAGACACTTGGAGGGGCTGGATGTGTTTAAGTCACCAGCCCCAGATGATGTTCATTCAAGGGTACTGAAGGAATTGGCCGGTGTGATAGCAGAGCCATTGGCATGGGTGTTCGAGCACTCTTGGTACTCAGGTCAGGTCCCAGAGGACTGGAAAAAGGCCAATGTGATCCCTATTTTCGAGAAGGGGAGGAAGAAGGATCTGGGTAACTATAGACAAGTTAGTCTCACCTCTATCCTCAGGAAAACCTTTGAAAAAATTAAGGATCACATTTCTGGGAGTCCAGTGGGGAAAAGCAATGCTAAATAGCAACCACCGTGGATTCATAGCAGGTAGATCCTGCCTGACTAACCTTGTTTCTTTCTACGACCAGGTCACAAAAGGCTTAAATGCAAGAATCGAAGTGGATGTCATCTACTTGGATTTTAAGAAGGCCTTCAATACAGTATCTCATTATACTTTTATAGATAAACAGAGTGACTGTAACGTAGATGATTACATGGCCAAGTGGGTGGCAAATTGGCTTAGGGGTCACACCCAGACAGTGGTGGTGGATGGGCCAGTATTGACCTGAAAGGATGTGGGCAGTGGGGTCCCACAAGTCTCAGTCCTTGGACCGGTGCTGTTCAATGTCTTCAACAGTGACTTAGATGAAAGCGTGGAAATTCGCAGATGATACCAAATTATGGGGCCTGGTTAACACACCAGAGGGTAGGGAATGAATCCAGGTGGATCTGGATAGGTTGGAAAAGTGGGTGGAACAGAACATAATGCAGTTCATAGCCTTTCATAGACATTAGGGCTGGAAGGGACCTCGGAAGATCATTGAGTCCAGCCCCCCGCCCGAAGGACAGGAAGTCAACTGGGGTCATAGGATCCCAGCAAGATAAGCATCCAATTTGCTCTTGAAGGTGTTCAATG
>NW_017729004.1:16165159-16165876 GCF_001723915.1 Gavialis gangeticus | reverse complement strand
AAGGGCAGGAAGTCAGCTGGGGTCATAGGATCCCAGCAAGATAAGCATCCAATTTGCTCTTGAAGGTGTTCAATGTAGGTGCTTGAACCACCTCCAATGGCAGGCTGTTCCAGACCTTGGGGGCTCAGACAGTAAAGAAATTCTTCCTTATGACCAGCCTGAAACAGTCTCGCAGTAGTTTATGACCATTCGACCTCGTCATCCCTTGGGGCACTCTGGTGAACAAACATTCCCCCATATACCGGTGGTCACCCCTTATAAACTTACAGGTGGCCACCAGATCACCCCAGGCCTGCGCTTTTCCAAACTAAAGAGCCCCATGGCTTTCAGCCTGTCATCGTAAGGCCTGCTTTCCTGTCCTCTGATCATGCGTGTGGCTCTTCTCTGGACTATCTGAAGCTTCTCCACATCCTTTTTGAATTGTGCATCCCAAAACTGGACGAAATACACCAGCTGCGGCCTCACCAAGGCCGAGTACAAGAGGAGAATGATGTCCTGGGATTTGCTTGTGAAGCATCTATGGATGCAAGCCAGAGTTTTGGTCACTTTACTAGCTGCAGCATCGCATTGCAGGCTCATGTTCATCTTGTGGTCAATGATGACCCCCAAGTCTCTTTCTTCCGTAGGGCTAGCCAGCATAACACTGCTGAGCCTATAATGACGCTGCAGGTTTTCCCTCCCAACGTGGAGAACCTTGCATTTTTCAGCATTAAACAC
>NW_017729004.1:16162631-16165091 GCF_001723915.1 Gavialis gangeticus | reverse complement strand
TGTCAGTTGCCCCATCTGGTTCAGCAGGGGTCCAATGTTTCCCTTGCTTTTCCTCCAACTTCCCAAATATCTAAAAAAGGACTTTTTATTGTCCTTGATGCTTGAAGCTAGTTGGAGTTCAGTTGCAGCCTTGGCTTTCCTGGTTTGCTCCCTGCAGGACTGGACCAGTGCAGAATAATCCTCCTTGGAGGTGAATCCCATCCTCTATCCTTTGTAGGCCTTTCTTTTTAGCCTCAGGAGGTCTGCTAGGTCCCTGGAGAGCCAGGGGGGCTGCTGTGCCCTTTTGCTGCCTTTCCTCTGAGATGGAGTAGAATTAGCTTGTGCATTGAGGATCGCTCCCTTGAGGAGCAACAATTCTTCTTGAACTCCCCTCTCCCTGGGGTCATGGTCCCTTAGGGCCTCACTGACAAGCCTCCTGACCTTGTCAAAATTGGCTTTCCTGACGTCAAGGATTTCTGTGTTGCTGACTGACTTGCCAGCTTTAGGGCGGATGGTGAAGGTGATCAGCTCATGGTTGCTGTCATCCAGCTTCCCATCGATCACTAAGTCACTGATTAGGTCATCCCCAGTAGCCAGTACCAGGTCAAGTAGCGCTTTGCCTCTCATTGGCCCACAGACTTCTTGAGTCAGGTAGAGGTCATCCACGCACGAAAGGAAGCTTTGCAACCACTCGGATTTTGCTGAGTGATCCTCCCACGAGCTGTCTAGGTAATTGAAGTCACCCATGACAACCATGGTCCTGGAGCATGCAGCCTCAGCCAGTTCCTGGGCCAACTCCTGGTTCAGGACTTTGGGTGGGAGGTCTGTAGTAGACTCCCACTGTTGTGTCCCCTGTGCTGTATTCCCCATGGATTTTAAGCCAGAGGGTCTCCAGTAGTCCACCCTGGTCGCCAATATCAGCTTGCAGGGACATGTAGCTTTCCTTAAGATAGAGAACTATACCCCCACCCCTTTTATCTACACGATCCCTCCCGTACAGCGTATAGCCATCTATACCTGTGGTCCAGTTCAATAAGCACAAATGCAAAGTGCTGCACCTAGAGAGAAGGAATCACCAGCATGCTTACAGGCTGGGGGAAGACCTTCTCAGCAGCACAGCAGTGGAAGGGATCTTGAAGTAACTGTTGACTCTAAGATGAACTTGAGTCGTCAACATGACGATGTGATCAGAAAAGCTAACCACACTTTATCATGCATTAGCAGGTACATCACAAACTGGTCCAAGGAGGTGATACTTCCCCTTTATGCGGCACTGGTCAGGCCACAGTTGGAGTACTGTGTCCAGTTTTGGGCGCCAGACTTCAAAAGGGATGTGGACAACCTCAAGAGAGTTCAGAGAAGGGCCACTCATATGGTTAGGGGCCTGCAGGCAAAGCCCTGCAAGGAGAGATTGAGGGCCCTGGATCTCTTCAGACTCCGCAAGAGAAGGATGAGAGATGATCTTGTGGCCACCTACAAATTGATTGGTGGGGCAGCAAGGAATAAGAGATGCTCTGTTTACTAGGGCACCCCCTGGGGTAACCAGGACCAACAGCCACACACTGATGGAGAGCAGATTTAGGTTAGACATCAAGAAGAATTTATTTATGGTAAGGGTTCCCAAAATCTGGAATGGGCTTCCAAGGGAGGTGGTGCTCTCCCCTACCTTGGAGAGGTAAGAGGAGGCTAGACATACACCTGGCTGGGGTCGTTTGATCCCAGTGATCTTTCCTGCCCAGGGCAGGGGGTTGTACTCTATAATCTGCTAAGGTCCCTTCCAACCCAAACATCTATGAATCTATGAATCTGTCTAAGCTGAAAACTGCAGTGCTCCCTCACCTGTAGCTGGCTTCTCTTGTACAGATTGTGGCATGGTCTTCTGTCTTTTGCAGGGTCTCCACGTTAAAGTGATCAACTTTAGACATTGGATAGGGTGCTAAGAAATTATGTATTTCCCATAATACAGGCTGTAATCAACACGAGTCTCAAGTAGTTGGGAAGAGCCTGATAAAAAGATAGAGAGTCTGCTCCAAAACCAATTATAGTCAATGAGCATTTTCCCATTGATTTCAGAGGGCTTGGTATCAGACTCTTACTGAGCATTTTCAAAAGCTCAAAATTGCCATGTGGTTCCTATTAAAAGACATTTCACCCTGCAAAGGATAAGGGCTGATTTATAATAGTTCTCTCTTATTTACTGAGCAGGCATTCGGACAGTGAGACACTGACAACTGACAATGACAAACTATTGGGTAAGTCAGTATTTTTGGGAATTTGCTGTAAAAAAGAATTTGATCTAAACTACATATAATGCAGACATTGGGTACAGTTCTCTATGGGAATACTTAGCTTCACAGGTATTTTCATATACCTACTGTATTAATTGGCATGGCTAAAAATAACTATTTGCTGAAATAACAAATCTACTGAGCATTGTCAGCACAACATGGAGCTGGCGAACCAAGCTCACGGTCGTGGTCA
>NW_017729004.1:16161997-16162620 GCF_001723915.1 Gavialis gangeticus | reverse complement strand
TATTGGCAGCACACAAATCTAATAATTTTCATTGACAAGCATGTTTGCCAATTTTGGCCTCATCATCCTTTGATTAGCTTGTTGCCCTACTGGCACCAATAGAAAGCCCAGCTGATATAGACTATGATTTATAGCATTTGCACCTTTTCCTGGCTTCCACTGATGGTAGTTTCCACTGGTGCAGAGATATAGCTTCGTCTGGTCTCACTGTGATTAGTAATGACCCAGTCTTATTTAGCTGGTAACAGATAGATTATCCACAGGTACATTAAAGATTGCAATAGACTTCGCTAAAAGCGATAATTTAATAAGACCATTTGGTTACTGGGGCAACAAAAGAGTAGTAATGATGTCCTGCCAGATCTACACACCCTCAGTAATCTAAACATCTGCACTGGACAGAGAAAATTCCCCGAAATCTAAAATTAACCTGAAAGCCCACAGCCTTTGTCTTCACAGCCTTGTCCTACTGCCCACAATCTGCAGATATGAAATAATAAAAGTGTTGGCACTGGATTTAGGACCCAGATGCCTTGTTCCGGGGGGACCCAAACCCCTCAGATTGACCACAACCTTTCCATTAAATAATAGGCAAATGTATTGATACACAGTGATAACAGAAA
>NW_017729004.1:16149737-16156997 GCF_001723915.1 Gavialis gangeticus | reverse complement strand
GCGTTGGCACTGGATTTAGGACCCAGATGCCTTGTTCCGGGGGGACCCAAACCCCTCAGATTGACCACAACCTTTCCATTAAATAATAGGCAAATGTATTGATACACAGTGATAACAGAAAAGAATAATACAAACAATTCTCTATATCTACCAATCCTAGGGCTCTCATCAAAGTCAAGGTACATCTGGCCAGGATGCAAGCTTCACTTTGAGGTTCTATCTTGAATGTCAGATGTCAGCAGCCTGGAGGTTGGAGGCCAAGGCCTCCCCCACCCCACAGTAGGGTGAATGGGACAGACTGATGGTATGCCTTCTGTCCATGGTGCCTCAGGTTCCCTGCTCTGGGATGGGGACACTTTGTTGCTCTAAAGTCTCTCATTTTGTATGCTTTTTCCCTCCTGTTGACTGTATCCATGGCTATTGCTGATTGGTCTTTCTGTGGTCATCATACCGTCCATATTCTGTCCTGACAGCATAGTCCTTTTTTCACAAGCCCATCTCATGCACACATCCTAATTTGGGCGTTCCGGGCCTTCTTCTAATTTGGTCTGTTCCCCCAAAAGTGGAACTCTCAGGCCCCCCACTACTGGGCCTTGTCAGCTGGTTCCATCATCTCTCACGTTATGGAATAGTGTGGTGCATGCCCACAATTTCCCAGGCTATGTGTATATCCATTGGCCCTGGTGTGTTAGACACCTTCTCTGCCTTAAAGGCTTTGAGAACTGTGTGTGTAACAACCAGGCCTTTATAAATTAATTAACCCTTGCTGCTGTCCTGAATTATTATTCTAATACATATATATTTACCTAAAAGCCAATTCCCAAAAGCAAACCTCTAAATGTCATTATCTAGCCATCAGAAAGAAAACCTCAAAATTCTGCTCCTCCTTTATTCTCTCTAGTATCAGAGAAATGGATTTATCATCAATAACATATGCCTATTTTTAAAGGACTGAGCCACCGCCTACTGAGGTTCATGGGAGTGTTCCATTGACTTCAGTGGGCCCATTTTGCCCTTATTTGACCAAGTAAAAATGTCAGTGTATTTTCACCCCACATTTATCATGTGGGCTAGTGTGGAGTGGTGGTTTCTTTACCACTTACATTGAGTCCCTGTGATGGAATTGCAAGTGTAGCAGCTCAGAACACTGGATTCCTATAGGCTACAGCAAGAGATATTTGGATCTGCCCAGTGCGGAAGGGCCACAAGATCCATGAGACGTTCAGAAGTGGATAAATTAACTCTATACAAACTGCATTTCTTCTATTCTTCCTGCAGTGCATGGTTGTCCAACTGGTGGCCCGTGGGCCATATGTGTCCCCTGAGGGATTACCTCATGGCTTCTAGGCTCCCTGTCCAGGTTCTACTCCTCCATCACTCTCCTGCTCCTGCTACCAGGACCTCTAGGCTTCCCCTCCCTCCTTCAGTTTCCACTTCCTGCTCCCAGGGGAGGATGGGACAGCATAGGGCTGAAGAATCCCACAGACAGGGGACAAAAGGGGATCAGGAGGTGCCAATGCAGTATGGTGCAAAGCTTGCAATCCCAGCCACTCAGAAGGTGGACAGCCCTGCTGGGATACATACAATTTGTCATTATCACAGACAGGATATGGGGCTAAATAAACTCTTGCATTTATCTAACCCAGTGCTGGTAATTCCTATGGTCTGAGGTGCCTATATTTGATTGTGCAGAATCAGTGACCTACAAAGCTTCCCATGAGGCATGTAATGCACCAGTGGCTCATAGATCCATCAGCAGGTGGAGGGTTTGAAACCAAGCATGGTGGGTGTGATACACCAGGCACATCTACATGTGCAATTAGCACAGTTTGTGCCGGACTTTATTGCTCCTGGATGCTACATTTACATGTGTGCCCAGGACCGCAGTACGTTCAGCTGGGTCACAGCAGGCCTGGCTGGCAGGTGGTCTGGAGGGTCATCCTGCTAACCCAGACCTACTCCGACTGAGCTCAGCATGCTGCAGAGAGGGGGGCATGAGAGTGTTCCAGTACAGAACTAGCCACAAGGCAGCCCCACACAGAAGGACCCTAGTGCCCCAGCCAGCCCCATCAGTGTCTACATGTGTGTTGTGACACATTAAACACCACCCCCATAGGATAATACTTGTGTTTACAGGTACTAACCTATGGTGGAGTTAGTTTACTGCAGACTAATAGGGTAGATGCTGAGACTTTACTAAGAAGCTAATTAGGCAACTCCGCAGTAGGGGTATGCGAAGCAGGCCCTATTTGATTCAGATTCAAATTCAGCCTGAATCAGGGACAGTGATTTGATTTGTTGATTCAGATCACAGCCAAATCAGAATCTGAAGACTTGATGCTGATTCAGAGAATCAGCAATTCGGACATAGACACAGCTTTAAATGTTTTTTATACATACCTTGAGGTACCAGCACGGCTTGTGAATGCTGCAATGCTGGGGCACATGGAGCGTCCCACAAGACTGCAGACCCCCATGTGCTCAGTGGTGAATCTGGAAGTGGACCAGAAGTGCTTCACTCTATGTGCCCCAACATCCATAGATTTCATAGACATTAGGGGCTGGAAGGGATCTCATGAGATCACTGGGTCCAGCCCTACCACCCTAGGCAGGAAGTCAGCTGGGATCAAGTGACCCCAGCAAGAGAAAAGCATGACTCCACTGGGACTTGAACCCAGAACCTTTGAATCCCTTCACTCTCTAGAAGTCCAACGTGCTATCCATTGCACCACGGAGCCACCTACTAGGTAGACTCACCTGATATCTATGGGTATGTAGAAAAACATTTAAAGCGGTGTCTCTGTCCAAATCTCTGAATCTGATTAAAGGGTTCTCTGATTCGATTTGGATTCAGAGATTTGGCCCCCAAATCAGGATGAATCTATGCCAAATCAAATCAGGGACCAAAGCTTCACACAGCCCTACTCCACAGTAAAAGTCTTGTGTAGATGCGTCTCAGTCAGAGGTGCTCAGAGTGTCCTTGCACCTTCAGGTGTGTTCTTCAGCCCCAAACCCCTCTCTCTGGGAATAGATAAAATAAAATGTGCTAGGAAACAATTCCTTGGCCTGTGGTGTCTCAGGCTTACCCTTCTCACCCATGTCTTGTCAGCTCTTAGAAGAGGAGATTTTGCCATCCTTGTCCAGTCACGGGCTCGGAAATTAGACATTCCTTGCTCTGGAGCTGTATGGTCAAATGCTCTGAAATCGCATGTACCATTGATAAAAGACAACAGAAAGATGTATTTTGAAAACTAGGGAAATCATAAGAAATCAGTAACCATGTGTTGAGATAGTCAGAGATATAAGAAGAAACAAACAAAAGAAAATAACAAAACAATGATATTACCTTATCCCAGCATGTTAGCCTTAAGAGTGCAGCTTCCACTTCACAGCTCAATAGGTTAAAAAGCAGCTGCTGTCTCTAACCTTTTTGTCAAGGCTTTCTGCAGGCTCCCCTGTCACCCTATTTCAGTCAGCCCATCATCTGAGGGAGCCTATACATGTGCAGTGAGGCTGCTCTGATGTGCTGTAACTATAGTGCATTGGAGCAGGCTATATTAATCGAGCCTGTTGAAGGGTGGGATTTACTGCTCTCCAGCAGACTCCAGCATCATGTGCGTCAGTGTCCCTGCACTGAAAATGGTGGCGGGAACGCTTTACCTAAAGCTTGGACCAGCTGATACACGTGACACTCCAGGCACTTTAATTAGAGTGGCTCTTGGAGTTGCTCTAATTAAAGTGCTTTCCTCCCACCCAGTACGGGAGCATGTGCACCTTCTGCCCAGGAAACCTTCAATGAACACTACCTGTCACGACAAGCCTTAAGTATGGTGTCCTTATCTGGCCCTTTACATACATTATCCATTGGATTCTTGGGGAGCCCATGCTGTGCATATAACTTCCCACCTCCAAAGTATACTATCTGTTTACAGAATAGAAGTCTTTTCTGATATAATTATGATCAGGAGAATATTTACAGACTTTCAGACATAAAGATTACTAATCCAATAACCTAAGGACACCATCTATCACCTATTTCTCCAACGGTGAATAAAGTCCTTCCCTGAAAAGTCTGCAGGTATCATTCTTGCTCCAGGTCTCTCCTTTTAAAATGTTAATTCACTATCTGAGAGGGTGTGCTTAGTGCCTTGGACTAGGTCCACAAGGGCCTACTTGACTGGCCAACATAACTGCATCAAAATCTAATTCCCAGTGATTACTTTTCTCAGCCAGTTAGGCTTTGGGCCTCTCCCAGGTGAGAAACTCACTGTTTAGGGATTAACACCTAAAAATCATCAACATGTTATGCAATACATTTATATCCAGTACTACAATTCATACATATGTAAGGGTGATAAAGCTAAGTACAGCTTAATGCTACCTATCTGTAGAAGCCAAACATGCCATATCAGAAAACAAATTCAAGAAACATGCATGACATTTCACAAACTCCTCAACCTGTTGAGGATTGTGACAGTGGGTGTGGTTCAATGTTATAGCCACTAATTATACTGTAGGCAAAGGAACACGAACAACGTCCTGTAAAGTAAGCAAGGCCAGGGATTCATAGAAAGTTGGCCATTCTGTGGTAAGTGTTTGTGTGTGCGTGTTCTTACCCTGTGGGAAATAAAAAGGTTAGCCCCTCTTTCACCTACGATACACATTTTCCATTGAGGAATAATCTGCCAGAGATTAGCTTTCATTTACTGTGGGATAAGAACATGCACCCAAGCAGTCATCATGGAGCAGCTGAGCCGCTGCAATTCCTTATCCTCATTCATCTATGGCAAATTGGTCATGTGTCCCTGTCCTATGGGCACCATGCTTAGAAGAAGATCTCTTCGTGAAGAAGATCATCTTTGGAAAATATCCAGGGAAAAAAGAAATGGAAAATAAAGCAGTCAAAAAACTGAAAACAAACATGTTCTGATGATAGGGAAACCGCCTCAGGAGAACATTAATTCGATATAGAGCATCAATGCCATCAAGAGCAACAGGAAAAAAACAGACAACATGAGAGAGGGCATGACTTGTGGCTTTTGGATCTTGTCTTTCAGGAAGCTAGTTTTGGAAATATCTTCTGCTCCTTTCCTTTATCCCACATCTAGTCATTGTAGTCCTACAGCCCCATGTAAAATTCAGACTGATCTCATCAAATGTTGCGCCTACACCCTTGGCTACCACGTTTAGAGGTCTCGTAGACTCGCTCTACATGGAACATATGCTTTTAACGATCATTTCTCCATATGCATTCATAGTTCTCATTGACAATGAAAGTACATAGACCATGATCCAAAGCTCATTAAGGTCAATAGAAAGAGTCATGCTGACTTCAATAGGCATCAGATCACGCATACTGAGAGGATAATAGACCTTTCAGAGGAGAAAGTGAATGTGTAATAATATGCTGGTTAGCATGTAATCACATTGTCTTCTAATAGCTGTCCCCAGTGACTATTATAGCTCAGTGCTTTCTCACAGATAAAAAGAGCTACTTGTTCAGCTCAGATAATAGGGGCTTGTGTTTTGGGTTCTGATGGTCTGGGATTCATTCCTGCTGATAATCATGGTGCTTGGATGAAGGCTTGTTACAAAATGGGAGTCCATATAGGTCTTGAACTTCTGTGGATTATTGAAATTGTATGTCCCCATGGCTTACATCTTACTGACAATACAAGGAATCACTCTCTTGGCTTAGATGTGAGACCTTTAAATTCTGAGGTTTGCAATGTCTAGATATATGCAGCTTTGGTTAATCAAGTTGCAGTTTATCTCCTAGCTTTCTTGTCCAGCAAAGGCTAAGGAGAAGGAAGACATACACAGAGCAGTAGCTGCTTTGTAAGTCTAGATTTAAAAAAATGCATTTTAAACAGATTCTGAGCTGAAGCAAAGAGCATTGTGACCATATGTGTGCATTATTAGAACTAGCTTATGGATGGTTAGGGCCAAAAGGTTTGCCACAGGGCATGCCATGAGGAAAAATGGGAGATGCAGCTTCATTCAGGAACCTTCCTATAAAAGTCACTCTTTTTGAACCAACAGTGCAGGAATCTTTGCACCATAATGTAGGCTATGCTGTGAAAGGCAAAGGCCAATTTGTTACTGATTCCACTCTTTATGACAGTTTATCAGCGTTACAGAACACCGACTCCACAGGTAATTGTGCAGAGCAGCTACAGAAAACTGGATTTCATCTAGATGAAACACTATTAGTCGCAGACGGACAGCATCCACAGAGAAAAAGAAAATAGATGAACGTTTCCACCATTTTTTTATTTAACATTATCTCAACTTTTTCACTGGCAGGGTCGAAGACCAGCATTAACTGCACTGAGAATTATAGCAGGGATCCTGGTTTTCTCTGTTTAAAAGCTGCAAATTCTCTGATTAAAATGTGAAATTCTCGATTAAACCCCCCAAAATCTGTGTTTTTCCATGATTAAAATGAAATGCAACTATATATATAGGTATCAGTTGAATATAAAGTTTTATTGATATATTTACAATTTTAACGTAATTTGAAAGCTTACCAGTGCCTCAATCACTATAATAAAATAAATTCTAAATACCTATAAATGTTGGTGTTTGATTTTGGGTTTTTTATCATGGAAAATCAGAGCTCCCCCCGCCCCCTTCACTCACCAGGACACAGATCCAGGTGTGGCTGCCCTCCCACCACTGATTTATGATACTGGGCAGCCCTGATATGCCAGTGCCCTGCCCATGCCATTGCCCCTGACTCCGAATCCACAGCCCCCCAGCCCTGCTGGTGCCCCCTCACTCCCCATCCACAGTCCCCCCGCCCCCCTCAGCCCTGTGAGAGAGGACTCCCAGCTGCCAGGGCAATGGGTCCAGGGACATGGGTTTGCAGCCCCTTCCCCCACAGCATCACCCAATCCCCAAGCAACAGGGCAGGGAGCCCAAGCCCACAGCAGGCAGCCCATTCCTGCCCCTCCTGTGCACAAATCTGGGGGCAGGTGCCCTCCAAGCCTCCCCCAGCAGTGCGCACAGTGGCTGGGTGCTGGGTCCCCCACCCCCCAGACAAGCCGCTTGCAGCTCCATCCCAGTCTCCACCCAGGCCCTGCAGCCAAACGTTCCAGCCCCAGGCCCCAAGCCCCATGTTTTGCCCCAGCGGCCACGTGGGTGTGTTCATGCTCACAAATACATGGCACCCCGTGCTGCTCATCCTCCTCCTCCTCCCCCCCCCAACCCCTAGATTGGAACTCTGCCAGCCTGCAAGGGGAAACCCACTGTTCCCCA
>NW_017729004.1:16134188-16144737 GCF_001723915.1 Gavialis gangeticus | reverse complement strand
ACAGGGCATGCCATAAGGAAAAATGGGAGATGCAGCTTCATTCAGGAACCTTCCTATAAAAGTCACTCTTTTTGAACCAACAGTGCAGGAATCTTTGCACCATAATGTAGGCTATGCTGTGAAAGGCAAAGGCCAATTTGTTACTGATTCCACTCTTTATGACAGTTTATCAGCGTTACAGAACACCGACTCCACAGGTAATTGTGCAGAGCAGCTACAGAAAACTGGATTTCATCTAGATGAAACACTATTAGTCGCAGACGGACAGCATCCACAGAGAAAAAGAAAATAGATGAACGTTTCCACCATTTTTTTATTTAACATTATCTCAACTTTTTCACTGGCAGGGTCGAAGACCAGCATTAACTGCACTGAGAATTATAGCAGGGATCCTGGTTTTCTCTGTTTAAAAGCTGCAAATTCTCTGATTAAAATGTGAAATTCTCGATTAAACCCCCCAAAATCTGTGTTTTTCCATGATTAAAATGAAATGCAACTATATATATAGGTATCAGTTGAATATAAAGTTTTATTGATATATTTACAATTTTAACGTAATTTGAAAGCTTACCAGTGCCTCAATCACTATAATAAAATAAATTCTAAATACCTATAAATGTTGGTGTTTGATTTTGGGTTTTTTATCATGGAAAATCAGAGCTCCCCCCGCCCCCTTCACTCACCAGGACACAGATCCAGGTGTGGCTGCCCTCCCACCACTGATTTATGATACTGGGCAGCCCTGATATGCCAGTGCCCTGCCCATGCCATTGCCCCTGACTCCGAATCCACAGCCCCCCAGCCCTGCTGGTGCCCCCTCACTCCCCATCCACAGTCCCCCCGCCCCCCTCAGCCCTGTGAGAGAGGACTCCCAGCTGCCAGGGCAATGGGTCCAGGGACATGGGTTTGCAGCCCCTTCCCCCACAGCATCACCCAATCCCCAAGCAACAGGGCAGGGAGCCCAAGCCCACAGCAGGCAGCCCATTCCTGCCCCTCCTGTGCACAAATCTGGGGGCAGGTGCCCTCCAAGCCTCCCCCAGCAGTGCACACAGTGGCTGGGTGCTGGGTCCCCCACCCCCCAGACAAGCCACTTGCAGCTCCATCCCAGTCTCCACCCAGGCCCTGCAGCCAAACGTTCCAGCCCCAGGCCCCAAGCCCCATGTTTTGCCCCAGCGGCCACGTGGGTGTGTTCATGCTCACAAATACATGGCACCCCGTGCTGCTCATCCTCCTCCTCCTCCCCCCCCAACCCCTAGACTGGAACTCTGCCAGCCTGCAAGGGGAAACCCACTGTTCCCCACATTTTTCTCCTTTAAAGGAGAAAATCTGGGTTTCACCGCATTTTTCCATGGTAAACGGAAAACCCAGATACCCAGTTATAAAGCTAGACAATGGCATTTCATAGACATTCGGGCTGAAAGGGACCCTGAAGGATCATTAAGTCCAGCCCCCTGCCCCAGGGGCAGGAAGTCAGGTGGGATCATAGGATCCGAGCAAGATAAGCATCCAAATGTGTCTTGAAGGCATTCAAAGTGGGTGCTTGAACCACCTCTGATGGCAGGCTATTCCAAACCCTGGGGCTCAGACAGTAAAGAAGTTCTTCCTTATGTCCAGCCTGAATCTGTCACAGCGGAGTTTGTCGATCTTGTCATCCCTTGGGGCGCTCTGGTGAACAGATGTTCCCCCAGTCCTGGTGAACACCCCTGAGAAACTTATAGGTGGCCACCAGATCACCCCTGAGCCTGCGCTTTTCCAAGCTAAAGAGTCCCATGGCTCTCAGCCTCTAATCATAAAGTCTGTTTTCCCGACTGCTGATCATGCGCATGGCTCTCCTCTGAACTCTCTCAAGCTTTTCCACATCCTTTTTAAATTGCGGAGCCCAAAACTGAATGCAGTACTCCAGCTGCAGCCTCACCAAGGCCAAGTACAACGGGAGAATGACATCCTGGGATTTGCTTGAGAAGCATCTATGGATGCAAGCCAGTGTTTTGCTCGCTTTACTAGCCACAGCATCACATTGAAGGCTCCTGTTCATCTTGTGGTCAATGAAAATACCAACACAGGAATCTGATGTGGGCTAAATGGAGAAAGTTAGTTTCAACTAAGCAAATTTGATCAGCCATCCTACTATATGCAGTTAGTGACCATGTATAAGTCCTTTTATGAGAAAGAGAAGAGCATTTAAGACAAGAAATACCATATTTTATCATGTCCAACACACACCTTTTCCCCCAAAATCAACATTCAGAATTAGGGTATCTGTATTTACTGGGGAACCTGATTTTCTGCCCAAGATGGATGCACGCTGCTTTCATTCCTGCTTCATGGTGCAGCAGCTGTTGCATAACCATTCAGGCAGATGAGGGAGTCGGCTGACTTAACGACTCATTATTCTTCACTGCAGAGGTGTCAACAATTGTCTCTCCTTCTTGATGCTCTTGATATTCCACTAAACTTTCTTAGGTCAATTTTGCTGTCTGCTATCTGTTCCCGGTCTCTCTCCTCATATTTCACAGCCTTGGAGACTCTTTAGATCTTTTCAGTATCATATATCCACCCATGGAGACCAGTCTTCAGCAGCACCTAGAGTTTGAGCTTTCATTAAAGGAAAATGGCAGTGAAAGCTGAATATTAGGCTCTGTTCCTACTCTAGGCAACCATAACTCTGAAAAAAATATTTTCATGTTTGCTCTGCCTTTCAAAAACAAAGTAAGGATTAAGTTCAGGGGTATATATACGTACAAAAATACAGTATTCTCTAATAGGTTCAGAACTGGTAAAATACTTTGATAAAATACTTTGGTAAAATACATCCAAACTTACTGGCAGGATAGACAGGAGTATACTCTTGAACCAATTTCACTTTTACCTACTCAACTTTAAAGTGTTACCTTAAAGCATGGGATTTCCAAGCCCAAAACCTGCTGTTCCCTTCCCAGGACCTGAATCTTATACCATTTATAATATGGTATAAGCCCAAAAATAATCTACTCCGCAACATGTGCACCATCAACACTACCAGCATTCCCATTTTCCTGACACTATAATCTTCATACACCTTTTTCCCATCACTTCATTGTTCACTAGCACATCTAGTCTCTGCTTATAATATAAGGCTCCATATTGTAAAGTTCTATACATATTTACAATATCATTTAACTAACTCAGGCTATAGTTGCCAAGTGTGGAGATAAGGTACCATCACAGCTGTGATAAAATCAACATTTTCCTACTGTTCCCTTAAGATGATATCTTATCTTCTAGAACCATTGGAGGAAATAGCACAGCTATTTTGGATAGGATCCTGCTGAATCAGTGCATAAATGGTAGTTTTTAATGATGAGTGTAATGATTTAAAAATGGTCAGGATATGAAGCAAAGCCAAATGTTTAAAAGTCTTTAAATATTCTTTTTCTTTGGGTCCACAGTGATAACTCCTCAACACGTTCTGACCTGAGTCAGATATCACAATCTCTGCATTCAGTGAAGGGAGGAGAAATGCAATGTTACAATAATGTTAGTTTAGCTTTTAAAAAGACTTGGGCAATAATGGAGGGAACCCATGCCTTGCATCCAGTTTAGTACTGCATTAAACCATTTGAACTGTATTGATACCATGTTGGTACTATGCCTGAAATAAGCCTTCTGCATGTGCTTGCAAAGAAAGTGCACCTCAGAAACTGAATTGTCAGTACAGCAATATTCATTACATGCAAGACACTAGAGAAAATTTGAAATATGATTCAAGAGACCCAAAATGCCAAAAAACATAACAGATCACCTACGATCACAACCTCTGAAGTGCTAAAGCCTTTAACTGCAAGATGTTTAGAACGATACAGTTAATAGCGCTAATCGTGTGTGTCATTTTCCTCTAAGAAAACAAAGCTGAATAGGATTTTAAAAAAAAGAAAAAGAAAAAAGAGCAACACTATGGGTTACATTTTTGAAGAACAATATGTAAAATATCTGATTAACATGGAGAATTTGAACTTTAAAAACTCTTTCTGAAAACTCTGCTTCCTTTGTGGAGACACTGCTAAAATCACAGTTTACAAAAAAGATCCGCTTGCCAAGATAACATCATTTAATGAAATGTGGCAAACCATTCACTCACTATTGCATTTAATGATTTATCTCATTAGTATAAGTACAGCAGACAGTGAAACACCATTTCAACCTTCTGCTATGCCGGTTGCAACAAGACATATTAAAATATTGAGTCAATGCTCCCAAAATTACAGGCCAAATCTGAAAGGCAACAACTGCCTTTTAAAGGGTGTTGTGTTCAGCACCATCGACTGATCCTGTTATAAAAGCAGAGGTATTGTTGACTTACCTGGAGTGTATTTATGAATCTAGGACCCAAGTATTTTTGTTCTGATGTGATGGACCTTTCAATCCATAAAGTAAGAAATACAATGAATGATAGTCTTTTCCACTGCAGACTAGATTACATCTTTTTTCTGTCATTGTTCAAGTACCTTGGATAGCTCAAAGTTGACGAAATTGAATGAAAACAGAATAATCCTTAAAAAAATCAACATAGAATCCCTTTTCATTTCATTGCCACAGGTTCCTTTTTGAATATCCTAAGTATGTTCCTTTAATGATGATAACTTATTGGCTACCAGTGTAATAAAAAGAAAACTTTGCAGACTAATAAACAAAGCATATGAAACCGACTGAATGATAAGCAAGAATTTTTAATTAATACTTACTGAATTATTTATGACAAGAGAGTGACTCATATAATTATAGAGCCTTTTTATGGCTATAAGGTGCATGTGGATTTAGCTATAAAGTCCAAAAATGTACTTCAGGATACATCTCTCGTATCACAAACAAAAGATCAAACAAGTGCATCCCATAATCGACACACGATAATCAAATAAGCAGAAGGGTAGAATAAAGGCTTCCAAAAGACAAAGAAATAAATTGCTGTTTAATTATTTAGTAAAGTGATTTTGAAAACACAAAAGCAATGACACCATTATTAACATTTCCATTAACAATGAGCATGTCTTTGCTTGCAATTTGTTAATTATTATTAGCAAGGGGTTTTCTTTGTCTAAACGCTACTCCACAGAAATGAGATTTACAAGGACGAGGTCAAATATGACTCTTGATTGGAAGAATTCAAAGGAGAACTCAGTTTTCTATGGATCATCCAGGGACACATTCACTGCCTGCAGGGCACATAGGGGTTGTATACATCCTAATTCACAGCTGCCCTGAGATCTACAGAGAACTGGATCTATTTCTTCTCCCTCGTGCCATGATCTCAACAGTGCAAAGAGGCTGGCAAGTGCTGATTTAGCAATGTATTGCACTTGCTAAATAAGTACTTGCTTTGCCCAGATGAGAAGGGCTACACAGAGGGCCAAGCCATGGAGAGCCCAGCTCTGAGTTTCTGTAAATGTTCTAGCTTGCACACTGAGCAGTGCCTCTGGGAGGCACAGCAAACATAGGTGCACTGGGATGATTCAGAAAAAAAATGTTCCTATAAAAAGTCCCATCTGAACTTGAAGTGTTTAGATACCGGCATAGGCGGATCCAGAATTGTTAAGAGGGGGATTCAGGAGCAGTGACCATGCTGCAGAAATGGCTACACCCCATGCCCAGCCTTCCCCCTCAGTGTAGCAGGCAGACCATGTGTGAGAGCACCAGCCAGGGACTTTTTTAGTCCCCTAAGCAGGTAAGAACCCCACACCCGCACATATTCTCGGCAGCCGTTCCCTTCTCCTCCATGCTCAACAGCACCTCCCTTCTGCTCCTCTCCCTTCCCCCTGTATGCATGCTCCTCTGCTTATACTTCTGGGTACAAGGAGACCCACTCACCACTACCAGTATCTCAGCTGCTCTGGCCCTGCTTCAGCTGAGGCTATGGGGAGTTGGGCTTGGCCAGGGACCAGATTCCCTTTTCCTGCATCTGGGCTGGCAGGGGCAGGGAACACCTGGGAGGACTGGGAAGAGAAGACCAGTCCACCTGCCCAGTACTTTTACTGCCCAGCTGAACCTGGCTCCCTGCATGGCCCAGCTGGACTGGGGCAGAAGCAGCTCTGGAGCCTCCCCACGTCTGGGTCAGCAAGGAAGAGTGGTAACAGTGGGTGCGGGAGGAGGAAAATGGTGGGGAAGGGAAGAAGGGCCCCGAGCACAAAGAGGAAGAGAGCAGGTGCCAAGACAAGGGGATTCTTACCTGCTTCACAGACTTCCAAAAAATCCCTGGCTACCGTTCTTGCAGCGTGGTCCAAAAGGGGGGAGTGACCACAATCTTTCACACCACCTGGATCTGGCCCTGGACAGTAGAAACCCCTCACTAACAATAATTAACATAATGCCAAAAGAGAGCTGTTGTTTTTGAGCTACCTTTGCACCCCTAAGATTGTGTTACTTAGGGCCTCATGTAGCCTCCAACAGCCTCCTTAGAGCTATTTTCAGGCGGTAGCTCCAATCCCCCAGAGCAGCTACTTTGCACAGATTCCCAGGTCTGAAACACTCCCTCTCAGCCTCATGCAAACACAGCATGCAAGGCAGGAGACCCTATGTCGTGGCTACTGTCAATGGCATTCTCTTCTGGAGGACTGCAGAGCTTTTACAAGCCTTGCAATCTAAAGCAGTCATATGGAGCAGCTATAGCAGAGAGGAAAATACTTCCATATAAGTTTGTTCTTCTTCCTTGAATATATTAATGAACTAACATGGGGATTGCTAGAAAATATGAACACCTCTGATATTGTTAAGAAGCAAAAACGGAGGTGGTTTGGCTACATTAGGAGATGTCTTAGTTTGGCCAACACAGTAGTCCATGGAAAAGTGCATGGAAGGGGAATAAGAGGCTGGGCAAGGAAAATGTGGCTAGACAGCATTACTAAATGAACAAAGAAGACCATGAAAGAGCTTTTTACTTTGTCAAAGTGTCAAGGAGCTGTTCTGGTAACACCCTAGCAAACTGGAGATTACGGGAGCCCAGCTGACTGATAGGGCCTTAGCTTGTGGCACTAGGGAGAGGATGGAGTAGGGTTTAGAATTTGTTGAGGGCTCTGTATACTCCCTCCCTGGTCAACATTTATTGATAGTGTCTGCAATCCGATCCAGCCTAAAGACAAATTGTTTTCTGCTTGGAAAGATTTTTATGAGCTTCAGGAAGAAGTTAGGTAAAAGAGTCTCAGCTTGGTGTGGGAGGAAAAGTATTGTTGACCATTTCATGGAGTACTGAGCAGAAAAATGTTGTGTTAATGGTAGAATGGATTTTTCAGACTCGACACAGGTTTCTCTACTGATAGTATGAGACTCGCTGCTCTAAAGGTTACTGCAGAAATCAAGTAGAACAGACTTTTACTCTCTCCTCTAATGTGGGTAAGTAGTTTGGCTGCAGCTGATCCAGACTTGCCCCCATCACCAGGTGAGGGTACCCGCTACAAATACACAATGCATGCAAAGAAGCTAAATGCTAGAAATAAGGAAATTACCAATGTTCTTCAGGGAATCATGTCAAACAATCATATATGCACAAATCTAATTAATTGCACAGAGTGTCTGAGTGGTGAAATGCCAAGCACGGGAAAATCTTTCAGATTTTGTTCGTGACTAAGAGCTTAGTTGCAAACAAAATTTCTTTGTTGTGGATTTTGATAACATTTATGGGCAGTCTATTATATACTCAAACCATGACTCTGTTGCCAAAAGGAAGGATATAAGCCTGATTTACATGATCACTTGAGAGGAAAGATTTGTTTCCTTATGAAAGTTCATGAGAGCATAACAATAATCCTGTTCCTTAAGCTTTTTTAACTTGTCATTTGCAATCTATTTTTTATTTTGTAGTTTTTAATCTGTAATCTTTGTAGCTCATCTGCCACCTTGTGGCCCCTCTGCAAACATTTTATGGCACTGAAAAAGTATTTGCTGGTTAGCAAAATGCATGCATCTCCATTACTTTCAAGCGATGCAGCAAAGTGCTCTGGTGCTTGCTTCTTGGCAACTTGAAATTTCAGATGTTCATGGAACAAAAACATTTAAGCTACTTTCCTAAAATCAGCCACTTCTGGTAGAGGTGAAAACACTGGATATGCATTTTCAGGTGATCAGTGTTTTGGGGTGTCCAGCTTGAGTCTTCTTAAAGAGTCTTGATTTCTGATGTGCTGGCCATCAGCCTTTTGCAAAATCATGTCTTTCTAAAATGTCTCAAGGCATAAACTGACAAGGAAGCACCCAAAATTACCAATGCCTTTAAAAATGGAATGCCTAATATCAGTAAAATGGACTGATCTTTCCACCTCAGTGCTGTAAGGTTTAGTTAAAGGGTAAGATATTTAAAATCTATTACTTTATTCCATGTACTCAATACTTTCCATATTTTCACTACCAAAAACCACCATTCCCCTTTCTTCTCTGTTTTTTTAGCATCTTCAACAGAAGTGAATTTCATTGAAAAAGATAAAATTCAGATTAAAAAGCAAGGTGTTGTTCCAAGCTCTGCAGCAAGATGTGTTAGAAGGCAGAACATAAAAAATACTGATTGTGGTGCAAGCTAAGATTGCTGTTTAAAGAGAAAGTATACCCTTACATCCATAGCATTATATGGAAGATGCCAATCTTAGATGCTGATGGAAAACCAGTCACTGCAGACCTAGGGCCCTGCTTTGGCAAGGCGTTCAGGCTTTAAGCCTACAGCAAGTCCCAGTGATGTTCTGCCCAACTCTTTACCTCACTCCCCTTAAGACAAACACCTGTGTAAGGTCCTCTGACAACGCTACTCTGAAACCAATATTTATTTCTTCAAGCTCCCTAATTACCGCATTAATAACTGAGAAAGGCTTTTGTACGTAACTGGCTCCAATGTACAATTTCTGTGGTCAAAAGGACAGAGTGAAAATTTACACAGGAAAATATCACGTTCCAGACAATTCTGTATTTTAAAGCCCATTTCAGTCTTTGCTTTGAAGTGCCTCCATTACTAAAAGATCTCACAAAGACAGAAATGAAATACAGTCCAATTATATCAACTCCAGAATGATCTTGATTGTCTCTTTCCTCATCCTTTTAGTCCCTGCCAGCTATTGTCCCTTCAACAAGAGGAATACCATCACAGGCTTTGTCTGTCATCTGTCAATAAGGGGCTGAATCTATATTTTATCTCATTCTCCCTGCAAAGATCAGAGGAGCTGTTACAGAGAGGCTTTTGAAGCTGCCCAAGGGATTTGGACACATGCATTCATACCAATTTCTCAAAGGGTACTATAGCAGGGGATGTGAACCCTGTTACGAGGGAAGAGGAAGACTCTGTCAGTACACCCAGAGCCTGTGCCAAAACAGTCCACAGGAAGGCAGGAGCTCTGGCAGATGGCAAGGAGGAAAGGACTGGGAGACATCATTTTGCGACGAGAGCAGGGACTGAGGCAGCTGGTCCAGACAGCAGGAACCCGCACCAGGGAGCCAGGGACTCCTGGCGCTTTAAGAGGGCAGAGTGGCAGGAGCACAGGCTGGCAGGAGCACAGGCTGGCCCTTAATTAAGACAGCGAAAACCCCTGTAGGTAGGGAGGGGGAAGACATTTGACTGCGAGGAGGTGGGACTACCTGGCACATAAGCCCAGTCCCTGCAGGGAGAGGAGCTCCCACAGGGAAGCAGGCTGTGGGAAGCAGTACCCAGGGGAACAGAAGCTACCCATAAGGGTGAGAAGGGGCCCAGCTCTGGGAGTCATAGTTTAGGGGAGGTGAGCTTCATGCAGGCGATATGTGTATATTTTAGCTGTGCTAATATATGTTTGTTTTTGGTTGCTGTACTACAGTCGGATTGGGTATGGCTGAAAGGGGAGAAGAGGAGGCCACAGGGGTGCTGCAGGGGCACCCAGCATAAAGCCTTGCCCCGGATCGGGGTGACAGCAGGGGGCGGAGCTGAACTGGGAGCAGCTTGGCCCTAGGTCTAGTGTGCTAGGGGGGCTGGGACTAGGAGCAAGACAGGGCTGAGTGGCCCAGAGACCAGAGGCAGTGGCCAGCTGAGGCTGAGAGGGCTGGAGCCCGAGCCCAGATGGGACAGCCAAGGTGGCCAGGGGCTGACCAGGGACTGAGACTGGAAAAGCCAGGCCAGCGGGTTTAGGCCACCAATCAAAAGCCAGAGTAACACATAGGCTAAAGCTAATAAAGTCGAGGCCTAACAATGGATTAACTGGCAATAGGGTAACACCAGCGAGGCATGGGCAGGGCTGTAGGGGTGGAAGGAGGCCACAAACATTAGCCCTTAAGGCAAGAAGGGCCTGAGAAAACAAAGACTGAAAGAACAAGAGTGCACCCTAGGCTCACCAGCCTCCGAGGGTTGCCTCCCCTCCTCACTTTTCAAAATCAAGGCATGGCAGGTGAAGAAGCAAGGTGAGACCCTGGGAAGCTGGAGTGGATCTGGGATTAGGGCATCCACTAGGGAGCATCATGACAGCCTTCAGGCACCCACCCTGTTACAGGCACCTTTGGAAATCTCCATCTCTCCACCTAAGACTTCAGTGCTTTCACTTACCTCCGTGTAAACAGAGCATAATCCCATTACGGCTAATGG
>NW_017729004.1:16123063-16129188 GCF_001723915.1 Gavialis gangeticus | reverse complement strand
AGAAGCAGGGTGAGACCCTGGGAAGCTGGAGTGGGTCTGGGATTAGGGCATCCACTAGGGAGCATCATGACAGCCTTCAGGCACCCACCCTGTTACAGGCACCTTTGGAAATCTCCATCTCTCCACCTAAGACTTCAGTGCTTTCACTTACCTCCGTGTAAACAGAGCATAATCCCATTACGGCTAATGGAGGGGACAAATCTAGGTAGAATGCTTAATGTACAAACACCACTTGGTCTTTTTCAATCCCCCAGGACTGACTGTAATACAAATTGCTCATTTAGCAGGTTTCGAGTAATCCATTTACTCACTGTATGCCCAATCTGCATGTTGTCAACTGTCCCCCAGGGGCAGCTTTACGATTGGCCTTTACATGTCCGTTCAGTCATGGAAAGGGAGGAAGGAGCCTCAGGCCTCCCTCCTCCTACCAACACACACACACACGCATGCACGCATACACACACATGCACGCACGCACGCACACACCACTCAGCGGGGTGCTTGCTCTGTGCCTCTCTAGGGTTCCTACGACTGCTGCAGTTTTGGCTAACCCAGTTTGTATGTTAAGACACAGTCACATGTTCAATTCCTGCTGCCAGTGACCCGCTCAACGGTACAGGCATTTCACCTACTGATGGGGAAGGGAGCTGCCAGGACTAGAAACAGCCACTAATCCGTCCCCACATCCACCGACCGAGTAGAGAAAGGTGTGGTCCTGAATCTCTCCAATCTAAGAGCAGCGAATACCTGCACTGCTTACTGACACAGTGCCTCTTGATGTTCCTCCCAGGGTCCTCCGAGTACAGGGCTAAAAGCTGTAACTCTGCCTTATGTTTTGGATTTTTCAGCCCTGTCATGACAGTATAGACTGCTGTCTATATGACTGGTCGGAGAAAGTCTTGGCTAAGTTGGCCCCTGAACCCAGGAGTTGGGATCTCTTGCACAAAGCTCATTGCTGGCAATGGAAGAGGACAGGATAGTTGGTGCCAAAAGGCTCAAATTGTGGATGTCTATAACACAGCATGACATTTTTGCAGCCCTTTTGAGGCTAGACTCTGCCCCCCCATATTCATATTCAGTTGTAACGTTACAGCACAGGAACCCTACGCCAGGTCCCTGTAGGATGGCATGTAAAGAGACCGGAGGTGGGCTAATCTTGCCCATAGCCCAGAAGACATATCAAAAAGCAACCCCCTTCTGGCTGGAATACTTGCCATGGAAGGTCTTTTCCTCAACAGTGAGGAAACCAAATGATTCAGAGGCAGGAATATAGGAATAACAGGAAGATGAGTTCATTACAGTCAGTTTAGACAGACTCGAGGGTGAAAAGCTGAGTCAGTGAAGCCTGACAGGAACGATACAGTTTAATCAAGGTAAATAATGACCAAGACCTTGTCAAGAGTGTCTAATGGGAGAAATAAAATAGGAAAGGGTGAGGAACGGATGGAGAAAGTGTCTGTATGGAACAACTGGACGAGGTATTAGATGAGATAAAACTGCAAAATGGGACAATGCCAGGTAGAAAGCTGGAGATTTTTTTTTGTAACTGTTCAAGGAAGGGCATGGAGGTCAATGAGGTTAACAGAAGGAAAGAATTAAGGAGGGGAAAGGTGTTTTTTACAAGTGAAAGAGGAAGAAGGAAAAACTGAATTTACAACCTAAAGGGCATCCCTATATATTATCTGATGAGATTTCTGGAACTTGCAGCAGATAAGAAGTTGGGATCTATGTGCCATTGCTTTTTCAAGCTTCTTAGGTATTGTATATGACTACCCACAGAAATTATTTTCTGTTTCAGAAACAGCTGAAAGGGCTCTCTCGAATAATATAGTTTTATCTATACCAATATTTTAGAACAAAGTGTTACTGCATTATTTGTTCCAATCTGTCTGCATTTTAAATTATGCCATGGCAGAGTATATCAGCATGAATTGCATTTGAAATATAAATTTGTTTATGCTGCTTTTTTTCTCCCTTCCAATTCAAAACAACCTGATATACCAATTGTAATGGATTTTTTAAACACATTTATTATAACAGAATCATTGCAGGGAAGAAATGCCAGGGACTGGAACACAAATAGGCCCTTCCTTATAACATTTTCCTGGGGCTTCATAGATATGCATTGTACAAAATATGATGCCCAAAAGATTTGAACCTTTTTATGACTGTAGCAGGGCACCAGAGTGCCTGCTACTGGCGGTGGTAAATGGGCCAAGCTGCCAATCACCAGGGCAGCTCAGGTGCGGGTTGCTGGAGCAACCAGGGTGGTCACGTGACCAGAAGGGGGCAGGGCCGGGCCCTTATAAACAGCCAGGCTGGAGCCTGGCTGGTAGTTCCCCTCTGGCAGCTTGAGGGGTAAGAGCTCTGCAGGAGGGTTAGACTAAGCAGTGCAGCCTGAGCACATAGAGGGATGTATTATGGTGAAGGCAGAGAGAAGCCTGACCAGGAGACTTTGGCCAGAGAGCCAGGAGAGCCTGGACTTTATGTGACAGCCGGCAGGCTTATTGTTTTGGTATTGCCAGTAGGCCTATTGTTTTTGTTGCAGCCGGTAGGCTTATTGTTTGGTTCCAGCCAGTTGGCTTATGGTTCTGTTGTGTATATTGTCCTGAGGACCGGGTGAGGCTGTAGGGGTGTGAGGAGGCCTCACAGGAGCTCCCCAGTAGTCTGGGGGCTCCTGGGTGCCCTGTGTGGGCACCGAGCAGGGCCAGAAAGGCATGACCACTTGGCACCAGAGTGGTGTGGTGTGTGGGGTTGAGACCCCAGCCCAAGAGGGCAGTACTCAGTCCCGTGAGGGTGTAAGACCCTGAGAAGGGTCAGGGGGCCAGGCACGGCTGCGTGCCACCTGAGCCCCGGCGCTAGTGAAAGCCCGAGACAGGGCTGGCGTGTAGGCTCAGCGGAGAGAGCCAAGGGTGCAAGAGGTGTGGGAGCAGGCTTGGAAAGAGCCAAGGGCGTGGGAAGCACGTGGCATAAAGACCCCGAGAAGGGTCAAGGGGCCAGGCACGGCTGCGAGCCACCTGAGCCCGGGTGCGGTTTTGGCATGGGACAGGCCCCGCGAGGGCAAGAGCGTGAGAGGCGCTGACACAAGTGCCAGCGAGGGGCAAGAGGTGCAGAGACAGGACCCGGCGAGGGGAAGAGCACGGGAAGCGCGTGGCATAGGCCCAAGGGGAGCCAGCCTGCAAGAGTAAAGCCCAGGAGGGGCTAGTATAAGGTTGGAGACACAAGAACGTCCGGAATAGCTGCGAGGCTTGGAGCATGCTAAAGGGGAGGTAGGAGGCCATGTGTAGCCCATAAGGCTGGGGTGCACCAGGTCACCCATAGAAATTAGGAGACCAAAGGCAGCCTCCCATATAAACCTATATAAGATCAAAGACGTGGCGGGCGAGAATTAAGAGGGTGCTGGATCTCCTAACTGGCACGGCGGGGGGGGCCTAGCAGGATCACAGCCGCTTGTAGGCCCCACCCCATGACAACGACATTTTTCTTTATCTATATGATTAATTAATTTTACAACCTAAAATAATGTGCAGGTACTGTCAACAGCCAAAGCAAGTGGAAACCAAAGAAAGTGTTTCTTCACTTCCTTGCCCTTCCCATCCTGCTCCACCAATGCACTATTTTGCCCCCCAAAAAAGTCAAAGTTATTGAGCACCTCAAAAGAACTGAAACCAAGAAGGTAATGACTCCATAGAAACTCAACTAGAATTTCAATACACTCTGATGTACATAAAATGTCAAATACAGATGAATTATTTGTCCACCAGCTGCAAACACAACCCACATTCTTGTTCGTACAATGGCAGTCACTAGATGGTGCCATTACACATAATCTCATAGGTCTTTTTCTTTGTGTGAGAGCAGTGTACTATCGTTAAAGAAAGGCTATATTGTTGTTCTTTTTGTGTGTTTGCTGTCTTTGGGGGAATGCTGGTAAACAACAAATAGTTTCCATTATTGTTTAATCTGCCCATTTAAATCAATTCTGGTGAAGTGTTCATTTTTCAGGGGGAGAGACAGGCATTGGTGTTAGACCAGCTTAGCAACTTGCTCTTCATGACCACCTCTGGTCAACAACCAACCAACACATTTTCAGCTTTTGGTACCACGTAGTAGAAGGGGTGGTCTTTGAAGTCCTTCAGTGGTTGACCACAAGAAAGATTTATGACTCTGCTACTGCTTCCAAGTAAAGAAAGCAGATCCTTTAGCTCAATGTGAAGAGGCTCATGCTTTTACATCCAGTAGGCCTAGATATAAAATCCCACAGACCACTCAGCAAGGGCATTTCTCCTACATATGCAATTATTTAGATGGAAATATGGTTTAATTGTTAGTTATAAGGTTGAAATTCACAAGAGCAATTTATGTGCCACAGCCAACAAATATTGTGCTTAATGATGTAATGAACCACGTGTCATAGAAAAGTAAGGCTGGAAGTGACTTTCAGAGATGGGATCATCCCTATTCAAACCACCCTATAAAAATCTACTGTCTAACGTATTAGTAAAACGATAGTCAACCCAAACACAACTGATGGGAATTGATAGCATTACATATATCACCTGAAAACACAGGCATTAGTTTGTTTGTAGATTTTCACCAATTATGGGAAGAGTTGTGGAGGGGGTGTTCCTGAACTCATGGGGCATAAAGTTAAAAATATTCTTGGAAATTAGAGACCAGAAGGAATCCTAGCAGAACACACTGTGGAAAAGGAAAAGAAATTGTGCAGTGTTGTTTTGTTTGTTTGTTTTTAACATAGATTTATCTCTTCTAATTATGGAAGCAATAAACATTTTGAAAATGGGCAAGAGGAATGGAGAAGTTGACTGATAATTGGTGAGTATGAACTGTAATAAACATATACGATTCTTTTCACTAAACCAACTTAAAAATTGATAATCACATTTGTGCGGGATATTTGTTATGTTCATGCATAGAGCTAAGGTTTTTTTTTTTTCTTTCTTACGAGATGCATCCATCACCACTTTTCTATTACCGTGTTTATAGTAACAAACTTAGTAACAGATTGGGCTGCATTTTATCGATGTGTCTGATTGGTATGAGGCGGAGCTATTCACATAGTCCTTTCTAGTCATATACTCCAAAAACTGCTACATGTATGCAACCATGTTACCACCAAGGTGAGTGGGGATGTACCAGTGTAACAAGAATAAAATCTGACCCTACCCCTTACTACCAGGAGTAAAAGTCACTGGATCAAATGCAAGGATCTTTACTTACTCCTTATATATATTCCAGTAGAACTTGTAATATGATCAGTCACTGTTCATAAGGACAGTACTGTGAAGTATATTTAAATACATTACCTTTGACATACCTTTTTCTGAGGAGCAAAGATTTCAGGGTTCAGTCCACTATACATATTCATTTTCAATTACCAATTGTTAAGCTTGATACGTTTTGGGCACCTGTACATGCGCCTGACACCTGCTCTGACGCGTGCTAATTAGCACACGTTGGAGTGGACTTGATTAAGTCTGCTGGAGCATGCTAATTAGCACACTCCAGCAGCCTCAGCGTCATGTGTATTCAGCATCCCCATGCTTCAAAATAGTAGTGGGGATACTTTAATTAAAGCTTGTTGAATGAGCTTTAGTTAAAGGGCCCCACCACCATTTTGAAGCGAGAGCTGCTCCCAAGAGCTACTCTAATTAAAGCCTTCCCTTCCTCCCCCTCACCCTGGAGCATGTGTAAAGATGCTCTTTATGAACAATAGGGACTATTGAATCATTTCGTGAAGTGATTCCCAACCAGAGTGCAGTGGCACCCTGCCTGGGGTGCCTCAAGAGACTTTCAAGGGTGTTGCAGGGTGCCATGCAACGTTACCATTGTCAGGTGTGCAAAAATGATTCACAGGATAAACCCTGAGTTTTCAAATAGTGTTAGAAACATTCTGACTTGTGGTCTTTCTGAGTTCCTTGCAGCAGAAGAATTACTCTGTTATTTTTCTGTAGTAAAAAAAAAAAAAAAGAGTGAAAACTAAGAGCTGGCATTTTTCACAGGGTACCTCCATTCTATCCAGGAGTGCTTTGAGAACTGCTGATCTAGTCTGACCTGCTGCATGGCAGAAATCATTAAATATCACCAAGTCACCACTGTATTGT
>NW_017729004.1:16112459-16118063 GCF_001723915.1 Gavialis gangeticus | reverse complement strand
AAAAAAAAGAGGGAAAACTAAGAGCTGGCATTTTTCACAGGGTACCTCCATTCTATCCAGGAGTGCTTTGAGAACTGCTGATCTAGTCTGACCTGCTGCATGGCAGAAATCATTAAATATCACCAAGTCACCACTGTATTGTGCCCAAGAGCTTGTATTTGGCTCATATATATATATCCAGAAAGTGATTTTGTCTGGATCTGAAGACATTAAAACATGGGGAATCCACCACCAACTAATTCAAAATATAACTTCAGTGTCATTTGTATCATCATAAACTCAAGTAAGGCACCCTTTTTTAAAAAGGTCATCATCATTATAAATGCTACTTGCTTGTTCTGCCACAAATAAAAAAATTGCTCATGTGCAGAAAGGCCCTGCACTAATACCAAAATGAAAAAAGGAAAATGAACATATTCATTTTAAAAATGAGTAAAGGAGGAATCAGTTTCCTGAAACCTTTTTTTCTACAGTCAAAACTGCATGGAATGCAGCAAAAGGGTTTTCTCAGAAAGCAATTTATATCTCACTAGGACAGTAAATTATGTTTACTATTACTTTAAAAAATACTAAAAAAGAAAAGAGAAGAAATCACAGATACCAGAGACTTCAGTAAGTCAGGCACGCTACTCTACTGGACACTCTGATCGAAAGCACCTGAAATGGACTCTTAACATCTGTTGACCTAATGTGCCGTAGAAATCTAATAATTCTTGCAGAATTTGTCCAAAAATGTCTTCAAGAGTACTGGTGCAACAAAATTATTCTCTCTGTGTCTGTAGTGTTTTCTTCATGTGGGTATTATTACCTTGTATTATTTGAGCCTGCAGTGCTGAAATAAGTTATTAACATAATCACCTCCATGGTTGGTTTTGGTATTCAAGCAGTTACAAAATATATTCTTCTATCCAATGTATTTTGCTTTCAAAAGGGCCTTCCAGAATTTCATCCGAACACAGAGACAACCAAAGCTGAATACGTATAAGAGCTGAATTATCATCAAAGGTACAATTCTGGGATATAGTTAACATCTCGGGAATGAGTATATACTGCTGAAGATACTAAGACAAGAAAAAAAAACCTATCCACATCTTAAATAGGAGTGGATGATTGTTATTTAAACATCAGATCGTGGCTATTCACTTGATGTGAAAGCTAACATAATGCATTCACTGGGAAGGAGTTACAGCTGCACCTTCAAGAACAGAACATAGAATAGGGCAAAGTTTAGTCTAATGGCAGTATATAGAAAATCATTAGGGAGCAAATAATTGTATGCTCAGACTATGGTCAAGAGTCTACTGAGCTGTTTCATCTCCAGATAACAAGGGATACCCTCATTGCTGGCAGATACATAGCTATGATAAAATGTGCTCAGTAAAATCTTTAGAGCTAGAGTTTACTGTGTGGTTAGTATATGTAAAAAAAAAGTGTCCTGTGTCTATATTTTTTATTGACAGTCTGTCTTGTGATACAGAATTATATATTCCTTGTAAAATGCTCTGCAATTCCATCATCAAATTAACAGTAGAAATTGCTCTTCTGACTGAGGTGGGATTACTCATGGTCATTACATTCTTCAGCCAGAGTTAAGGTGTGAAACCGTTCTCACGGAGAGGAATAGGAATTGATATCTGTCAGTTACTTCCTTTTCCCTAACACTTCCAAGAAGAACAGAATTGTCATCCCACTAATTATAATCATTGCTATAGCAACGGCCACAATGAGAAACCTCTGCAAGTTAAGGGTTTCATACCTTCAGCTTTGCTCCAGCAATTATTTTGCTGCGCAGATATAAACCTTATAGCTGTTGTTATTATTACAACGCATTTCCACACTACTGTTTACTTGTGCTGCGCTCCATAAATATAGGCAAAGTAAGTGCCCTATACTGATAAGCTTACACACTAAATAACACAACAGAAAATGTATGACAACACATCAGCAGAGGGCCTGAAGGCCTTGCTAATGGGAAAGAAAAGGAGTAATTTTTAGTGATTTCAGAAAGGACAAAGGGAATATATCAAAGGAGGGACCGTGATAGAAGGGGGGAAAAAAGCCAAAAGAGGGAAAGACAACACAGGAAAAGGTAAGGTAAAAAGAACGGGAAAAGAACAGATGACAAAAGCAAGTGCAAAGGAAGGGAAGTGTGTAAGTGGGGCAAGATTGTGGGAACAATTAATTCTCTTCCCCAACTTGCTCCATTTGTGCCAGCTGAATGATACAAAAAAAGTGGAAACTTCCTCTAGCTACCTACTGGGAACTCCCGTAGTAAATTGGAGGGGGTGGGGTAGGAGAGGGGACAGGGCTTTCTACCAAGTGCAAAGTGTGTGAATCTGTCTTGTGCACTTCCATCCACTATGAGCCCAATCATGGCACTCTTCACCGGGTCTGGCCAAACCCAGTGGATTATTTGTATATATAAGGGTGGCTGGATGACTTCTATTGCTTTTTATGACTCAAAACTCGATTATGCTGCTCAAGTTGCATTGAGATGTGCAGTACAACTGGCTCTTCTTAAGAATCACCCTCACCTCTGACTGTATGAGTAAAATGTTGACTTGGCCACATGTGAGTAAATACATAATTTCACATTCACTCAGCCCTACCGGCTGTTTAAATAGCCCCTCACACATCAGTGCAGTGCCAGAAATGCTGAAGAACTGTTAGTGTATATCTTCTTGCAATTGCACATATGTGGTTACCTCAAATTAAGGAAGCAAGGCTTGTCAAAGCACTGAATGATACAAATTCCTTCTTACTAATAAAACATTGTTTAAGACTCACGTTATTGTATAAAGCGTGAACAATGTTTTAAGACTGAAGCCTGCTAGGAATAACTGGGAATGATCAATGGCATTATCAGAACCTTAGCAGCATTTCACATCCTCACCTTGAACCATTTTGAGATCATTAAAGTCAAATAGCCCAAGCCATTAAAAAGACAAATAATGATGAGTCTGTGTTCTTTTTTTGTGGGAGGAAACAACATAGGGGCAGAGATATCTAGTAGCCAGTAGAATAATCTCCCAAACAAGTGATGGAAGAGAATGAAACACTAGTATAACAAGGATAAAATCTGACCCTAAACCTTTCCCTTGGCTTCTTCACTCAAGGAGAGGTAACAGAGGTACAGGTGGGTGAGGATTTGACCCTCACGTTGCTTAAAAATAATCTCTAGCACCAGCTCCCTGGCTTTCAGCTTCAGGCTTGGCAACGGGACTGACCAAACACTGACCACCTCGGTGGCTGACTCCCTGACAATCGTGTGTGGGGGCTAGAATTGTGTGCGATATACTGCACCGCAAAATTTGGTGGTATGGATGGTGGACGTGGGGAAATAGCTCTGCAGGGGCTCGGGGCTTTACACTTAAATGAGATTGTAGTCATGGGCAATGCCTCCAGGTTGCTTTGTTTATTCCATCTCCCCCCCCAGCTGGAGCAATTTCTGTGTGAACCAAGTAAGACTGAGAGAACTGAAGTGTCAAATGGTACATAGTAAACAACCAGCTGCTCATCTCCTTTGCATCAACAGAAAACAGGGCTGTTTCCAAGCATGCTGGCTGCCGTTCTGAGCCCACGTGCTACACGAACAGCAGCTGGCTGTAGCTGAATCTGGAAGATGCTGGGGGGATACCAGTGGAAAGCTACAAACTCTATTAAAAGCTCCCCTCCTGCAAACCTATCCTGTCCATTGAAGACATCTGTCCCCACTGCCCCAAATCCACCCACAGTCCTGGCATCCTCCAAGACTCCAGACTACCTTTGGAAACTCGTATACTATCAAAGCCCGCCCACATCCATCTGCAGCCGGCCAGAAGACTGCACCCAGTCCTAGAACTGGCCACAGTGATCCAAGCTGGACTGCTGCAATTCACTTTATCAAGCAATGAAGCCCCCGTGTCCCGAGGAAACCCACCCGCTCAGCAGCACAGAGTGTTGGAACAGACAGAATTCAGCGTCTAGTTCAAGGTCACTGTCCTCATTTGCAAAACTCAACATGGAAAAGATCCTGGATCCCTTGGAAACCTGTCACACATTCTCCTAGCTTTATTCTACCCTTCACAGCACCACATTTCACTGCAACAATGACACTGAGGACCATGATGGATCAGCTGGACACCATGGAAAACAGAACCAGAGACAGAGTAATCTCCAGATGGGTCTGACAACACATGAAAGGTCCTAACTGTGGAAGGAGCATGGGCAGATCCAGAACTTAAAAAAAAGTGTGTGAGAGGGGGTGCAGACGGTGATTCTGAAATGTAGGGATGCCCCCATCATCACATATACAACAACGCAATTTTCTCCAGTTCAAGATAAACAAGAAGCTTTACTAATATACTAGGGGCCTAAGGCTGTAATATTCAGTTTAAGATTGAAGCAAAAACAAATATGACTTCATTGGAATGAGTTCGAAACAATCTGCAGGGCTGTGAAATAGAAGCTTCATTACCAGGAGCAGCTAACAGACAACAGCATAGCAAAACAAAGGATAGCTTGACTGAAGGACCAGCAAAACCATTCAAAGGGAGAGACGGTTGTTAGCATTTGTGGAATGAAGAGTTCAGGAGGGATTAGATAGATTATAATAAGCCATAAAATCAAGTCAGCACTGCCTGGTTAGAAATGCTGCTACCTCTGCGAGGCAGTTGATTTGAAACTTTGGGTGGAGTAGGAATCAAAAGGGGGTGCAAGTGCACCAGGACACCCAGTCTAGATCCACCCCTGTGAGGGATGTTGGTAATTAGATACTTAAATTACACTGTGCCTGTGTCCTGGCAATTGCTAGGCACCATCCTTCACAAATACCTTGGCCGCACTTACTATCGAGAACCCAGTAGAAGGAATAAACAAGGTAACGCTGTATGTTACCAGAGGCAGTGAGTTACTCCAAGGAAAAATTAAAATTCATTTAAATTAAATAGCATAGCGATGAGCTGCTATAAATAGATTTCAGATGCTGTTCAAACCTTAGCAGGTACCAGGTTGATTTACCCAAAATACTCTCCTTGCTCTTACAAGTTTTAACAAAAATACCACCTTGTGCAAATTTTATTCTATTTTCAGGCACTGGATTGTGGTTGCGTTAAGAAAATGCACTGGGGAAAAGGAGATTAGTGAGAACATGTGGAGCAAAGCAAAAGGAATGCTCTTTGTAAAGGATCTCCTGATGTAAAGTGCTGAGGCATCCTGGATCCCACTGGATCCTGTTCAGGATTTGAACAGCACCCTGTTCAAATCTGCAGACGACACTAAGATGTGGGGGGACGTGGGCATGCTGGAAGGGAGGAATAGGCTGCAATTGGACCTAGACAGGTTACAGGGGTGGGAGGATGAGACTAGGATGGGATTCAACACCAACAAGTGCAAGGTGCTGCGCCTGGGGAGGAACAACCGGCACCAGACCTACAGGCTGGGGAACTCCCTTCTTGGCAGTGCAGAGCCAGAAAAGGATCTTGGAGTCATCATTGATGCCAAGAAGAACATGGGCCGGCAGTGTGGGGAGGCAGTCAGGAAGGCCAACCGCACTTTGTCATGCATCCACAGATGCATCTCGAGCAGGTCCAAGGAGGTGATCCTCCCCTTCTATGTGGCACTGGT
>NW_017729004.1:16099736-16107459 GCF_001723915.1 Gavialis gangeticus | reverse complement strand
AGGGGGGACCAGCAGGCACTGGGGGAGTCCCTGTTCCCCCGAGCACCGCCAGGAGTGACCAGGAATAACGGTCACAAGCTGGCAGAGGGTAAATTCAGATTAGACATCAGGAGGTGCGACTTCACTGTCAGGGCAGCTAGGATCTGGAACCAACTTCCAAGCGAAGTGGTGCTGGCTCCTACCCTGGGGGTCTTTAAGACAAGGCTTGACAATCATCTTGCTGGGGTCGTTTGACCCCAGTACTCTTTCCTGCCATGGCAGGGGGTCGGACTCGATCTGCTCAGGTCCCTTCTGACCCTAGAAACTATGAAACTATGGATTCCACTTGACTCGAGGACACTCTCCAAGGACCCCCAAGAGGTGCTCCAAGAAAACATAGAGAACCACAGGGTGAGGTGACTTGCCCAGCTCTCACAGCAGGGCAGTGGCAAAGCTTGGAAGAGAATAAAACTCCTAAACACCAAATCTACCCCCTGGACCCCAACCTTCATGAAGTCTCCTCCAAAATCAGTTGCTTTTACAGGTGTTGAGCAATACTCAAGCTTTGTCTCTAATTCTTTCATTTAAAGGCCTAAAATGTGGCATTTAAACCCAGAGCATTGGTTTTAAAATCAGTGTACGTGAGGGGACTCCACCTGAAAAACTGGCACCGAAGGATGAGGCCTGTTTAGTTCCCCCAGTGCAGTAGGTGGGACTGTATGGATTTTAATGGCAGAAAACTTTGGAGCAAAGGGTTAGCACTTAGAGCACTGTACTGGGAGATCACACATGCAGATTAGTGAGAGGTGACCTACAACCCAGGTCTCCTGCTTCCTAGGCCCATGCCCTAACCACTCAGTTGCTAGGGCTAAAACATGGGTGGACTGTCTTCTTCCATTAATCATGGGTTTTGTCTGGCTACATTTTTGTGGCTTGCACATCCACAATTGTCACACATACATAGTCACATACATCCCTGGCCAGCACATAGGTGTACTGTGCATGCTCAGTCTACATGCTCATGCTTCAGCTTCTGCACTGCAGGAGTGATAGAATCACAACCTTACATAAGTGCCAAAAATGTCACTTATGTGGTTGGGAAACTGCCATTTAAGTGCACGAAGGGAAGCAGAATCCTATTTTATGTTCACAACATGTCTAATGCATTGGGACCCTGGTCTAAGCTGGGACCTCCCAGCACTACTGCGAAGTGTCTCATCAAGCCTGATATATACTGCAGTCTTATGTGGCATCTACTACTGGGCACCCATGCTAGAGGGATATCACTAGGCAAACCTAGCTAACTGTAGGTTATCGAAGAGCAGAACTGAACCCTGACTGACAGCTAAAACATCCTCCTATCAAGTGCTGTACTCTTTACCAGCTCTGTAGAGCACCAGCCAAAATACTGTCCTATTAGCACTAATTCTGTTCTATAAGTACCCAGCTGACTGCAGTTCTTGAGGACTCATTTCCATCAGACCATTATCCCACATTATTTCCCTTCTTCAGAAAAGAGGCCTGAGCATCCATTTGACTGACAGACATCCATTCCCAAATTGCACTGCAACAGTCTGAATATGAATGATTGCTTTGAGCAGTACTTTAAAGCCATGGAAAGACAATGAGCAGACCCAGACATTCAGTAATTGCACTGTATCCATAATGGGCTAGCAATATACCGTGGCATAGTCATGAGACATCACTTTGTCAGGAGGAGTTAAATGAGGCAATTGCCTTGTGTCATGGGAGCTGCTTTTCAAAACACTGGATGTCTTCTCCATTTGGTTGAACTACAGGATAATACAGAGTGATCGGGGGTGGGGGGAAATGGGTGTGTTTGCTTGAAACGGACTGCACAGATAGCAAGAATTATATACTGTGCTGTACGTGTCAAATGATAAGCACTCAGCACCGGGGTCTGCACAAATGCTTTGGTTAGATGGTGAATGGACAAGAAAAACGTCAATGTTGCATAGGTCTTATGTTGGCCTTTCACTCAGAGAAGAATTTCATGCACAGGGATCTTATTCTGGCAGCTGATGCCCATCAGAGGTAGATGGGCAGCGTCTTGAAGAGGTCAGAACTCCTCCGGTCAAGGTGTGGAGCTGCAGCAGAAGTCATCCCACACCCTCTACTGCAACTTTCAACAGAGACTGCCATTGCAACTCCTGTGCAATCTGGATAGTCTCAGCTGGTTGTCCTATCCAGTCATGGATCTGTCAGCCCCAGATTCAGCCCTTCAGTAAACCCCATTTTATTCTGGGTCATAGGGAACATTCAAACACTGATCCCTGCCAACCCTCAGCTAATGGAACCGCATCAGTTCTGCAGCATTCAGACAATAAGCAGGAAAAAGCTATAATCAGGGAGAACAGCTCCATTAG
The DNA here is from genome assembly GCF_001723915.1 of Gavialis gangeticus. Lineage (NCBI taxonomy): Eukaryota > Metazoa > Chordata > Crocodylia > Gavialidae > Gavialis > Gavialis gangeticus. The sequence continues at coordinate 16,105,093 of NW_017729004.1, read as the reverse complement.
GTTAGGCGTTAAATCTGCTCATACCAAGGAAAGGGACTCTGTCCCAAACAGTTTCCAATCTAAGGACTTCTGTGACTGAGATGCACAGGCTGTGGACCAGCACAAAAAATCTGACTGTACTGAAGTCTTGGTTAAGCTCCCAAACTAGGTCTTAAAGCTCTGGAGGCCTTAAGCTGACCCTCTAAAAGAAGGCATTTTGCAGTTTGTGACTGCAAGGGAACGTTCACCTTTTAATGAGATCCCAGGGGCTTTTAAACACTTCTTAATACAGAGAACAGAACTAACCAAAAATAAGGCAGCACTTTTAATTAACAAGGACAATTGCTTTTAATTGTAAAGCTCATACATTTTTCAGAAGGAGAGATATAATTTTTGTCTTAATTGCTAGGTGTGTTGAACAGGCAATTAAAAACACATTAAAATACGACCCATAGCTAAAAAGAAGCAAATTTCTGTCCTGAGTAGATTAGGAAAGAAGCCATGGATGCAGCCCCCCTTTTCACTTGAAAACCAATAAGGAAGCTGCCTGTGCATATTTTATGCTTTCTCTAGTCCTGCTACTACAGACAAGATATCAGCATTTTCATCCCAAACACCAGATCTTCACAGCAGTTAGATAAATATTCCTGTGGACAGAAATCTGACATACCTCATCCTAGGAGAGCAGTTTTTTGCTTTGTTTTAGATGAAAATGCAAATATTAGATTGACTGGGCCATCTTTAGCCATGGGAGTGCTGCTGAGTGTGACTACTGTATGGGGGAGATCCCAGCCCACATGCACGGAGATGCATGGTTTTGGTGCTGACATGCTAGTGAAATGTAGTCACCTGACAAAAGGACCGCTATACACCTGCACCACACAGACACACTGTCGTGTGCTGGAGAAAGTAGTGAGCGATTAGCACACGGTTGTTGGAATAAGGGTTACACGAGGAGCCAGAATAGTTGGTTTCTCATTCCATTCCCAAATCTTTCACTAATCCTTCAACATTGCAGCCCTTGGCTTACTACGCGTAGGGTCAGTCCCCTGGAACAGCATCTTGTTTTTCTGCTGGAGGAGTGGAATGAGTAAAAGAAAATCACTGTGGTCCAAATACGACAAGCTGTTCTTGCTGTCACTAATTTGCAAGAGAAGAACAGGGAATTTCGCACAGCTGTTGTGCAAGGAAAATGGCTGTCATGAAAGAAGAACACATAATATTATGTTTCATAATCACTGAGAGGCGCACCTCCCTCCCCCCTAGCCCTGGGAGCACCTGTAATGTCAAGTAAACTCATATCGCTGCCAACCTGGGACAGGTTCAAAATAAGGAAATCTCCATGTTTCAACAATTTCCTTTACTCATATAAGCAACTCACCCCCAAACACAGAAACTGAGGCTTTACTGTCAGCTCTAATCAGAATGGTTACTGGCAAACCCGGGGGAATAGTACACTTGGAAATGAAATGAGGAATGATTTCTTTTCTCAGCCCTCATGGTAATTCTTACCCATCCATCCCACTCATCACCTTCTCCCTAACTCATCTATTTTAAAACTCACCCTACAAGCATACAGGCACAAAGAACTGAGGCATGACCAGGATGGGTAGAAATGTTTTCTCTCTCTGCTGCGTATGTTGTCTGATTTAACAGAAAGTGTTAAGACACAGAACAATTAGACTTACCTTTCACAAGCACTAAACACATTCGATAAAGCATCTGAATGTTGCCTTTTCTGTTTGTGTGGCACACTGAGTGTTAAGCCACATGCATTATGTGGTATTAGAGAAGGGACTTTTAAAAAAGGAAAACCCTAACCACTAACAATCTTGTATTAGTCTCTTATTCAGCAAAACACTTAGCATTTGCTTAACTTTAACATCTCTATTAACCGTACCCCCATTCAGCAAAGCATTTTCAGTGGAACTCACATGTCTAAAATTAAGATGCTTGAAGGCATTGTTGAATAGGGCTTAGATTAATCAGGTGCGCATAAAGTCAAGCCTGTTCTTAAGTACCTTGCTGAATTGGGGCCTTCCTAATTAAATCCGTTGTGCAAGCCTCATTTATTCATTGATTTCATGCCAGAACCATTTATAAAGTTACAGAACCCATAACTTCCTATGGAGATCCTTGCCGAATTAATAGAAGAGTTATAGATGATTAAAACGCTCCTCATCCTGCCCTAGCTGATGGGTAAAAGGTATCTAAGTAATTCTGGTTCCCGTTTGTCTTGTGCAAAGATACATTAATATTCTAGGAGTGGAGAGTTAGTAATATGGACCCAAAAGCCAGTCAAAGGTGAGTTGTTACCCACATCGACTCAGTGGACCAGGCTGGGATAATAGCATGCTATTTGCTAGAGCTGAGAGACACCTCTTCTTAAAAATAACAATGCACAAAACAGAGGGGGAGATGGTCTGATTGTTCAAATTAAAGAATTATAAGAATTCATGTAAGCAGTTGTTAATAATAGCGTTGCCTCACTAACGCCATCGGCACAACCACAGCTCCCTTCCTTGCCCAAAGTAAGCTGTTTGGGAATGGTGAAGCTGGTCATTTAAAATGACTTCTCTTACTCACACATTTTACACCCAGGCAAACCAGGCTATGAAGCCCACCAGTGATACTGTATGGTGAAGCACGAAGCCTTGCGTCCCTGTCAGTCACATCAGAAGCCTCCTGTACTTGCTCTCCATTGTCTTTTACAGGTGTCTGCTAGGTCTTGCCCTGCTTCTGACTGTAAGCTCTTTGGGGCAAGGAACATCTTTATTTTATGATTTCACAGCATCTAATGCAATGCTTTCCTGATTCTGCCTGGGCACTATCCCGATATTATGATTATAATGCATCTAAAGCTGGCAGATCGGCAGCACCTAGCAATGTGCATCTGAGCATTAACAGGAAGTATGTGGTGTGGAGATCCCCATGCTAGCTTAGGTACTGAGAGCAGCCTTACAGCTTTAGCTCAGAATGGGCTGCAAAACCCATCCAAAAGAGGATAAATTGGCTTATGCCACTCTGAGTTCCTAGCCACCGCAGCTGCAGCTACCGGCACCTGAGCTAGCAAAGCTCTCAGATACTTCTGCGCTACCCTGCAGACTCTGCTGAGATTGCAGCAAAGATGTGCCCTGAAGCCTCACACCGCCTCTGTGAGGCTGATAACTTTATTCCAATCTCCAGATGGGTTTTTGGTTGTATCTGTGATATTCTAAGGACATAGGCAGTCAAAGTTATTTGGGTAGATGTAATATCTTTTGTTACACCAAGTAATTGGAAAATAAGTTCTTTGCAAGCTTTTGGGTGCAATCACCCTTCCTCAGGCATAGGAAGTCTCTGCCGTTCTCTGCTGTTCTGAGACTCCAAGGAATGAAAGAAGCTAAAATTGTGACAGGATGTCAGTGAAATAGGTATACATTAGGAAAATAAAAGGTAGAGCAGGGAAGGGAGGTGAATAAGGGAGACTCTACAGTAGTAGTAATGCTAGGTAGAAAAGAGGCGGTCTGAGAAAAAGGAAAAAGCTGGAGAATGCGGTGATAATTTTAGAGGCATACTTCTATGCTATGAGAAAAAAACTCCATTAGCAATAAAAATCATGGGCTGAATCCTGGAACAAGGATGCATCTTGAATTCCCAGGCTGCATCCTGAGGACTCCTACTAGGGCTAAGGAGGAAAGAATTTCCTCTCCTCCTTACCACTAAACTGTTGCCAGGTCAACCTGTTATAGCTACAGGCTTTTAGGAGCCCCTGAGGACACTCATTTTCTTATCACAAAGACAATGGCATAGCAGTATATCCATTGGCCTCTCACTTCCACTCTGCACAGCTCCTTGAGAGCAGCACAGGGGACTCAGGAAGCATAGGTCTTCATGTTCTCCCTTCCCTCCAAAAAAGAACAGGTTCCAAGTTGAATCAGGACTTTCTGTGACTTTAGAGAAGTGCTCCTGAACCTTCAACTACAGGAAAAATAATAGAGCAATTCTTCTCTTGCAAAGAACTCAGAAAGATCACAGTAGGTCAGAACGGTTTTAACGGTATGGATTCCTATTTGAAATCTCTAGGTTTATTTTGTGAATAATATTTGTACACCTACCAGTGCTAACCTTGTGTGACATCAAATGGCACCCCAAAAGGATTTCAAGGCATCCCAGGCTACCCTGGCATCCTGGTTGAGAATCACTACTTTAGAGGATGCAGCAGTAATTGGCTTATTGTGCCTCAGAGTCTACCACCAAATTACACCACAGTCTAAATATGAAATACACAGCAGCCTGACATGCCAGCATAGCTGTCAAATAAGAGCAAGCAGGGATGGTGTTTGCACTGTGAACCTTTCTGTAACTTGTGAACGTTCAGATCCCCTGCAGCAATGGAACTCATTCAAAACCTATGGCCCAGGGCAGATTCCCTCTTAAGGAGGACTTGACTACTACAAAGTTAAACACACCTGCTTTAATGCCAAATGGAGGACTTCATATTGCTAAAGTCTAAATCCCCAAAGTCTATACAGAACACTGCCCTCTTTATCAACAATTCCCTATAGCAGCAGTGGAAATTACTTACATTATTAAGCCTTCTGTGTCCTTGTTCATAGAATCATAGAAAATTAGGGTTGGAAGGGACCATAAGAGGTTATCAAGTCCAATCCCTTACTCGAAGCAGAACCATCCCCAAACAGATCATCCCAGCCAAAGCTTTATCTTGCCAGATGTTAAAAACCTGCAAGAATAGAGAGTAGGCCTATGTGAAGCGGCTAGTATTCACTTCGGATTCGGATTCGGCTGATTTGGGGAACAATGATTTCATTCGGTGATTCATATCACTCCCAAATCGATTTGGCCAAATCTGATTTGGAGATTCAGCTGCTGCCGAATCAGCCGACTGTCCGAATTGGCCCCACCCCCCGCCTGCTCTTAATGGCTCCCCTGCCTGGCCCCAGCTCCCAGGTCTTTGAAAAGAAAAAGCCCCCACTCACTGGCTCCTGCCCGGTAGGGAGTGATCCCCGCTGCTCCCCACTGCCCCTCACCACATGGGGGACTCTGTCACGAGCTCCCCGACCCCTGCCCACTCTCCCAGCCCCTGCTCCCATGGCTGCTCTATCTGCCCCAGCTCCTGGGCCTTTAAAAAACAATAAACCCCAGACTCACTGGCTCCTGCCCAGCAGCAAGGGGGGGGCAATCCCTGCTGCCTCCACTGCCTCATGCTGCGTGGGGAGCTCTTCCACAAGCCCCCAGAAGGCCCAAGGCTGCTGCTGCAGTTGCCAGTGAGTCTGGGTTTTTTGGTTTGTTTTTTTAAGGGCAGGGAGCTGGGGTAGGTGGGGGAACAAAGGGGGGGGTTTAAGGGTGGGGAGCGGGCAGGGATTGGGGGGCACTCA
>NW_017729004.1:16098144-16099128 GCF_001723915.1 Gavialis gangeticus | reverse complement strand
CCATGGTCCATTCCCCTCATCCCCTCCCCTCAATCTAGCGCCAGGAATGGGAAAGCAGCCCAGCTGGGCTGTCTTCCACCCCTGGCGTAATCTAGTGCTGGGGATGGAAAGTCAGCCCATCTGGGTTGACTTCCCACCCCCAGCAAAACATCAAAACAGCCTTTCTGTGTCGATGGAACAGAATGGAACAGCTGTTTCGACTCTAAATGAAATTCAAAATGGAACGCTGTTCTGTCAAACCATCAAAACTCAAGGCAAAAGGGAACAGTGCTGTTTCGCACAGCCCTACTAACCAGTACCAGCTTCGCTTGCTTGCAAGAAAGTTGTGGGAGACCATATCAAAAGCCTTGCTAAAGTCAAGGTAGATCACATCTACAAGGTATATCACAAACACTGGTTTCCCCACATCCACACAGCCAGTCATCTCATCATAGAAGGCAATCAGGTTGCTCAGGTATGACTTGTCCTTCATGTATCTATGCTGACTGTTCCTAATCACCTTCTCCTCCAAGTGCTTAGAAGTAGATTTCTTGAGGAACTGTTCCATGATTTTTCCAGGGACTGAGGTGAGGCTGACTTGTCTGTAGCTTCCTGAATTCTCCTTCTTCCCTTTCTTCAAGATGGGCACTATATTTGCCCTATTCCAGTCATCTAAGACCTCTCTCAATTGCCACAAATTTTCAAAGATAAAGGCCAGTGGCTCTGCAATTACAGTTGGCCAATTCCCTCAGCACCCTTGGGTGCACCCCATCCAACCCCATGGATATGGGAAAATCTAGCTTTCTAAATAGTCCCTAGCCTGTTCTTTTGCCATGGTTGGCTGCTCACCTCCTCCCCAAACTGTGCTGCCAGGTATAGTAGTCTTGGAGTTGACCTTGCCTGTGAAGACTGAGGTGAAAAAGGCATTAAGCCCCTCAGCCTTTTCTGCATCCTCTGTCACTAGGTTGCTTCCCCAATTCAGTAAAGGACCCACACTTTTCCTGA
>NW_017729004.1:16092596-16093144 GCF_001723915.1 Gavialis gangeticus | reverse complement strand
ATTTGGCCAAATCTGATTTGGAGATTCAGCTGCTGCCGAATCAGCCGACTGTCCGAATTGGCCCCACCCCCCGCCTGCTCTTAATGGCTCCCCTGCCTGGCCCCAGCTCCCAGGTCTTTGAAAAGAAAAAGCCCCCACTCACTGGCTCCTGCCCGGTAGGGAGTGATCCCCGCTGCTCCCCACTGCCCCTCACCACATGGGGGACTCTGTCACGAGCTCCCCGACCCCTGCCCACTCTCCCAGCCCCTGCTCCCATGGCTGCTCTATCTGCCCCAGCTCCTGGGCCTTTAAAAAACAATAAACCCCAGACTCACTGGCTCCTGCCCAGCAGCAAGGGGGGGGCAATCCCTGCTGCCTCCACTGCCTCATGCTGCGTGGGGAGCTCTTCCACAAGCCCCCAGAAGGCCCAAGGCTGCTGCTGCAGTTGCCAGTGAGTCTGGGTTTTTTGGTTTGTTTTTTTAAGGGCAGGGAGCTGGGGTAGGTGGGGGAACAAAGGGGGGGGTTTAAGGGTGGGGAGCGGGCAGGGATTGGGGGGCACTCAGGGGGCC
>NW_017729004.1:16068687-16092539 GCF_001723915.1 Gavialis gangeticus | reverse complement strand
TGACTTCCCACCCCCAGCAAAACATCAAAACAGACTTTCTGTGTCGATGGAACAGAATGGAACAGCTGTTTCGACTCTAAATGAAATTCAAAATGGAACGCTGTTCTGTCAAACCATCAAAACTCAAGGCAAAAGGGAACAGTGCTGTTTCGCACAGCCCTACTAACCAGTACCAGCTTCGCTTGCTTGCAAGAAAGTTGTGGGAGACCATATCAAAAGCCTTGCTAAAGTCAAGGTAGATCACATCTACAAGGTATATCACAAACACTGGTTTCCCCACATCCACACAGCCAGTCATCTCATCATAGAAGGCAATCAGGTTGCTCAGGTATGACTTGTCCTTCATGTATCTATGCTGACTGTTCCTAATCACCTTCTCCTCCAAGTGCTTAGAAGTAGATTTCTTGAGGAACTGTTCCATGATTTTTCCAGGGACTGAGGTGAGGCTGACTTGTCTGTAGCTTCCTGAATTCTCCTTCTTCCCTTTCTTCAAGATGGGCACTATATTTGCCCTATTCCAGTCATCTAAGACCTCTCTCAATTGCCACAAATTTTCAAAGATAAAGGCCAGTGGCTCTGCAATTACAGTTGGCCAATTCCCTCAGCACCCTTGGGTGCACCCCATCCAACCCCATGGATATGGGAAAATCTAGCTTTCTAAATAGTCCCTAGCCTGTTCTTTTGCCATGGTTGGCTGCTCACCTCCTCCCCAAACTGTGCTGCCAGGTATAGTAGTCTTGGAGTTGACCTTGCCTGTGAAGACTGAGGTGAAAAAGGCATTAAGCCCCTCAGCCTTTTCTGCATCCTCTGTCACTAGGTTGCTTCCCCAATTCAGTAAAGGACCCACACTTTTCCTGATCTTCCTCTCATTCCTGATATACTTGTAGAAACCCTTTTTGTTACCCTTTGCATTCCTTGCTAGCTGCAACTCCAGTTGTACTTTGGCCTTCCTGATTTTGTACCAGCATGCCCAAGAAATACTTTTATACTCCTCCCTAGTTGTTTTTCCATATTTACCCTTATTATAAGCTTCCTTTTTGTGTTTTAGCTTACTGAAGAGTTCCCTGCTAAGCCTTTTGCCATATTTACTAGTCTTCCTGCATATTGGGATGGTTTCCTCCTACACCCTCAGTAAGGTTTCTTTAAAGTACAGCCAACTCTCCTCAACTTCCTTCCCCCTGAGACTGGCTTTCCAGGGGATCCACTCACCCGAATGAGTCGAAGTCTGCTTTTCTGAAGCCCAGGATCCTTATTCTGCTGCTCTCCTTCCTTCTTTCCTTAGGATCCTGAACAAAATCATCTCATGGTTGCTGCTGCCCAAGTTGCTATCCACTACCAGATTACCCACCAATTCTTCCCTGTTTGTGAGCAGCAGGTAAAGAAAAACATGGCCCCTAGGTAGCCGCTTCAACACTTGCACCAGGAAGTTGTCCCCAACACTCTCCAAAATCTTCCTGGATTGCCTGTGCACTGCTGTATTGCCCTCCCAGCAGATGTCAGGGTAATTGAAGTCCCCCATGAAAATCAGAACCTGTGATCAGGAAACTTCCACTAACTGTTTGAAGAAAGCCTAATCCACCACATCCTCCTAGTCCAGTGGTCTACGTTGGACAACCACCATGACACCGCCCCACCCTTACTGCTATCTACTCTGACCCTAACCCAGAGACTTTCAACAGGCCTATCTCCAGTTTCATACTGGAGCTCTGAGCAATAATACAGCTCTTTTACATACAACACAACTTCTCCTCCTCTTCTCCCTTGCCTGTCCTTCCTGAACAGTTTGTACCCATCCATGACAGTGCTCCAGTCATGCAAGCTCCCACCACGTCTCTGTTATTCCAATCACGTCATAGTCCTGTGACTGTGCGAGGACTTCCAGTTCTTCCTGCTCGTTTCCCAGACTGTACATTTGAGTATAGGCACCTGAGGTAACTAGTTGATTGCCCTGATTTCTCAGGAAGAAGAACACCTCCTTTGTTGCCCCATCCAGCTTGCACTTCCGCCAGGTCACCCACTTCCCCACTTACCTCAGGGTTTTTGTCTCCATCCCCTGGCAAACCTAATTTAAAGCCCTCACTAGGTTAGGGAGTCTGTCTGTGAAGATACTCTTCCATTTCCTTGTCAGGTGGATCCCGTCTCTTCCTAGCAGTCCTTCTTGGAACATCATTCTGTGGTCAAAGAAGCCAAAGCCCTGCTGGTGATACCATCTGCATAGCCATGCACTGATCTGCAGGATGCATCTGCTTCTGCCTGGCCCTTCCCTTTGACCAGAAGGATTGAGGAGAACACTACCTGAGCCCCTGTCCCCTTCATCCTTGCACCCAGAGCCTGTAGCTACTTTTGGCTGCTCATAGATTCCCCTGGTACTATCATTGGTGCCCACATGGATAAGTAGCACGGGGTAGTGGTAAGAGGGCCAGTCAAATCTCAGTAACCCTTCCATGACATCTTGGATCTGGGCTCTGGGCAAGCAGCAGACTTCCTGAGACAACAAGTCAGACTAGCAGATGGATGATTCCATCCCCCTCAAAAAGGAGTCTCCAACCACTACCACTCCTTGCTTCTCTTTGGTGAAAGTGGTCTTGGTCCATCCAAACTTGGGGAGGCCTGGCCAGTTCTCCTCCACCAATGGAATGTCCTCCTCACCTTCTGTTGCTAGGGCCCCATATCTGTTTTCCAGGCAAACTGCTGCAGGTCAAGACAAAGATTTTTGCTTTTTGCCAGAGGACAGAAACTTCCAGCTTCCACCTTCTGGGAGTCCATGTCCTCTCCCTTCTCTAGCATTGCCTTTGGCAGCCCTTCCTCCAGTCCTAGAGATCTCCTTCAGCACCAAATCAATGAAGTCCTCATGGTGGAGGATGCTTTGGAGCCTCTCCACCTTCTCCTTTAGCTGTCTTGCCTGCTTTCTGAGGGACACCACCAGAAGGCACCACTCATATTGCAGGCACTCCCCCACCTTGCAGTCACTGGAAGGAACCTGCAAGCCGCAGTCTCCACAGCACCAGCCCAGGACCTGGGTGGAAGCCTTGACAGTGAGCAGTCCTGCCTGGACAGAAACCTCACAGGTGCAAGCAGAGGCAGCGGCAGCAGCTCTGAGATTGCAACATCCTCCAGCCCTTTCTCTGGGTCTTTTAATTTGCTGCCTCTCTCTTGCTGCCCTTCTTCCAAGCACACCTTTCCTACAAACTCACCTATAAGCTGGACTGTTTACTGCTCCTTGGTCCCAAAATGTTCCTTTTTCCCTGCTTCCTTTCACCAAGCTTGAAGGCTTGCCATCAAGGAGGAGGGCAGCAAACTGACCTGTGAATTGCTTGCAAACTACTTGCCCTGTTTGCTGCCCCTGTTCACTTGTTCCATCAAGCTTGTTGCTCTCCATAAAGCATGCACTATCAGCCCTGCCATCACAGTCTCTTTGTAACTAGATTAGTTGTACATCTACCTCGCTGGGATCTCTGGTCTGTTGCCTTCTTGCTCTTTCCTCCTTAGAGAGGAATGCCACAATTTCTCTCCTCTTTGGCTGGGTACAAGTACAGTAACCCAAGAATGCCAACAGCTTATTACCCTGCAGATGCAGCTGGGGATGGGGCACCTGCCTTTTCTTTTTGTGGGAATCTGTAGCAAACAAGATTGGCCAATGGCCTCTATAAAATGGAGCATGCTAAATTAGCAAGTGCACTAAATTAGTAAGTGAAAGAAAGCATGCAAGAAAGACATTTTTAAAAAACACCTCTAGGCATGTTTACCTCAGGCACTACCCTCTGCTGGTGGCACCCTAGGTAGGCTTAGCTTCTGAAGACACCTGCACCACATCCTGGTTTGGGGAAAGGAAAAAAAAATGGTTGAAATCTCAAAAACTTTGTGGGCTGGCAAAACTAGTTCCCTTCCTAGCTCTATAGGTCAGTGGCAGAATCAGAAATTGAACCCAGACCAATGCTCCTTGATGCAACAACAGGACAAATGAGGTTTAAGAAATTCAGAATAACTTGGAATTGAAGGAAAATGTTAGATCCCATGTCACAGGAAAAAGGAGAGATGATAAAGCTCTAGGCAGTGTATATATTGTAATACTCACAAATCCATAAAGTGATATTGTACCTCATTGAATTTATTCATTTAAAAATCCCCTAATATTAAAGCAGTGCATAAATATTTGGCTGATGAGACTTTGATTTGTACAATATTAAAGTGTTCTTTGTACAACCAGCTGAGTAGACCAACTGAATATATCACACAGGAGATGTCTTTTGGAGTATGCAGTGCATATATATTAGGAAGCTCCTGAAATATATATACATAATTTGAAGGACTGGACTATTTTAGCACAGGGAGAGAGATGAAAATGTTTGCATATAATCACAAATAGAAGATCACTATTCCTCAGAAAGCAAGACAGCAAAAGATGAGTTGTGGCCACAGTTGCATATTCAGATGCCTGCCCTTGTAAATATGTATAAGCTAAAAGAAAGTTTATTTCAATGCATTTGTAAATGTCTAATCAATATGAGGGGTGTAGCTGAGTAAATGTTTGGTCCGATTAATGCATCGGGGCTGTAATATATGGACATGCTAATAAAAATATTTGGTAGTACAGATTATATTGATACTACTGCAGATACCATACAGAGGTGGTTTGCCCTGACTGCTGCCCTCATGGGCAGTGCTGAAGCAGCAGTCAACCACTGGTCTTTCCCACTGGGTCACTGCTGAGCAATAGTCTTAAAAATCATTGCTTTTAGGCCATTGCCAGTTTGATTCTATGTGTAAACAATTACTAGGTTCAATTTGTAGACAAAGTTTTCCCCTGCCCTTCCCTATATGCACATCACTGTTCACCTAAGGTTGCATTTATTTTAATTTATGTAGATGTTCTTTTTGTAGTTGCTGTTTGTTTTGTTTCCCTTTTAACGGGAAAAAAGAGGTTTTGTTTCTTATGCTGGTATTACTGGGGGCAACTCCAGTGACTGTATATGTGATTTACTCTCCTAGAAGTGAGCAGAGAATTGGGTGCCCTCTACAAAACACTAAATCACACAAAGCACGTGGAGATGTGCAGCAGGAAAAAATCCTGCACCCATAGACAAACAAATTACCAACCCAGTATTGCCAACTCGCATGATTTTTGGTGTTGTTCTTAAAGTCTGTGCTTCAGGCAATAAATATATATAAGAGAAAGAGCTAAGTTTTTCACATTCCCAAACTTTCATATTCCCAGACTTTAAGAACAGAGCCAAAAATCGTGGAAGTTGACAACACTGCCAGCCTGACACAATCCACATCCAGATGAATCCTGATGGCCATCCCCTGCTCTTTAGGGTGAATTCTACCAAAGAACATCATATTTCTGCACAAAGTCCCAGGCCCTTTCTTTTCAAACAAAATTAGAAACCTCCAAGATTGTAAGGGTGTGATTTCCCCTCAGTGAATCAGTATATACTTCCATGAGATCAATTATGTTATAATGCTGAAAAGCCAGTGTAAGTGAAAGGTCTAGGTTATTGCCATCTGTAGATGCCATGAGAACAGCCCACATTGTTGTTTGGGGAACCAAGGGAAACCCTTTCAAATGTGGATGACTGACAGTGTTCTAGTTTTGGCAGAGGTGCTCTTGCTAAATGATTTAAGAGCTTGCATGAATTATTTCCTGGTGGCACCACAGAAGCTCTCTGAAGGAAATTTTGAACCATATTTACCCAAAGCCAAGGCAACTTTGCATTTCAGATGACCTCCCAATACGTAGATTCTAGACATGGAAAATTATAGATTTAGAAACTAATTATTGGAGGATTCTCTTAAATTTGTCCCCTCAACCACTGCAGCAGGAAAGCAGCGGCAGGAGATTAGCTGGAGGAGAAAGGGGAGGCAACGGGCAAACAATAGGGAGGCAACCAGCATGGGTAATGGGCAACTTGATCCCTGCTCCGGGTGCCTGCCCCCCTACCACATACCCTCCCCCCCACCACTGCCTACTCTCCCCACTTCAGCTACTTTTCCCAGCTGATCTAGTGCAAGGGGGTTCCCATAGCTGCTCCTGCACCACACTGCAGGGAGCAGCTATGCAGGGAGCCCGGCTCAGCTGGGGGAAGTGCGGGTGGTGCACATGTTCCTTCTTCCCTGCCTGGCTGGGAGGATGAATCTGTGCACTGCCACAGCTGCTCTCTACACTAGAGGACAGAGGCAGGTCAGGAGGGCTCTGGATCTTCTTCCCTCCACCCATGCCTGCTTCAGCTGCAAGCTGTTGAAAGCAGCTGTGCAGAGGGCCTGGCCCAGTCCAGGACCACAGCAGCAGTTTGCAGATTCCTCCTTCACTGCCTGGCTCCCTGCCAGGGAGTGGAGCTGGGCAAGCAGCAGATGCTAAAAGAAGGAGCCTGCTGCTGTCTCCTGCACAGCCAGGCTCTCTGCACAGCTGCTCCCCACAGCTCCCAGCTGGAGCAGTCTGATACTCAGTGCTAAGATGAGGCTTTGTTTTCCCCATGATGAACAAGAGGGTGGGGAGAAGGGGGAGCCTTCATCTTGGAATTAAGTAATCATCAGAAGCCCCAGTCACGGACGGGGACCTAATTGTGCAAAGCGCCGCACAAAGATCATGCCTTCTGAAAGTCTGTACCAAGGTAACACATGATACAATGGGGTCACTGCAGTTCAAAGTGTCTCAGTAAATAATCCTGCCCTCAGGATTTTAGCCAATAGTTCCTTCCCACCTAGCCTCAAATACAGCTAGTCAAGTCCTGTCCCCAGCATTCACAGGCGACCATTTACCCAAGAATTTCCCAGAACTGAAATTTCAAGCACACCAAGTATAAGGCACAAACTGGGTATATTAGGAACACCCTGCAACATGGCAAGAGTACAGACCTGTCTGTGATTTAAGGAGGCCTTTTTCAGGGGTGGGTACAAGCTATCCCAATGCAATGGAAGAATGGTACATGCAGCAGGAGGCCAGTGTCATATCCTGAGGCTTGGGATTTGGAAATAACTCTTTATTTTTTAGATAAACTTATAAACTACTATTTACTGTGCATCCAGGTTGGAGCTCCAGAATCATATCATACGTCTGTCATTCAGAAGCAGTTACTATATCCTTGCATCTCCAAGTCCTCTTTTAACTATTTCAACCAGTGGTTTGTGATCTGTTTCTGCCACAAATCTCTGACCATACAGTAAGTCAGGGATTTTCAACCTTTTTAGATCATCATACCCCTGGTGGCCAAGCTGGAGCAAGCTTCTCCTGCTCCCTGTGTCTGGCCAGGTGGGCAGCGCCTGCACTGCAGCACAGGATGCTGCATGGTGGCGCTCCATCCCCGCCTGCCCATGCATTCCCCCTAGAGCCATCTCAAGTATCCCCGGGGGGTCTGTGTAGCCCCAGTTGACAACCCCTGCAATAAGTCATGGAATCTGGCACGTCCATAATCCAGGCCAAGGGTTGCTTTTGCAATTTGCACATATACTTTTTCTGCAGCTGTCACAGGCTATGAGACTAGCAACCAATGACACTGTAATAGTCCCATCCATCTTTTGAGGCACCCATAGAGACGTTGGTGTCTTTTAATTGGTCACAGAATTGTAGTACCTGGGCTGATATCAATATGGGTTTTAGATCCTTAAATTCATGTTCATGCTCTGGCATCCAGGCCCATCCCATGCCCTTGTGAAGAAGATGCTTTAAGCTTGTTGTGCGAGCTGTGTAGTTAGGAACAAACCTGCAGACATAATTCAGCATTCCTAGCAATCTTTGGATTCTGTTTTTGTTTTTAGGGGTTGGCATGTTCAGTATCACCTTGACTTGGAGTCATCAAGTAAGATTCCCTTTGAGGTCAGCTGCTCACCCAAATACATTATTTTTGTTGTCCAAGATTGATACTTGTCCTTATTCAGTTTAAGATTGTCAGCAATATCCAAGACTCTTGTCAGTTCAATGGCAGGACTGCCCCATGTTATTATGACATCAGTATAGACTTTCACACATGCTGAATCCTTTAGCGTATGGCTTATTGTGCAGTCAAATACTTATATGGAGCTGAGCATTTTCCAAAAAGTAGTCTTGCAAAGCAGTGTCTTCCAAATGGGGGGTTGAAAGTGCAGATCTTGCAGCTCTCAGTGTCCAAAGGGATCTGCAAAAATCCTGCTAATGCATCTAATATGCTGAAGGATTTGGCTCTTGCCATCTCTGACAATGAGTTGTATTAACAGGAGTGTCACTTGAACATCAAGGGAAGTGGTTCTGCTTCATACAGCACTGGCGGGGCCTCACTTGGAAAACTGTGTCTAGTTTTGGGTCCCACACTTCAAGAAGGATGTGGACAGATGGGAAAGAATCCAGCACAGAATGACAGAAAAGATGAGGGGCCCGGGAAGCAAAACTTCTGAGACAAGGCTGAAACAACTGGTGCTATTTAGTCTGGAGCACAGAAGACTAAGGGCAGGATTTGATAACAGTCTTCAAATACCCGAAGGGCAATTATATAGGATGGAGATATAGCCGCAGAAAAAACCCTGAGGCACAGGACCTAGATCCACAGTCTCCAGCTGCAACAGAGCAAAATAAGACAATTCTCCCTTGAGGAGGGGCTGGACTAGATGACCTCATAAGGTCCCTTCGAGCCCTATTTTCCTATAATCCTAAATGCAGGGGAGACATGGGCATTGCCAGTTCCCTGTCACTGCAATTTCTAACTGCTTAGAAGACAGACCTGTATCTCCACCCTCATTAGATTCTCTAAAGCAAACCAAAAGATATTGTCTTACATGGGAGAGCAGGGACCAGTGGTCACATGAAGGAGAGCATTTACCTCTATGTCCATTTGCCTCTACGTCTGAAAGAACCCCATGTGGCAAATCCCACCAAACATGCTCAAAAACACTTCACAATAAGGTACAATCAGTATTTTACTGTTAGTCCTGTAATATTTGGTACAGTTCTGAAAGCCCCAACTTTCACTTAAAAAAAAAAAAAGGATGGGCTTAGCCCCTGAGGTTGTGGAGAAACAATTGAAAAAAAATCCTGGAAGTTCAGAACCAGAAAGGAAGTCAAAAGAACCCCAAATTATTAGTACTGTTTTTAATTCTTGTGATCCTGAGGGCCCTGGCTTGTGGTTCAGAGCTTGGGCTGAAAAATAACATTTTGCTGATACTTAGAGGAAAAAGAAAAGATAAATCCCAACTTGAAGGGAATGTTATTTTATGTGGAAAAAAACGCAGCTCAGGCCAGGAGACATTTTCACAAGAGGTTTCCCAGACCCCCAGAAAAGGAAATATTCCAAGTGCTCCCCATTCCACCCCCAGTATTTCATGCAACTCCATGCCAAACACTGTGTAATAAAACCAAAAGGGACAAATAAAACCTCAGATTGAAAGCAAACTGTGATCCTCCATCAGAATACACCACTCACGTTCTTAACACACCCCACGTTCATAAGTCACCCCATTTCATTGCAATTGAAAAAGTAAAGAAAGCCTTTCTGTAAGAATGTCATTTTGTCTGCAAGCAAACTGCTGGCAGACCAGCTATGATCCATAAGTTCAAATCCCTTTGCTAAAAGCCTCTATTCATTTGCATTCTATTGCACAGCACAGCATGAAGGCTGCCCACACTGCTTATCTCGTTTCTTAAAAATGTTTGGCACAGAAAAATAAAAAATTAATCATATGCAATATATTTTCATTATGTAAATAGTGAGATGCCAACTCAAATAGATTACTTAGCATAAACATTTTTTGTAAAATATGAGTGGGCATCATATTTAATAAAAATCACGAACGAGTGTTGAGTTATTGCCCTGCAAGTGAAACCAATGTAAAATAAACGCCTTTAGAAGCAACTGTTTGACCACTTACCTTTATATGCACAATCCATTTATAGCAGTAAACTGGCCTTTGCTTTCTCAGCTGCACAATTATTACCCTCTCAAGAGGGAGACAATATGTAACTTTACAGCAACTTTTCTCAGTTTATGCTGCACATAAATTACTATCAAGATACAGTGAGCTGAACAATTCCTTTTTGGTTTGCTAATGAAAATATTCCCTTCCATTTTAAAGTCTCCAGCCACTGGAGAAAAAGAATAGCTTATATCTGCAGTTTGCCTATTATCCATTAAAGGATAAAGATTGTCTCAATGACTATGTGTGGCTGCAAAAGCTCAGAAGACCCAATATCTTGCAGAATTAGTACAGGAGATGCAAAGGAAATGGGTTATCCATATAAGGAACACATGGCCCATTTGTACCAAGTGCTCCCCATTAGATCTTTCTTGCTCACAGAAGTGGGATTCAAGGATGTCGGGGGAACATGGAAGTGCCATTCCTTTGCGAGTATAAGGAGCCCACAAATCTGAAATAGATGCATGCGAGGACAAAATGGGAGAGTATAATGAGAACAGAAGTAGTGTTCTAGTCAGGGATAATGCTCTTTGTACAATGTGCTATGGCACATGTATGCCCCTCCCCACACATATGCCAATATATTTATGACAGACCGTGAAGTATGCTTCTTTTGCAGCTGTCCCCCTGCTATACCTAAGGTACATCGACGGCATTTGTCGTCATATAGATGCATAGGAACAATCTCTGGAGAAATGCCACCAGAACTTTGGCAACTTCTACCCCTTCATCAAACTGACTCTGAAATACTCTTTCCAGAAAATATAGTTCTTGTACACTGCTGTGGAAGTTTGCACTGGCCATATCACCACCACATTGTATTGTAAACCCATCAATGACTACAGCTACCTCCACATCAGCAGCATTCATCCTAAGCACACCACTAGATTCATCACCTACAGCCAAGCTCTACATTACAAGCATATCTCCTTTCATCCCTCTGAATGGGATGCACAACCTCAGGATCTGGAGCAGGAATACCTACAATTGCAATGCAGTCCTAAAACAGTAACCAGTCAAATCAACAGAGCCAGTCTCAGACTGCACTCCAAGCTGCTACAATACCAATCTGAAGACAAGGACATGAGAATCCGTCTGGTTATCACCTACAGCCCCCAGCTTGAACACCTCAGACCTATCATTAGCAACCTTAAGTGCCTCCCAGAAAATGATGACCCTCTCAAAATAGCTATGGGGGACAAACCTGTCCTGGCTTACAGGCAGCCCCCAAACTCACACAGCATCTCTCCAGCAACAGACTACCTAACTCCTATTCTCACCAAGGCACCAGACCATGCTCCAGAGCCAGATGCCAGCTGTGCCCCATTAACACAGACTGCATCATCACTGGACCAAATAACACAGATCATAACGTCCAAGGGCAATTTACCTGCCCCTCTGCCAATGTCATATATGTCATCGGCCACTTATAGTGCCCCTTTGTGTAAGAGTTGAACGAACACTGATCTGACATCAATATTAGGGCTGTGTGAAATGGCACTGTTCCGTTTTGACTAGCGTTTCGACGTTTCAACAGAAAAGCATTTCGTTTCAAATTTTGTTTCGATTCAAAACAGCTGTTCTGTTCCATTCCGTTGACACAGGGTCGAAATGATGAAACTGTTTCAACGTTTTGCCCATAGGATATAATGGGGAAGGACAAAACAGCCTATAACTTTCTCATTTCTGTTCTGATTTGGATAAACCTTGCGGGAATGGCAGCCCCTTCTGAGGGCATGAAGTCTGCAAAGTTTCAAGGATATAGGTATAGGGATTTTGGGGAAACTGCACCCCAAAATCTTGAAAGCAAAACTCATGTCACGCGTATGTGTTAAGCCCCAGTGGGGTCAAAACTGCAGGCATGCTAGCCCCTGCAGAGGCCACAAAGCCTGCCAAGTTTCAAGGAGATAACTGCAGGCGTTTGGGGGAAACTGTACCTCAAGCTGCAGACAAGCAAAACACATGACATGGGTGACACTGTGTGTGTTAAGGTGCAGCAGGGAGAAAGCTTTAGGCCTGCTAGCCCCGGCTGCAGCCACAAAGCCTGCCACCTGTTAAGGAGATAGGTGCAGGGGGGTTCTGGGGCCCTGCACCCCTAGCTGCTGACAAGCAAAACCCATGACATGGGTGCTTGTGCAACTGACTGTGCCTGTCTTGGGGCAGAAGCAGTTCCCGGCTCTGTATTGATTGTTTTCTTTCCTTAGTCTGTGGTTTTATAGGGGTTAATCCTTGCTCATTAACTTGTTATCCTAACTAGCTACTGTGTATTGAGCTGGTCCCTGTGTGAATCATGATTGGTTGCATAACACAGTAGCTAACTAGGATAACAAGTTGTATTAAGTACAGTCTAAACCAAGACTACAGATTCTTATGCCATTACCTGGATTACCTTTCAGAAAATTTATGCCCCACAACAGATTAACTTCTTCATTTTTCTCTCTCTTACCTTGCCTCTTCCACTTCGCTTCTTTCAGCAGTGCCCCCTCCTTTTTTCCTTTCCTTGCTCTTGTATTGTAAGCAGTGAGCATGTCTACACATGAATATTAGCGCAACACAACAAACTCCAACGCAGTTTGTGCTGGAGGTCATTGCTCCTGGGCTCAGCATTTACACGTGAGCCTGGAATCTCAGTGTGTTGAGTCAGGGTGGCACAGCCCTGGCTGGCAGGGGCCTAGGGGGTCAGCCTGCCAGCCCGGGGCTGCTCCAGCCCAGCTTAATGTGCTGCAGAGGGGCTGGCTTGAGCACAGAGAAGCTTCAATGCAGGCCCCCACTGAAGCTCCCTTGTGCCCAAGCCAGCCCCGTCAGCATCTACACGAGTTTCACTGCGTAATAAATAACTCTGCCATAGGATAGTATATTTGTGTCAGGCACTACTAACCCATGGTGGAGTTAATTAGTTTACGTCAGCCTAATAGCTCCTCACATGCAGACAGAGATGCTGTAGTATGGAGCTAATTAAGCAACTCCGCAGTAAGTGTCTCATGTAGATCCCCCCCAGTTTTCTTCTATTTAGCAGCTCTGCTTCCTGCAGTCTCTTCACATCAGCTGATGAAATAAGCCTTCCAGTTACAAAAGTTTACATTGTATCCCCTGATTTAGTTAGTCTATAGAGATGCAAATCTATCTGCCTTTTGCTGATTTCAGACTAACATGCCGAACTACCTCTTTCAGATTAGTGATTGTAACACCTCTCCACTGGGGAGTAAGAAAATCTCTGTGTGTCAGGCCTCGTCTCAATGGATTTTGGGATGGAGCATACAGAAGTGAGTGGAAGGTGTTTTGCATCCTTGACTCTTCACAGCAGCTGTGTAGGGGACGTACAAAGGAATAGACTCCTCCCCCAAAATACACTAAGCATGACAGCGGGTGTTTTCACTTACCTGAAGCAGGTCAGGAGCTCCTTATTACCTCACCACAGGTAGGGAACTGCCTTAGAGGGGTTTTAGATATAGTGCCTTGCAGAGCTACCATGGAGGTAGTGCAAGTCATTCTCCCCTTAGGTAAGAAGCTCAAGCTAACCCTAAAAGAGCACAGTGCCCTCCTGAGGGGTTTATGACCCCAAAACTTTACAGTTTTAAATTTTACATTTTTTAAAGACAATTAACACTACAGCCAGGTGTTATGATTATAGAGGAACTTTATCCTCTATAAGATTAAAGCAGTTGTTGGAAATGTACTGTACTGTATTCCCGTTGTTCTGCTACTGCAAACTCTCCTGCAGTTTCAGTTGGGTGAAGTATCTGCTTCCTGCCCTCCACCATTTTGTAGGGGTCCTGCTGGATGTTCAGGTAAAGGCATGATAAGATCTGATAAGCAATTCATACAATCATGCCTCCAGACCCAGACCCCTGCCATGTACCAGACCCAGCTGCAGCCTAACACTGTGCCTCTGCATGATCCAGTGTGGAGGGCCATGTTATTCAGGCCATGGGGCTCCCCAGGGGTCTGGAAATTTGGCAGCAGAAGAGCAGTGGCAGTGTTAACTGCTGTGGATCTTGGTTCTGCCATGGCAATTAATGCTGCCACTGCTCCCTGAGCCAAATTTCCAGACCCGTGAGGAGCCCTATGGGTCGGGTGACATGCCTCTGCAGGCTGGATCTGGCCTGTGAGCCACAGGCTGAGCATCACTGCCTATACTGTTCTTACTTCTGTATTTCCCAGTCCATCTTGTGCTCTCCCATATTATACAGCAGGCCCAGATCCTACACTTCACCAGCATGAAAGTTAACAATACATTTTAAAAATATGCTGCTTTCCATGTACCCTAAATCCACTTTCTATCTGAAGGACTGTGCAAATGGGCCTGAAAATGAGCATAAACTTTACCAGAGTGATGTAAAAAGCCATCAGGGTATGTCTGTTCCTCTTCTATACTGAGATTGCCATCAAAAAATAAGACAGAGATCCTGAGAACACCTCTAAACACATGCCAAAATGTGACCACTAAATGTTTTTCTGGAGGTGGCTTATGTGGAGCTGGACTGAGTAGAAGGGGTTTGTTTCTTGGCAGGAATCTCAGCATAAGACTCATAGATGTATGTTCATGAAATGTCAAGCCTACCATATAAGAGAGATGCTAGCAACATTTTCATTTTCAAGGAACATGGCGATGCTCTAATTTCCAAAACTGTTACTGCTATCGCTTCTAGTAAAGCAAACAAGGGTGTTAGTGGTAAGTGTGTTGGTTATTCCACCATTAGCGAAGCGGATGCATAAGAAACAGATGAATAAGTATGACTGACAAGTAAGAGTTTGACCTGCTCTTTATGCATAACTATTGCAACGTCCTTCCAAAGAGCTCTGCTGAAAGTGTTTCTGAATAGTAATCAGTCGCTCATGCTCGACTCTTAAGCATAACCTTCTGAACTGGTACGTAGTGTTAAAATAAGAGCTCTGGAAAATTAAGCAGCAAGAGGAATAAATAAAAAATGCTGGTTAGGGAAGAGTAACACTGCAGGACACAACACAAGCATTATTACCGCTAGATGATGAATATTAGTCAGAGTCAAATCCAAGGTCATAATTCACTGACAACATTCACTGATAACTTCATGAACTTGTTGGTTCTACACATCATTTATGTTGACACAAACAAAGTTAGTTGGCCCAAGAGAACAAAGTGCTTTTTCTTTTGCTGACCCACGCAGGCTGATACTGCTGGTTGCTAATAGATATTAAAGGAGTGTTCTGTTATTTCCAGAGGCAACTTTGGGAAATTGTGATGAACCAAGTGTATGTGCCTATCGTTAAACTCTGCTATTCATGTTCTCGGGGAAACCAGGTCTTTGAAGCATTAAGCTTTCAACAGCAATTTGCATTACACATTTAACATTACCCCTTTTAGTGTTTGCAGTTTTTTAGGATTTATATCATTATAACCTGGTTCAAATCTTAAGGGGTATTTTTAATTCACTATTTCCATGTTAATTTAAATCGTCTCTGCATTCCATACATTTCTGTCTAGAGAGCTCAGTGTCTGTGATTGGCAACCCTCCCCCACCCCCCGGTATTCTTATAAATCTAAATAATAAATCAAGTAGATAATTAAAATTAAGCTTTCACCAGTAGCCCTTTCAATACACACTCCTTCCTACTACTTACCAAGAAGCTCCTGAGCTAGTACTTATGTCAACAGATATGAGGGTTTATATCAGCAGGCCAACAGTTTTCCATTTTCTGCCCTTAAAGTCCTTGATAGGGGTTGTAGAACCTGCAGGGGGCAAGAGATAAGTGCTAAGGTTGGGGTGAAGGAGGTTTGCCAGATCCCCACGCCTGTCAACAATTTCATCTCATGTTCTCTAAATGCTCATAGTGGCATGCAGGCTGAAACAAATGATACCGTGAACCCAAAGACCAGTTCAAGTGTAGGCTAACATCTTATCTAGTTCACATTGCTGTCTGTCTTCCTCATCATGGACCTTCTCCCCTCAATATCTTTGTTTCAAGCTGCTTTCTTAGATCCACCTACAAACACAAACAAAGGGCATCACCCATTTTAAATCGAGGGCTAAAATTCTGTCATTTGAATTAAAAGGAGAAAAAATAGCATGGAGTCAATTTTATCAGGCAGAATTACTGCTTTAATCCATCATGCTTACTACTGTGGTGAGTTATGGCCCCAAACCATGGGAGACCACTTGATTATCACTTAATTACCCATCACACTGAAGCTGTGATAAGAGACGCAGTATGTACTTGATTTCTACATGAATCATGCAAGTCAGCTGGTTGGCTAGGATTAATGTAGGTACTGGAAGAGACTAATAAGAGTGCCACTGCAAATGATTATGATGATCTCTTCCTCTATAGCCTAAAATATAACCCCTTTTACATTTAGAAATACAGTGCCTAGTTTCCACGTACCTAGCATTCTTTAGCAGCCATTCATTCTTGCAGATAGTGTTTTATACCCACGTTTCACAGGTCTAAATAGCTGCCAGGGTACAAAATGGTGGAGAATCAGACCAATCGTTTTTACAACTGTTCTGAATATTTTATAGCATTTTTTTCCATGCTGCCTTTGGAACCAGCTTCTGCAGGGAAATCTGTGAAATATGAAAAGCTATAAATCTATGCAGGCAGCTGTGCAAACGAAGAAAAGAAAAAGGAATTCCTGCTCTTAAGCCAAGCAGTATGATTAGTTACTCAGTTTACTCATTACACCAGGTAGGTGGAAAAATCCATAGGGAAAGGAAGAAGGATTAAGAAAATACTATATTTGTCCGTCATGTGATAAGAACAAAAGCAAGTGCATTTTACTGTTTATTCTTCACCATTTTTTGTGAGTGCTGAGATTAACAGCCTTCTTCTCACAATGTTTGTGTATCCTTTGCGCTTGAAATAACGTTTTTATGACTCAGTCCCCTGACAGATCTTGATAAGGCATCTGCAGAATTTTTGATGCAGAGCATTATTGCACTGCTGTAGTATTGATTGATCCACAGTGAGATGTACAGGAGGTGCTCATATAGGTTTGAAATTCCCTGAATATATTTGCAAATAGTTCCCTTAGGTAAGACTGATGTTACCGAGAATGTGTGAAGGGATGCTGAGTTCAAAAGGATTTTAGAAATGCAGTTCCTGCTCCTAAATAGTTTATTTTTGTACTCCTACATTTTTAAATATATATGTAGTTTTGTTGTTCAAAGCCACTGTGTTTCTAGAGATCACTGAATGACTATGGGAAAGGGCTAATCTCCACGTTGTTGATAATACATCTGTCAGTTTTTGTCAGACAGCATGCCACATTGTGTTTCTGGATCACTGTGAATTGGTGCCTGGGAGAGAGTTGCAGCAAGCTGATTTGAAGCTACTCCTAGCCAGCAGACAGCACACAGTATTATGGGCTCAGTAAATGTTGCTTATTGACTCTAGTGGGACACAGGAATAATTGAACATTGCAATTCAGAACTAGACCCAAGGCAGAGGTCATATTCAACTGAAAACAATTCAAAACATTATCTGAATTCTTGGGTGTGCAAAGCCAAGATGCAGAGCCCAAGAGCCTGGGTTCCCTTGCACAAGATGTTCCTTTATCTGTTGATAACCAACTAGCCAGGAAACACCGAAGAAGAACATGCCTGGCATAACAGTCTACGCTGTGTTACCTACAAAGTTTAAATGACCTCCCTACACCTGAAAATATTAGGGGACCAAATATCTGAGGAAATCAAATATGAACACTTTTGATCAAACTGTAGGGTTCTCTCCACGGGTTTCTGCCACAGTGGTTAGTTTTGCCTGCTTTCTAATTGATTTACCTCTCAAGGTCTCTTGTTCCTTCCAAATGCACAATAACGTAATATCAGTCACTAAGACAATCAGAAGGAGCTTTATTCATTCAACCCTAAATTAGCTTCATTATGAGCTTCCGCTCACTTATAGTTACCATCCTCAGCCTTTCATACAGGTAAGCTTCCTAAACCACTGAAAGGAGTTTGCAGATTTAAGCAGCCCACTCAAAATCTACAGCTGGTTGGAAGCTTTCTGACGCACTGTTTTCCCTTCTGCAAGGCCCAGCCTATCAAAGTGAAACCATCTGGTGTTGATTTCAACAAGATTCCACCTTGAAAAACATGCAGGTTAAAAGGCATTTTCATAAAGACAAAACAGTCAACTTAAACCATTGCATTTAGCAGGGAACTCTTCAGTGAGCTAAAACACAAAAAGGAAGCGTATAAGAAGTGGCAACTTTGACAAACAACTAGGGAGGAGGATAAGGGTATTTCTCGGGCATGCAGGGATGAAGTAAAAAATGCTGAAGTGCAATTGGAGTTGCAGCTAGCAAGGGACGTGAAGGATAACAAGAAGGGTTTCTACAAGTATGTCAGCAACAAAAGGAATATCAGGAAAAGTGTGGGCCCCTGGGGGAGGCAACTTAGTGATGAAGAAAAGGCTGAAGTACTTGATGCCTTTTTCACCTCAGTCTTCACAGACACGGCCAGTTCCCAGACCACTGCACCTGGCAGCAGAGTGTGGGGAGGAGGTGAGCAGTCAACAGTTATAAAAGAACAGGTTAGGGACTATTTAGAAAAATTGGACATATACAAGTCCAAGAGGCTGGATGCAACGTACCCGAAGGTGCCAAAGGAGTTGGCTGAGTTAGCTGCAGAGCTGCTGGCCATTATCTTTGAAACCTCATGGTGATCAGGAGAAGTCCCAGATGACTGGAAAGGGGCAAATATAGCACCCATCTTTACAAAAGGGAAGCAAGAGGATCCAAGGAACAGACCAGTCAATATCACAGGGTACCCCAAGAAAGTTTTGAGAAACCCTGCTCTATTAGGCAGTCTGCCCAGCTCTTGCCCTGGTCTTATTGCAATGACCACCCAGATTGTGCTCCTGGTCTTATGGCCAAATTGCACAGCTCCATACCTTCCCTACACCATGCCCCATGTCGTGCAGGTGGCATCCTTACAGATGTTCTATCACTTGCTGATGCAGCCCCTCTCTGGGCCTTCGAGCCTCTCGGCCTTTCTCAGTTCCACTCTGGACTTCGGACCTATTGGTATCTCCATACAGCCCCTTCCTGGGCTGCCAGACCCCTTGGCCTCCTGCTCAGCCCCACTCGGGTTGCCAGAATCCTTGGACTCTCTTCTGACCCCTTTCTGGGCCCTCGGACCTCTCAGTCTCACATAACCATACCCTGGGCTACCAGGCTCCTTGGTCTCCCTCCTAGCCCTTCTCTGGGCTGCCAGCTCCTTTTGGTCCCTTGTCCTGGACCCTTTTAGTTCTTCACTTTCCTGGTTGCTCTACAGGCCCTTGGACCCATATAGTCCTTAAATCTATTCCTGGCCCCTTACTGGGCCACTGGAGCCTTCCGGTCCCACTACAGCCACTTGGCATCTCTATCTGTGTCAGGCCCCTTGCTGGGTCTCACTAACCAGGCCCTTGGACCCATATGACCCTGCACTCTATTTTCTGGTCCCTCACTGAGCTGCTGGACCCACATGGTCCTGGTCTTCCCCAGACCCTCGCTGGGTCACTGGGCCCACGTGGTCCTAGTCTTCCCTGCCAAGTACTTTTCTGATGAGGTGTGCTCCCCTAGCCTTCCCCTCCATGGGGTAACCCACAAGACAGTAGGATCTGAGGCTTTCTGGTGGCCCATCCTCACCTTTCCCTGGAGTGGACCATGCGTGGCATTCCATGGCGGCTGCCCCATCACAGGTAGCCCCACTACGCAAAGTAGCCCCAGTAGGGTGCAGTTTCAGGCCTACCTGATCTTATTTGTCCTTTTCTGGGATCACCCTAGATGTCCTACACCCAGGGCTGCTAAACACCAGCCCCCCTGGCCCTGGCTCCCTCTCCCATCTGAATCTTCCAACTCTGACTCCCAGCTTACTCTTGGACACACGTTCTTGATCCCTCATTATCAGATGGCCTAGCACTAGCCATTGTCAGCCTTGAGTGCATGCCCCTTGACCCCTTCCTTTCAGCTGTGGCCACACAAGGACCTTTGGCTTCTCCTAGGACTTGGCCCCACCTCAGGCTAGTTGAGGACTCCAGGCTCTCCTGGCTGTGGCAGTCTCTGCTGTGGTCTAGCTCACCCTTTGGCCCCTCATGGGCCCAGGCCTCACACAAGCCAGTTGAGATTCCCAGGGTCAGTCCTCCAGCTGCCAGCCCTCTTATCTCTGTGGGTTCCCCCTCTCAGGCCCCTCCATAGATCACTCCCTCTCTCTGGGCCCACCCAGAGCCCTCCATAGGTCTTCCCTAATGCAGCCCCTTCCTCCTCTGGGTTCATCCAGACTCCTCAATAGCCCGCCCCACTTTGCCCCACTTACTGGGTTCACCCAGACCCTTCACTAGATCTCCCAAACACTCAGCCCCTCTCTCAGGGCTCACCTGACCCCTCAATAGGCCCAAAGACACTCATCTCCTTTCCCAGAGCTCACATGGCCTCTCACTAAGCCCCTGTGCACTTAGCCCCTCTCTCTCTGTCATCTGGCCCTCCAATATGCCCCAGGCATTCCACCCCCTTCTCAGAGCTCTGGACCCCACAATGGGTCCCCCAGGAACCTCTCCATCCCCTTAGTTCCTACCCAAACATCCAGATGTTATTCTCCTTGCTGGCATTCAGGAGCAGCAGTCTTCCTGCTGGGTGATGTACCTACACCTACTCCCAAGACGTTAGTGCTCACCCTACTCCCAGTGTCTGGGCTTATACCCTGTCTAAACCAAGCCCTCTTCCAATCAAGTGACTCCCTTGATCAGGCCTAGCCTTACCTGCCAGCCCCCAGTCAGCTGTCTCTGCAATTAGCCCTGACCCCCACCAGCCAGTAGCTCAGCAGCCAGCCTGACCTTTTAAAGTGGCAGGCACATCAAGTGCTGTAAGTCTCACCTCAGTCCCCAGAAAAATCATGGAGCAGGTCTTCAAAGAACCCATTTCAAGCACTTGGAGAAGAAGAAGGTGATTAGGAACAATCAGCATGAGGTCACCGAGGGCACTTCATGCCTGACGAACCTGATTGCCTTCTATGATATGATGACTGGCTCTGTGGATGTGTGGAGACCAATGGATGTGGTGTACCTTGACTTTAGCAAGGCTTTTGGTATGGTCTCCCACAACATTCTTTCAAGCAAGTTAAGCAAGTACAGCAGTGGCTCCCAACCTTTTTTTGCTGCAACCCTAAATCCAGGTCATGACCCCTGCCCCTGTCCCCACCCCCACCGTTGACTCATTCATGCCCAGTGGCACCAGCAGAGCCTGGGCCAGGCTGGGATCATGGGGGGAAGCAGCTGTGAGAGCCACACAGACCATATTCCAGAAGAGCCCCACAGACGGGATGGGTAGAGCGAGGGGCAGACCCTGCACAACCCTGACTTGGATAGTGACCTGAGGTTGGGAGCCCCTGAAGTACGGGTTCAATGAATGGACTGTAAGGTGGATAGAAAACTGGCTGGATCACTGGGCTCAGAGGGTGCATCTACACATGCACAGTTACTGCGCAGTAACCTAAGGTATTGCACAGTAATCTAAAAATTCTGGTGTTATGGAAACATGCTATATATATGGTGTGTGTTTCTGACTGTGAAGTTAACCTCCAATGTTAGTTATAAAGCGTGACTTATTCCTTGCATGAAATAATACGAAAAACTCCACTTTTAAGCAAAAAGATACTTAAGCACATGCCTAACTTTGAGCCTACCAGTAGCATAACTAGAGATGAGAGACTGGGGTACCAGCAACAGGTGCCAACTTAGAAGGGGCATCAAAATTACCGAGGCCTTCATGGAATCCATGCCCTGCCAACAAGAGCATCCCCACAACATTGCTGTTTCAGCAGCAGCTGGATGCATGGACACCCTGCTGTGGCTGGGCTGGGTAGACCACACAACAGCAGCAGATGAGAACTGCTTTTGAGTCTCCGGTGTATGTAAGACTCCTGCCTCCATCCCCACCCCTGCTCTCAAAACCCACACCCTCTGGCACTCTTCACCTCACCCCTCCTTGCTCTTTCACAGGTGTTGCCCAGGGCACAAACCCTACTTGCTACACCTCTTCAGCATACAAAAATCACATTTCCTTCATTGTGATAGCTCTGGTGCTAATATCTTATTGATGCATGGGCCTAAAAAAAGTTTCCATTAAAAACTACAAAATCATGATTTTGAAACTTTCATTTTATGAACCAAAGATGTTTCTGCCTTTTACCTCTTCCCACAAAGTTTTAATTGAAATAGTCCAGCCGTTTCTAAGATAGAGAGGAGGGGTAAATGGCTTTGCTTTCCAGTCACTGTTTAGCCTACAAAACTCCTTAGAACCATTTAAGTGAAAAGAACTGTTTAAGTCAGAAAAATTCCAAATAGATATAGGGTTTTTGTCAGAATTTCCTGTATTGTCACAAGTGAAATGGTTCACAGATGATGATCTGATTGCAAGACATCTTCACCAGAAATCAGGTATGGTAACAACAACCTGCTTCATTTCTGTCAGGTTACCTAGCCAGTCTGGCAGATGGGGTGTTTCTGAGTCATGGATCCAAGAATTTCCAGGGTTCCCAGCTCTGCAGCAGGCAAACAAGCAGAGCACTCCAGGTTGAAACTTCACAGCTTTCAGTATCTGCAGCTCAAGGCAGGCCAATATGCAGACTGGCCTGCAGTGCATTTTTTTTTTTTGGTGGAGAATTTTGCAATACCAAACCTCTGCGCACCAGAAATCGCCTTCCTCTACACAGGTCTACCGAGCTCTTAGACACCCCCACCCCACCGACTTTGGAGCAGAGATCTGAATTCTGAAAGGGCATCACCCTAGTGTATGAGAGTTGCCTTTTGCTGTTTCCATGCAAATCTGGCCATGTTTAGCCAAACTACAAGCCTTAAAAACCCTACACACTCAGTAAAGCTCCACATATTATGCCAGGGTTTGTTAGAGCAGTGCAATTAAAATCTCAGAGAATTCCATTTGTACCAAGCTACCAGGACTGCAAGTGTTCACAGGGCAATCCTAATTCTGGCATTACTAAATTTTGAACACTTAACATTGCAATCTTAATGCCCTTCTGATATATTTCATTTTATGTCACTTGCATACTGTGGGGAAAAACACAAACAGTGTTGCTGATGTTCATTATACTATTCCAACAGCATGCAGAGTCCAGGATGCCATTACAATCAGATTCTGAAATGGTTTTCAGATTAGAAAATTAAGGTGTTACAAGGTCCTTAGAGGCCATAATTGCACCTGAGGGCAAGTCCAAATGAGTTTGCACATGCAGGGGCATGCATTTCACACAGTACAATTAGCAGCGGCACATATTTGTGCTGCTGTTTTGTGCCCTAGGGCATGCGCCTGCATACACACTCTGGCACATGCCAAACTGGCCTGGGTGGGGCCCAAGTGGGGTAGGGCAGGCTGGAGCTGGCACCCAGCAGTCTCACCTGGGGTCCTGAGGGACTTCCTGGGCAACACCAGCACCAATTCATAGATTTCATAGACATTAGGGCTGGAAGGGACCTTGGAATATCATTGAGTCCAGCCCCCTACCCCAGGGGCAGGAAGTCAGCTGGGGTCATAGGATCCCAAGCAAGAAAAACAACCCAGTTTCTCTTGAAGGTGTTCAAAGTAGGTGCTTGAACCACCTCCAGCAGCAGGTCATTCCAGACCTTGGGGTCTGGGATAGTAAAGAAGTTCTTCCTTATGTCCAGCCTGAAACGGTCTTGCAGGAATTTACAACCATTCGACCTTGTCATCCCTTGGAGAGCTCTGGTGAATAAATGTTCCCCCAGGTCCTGGTGATCACCCCTTATAAAAACTTATAGGTGGCCATCAGATCGCCCCTGAGCCTGCACTTTTCCAGACCGAATAGTCCCATAGCTCTCAGCCTCTTTTCTTAAGGTCTGCTTTCCTGACCTCTGATCATGTGCGTGACTCTCCTCTGCACTCCCTCAAGCTTCTCCACATCCTTTTTGAATTGTGGAGCCCAAAACTGGACGCAGTACTCCAGCTGCGGCCTCACCAAGGCCGAGTACGACGG
>NW_017729004.1:16052424-16068519 GCF_001723915.1 Gavialis gangeticus | reverse complement strand
TGCAGGTTTTTCCTCCCAACGTGGAGAACCTTGCATTTTTCGGTGTTAAACACCATCAGGTTCTCTTCTGCCCATTTCCTGAGCCTGTCAAGGTCAGCCTGGATTACCCCCCGTCCTCAAGTGTGGATGCTTTACCCCAAAGTTTGGTATCATCGGCAAACATGGCCAACCCACTTCTGATACAAATGTCCACATCATTAATGAAGAGGTTGAACAAAATAGGTCCAAGGACAGAGCCTTGAGGGACCCCACTGGTCACAGGGCACCATGATGACTGACTTCCATCAACTACCACCCTCTGGGTCTGACCACAGAGCCAATTCGCCAGCCAGCAGATCATAGTGGACCCAAGGCTGAAGTTGGCCAGTTTCGCCAAAAGGTGTTCATGAGATACCAGACCGAAGGCTTTTTTAAAGTCAAGATATATGACATAAATCTTTTCTCCCTCATCCAGGGTGATAGGTCACCTGGTCATAAAAGGAAATGAGATTGGTCAAGCACAACCTACCAACAACAAACCCATGCTGGCTATCCCTCAGGGTGTTGCCATTGGCCTGTCCATTAAGCATGGCCTCTTTGATGATTTTTTCTAAGACCTTCCCCAGGATAGAGGTCAGGCTGGTGGGCCTGTAGTTTGCTGGATCCACTTTCCTCCCTTTCTTGAAGATACGCACCACATTGGCCTTCTTCCAATCATCGGGCACTTCACCAGAGTGCCAGAAGCTCTCAAAGATCCGTACCAAAGGCTGAGCTATGATGCTGGCCAGCTCCTTGAGTACTCTGGGGTGTAAATTGTCAGGGCCAGTTGACTTGAAGGTGTTCAGCCTCTCAAGCTATTCCTTCACAAGGTCAACATTGATGGAGGGCAAGTAACCACCCTCACTTAGCACTTAGGTGTCCCTGTCCCATAATGGGCAGGGGTGTCCCATGCAACTTATGAAAGACAGGCGCAAAGTACCCATTTAGTAAGTTGGCTTTTTCCTGGGCATTGGTCATCAGTTGTCCCATCTGGTTTAGCAGGGGTCCAATGTTGCCCTTGCTTTTCCTCTGATTCCCCACATATCTAAAAAAGGACTTTTTATTGTCCTTGATACTTGTAGCCAGTTGGAGTTCCATCGGAGCCTTGGCTTTCCTGGTTTGCTCCCTGCATGTCTGGACCAGTGCAGAGTATTCCTCCTTGGAGACCTCTATCTTTTGTAGATTTGTCTTTTTAGATGCAGGAGGTCTGCTAGTTCCTGGTTGAGCCAAGGGGGCTGCTGTGCCCTCTTGCTGCCTTTCCTCCAAAACAGAATAGCCTTAGCTTGTACATCTAGGATCGCTCCCTTGAGGAGCAACCATTCTTTCTGGACTCCCCTCCCCTTGGTGTCATGGTCCCTTAGGGCCTCACCAACAAGTCTCCTGAGCTTGTCAAAGTCAGCCCTCCTGAAGTCGAGGACCTCTGTACTGCTGACTGACTTGACAGCTTTTCAGTGGATGGTGAAGGTGATCAGCTCGTGGTCGCTGTCACCTAGCTTCCCTTTAATCATTAGGTCACTAATTAGGTCATCCCTGGTTGCCAGTACCAGGTCAAGCAGCACTTTACCTCTTGTTGGCCCATAGACTTCTTGAGTCAGATAGAGCTCATCCACGCACATGAGGAAGCTTTGCGACCATTCGTATTTGGCCGAGTGCTCTTCCCACGAGATGTCTGGGTAGTTGAAGTCTCCTATGACAACCATGGCCTGGGAGTGTGCAGCCTCAGCCGATTCCCTGGTGAACTCCTGGTCAATCTCTTGATTCTGGGAGGGAGGTCTGTAGTAGACTCCCACTATTGTATCTCCTGTGCCATGTTCCCCACAGATTTTAACCCAGAGGGTCTCTAGTCATCCACCCTGGGTGCCAATGTCAGCTTGTAGGGATGCATAGCTCTCCTTGACATAGAGAGCTACACCTCTGCCCCTTTTGTCCACTAAATCCCTCCTGTACAGGGTATAGCCATCTATACCCATGGTCCAGTCATGGGTGGAGTCCCACCAGGTCTCTGTTATCCCTATGACATCGTAATTGTTTGTGTTGAGCAGGAGGCCAAGTTCCTCCTGTTTATGCCCCAAGCTCCTGGCATTGGTGTACAGGCTGTACGGAGCCTGGCTGGCAGCCAGAGAGTGGCTCTGGACAGCCAGGCTCCATTTCTGACAGTGCATACTGCTGTCATCTGTGCTCTGCAGCACTGCACTGCTTTTTTTGCAGCGTTTTTTTTGGGGGGGGGTTGGGGGGGAGGTTTACACTAGGATCTCCTGGTGTCAAATTTTGGCACCACACTGCAAATTAGCAGCATGATGAATGAATGACCGTGTGTCAGGTACAGTCTGCAGGGCCTCAAATAGCTTTGAGGTGCTGCAAACCAAACTCATCTGGACATGTCCTGAGGGGTTGCTGAGATAAAGTGTGTTTAATACTTCTGGTCATTTACATTCTCTTGAATATCAGAAAGGCATTTTGCTCCATGCAGTGAAGGCTAATTATATTACTTCAAATTACTGTTAACTCAAAATAGCTAAGGAATCTCAGTTCACCTAGCAAAATGCTTGGTTATAATCATTAAAAGATTAGACATCTAGATGGGAAAAGTATCTGAAATCCCTACTGGCTAGAATTAAAAAAAATACCAAGTTCAGCAGACCTCGTCCTACAAGACATAAAGGGCCCAGATTTTTCATTCAGATGAATGAAAGTGTATCCATATATAGCTGTGTGCCTTATGCAGGCACAGCCAGCCAGGGGCACAGATTTTCATTAAAATTGTTTTTAATTGGAACCTTGGCTTCTACTCATTTTTAATGAAAACAATTTTGTTTCAGGAGATTTTGTTCACAAACTGAAAAACTTCAGGCCACAAAAAGAGTGACAGTGCTTCACAGGAGTTGTAGTTGGTTCCGGCTGTTTCTCTGTTCTCCTCCATGGGCTGGGATTAAGGATGAGTAGAAAACCATTTCTCCATCTTTTGGAAATGTTTGAGATTTCTGTCTAATCTCACAAATACTGGAGTTACATAAATATGTAAATTCACTGCTGACACAAAGATGTAGGGAGATGTGGGGACACGGGAGTGGAGGGACAGAATCCAGCTAGATCTAGACAGGTTTCAGAGGTGGGCGGATGAGAATAGGATGGAGTTCAATGCAGACAAGTACAAGGTGCTACATCTAGGAAGAAGGAGCTAGCAACACACCTATGGGCTGGGGAACATCCTTTTCAACAACACAATGACTGAAAGGGATCTTGGAGTCATTGTTGACTCCAGGATGGACATGAGCCACCAATGCAAGGAAGCTGTCAGTAAGGCTAACCGCACCTTGCCATGCATCTACAGATGCATCACGAGCAGGTCCAGGGAGGTGATCCTTCCCCTTTATGTAGTGCTGGTCAGGCCACAGTTGAAGTATTGCGTCCAGTTCTGGGCGCCGCACTCCAGGAGGGATGCGGCTAGCATTGAGAGGGTCCAGAGGAGGGCCACTCGCATGGTCAGGAGGCAGCAGGCCAGGCCCTATGAAGAGAGGCTCAAGGGCCTGAATCTATTCAGCCTCCACAAGAGATGGCTGAGAGGGGATCTGGTGGCCATCTATAAACTTACCAGGGGGACCAGTGGGAATTGGGGGAGGCTCTGTTCCCCCGGGCACCACCTGGGATAACAAGGAATAGTGGCCACAAATTGATTGAGGGCAGGTTCAGGCTTGATATCAGGAGGCACTACTTTACAGTTAGGGCTGCCAGGCTCTGGAATGGGCTCCCAAGGGAGGTGGTGCTCTCCCCTTCCTTGGGGATCTTCAAGAGGCGGTTGGATAGATATCTGGCTGGGGTATTATGATCCCAACACTCATTCCTGCCCAGGGCAGGGGGTCAGACTTGATGACCTATTCAGGTCCCTTCTAACCCTAAAAACTATGAAACTATAAACTATTTGCATACAAAAGTTGCTTCCATGCAAATATGCCCTTGCTTTTGCTTTGCAAAATGGAAAACTCTAATCCAAAATGACCATTAAGTGAGGTCAGGAAAAAAAATTCCTCCTTCCATATAGTATTGCACTATTAAGAGCACTATAATGTAGGGTGTGCAGTCTTTTTAAGCATTTAATATGGGATACAGAGGCAAATAAACAGAACAGGGATGAAAAATTGTTGCCCCATTTAAGTTAATAACAAGTCCCAGCAAACTTTAATGAAGTCAATATTTGACTCTATGTACGTATGAGCCATTCATCTGATCCAGCCTCGCAGCTATTAAATTCTTCCATCTATCCCATCTTGAGGGGAGAACCACAGTACAAAGTATTGGGCATTTTTACACATGCTCAGGAGGAGGGCGGGGGGGAGCATTTTAATTAAAGCAATTAAAATTAGAGCTGCTCTAATTAAAGCACCCACCGGATCTCGTGTTTCAGCATCCCCATGCTTCAAAATGGCAGCAGGGGCACTTTAGTTAAACTTGAACAAGCTTTAGTCAAAATGCCCTTGCTGCCATTTGGAAGCACGGGGACACTGATAGACAAGACATAGAGGCTAGCTGGAATATCATAATTAGCATGGTCCAGCAGACTCAGTTAGTTGAGTCTGCTCTGATGCACTGTAATAACAGCACATTGGAGCAGCCTCCCTGCACATGTATAGGCACCCATTGTGTCTTTTAGTTTTCCCATCTGTAAAATGGGATCAAAACTCTCTCTCATCTCACAGAATAAAGCTGAATTAATTTAGATTTGTAGGGAACTTTGAAAGAGTAAAGCTTTATAGAAGAACTAAATACAATTTGTATTATCCTCTAAAACAGGGGCTCCCAACCTTTTTTCCGCTGCAACCTTAAATCTGGATCACAGCCCCCACCCCCACTTATGCCCAGCAGTGCCAGCAGAGCCTGGGCTGGGCCAGGATCGTGGGGGGGCAGTGGTAGTGAGAGCTGCGTGGACCATGCACCAAGAGACCCACACAGGAGGGAGGGATGGAGCTAGGCCCCCCGTGATCCTGATTTGGGTCGTGACCCGAGATTGGGAGCCACTGCTCTAAAACATTTATGGCCTACTATTTATTCCAGAGATCTATGTCTGTGGCATTTGGTCATACGGATTCATTGAGTTTCTCCTGCCATGCAGGCTTGGCTGCAGTTTGGCCATATAAGTTAAAAGTCCATTCATCTAGGTGCTGAACAAGAATGGACCCTGCAGCAGACAGCATCTGCTTCTTCCTTATCCTAATATCTCAGCTGATTGCAGCACTATTTCTAAGCAGTATGAGCAATGTACTTGACCAGGCCTTTTCAAAAAGGCCACAGGAGCACTTATAATGAGGCTGCTTTTGTGAATGTTAATTAATGCTAGTCTTCATACTTTATGGTTGATAAAACCCATTCCCTTAATGGTCACAAATTAAAGAAGCCATTAGTACTAGTGAAACAAGTATGGGAAGGGTTTACGTGCTAAACCACTCTCAAGTACTGTTCTGCTGTGCTCACTTACCTCTATGGAAACTACATTGAACCAGGTACTTTATTTCAAGTCTCAAGAGCAAATGTCTGCAAGGACACGAGTATATGAAGAGCTTAACTTTGTGAAAATTTCACTATGGCCACCAGTTAAGGGCCTTTTTAGAAAAATTCTGGCATGTATATGCAATTATTTGTGAATCTGCTTGCCAAGGCTCCTCTCGTAGTGTGCTTAAGTGTAAGTACCTGCATAACTGCCTTGCTGAAGGGGGGCCCAAGATTTCATATTCTTATGTCAGATGCTTAAAGTAAGCAATGCAATACCTGGCTCCAGTTGGAAGACCTGATAAACTTTCAATTGCATGGGAACATCTCTGTAATTAGGGATTCCTGCATCCCTGCAACTTCAAAGTCTACATACTCAATAGAAGGCCCTTCTTCAAACACTTCATGTTCATAGGAGGTCTTTCCCTTCAAAGAATTCAGATCAATGAAGCTTGCCCCCACGTAAAGATTTTGCATTATCTGAAAAGTAGCCCTTTGAAGATGTTGCTGAAGGGACTTTGAAGTTTTCTATCGTCTTGAGAGGAGGGATCATTTCCTCAAGGCTTTCACATGACTGGGCATTTTTAAAAGAGTCTTCATCCCTAAGCGCTAAGCAGATGAAAATCTTATCTTAGTGTTATTAGGATAATGCTAACCTTGTTTTTCCCCTCACACTTTGTCTCAGTGTTATCAATGGTTGTAATTTTATCATAAGTCTCATACTATTACAACCTCCCAGTTGTGGTTCAGTGGTAGAATCCTTGTCTACCGTGTGGGACACCAGGGGTTTGATTCCTGAACTTCCCTATAACTACACCCATTGTGGTTCCAGACTCTGTCTGGCCTTTGGATATCATCTAAAAGGGGGATGGAAGGTCTGGGCATCCTCTGTACCTCCATATTCCTACCTAGGTGTATGTGTTGAAAGTCCTGGTGACTTCTCATACATAGGCCATGATCCAGAAGGACTGATGGTTCCTTACATTGCTATGTAAATGTTTTGTGTTTTTTCTTAAAACTCCAGGTCCTTGCAAGGTTGATTAGTTGAGAACCTCAGAAAGGATGTTTCTGTCCCTCATGGTTGAAGAAAAAAACTGGAGAATAAGCCCCAAAGGCTAACCCACCAGCAGCTAAATTAAAGACCCAGATCTTGCATTTTTTTTAAAAAACTGTATAATTTTTAATTAATTTTAAGATTCTTGGGGATGGGCCTGATTCATGATGTCTTGTCTTCAGTGTAATTGTAGTCTTTTCAGGACAAGGACTGTCTCTCACGCTCTCTGTTTGTACAGTGCCTAGCCCACTTGTATCCCAGTTACACTTGGTGACTCTAAGTCAGTGGTCCCTCAGCTTTGCTGGCCCTTAAGCATAAATACCAAGAAAATAGGTGCCCTGTTAACAACATGAGACTCTGCTCTCCACGATAACCTGAACTGAATGTTCTAATCTCCAGTTCACAAGCAATCCCAATGTCCTGTGGGCATGTTTCCTGCAGCCATGGTTTCTGGCAAAATGCCATTTTAGTAGAAATAAAAAACAAGGATATTTATGTATTTCTTTAAAAAAAAACACAGTTAGCCAGGCTTCATAGCCATCTCTAATATTTAAGGATTACTCCTAGAATCTGAAAGGCCCAGGAATGCAGCACAAGGAGAAAGCATGAACATATATGTTTCAGCTATGACTTCTTAGTACTTACTGCAGCTTTTTTGCCTGTTGTCTTCTCAACAAGGTTTTAAATCCATGGAAAAATGGTTCATAGGCAACTTCATAGCAATATTCTGCACTGCCCCAGAGCTGAACAACACTCTCCTTTGGAGGTGCAAGGAGTCCAGAAGCAGGACCAGGGGTAGTCAGTAGGGCTGTGCAAAATTTCACCAGGTGTTTCATTTTGAAGCTGTTTTTGATGCGTTTTGAGCTCAAAACAGAAAAATCAAAATGAAACAAGAGCCTTTATAACAGATTCAAAATGAAACAAGGGCACTCGAAACGTTTCGAAACTTTCAAAACATTGAGTTTTGGGGCCGGGCTTACTTGGCTTCAGCACCGGTCCCAGCTGGCAGCAGCAGCCTGCTGTCATCCCTCACACAGATCCTGGGGGCCGCACCCCAGGGAGGAGTCTGGCACAGCCCTGCAGCCCTCCTGGGGGTGCAGGCCCCTGGATCTGCACGCTGGATGACAGGAGGCTACTGCTGCCAACCGGGACCAGCTCTGGGTGCAGCCCATGCCCAGTGCCAGGATAGAGTAGATGCCACTCTTCCCATGGGTGATGGATCAGCCCCTAATGACTGGGGTCATGATTCTGTCCCTATAAAAGATAAGGGCAGAACTTCTGTCAGCTTCAGTGAAAGCACAACTACAGCCGGAGATCAGACTTTAATCCAGGAAGTTGCTTTTATCAGTCCAGTTACTACGGATTAATCAAAAAACTTAGGATACTATTAGCTACAGACCTACCCAAATTTCAGAGATTTCATAGACATTAGGGCTGGAACAGACCTCATGAGATCACTGGATCCATCCCCCTGCCCAAGGGGCAGGAAATCAGCTGCAGTCACATGACCCCAGCAAGATAAGCATCCAAGTGTTTCTTAAAAGGTATCCAGAGTAGGTGTTTGCCCCACCTCTGAGGTGAGTCTATTCCAGACTCTGGAGACTCGGATGGTAAAGAAGTTTTTCCTTATGTCCAGTCTAAAATGGTCTTCCAGCAGTTTGTGACCGTTAGACCTTGTCTTCCTTTTGTGTGCCCTGATGAACAGATGTTCTCCAACAGCGACTGGTGCCACCTTAGTCAGGGAGGCACATGCCCCCCCATGACCAGTCCCACCGACCGCTCCTGAGACCCATGCACCCCCTGTGCATCGCCACTGTTCTCCAAGTTCCTGATGCACAGCCCTTATATACTTATAGGCTGCCACCAAGTCACCCCTGAGCCTTCTCCAGGCTGAAGAGTCCCACGCTTCTCAGGCTTTCCTCATAAGGCCTGTTTTCTTGACCTCTAATCATTTGCGCACCTCTCCTCTGGACTCTTTCAAGCTTCTCCACATCCTTTCTAAAGTGTGGAGCCCAGAACTGAATGCAGTACTCCAGCTGCGGCTTCACCAAGGCCAAGTAAAGTGGGAGGAAGATTTCTTGGGTCTTGCTTGAGATGCATCAGTAGATGCAAGCCAGAGTTTTATTTGCTTTGGCAGATGTGGCATCACATTGGTAGCTCATGTTCATCATGTGGTCAATCATGACCCCCAAGTCTCTTTCGATCATGGTGCTAGTGAGTGTAGCACTGCTGAGCCTTTTGGAGGCGCCAGACAGGCAATTTCACAAGCCAGTCACAGTTCTGGCTGCAATTTTTGTGGACTTACGATAGGATTCCCTTACACCTATGATTGGCTATGGGGCCAAAGTGGCCCTGCCCCTTACTGCTGGTTGGCAGAGGGGCGGGGCCACACCAAAAGGCATCCCTCTCTGCCAGTCAGCTTCAGGACCAGATGAACTCTATCTGAGAGTGCTGAATGAATTAGCTAAAGTCATCGCAGGACAGCTGATGAACCTCTGAGAATTCATGGTGCTCAGGAGAGATCCCAGAAGACTGGAAGAGGTCCAATGCTGTACCCATCTTCAAGAAGGAGAGGAGAGAGGACCCAGGGAACTACAGGCCAATCAGCCTGACCTCAATCCCATGAAAAATCCTTTAAAAATTTCTCAAGGAATCCATATGCGATAAGCTAGTAGAAGACAAAATTCTGAATGACAGCCAGCATGGTTTTCTTGCAGGTAGATGATGTCTGACTAACCTCATCTCCCTCTATGACCAGGTTACTCGCCACCTAGATAAGGAAGATGAGGTTGGTATCATTTACTTGGACTTTAGGAAGTCCTTTGACTTGGTGTCTCATGAGGCTCTCAAGGTAAAAGTAGGGGATTATGGGCTCAACAATTCAATGGTCAGATGGGTGGGAAACTGCTTACAGGGTTGGACTCAGAGACTACTAATAGATAGATCTGTGTCAACCTGGCAGAAGGTAGCCAGTAGGGTCCCTGAGGGTTCGGTACTTGGACCAGTGCTTTTCAACAACTTCATCAATAATCTGGATATGGGGATTGAAAGCACACTGGCAAAATTTGCCAATGACACTAAGCTGTGGAGAAGTGCGGCCATGCATCAAAGTAGGCTAGTTAGATGGGTGGACCAGAGCCAGATGCTGTTCAACACTGTAAAGTGCTCCAACTTGGGAGGGAAAAATCTGCAACAAACTTACAGGCTGGATAGTGCTATGCTAGCTAGCACCACATCTGAAAGAGACCTGGGGGTCATAATTGACCATAAAATAAATATGAGCCACCAGTGTGATGCTATAGTTAGCAAAGTAAACAATATGCTGGCATGCATCAACCGATGCATCTCAAGCAAAACTAAGGAAGTTATTCTCCCACTCTACTCAGCATTGGTGAGGCGGCAGCTGGAGTACTGCGCCCAGTTCTGGGCACCACACTTCAAGAAGGATGTGGAGAAGCTTGAGAGAGTCCAGAAAAGAGTCACTTGTACGATTAGAGGCATGAAGCGCAAGACATTTGAGGAAAGGCTGACAGATATAGGACTGTTCAGCCTAGAAAAGGAAAGACTGCAGGGGGATTGGTGGCAGCTTACAAATACATCAGAGGTGAGCATCAGGGGCTAGGCAAACAACTGTTCACCAAAGCACCCCAGGACAAAACTAGGAGCAACAGTCAAACTCTTAAAAGAAGGTTTTAGGCTGGATACAAAGAAAAACTTCTTCATGGTTCATGTGGCCAAACTCTGGAATAGACTCCCAGCAGGGGTGGTACAGGCATCTACCCTGGAGATCTTCAAAGGGAGACTGGATGCACACCTTGCTAGGGTTACTTGACCCCAGCAGTCTTTCCTGCCCAGAGCAGGGGGGCTGGACCCAGTGGTCTCACAAGGTCTCTTCCAGCCCTAAACTTCCATGAATCTGTGAGAGGGAGAAGAGGTGGCTGCCATCTTGGCTGCTCCCTTTCACGCCAGTGGCTACCCCCAGCAGGTTGTGAGGATGCAGCAGTCACTGGCTCCCATGAACTAGCATTTTATTTTCAGTAAGTTTTTTTTAATCCTGCAATTCTACACAAAAAAATCGCAAAAAACACTGTTTTTCATGGTGTTTGTGGAAATCGCTATTTTTTATGGTTTCCATGAAAATCACAAAATCATTATTTGTGTAGATCCCTACTCATAGCTGTAAGTATCATCTTTCAAGTGATTTTGGCATGCTTATTATTTGCATTGACTGCGTTATGATGAATCAGGACTGTACACACACTGCATAAAATCATTATGGAACACGTAATTTCTTTCAAGTAACAAAGCCGGCTCTAGACTTGTAGAAATAGTCTTTTAAATGTATGCCTATAATATTCCATCATGCACTGCACTATGTTTGGATTACTTTGTAATGTTTTATGCATGTTTGTGTGGATCTTTAATCTTCAGAAAAACAAGTATGAAGCATATAGGAATTAAATGACAGGTGCCATAGAAGCATTGTTAAAATGTAGGAGTAATTTAAGAGCTTTGCAAAACAGGTTCGTGAAACCATGGCAAATCCTAGATATAGGCATCTAACTTTGTTTCAGTCACAAAAAAACGAAGGAAGTTTGACAACATATAGAGGAACTGGCAAGCCGCATCCTCAGTCATCTAATGACTTGTCAAATACATACAATGCTGAGACGTCCCTTAAGCAGGGGGTTCTGAAATGCCCCTCAAATGTGATGTGAATAAAAAAGTAAAACAGAGCCATATAAATAAATATTGGTCTAGGGAAGAGA
This sequence comes from Gavialis gangeticus, assembly GCF_001723915.1. Taxonomy (NCBI): domain Eukaryota; kingdom Metazoa; phylum Chordata; order Crocodylia; family Gavialidae; genus Gavialis; species Gavialis gangeticus. Next base: position 16,057,197 of record NW_017729004.1, on the reverse strand, counting down.
TGCCAACATCTCAAGAGAGCCTGCTCAAAAGGAAAGCAAATGAGACAGAGGTACAAAGAGGAAGAGAAGAGTGTCAAGGCTGTTATTTAAAGAAGAACATTTAAAGAATCTTGTCCTGACAAAATCCTGGCTAATGTATTCACAAAGTGAATTTTTCCTATTTTTCTCTCTTACAAGGAGGCTCTTCCCTCTAAAAACACAAAAGGGAGTGACTGCTGTTAATCTAGAAGAAATTATATGATTCTTATATGAGAAATAGAGCCCCACATCCTAGAAGATGAGGGGGTGGAAAAGAGAGAGGCAGGCAGGCACACTTCTCACTGGAAGAGGAGCAAGAAAGACCAGGTTTAATTTATTAGAAGGTAAGAGCATGCAGACAGGCAGTTACCCCAGAGGTGATGCACTACAACCACCTTACTCTCAGTTGCTTCAAACAATTTGTTTCCATGCCCACGGCCTAACAGAGAGAGCGGCATTCTTTCTAACGGCATTCTTTCTAAGACTCTCAGCTTTGAAACGTGTTCCTTCCTTACTTCCCAAGCAGCCTACATTGGTTGATTGTTAGGGTATACTGCAAAACCCATCCATTTCAGACAGCATTCAACATCTCAGCAGTAGACACTCATAGAAGTTTTTTTGTTTGTTTGAACTGAAGAGTTGAGGTCTTTTTCAGGAACTATGGGAGGAAAATTTTTGTAATTTGTGGGTGTCTGTTAGAGCCTGGAAAAGCTTTCTAAGTTTGCTAGTGCTGATTTTGTCTTAGCGAGATTGAATTTAAGTATTTGATAGGGCACCTCAAGCCAAAAGTCACATTCTTCTAACATATGCACTGACACTGAAATAAATAAATAAAAAGTAACCACCGAGGTATACTATAATCACCCCAAAATATGGGGACTAACACATCTTATTGCTTAAATAAAATATAAAATACTTTTTAAAGACACCAAGTTTTCCTTTTTTCCTCATAAAAATCAACCTTAGGAAGAATAAAAGAAGTCTCTCATTCTTCCTTTAGTTCCTGTTACGAATAAAAACATCTTCATCCCTACAGGCCAGAGTTTCTATAACACATTATGTGGCACAAAGTCTGGTTAACCAAAATCATAGGCCTGCAGACTACAAACAATGGAATGTAATTGAGCACAACTGAAGTTGCGCTTAAATATATCCACCCACTGCATTTATCTCTTCCAAATTCTACCGCATTATTACAGTCATTAGTGCCTGCTAACCTACATAAATACAATTAAAGACAGAGATGTTTTAAAAGGGTCAAACAAATAAGAATGCCAGCATTGTGTTGCTGCAAGAAAATTTCAAGGTTGCAACATGTATTAATGTAATGGGACCCATGCCACAAGGCCACAACAGGATGGGGCTCAGATGCCATACTCTCAAAGGGTGTCTTATTCCCCTATTTCTGTATCCCAACCACCATGACTTGATGTAACTATAAAGGATATCAGGAGGTGGTACCTGACCATATAGGGCTTGTTGAGACAGGTGCAAGTCGGGTCAGGATGTGTAGAAGTATTCTGTGGAGCTCCCTCTCCCCTACACCTCATCCCTTTCCACTCAGGTGTTCACTCACTGATCAAAGTAGGTGCCTGGTCTTCCTAAGCATCTGACCTCATGTGCTGGGTAGAAAGACCTGTGAAAGAAGAAAACCAACTGGCCTGGGATCAGCATGAGTTGGCTAAGCCTAGGGATCCTGATACAGGTCTGTGGCTAACGGGGTCCAGGCTGTGTAAGAAAATGAATAAACCAATATAACCTAAATAATAGTGTCTGTGTCTGCTTCAGGTTTTGCCTCAGCCCAACAGCATGCAGCTGCCTTTCTTCAAGCAGTCAGGGCTCTTCAGGGTTTGCCCCCTACGTTGAGCCCAATCCAAGCAAGCTGGCTTGTCTTGGGTCAAGCCCTTCCAGTAGCCTGAAGCCACAGGTATTATGAACCCCTTTGGGGCCCCTGTATGGCCCTGTGGGGCCCCTGAAGTGTCTTCAGGGCACTTAGGGTTCCACAGAGGGAGCTGGAGTCAAGCTGATCTCAGATCAAATGTCCTTGGCTCTGCTGGAGGGAAGTGACACAGGCCAGTGCCTACACTAATGTCTCCCTGCTTCTGAGGCTGGTACTGCCTTATAAAGAAAGTTCCAGGTTGGCCTGGGCCAACCCAGATCCCTGCCTACCTCCACATGTTCTCTGGCTGCCCCCAGGTGCTAAGAGCCACAGAAGGGCTCATCAGCTCATTCAGCTGCAGCTTCTGCACCAGCCACTCACTCTTTTCTCAGGCTGGGCCCAGGTCCCATTTGAAGCCCAGCTTCCAGCTCTCACATCAGCCTGGGGAATGGGCCCATGGAGAGCACATTGCCCACCAGCTGACTGTCCCACCCAGGGAGCAGGTGCATGGGAAATAGTGTGCTGCCAGCCCTCAGGCTCATTGCTTCCTTTCATGGCAGACTGGGAGTACGCCGCCTGCAGAGCACACCAATGGTCATCGCCCCAGTAAATGTGGGGCTCACGCAGGGTCATACTACAATTAGTTACTCCACAAATAACAACAGGGATGTAGATGAGCCAGCACCTTTTATGCTGGATTAAGATGTACAAATACCATGTTATTCTGGATTGAGTTAAAAAAAATTAAGCTGATCTAAGATGCACATAATAGGACTGTCTCTTTCTGATGTACAAGTTCTATACAACATGGACTGTATTATTTTAGGCAACTTGTATCGCAGTAAACACATTACTGGCAGATAAAGATGGATTATAGCTTAATCTGTACCCTCCCCTGCTCTCTCCCACTACATTTCATTCAAGTTGGTCAAAAAATGAAAGTAATGAAAAACTTGCAAATTTTCAATCTATTTTCATTTCATAGGGGGTCAAAGTGAACCCATGGTTTCACATGATTTTAACCTCAATTTTATTTACCAAAATAGCTTTTTGAAATATTTCATCTGTCATACCCATTGTCAGCAAGAAACAGACTCCTGCCTTCTGATAGAGAAACCTTATTTCTGTATAATTCAGGGATAATAGTCCTGGTGCCCAAACTGATACGGCGATTAATCACCATTAACCATCAAAGCACAGCTGAAGGATTGAACGTAACTACAAAGTCACTTCTTACACACATTTACTGATGACACCATTCCAGTGAGTTGGCAAAGCACACTAATAAATGTGATGCATTAAATACACACACACACACTTTAAATTGTGTTTTTTCTTAGTTTGCATGTCTAACTGTGTAGGCAGGAACAACTGTACGAATAAGCCTAGCAGGGAGGATTCAGAGGCTGAGAGATGTCCAAAATGCCTGACTGAACAAGGACAAGTGTATTGGCAGCATTTAGGTAGGTGTTTCCCAGGCTGGGGGTGGGCAAGCTCCAGATGGGTCAGGAATGGTGAAGACAGAGAGGGCAAGAGCTGAGAGGTGAAGGTAAGCTGTGCGAGTCCAGAGTGTAATTTAGCAGTGCTTCAGTAATATCAATAGGACTATAATAATGTATATTAACTTAGGCCTTGTCCCCTTGTATCTCGTCTTATTCAATAAGATTTTTTTTGTGTTGGGGAAAAGTCCTGGTGTTGATACATGCTGTATTCTTTCACATAGAAGATGTGCTTTTTAAAAAGAAATATTTCTCTTAGAAATTACCTGCATCATAAATTTGAGGAAGGGGGAAAAAAGGTAAAACACTTTTTCTACCATACCATACAGACTGTACTCTTGTACAACCTGTTTTGGAGTTTTTTTGGGGGGAAGGTTATTCATTTAAAACGTAACAAAAATTGAGCACATCTTAAATTTAAATACATCTTATAATCAGAGAAATAAGATGCATCCTATTGCAGACAACCACGCATTTCATGAAATCTGTTTTGTCTCACACTACAGAAAACAGGACAGATACAGAATCCAAATCAGGAGCAACAAATGAGCTCTTTAAGTAGTCAGGAAAGTTGTGATTCAACCTTTATAAAAAAAAAATAGTCTAAATGGTAAATCTAAAAGGCGACTACTTTCATGCAGAAATCAAAATAATCTGAAGAAAGTGTCCCAGCTGGCTTCCTCCCAGCCAGCCCTAGGATCCATGAGAGTCTCAGAGTTTTAGTTCATAGAATCCTGACTGCTACTATTTGTTAGAGCTGGTTTGATAGAACTGTGACCCATGCTTTTGTGATAAAGCAGTAACCAGACTGGACACCAGGATTTCTGGACTTCAGCAAGGCCTCTTTCTGGACTTCAGCAAGGCCTTTGACACCTTCTCCCACCCCATCCTCATTAAGAAATTGGGTGACTGTGGCATTGATGCCTACACAGTCAGATGGATTGCAGATTGGCTGAAGGGTCGCACTCAGAGAGTGGTGGTGGATGGGTCATATTCACCCTGGGGAGAAGTGGGCAGCAGAGTCCCCCAGGGCTCAGTCCTTGGGCCCGCGCTGTTCAATCTCTTTATCAGTGATTTGGATGACAGGGTGAAAAGCACCCTGTTTAAATTCGCTGATGATACCAAAATTTGGGGTGAAGTGAGCACGCTAGTAGGGAGGGAAAGACTACAGCAAAACTTGGATAGGTTACAGGGGTGGGCTAGCAAAAACAGGATGCGCTTCAACACTGACAAGTGCAGGGTGCTGCACTTGGGCAGTAGTAACCAGCAGCACACTTATAAGATGGGAAACTCCCTTCTTGAGAGCATGGAGGCAGAAAGGGATCTTGGAGTCATTATTGACTCCAAGATGAACATGGGCCGACAATGCGAGGTCAT
>NW_017729004.1:16046415-16052188 GCF_001723915.1 Gavialis gangeticus | reverse complement strand
GGATCTGGAACCAACTTCCAAGGGAAGTGGTGCTGGCTCCTACCCTGGGGGTCTTTAAGAGGAGGCTTGATGCCTACCTAGCTGGGATCATTTGAGCCCAGTTTTTTTTTTCTCCTGCCCTGGCAGGGGGTCGGACTTGAAGATCTATAAGGTCCCTTCCGACCCTACTTCTATGATTCTATGATTGCTTATAGACAATCAGTAAAAATTCAGGCCAAAAGGAGCTGACTGTAAATAAATTTGAGCCCTCTGTAAAAACATACAAGCTCTGCCTGCTTTGTGAGCCCCTCTCTCAGAAACAAGGTGGACAGCCAGAATTTGACTGAAGGACAGTTACACCACCTGATCCAAGCAGGAGTGCAACATGCAGCAGTAAACCTTTCCATGCATTGTAGGCCCCTCCCCCTCTAGCCATGTGCTGCTCCTGCTTCCTATTCTGTAATACTACTGGGTCACAGGCAGGCTTCTTCAGAGGTCCATGCTTATGAGGGTTAAGACTGGAGGGTACACAGGGGGCACAGGAGGGTGCGAGGTTCAGTAATGAGGGTGCGAGATGATTAGGAGACCCCTGCGATAGGGACATCAGGGTGTAAAACCATTGTTGAAAGTAAAACATGTCAGTAAAAAAGTTGGTTTGGCAGTAAAAAAAAGATTGTCAGAAAAGAAATATTGGGTTGAAAAACCTGATGAATGCAGAGACGTGTGGAAAGGGACAGATGTAATCTGCTCTTAGGCACCAGTCCAGCAAGCCTTTAAGCATGTGATTACTACTAAGCACAGAAGTAGCCCCATTGAAGTCAGGGCATTTCATATAAATTGAAGCATTTGTAGATTTCAACCATGGTTAGGAGTTATGCTGCATCGGGGCATAAGCAATATTGCTTTAAATGAATTTATAACCAGAGGTAGCTAAGAAATTCACTTAAAAGTGCATTTAGGTAAGAACAGATGCAAGATGTCTCAATTCTTTTGAAGAGCTTTCAAGGGGAAATAGATGCATACCTATTTATTTATTAGCTAGTTTGCCAAAACTCCTTTCTGGAAGTTCATTGAGCCAAATCCAGAAAAGTGGAGAGCATTTGCAATTTCCATTTAAATTAATGGACCAAATGCCTGATCCATGATTAAGCAATTATATTTAGTGGGGCCTTGCATTGGATTCTAAAGGGTCTATCCTCAACCATAAATTCTGGAGTCCATACTCAGGACTTAACGAGACCCTTAATAGGGTCTAGATTTTTACCAGCATAGGAAATAAGTAGAGACTTCAAACTTGTCCTTTTGCCTTCATCAAGTATTTTGTCTGAGTAAAACGCAGAGCAAGAATTGGGATTTGAGCATTTGAACTCCTATTTTAAAAAAGCCAAAACCCAATGGTAGTTAAGGTAGTTCCATTACTTAATCCTTCTCCCCTGTTATTTCAGAATAATCAACAAAAACTCTTTTAGGTGCCAGGTAGTGCCTTGCAGTGTGAATTACAATATGGTACCCAAGCTAATTAAGCAGCATTAATCTCCCTGATTTGGGCTTTGGTACATATTATATCTTGGCTGTATCAGCATTTTGTGTATTTTATCCCTAGCCTACACTTTATTCAGTATCTGATTTGTTGGCCTACATGTTTTACATTGTTTGTAGACCATTCCTCAATAAAAAAGAGAACTTTTTTGGAAATGTCTCATTATAACTCTGTACCTCCATCCCATTTGTTACCTCTACGTCACCAAGTTACAAGTTCCATATGTCAACCCAGTAGCTGGGTGGAGCCAGGAAGCTTGGCAGGGATGCCAAAGAAATATTCATTATGCCCAGCAAGGGGAGAAAAGGGCTGGTTCTAACCAATGAGTGTGGAACCAGTGAGAGCAGAACAGCATGCAGTGTCGACACCACAGTTTGTGTGTACATGCACACTGAGACTTAAAAATCAGGTGGGCTGTGATGTCACAAACCCATGCCCACCACAGGAGTAAAGAGGACCAGGAACACCAGTCAACAGGGGGAAAGCGTGTAATGTGCCTATGTTGATTGTTCCTGCTGGAACTGGAGTAAGTGCTGCAGCCATGCTGGTTCCCCAGACTGGAGATCTGGAGGGGTCTCTAGCCATTTCTCAGCGCAGGGTGGAAGAGCAGAAAGGAAGCCCATACTCTGATGCCTGAAGACAGAAACCCCAGAAGAAGACACCGGGTAAGCCGCATGCCAAAGTCTGGTGGGCAAATGCTCCACAAAGGGTAAAGTGTGAGACAGGAAAACTTAGAGGAGGGAAACCAACTCTGAATGTGAGTGGAACCCGCTATAGCAAACTAAAAGTGATACAATTCATTGAAAATAAGGTGGGACAGCCCCAAGTTACATGCATGTGTGATGTGGGGTGAACCCTCTTAATGATTTATTAATGAAATTGATAAGAGTGAAGAGAAACATAATGAATTAATTATTTTCTTTTTGGGATCATTATGTATTTTGTTATCTATGAATTGATTCATCTATATTTACATGACCATGAATTAATTAAGTGTACTGTGCTATTCAAAATTACTATAAATAAACATATGTTGAACTGAGTTGTCAGGTTCAAAGAAACACCAGATCAGTATACAAGTGTGTCTCAAACCTGATAGAAGGGATACAAAAACCAAGCACAAAAGGAAGATCTATATACCTCTTGCTAAAAGCTGTAGGATCTGGAGCCATCAAACTCAGCTGACTAGTGGACAGAGTATAGGGGAGGCAGAGCCCCAAGAAGCACCATCAGTGGAAATACGCTCGCAATAATATATACCACCAAAAGAACCTCCCTTTCTTTTTTTTTTTCTTTTCTTTTTTTTTGTGACCAAGATGTGGCAGGCAAGTTAAGGGAGACTTACCATGAGTGGGTAGCCCAAAGTGCCCGGACATTGGCATCAGAAGGATGCCAAAACATAACTTGATCCAAGTGCACAAGACACCTATTGTTTTGGCTCAACCAGGTACACTCTATTTCAACCCAATTCATAATGCTGAATCACTTCTCTACTTGTCACACAATTCATTATTTAAAACTAGCCCTCATTTCTTGGATGCAGTAATTTATTATCAGTGGATCAAACATTACACAGGCAGGACAGATTCCACTGGGCTACCCTGCAGAGACAGAATTTAACAACAGGTTTTAAAGTGGCAATAGGGAGCATCAAATCAGTCTTAGTGAGATGTTGATGAGGCACAGACACACAGAAACACACACACACCCCTATATGCTACCCCAAAAAAAAAAACAATACCAGTAACATAGAAACAGGCAGAATGTAATGTAGCTAGCCTAACAGGCTAGAATAACTGACACTTAACATGTACAGGGTCATTTGCTCAGTTGCTTCCTTAGGTGTTATAAATGCTTGCTAGTGATATACTGATCTCTTTCACCTGTTCCTTGTTAGACAAAGAACACTGGACCAGGTGAGTCACTTGTTTTATCTACCATGACAATTCCTATGTCCAGAACACAAATAATTACAAACTGAGACTCTCTAGCTTAGGCATTAAGTTTTGGCTTGATTCAGGTTCCACTAATCTCAACCTTTACACATGAGAAGAAAAATAAATAAATAATTCAAGTGGTTTTAGACAAGGAACTGTTCCCAGAGCACTAGACAGCCAGGCTCACCCTCCTACAACAGGTAGAATACTAACCGCAGTGATGCAAAGAGGAATTTTTTTGTATTAACGTAATTGAAGCTAGGAGTTCCCTCTGATTGCAAAGGCCAATGATCTCTACATGGGCAGGCTTTTAGGGGGAAAAAATCTCCCCATGGATTTGAAATAGGAAAGCCCACGCAAAGCCCCTTGCAAGACCAAGATGTAATATCTCATATCTATTCTGTAGATCTGAAATCTTCACCTGATTTTCTGCTTGAATCATTCTTAACCCAGGTACTCATGGTACCACAATCATTGCCCATTTTAGGTATTCAAATACTGCCAATGCTCAGAAAATGTTCATGCATCTCAACTTTTCACAATGACAATGTATTTTGCTTATTCTCAGGACTGAATGAATTTAATATTTTTAAATTCTCATGGTTATCATAAGACGTAATTCCAGCAGTCCTTTTCCCCTCACCAAATAGACTTTTAATATATATACTGAACACAAAGTTTCAGTGCTTTAAACAGTATTTAACAGTGCTTTACCCAAAGTCTGATTTCCAAAGGGCGCATATTTTTGTTGGAGACATGTGGCAAAAAAAATATTTTGAAATCATGAGTGAACAAATGTAGTGTCAGCAAAGTTCAAACTGAACTGTCCAAACAGAGTAAGTTCAGTGACTCAAACACTATTTTGGACACAGTGGAACGGCAATACAATAATCTTCCTCTGCGAAAGCCTATAGCAAAAGAAGGAAAAAGTTGCTTGGCAGATTTCTCAAACAGCAGGGTTCAAAGCACAGTGGTGAGCTCCCTGTGTTGAATACTGATAGAAATATAAACACCAACATCAGCACTTAGTAGAAGCCAAGAACACAGGTGCAAAGAGGAAAAATTCGCTTGCTGAAAGACAGCAGGCGGCATGAGGAAATCTGTGTCCTCAAAGAGACTCCAAGTTTTTAATCATGTCCTATTTTTCAGACTTGCTTGGAGCCGGCTCTGCACAAAGCCTGAGAGACAATGGTTCCTGAAAGGCTTCAAGAGGCTGCTGCGAGAAGACAAGAGGGAATGTAAGAGCTTTCAATCAATAATTTAAAGGGATACCAAATCCGCAAACCCACTGCTGTAAGAACAATGGTGTTAACATCTGTGTTCTCATCAAGGATTCCTTTCTATTTAAAAGAACAGGAGCACAAGAAAGTCTGCCACAGAACTGTTATCATCCCGCTATTGTGCTTCTGACTAAGCAAATATACCAACCGTGCCCTATTTAGAAGGCATTATATCAAAAGCCCAAGCAAACCAATACAGTGTGTTATGTGTCTCAGTAGCATGCCCTTATTAAGCGCGCTGAATTATTTGTAACTCTACAGTAAAGACCAAGGTATAACAGCCAGGAATCTTTCATCTTAAATATTATACAAGTCCCTTTGCAGAACAAGAAATCTTTTCACCGCACAAGTTCTCTCTTGCCTGAAAACAAGGACCACCAGGCAGAAATCCCTGTTGGACAGGGATTCATGTGAGCCTAGAGTCCACCACATATCACAGCTATGGTACTTATTGGTATGTCCACAGCCCACCAGGCTGGGCCATGCCACACATGCTCAGTGCACACTTGCTCCAGAACCAGGAGTAGAGCCTTGTTAGCACAAAATTGTTTGCACATCAGTAAGGTCCACTTCTATGCTGCCTTTGTTTTTCAGGGTAGCACATCTCCACATGGCATTTATGCATCCCATAGACATAACCTCTACAACCCCTTTCACATTAATATTTGAGCAATCTCCTTGAGGTAGGTAAGTGCTATTGTCTTAGTTCTGCAGATGGGGAACTAAGGTACAGTGGCCAAAGAGGATTACAAAAGGTATTTAGGCCTTTAAGATGACACTACATGCTTAGTGGAAATTTTAGAAGCATCTAGGTGCCTAGTCCTTATTTAAATCACTTGGAATCTGACTCCTAGGCACTTCTGAAAAGCCCATTAGACTCTTAAGTTGTGGAAATCTGTCCTCAAGTGATACACCAAAGTACACAAGCTTATGATGGACCCAGGAATTGAACCCTGTCCCCAGAATCATAAATTAATACCATAGGCAGTGGAGGTGGGGGGGAGGGGCTAATGGGGCTTAGCCCCCCCCCCCCAAAA
>NW_017729004.1:16020936-16046349 GCF_001723915.1 Gavialis gangeticus | reverse complement strand
AGAATGAATGTATTATCGTTTCCAAACATGTTCAGGAGCACACAACTTAGAGCATTTTGAGTTTCTTCCAAGCCTTGGTTTCTTAGCAGCCAATTTCTTTTCATTGTGTTGCTGCTGAAATGTCCATAAATATAGCATCAGATTGGAGGAAATATCAGAAATTATATTTAAATAGTAGGAAATTGGTGAGCGACTTCTACCAACAGTTTAGAGGTGTGATCTCAAAATAGAAACTCAGCCTGCTGTGCCATAAAGATACTAATCATTACTTCAGGGGTGGGGAGGGAGTGGGGCTGGGGGGGCAGGTGCTGTACAGCCGGTGGACCACAGGACTGAACTACAAATTATTTGTCCAGGAGACATGGCTCCTGCTGCTACATGCACCCCAGGAGATACGGGGGGGCACATGTCCCTTGGTCAATGCAAGGCAGAGCAGGCTGCCACTGTGGGCTGGGGCTGGTGTTACATTCCCAGCAGGCTGGGAAGGGCTCAGCACAGCCTCCACCCCAGCAGAACCCAGCCCTGCCCCATGCAGATCCAGGGACGTGCACCCTGCCACATGCTCCTAGGATGCATGCTGCAGCAGGAGCCACAGCCCCATCCCTGCACCCCCTGGAGAGCAATGACAACTTGGGGCAGGGTGGGCGCTGGAGACCTGGGGGCTCCATCCCCTCTGGCCTGACAGTGCAGCTGAGGCTGGTACTGCTCCAGCCCCCAGCTCCGGGCTCCCCAGGCAGTGCAGGCCTAGGGCCAGTGCGAGGAGGCAGCCAGGGCTGGTGCAGGACTGGGGGCATGGGGGATATGGGGGTGCCAGTGCCAGGCAATGACCCCAGGTACAAGGGAAGGGGCAGCTGCATGTGCACAGCGGGTCCCGGGCCTGGCTCCACTCTGCTCTCTCCTGATCCTTGCCCGGTCCCAGGCCCACTCTCCCCCCCGCCCCCACAGCCCTTCCCCCTCCTTCTTCAGACTTTCCTGCCTGGGGTAGAGCGCATGCACACATGCTCATCCCCACCCCCCCAAAAAAATGTGTCTCCCTCCGCCTATGATTAATACCCTAAACACTGGGTCAGCAATCACTGCCTAACAACATCATGCCTCTTCACCCATTTCAGGTTCCTCTTTGACTCTCCCAGAACTCAACAGGCAGCCTTCATGCCAGGCAAGACACGCCCATGAATACAAGCTTTGTACACAGAACTGGCTAATTTCTGACTGGCTCATAGGAATACACAAGAGGAGCAGGGAATATGCAAAAATCCCCATTTCACAGTAGTCGTCCATAGTCAGTTCTGGTCCTCCACAGTGAGGAAATAATTTAGAATAGCAGCTTTTGTTTCCCAGGACCTCACACAGTGGCTATAACTCCACAGTTTACGCTTGCGCCATAGTGTGAATCATTGCATTGCTTTCAATGAGTTCATCTTTGTGGACATTTTAAGTGTACATATGCTACTAGAGAAAAAGACATTCAAGCCTCTCCCCAAATTAAATACATGAGCCATATCCCAGAAACACGCACACCAGTCAAACAAGATGTCAGCCATTAGTAAATGAAAGCAAGTTGCAGGCGGCCCCTCAACCTTGGTCTTTCCTCAGCTTGTTTAAAGATTCTCTGTCCTCCCATCTCATGTATCCAGATCACAGTGGCTCCACTTACCCCAGCCAAACTTTTTGGCCCCTTACATAGAGTTCAGTTCCTTGTAGGTGAACAATGTCAGGGGAACAAAAAAAAAATGTTTTCTTACATAAGGAAATATTGCCCTCAAATTTATTCCTCAGGAAATGGGCCCATCCTTTAACAGAAGGGCAGCTTTATATAATCATGAACTAATGACAAGGCTCCTTCAGTAATTACCCTTTTCTTTCAGACTCCAATTTCCAAGAACTCCACCAGCAGCAATTCTTTATTGAATATATATAATCCCTGCAGGAATTTCCTTTATATCAGCAACACATACCTAATTATTTTCAGTGATCTCATTATGTAAAACAGTTGCGACTGACCAAGACTTGGAATTAACAAGATGTTAGGAGCCAAAAGTAAAAAAAAAAGTCATATCAAATTTGACTTTATTGAACTCAATTTAGTTTTATGAGATTCACTTTTTAAAATGATCATTTACCCAGTGTTATTATTTAATTTGCCAAAATGGGAAATAATGTACATGGTGGAATTACTGTGGTTTTGCTGACACAGCTATATCTGGGATATTGCTAGGAACATGCTTTTTATTCAATAATCATTCAAAATGGTTATGACTTGGAGCTCTGCTTTTCAGAGCCAATAGTGTAAAGACAGCCTAATTAAGCAAGGAAATTCCGATAGTCCCCAAAGAGCTCTCGGTCATCGGGTAATACCACATAAGCACTAGGGGTGTGCGAAACGGGCCATCTTTGATTCGGATTTGGATTCAGCCCAAATCAGGGGCAGTGATTTGATGCATTGATTCAAACCACTGTGCCTGCTTTGATTCAGCTGAATCCAAATCTGAAGATTCAATGCCAGTTTGGAGAATCAGCAATTCGGCCATAGACACAGCTTTAAATATTTTTTCTACACAGCTCGAGGTACCAACTGTGGCTCATGAATGTTGCAATGCTGGGGCACATGGAGCATCCCAGAGGAGAACTGGAGGACCCTCTGCATGCTCGGTGGCGAACCCGGAAGTGGACCAGAAGTACTTCCAGTCCACTTCCAGGTCTGCTGGGAGTGCGTTGGGCCCCCCCCCCCCGCCATGCTCTCCTGGCTTGGTGATTGGCTGTGGGGGGAACCCAGGTGCCTCCCAGACCCAGGAAGAACCAGTCGACAAGCCACAGGGGTGCGGGGAGCCCAGTGCACTCCCTGGCGGATCTAGAAGTGGACCAGAAGTGCTTCTGGTCCACTTCTGGGTCTGCTGCTGAGTGCACTGGGGACCTCCCTTCCCCCCCACACACACACACTCCTGTGGGACGCTCCATGTGCCCCGGCACCTCAGCATTCACGAGCCGCCTACTACCTTGAGGTATGTAGAAAAAACCTTTAAAACTGTATCTATGTCCAAATCACCGAATCTTTCCAAATCTCTCCAAATTGATTCAGAGGATTCCGATTCGATTCAGAGAGATTAAAGGGTCTCCTGATTCGATTCGAATTCAGATATTTGGCCACTGAATTGGGCCGAATCTCCGCCAAATCAAATCAGTGACAGAAGCTTCACACAGCCCTAATAAGCACCAATCTTAATGTTTACAGTCCAAGTCACTCCTGGCAGGGACGTGGACCAGCTCCCCACAACTGGGATACAAAGCATTGAATATGCTGGGCCCATCTGAAACTAAACTATGGGAGCATTTCAAAAGCGGCAAGTCAATCCAATAAGCAGATCCTCCTATTATAACAGAACTCAGATACTTTTTAGGGTTAAGTTCCTTGCCAACACCAAAAAAGATGAGGATTTCATAGATTTCATAGACATTCGGGCTGGAAAAGACCTCAGAAGATCATCGAGTCTAGCCCCCTTCCTGAGGGGCAGGAAGTCAGCTGGGGTCATAGGATCCCAGCAAGATAAGCATCCAAATTTCTCTTGACAGTGTTCAATGTAGGTGCTGGAACCATCTCCGATGGTAGGCTGTTCCAGACCTTGGGGGCTCGAACAGTAAAGAAATTCTTCCTTATGTCCAGCCTGAAACGGTCTTGCAGTAGTTTATAACTGTCCGACCTCATCATCCCTTGGGGTGCTCTGGTGAACAAACGTTCCCCCAGATACTGGTGGTCACCCCAATAAATTTATAGGTGGCCATCAGGTCACCCCTGAGCCTGCGCTTTTCCAGGCTAAAGAGCCCCATACGCATAAGGTCTGCTTACCTGACCTCTGATCATGCGCGTGGCTCTTCTCTGGACTCTCTCAAGCTTCTCCACATCCTTTTTGAATTGTGGGGCCCAAAACTGGATGCAATACTCCAGCTGCGGCCTCACCAAAGCCGAGTACAATGGGAGAATGGCGTCCTGGGATTTGCTTGAGAAGCATCTATAGATGCAAGCCAGCATTTTGGTCACTTTACTAGCCACAACATTGCATTGCAGGCTCATGTTCATCTTGTGGTCAATGATGACCCCCGAGTCTCTTTCTTCCGTAGTGCTAGCCAATGTAGCACTGCTGAGCTTATAAGGATGCTGCAGGTTTTTCCTCCTAAGGTGGAGAACCTTGCACTTTTCAGTGTTAAACACCATCAGGCTCTCATCTGCCCATTTGCTGAGCCTGTCCAGGTCAGCCTGGATCGCCCTCCTGTCTTCAGGTGTGGATGCTTTGCCCCAGAGTTTGGTGTCATCAGCAAACTTGGCCAGTCCACTTCTGACTCGACATCATTAATGAAGATGTTGAACAATATAGGTCCAAGCACAGAGCCTTGGGGGACCACGCTGGTCACAGGACACCATGATGATTGACTTCCATCAATTACTACTCTCTGGGTCTGACCACGGAGCCAATTTCCCAGCCAGCAGATCGTGGTGGACCCAAGGCCACAATTTCGCCAGTTTCGCCAAGAGGTGATCATGGGATACCAGATCGAAGGCTTTTTTGAAGTCAGGATATATGACATCAATCTCATCTCCCTTGTCCATGTGATAGATCACCTGGTCATAAAAGGAAATGAGATTGGTCAAGCAAGACCTACCCACAACAAACCCGTGCTGGCTATCCCTCAGGATGTTGGCATCGGTCATTCCATTAAGGATGGCCTCTTTAATAAACTTTTCTAAGACCTTCCCTGGGATAGAGGTCAGGCTGATGGGCCTGTAGTTTGCTGGACCCACTTTCCTCCCTTTATTAAAGATAGGCACCACATTGGCTTTCTTCCAGTCTTCGGGCACTACACCAGAGCACCAGGAGTTCTCAAAGATCTGTGCCAGGGGCTGAGCTATGATGTTCGCCAGCTCCTTAAGTACCCTGGGGTATAGATTGTCAGGGCCAGCTGACTTGAAGGTATCCAGCCTCTCAAGGTGTTTCTTCATGAGGTCAGCATTGATGGAGGGCAGGGGATCTCCCTCACCCGGACCTCGCTGATTTAAGTAACCAGGTTACAGAGAGCCACAGGAAGAGCTAGACAGGACCATGGAGGTGATCCAGCATTTCTTTCAAAGGAAGCCAGGATTGCTATTGTGCAGGGGCCCTGGTTTTCTCTGATTAAAAAAAAAACAACCCCACAATTCTCTGATTTAAAAAACCCACACAAAATCCAACACATTTCCATGATTAAAACAAAACACCACTATATCGTATTTGGGTTGATACGGCATTTTGTTTTAATCATAGAGAAATGTGAATTATTGTGGGGTTTTTTAAACAGAGAATATGAGGTTTTCTTTTATCAGAGAAAACCAGGATCCCTGCTGTTATGCTCCAGCAGAATGGAATTGTAGTGCCCTTTGAAGTAAAAGCTGTATCAAACAGCTGAGTAGCTCATCCTGAATTCGGCCACCTGCTACAGATTAAGTGGGTTGCAGACCACTTGGATATCAATGATCCACATTCTACTTATGGATCTCTGCTTTAGTTGGCACTTTGCAGATAGCAAGAACCCCTTTAAGACCAGGCCTCCATCCTTGCTTTCACTCTTGCTCATAATGGAGCTCCATTAGGTATGAAATAGCTTAAGACCTTTAATTGAGCAACTACATTTAGCTGAACAACACTTGGTGCTCAAAGGAAAAGAACAGGAAATTGATGGCTTGAGAGTAGTGGGCAAAGGAGAGATGAAGAATCCCAGAGATTCCTCAAAAAACATAAATCACAGCTGGCAACACCATTTTAAAGATGGTATAAAGTTAGGCACCTTTTGAAGAAGACTGCGGGTCATTTAGAAATGTCAGGCCCGATTCTGATCACTTAGCCTGGTGAAAAGCAGGAATTACTCTATAAAAGTCTTCCCCAGTTAAAGTCTGTGTCTGCCATTCATTTTTCATGGGACTTTAGTTTTAGCTTATTGAATAAGACAGGTGTTTGACTGGTTTTATATTTGGAGTCTATTTAAAACTGCAGGCAGACTCATTTTAAATGTAGTTAATCTGAAAAAATGGGGCATGTGGTGAATCAGACTGCCCATTAAGGCCCATATTTTCCCATGTGGTTGCTGATTTTGGCTGTGCAATGTTAGACACAGTGGGCTTGTTTTTCACAAAGTACCAAGGATTCATGGCTCTAACTACAGGCCTGGGGTTTTCCAGCATCCCTGAGAATCAAACTCAGTGACTGAGTCGGGCGCACAAAAACGGATGCCCTCCAAATTCAGTGCCCTCTTAGGGAAATCAAGGCCTCAACTCTGAGCTTTGCAGGAGATCCAAGACTCACTTGAACTAGCTGAGACTAAAGAAAGGGAAGGAGCCCCAGCCAAGTGCTGCTCTCTGTTTGGAAAGGTGAAGGCAAATGCCTCTTTTGTAAGTTAAAAATGTCTCCACTCATGGTGAGGAAGGGAAGGGGTGCACGTAGTAATTGTGAGATCAACCTGTTTTGTTCTGTTTTCCATTAGTATTACTGTCATTATTATCCTCATTATGGTGGCCCACTGCAGCTGATGCTAATCATGTAGGAAGAGGGTGTTGCCTCATTGACTGATTTGTTACAGCTGCTGCTGATTGCTGGTAATTGTCTTTCACTTAAAATTGCTGTTTCTCTATCTGCACTGTGCTTGTCAGGAGCTGAACTATGTTTCAGATAGACATCAACAAATTTTAAAGAAGTGTTGCCAGGGTGAGTCCAAACAGCAAATAAAGGTAGGGTAGGACACCCTTTTTCCCATGAAGAGTGCTGAGATCCTCACATCAAAGCTCCATTAACCTCAACGGAGCTATATGATGGACATATCTCTTCTATCTTGCTGCGCTCTGTTCCCTTTGTGACCATGTCTAAAAAAACATTTCTGCATCTTGAAGATAAACGGACAGCGTTTGATGGCATATGTAAGCCCGAAGGGTGGTAGGTTACATACAAGATGGAGCAATGAATGCTGAAAGATCAAGTGCTCTGGAGGACATGTTGAGTCCTTGTAGAAGACAAATTCCCAGTACCTGATCACAAGAAGTGAAGTAGAAGGTTAAAGAGAACATGTTCACGCAAGATAGCAGACCTGCTGCTTTATGTTATTTGTGTTGTGGTAGTGCTGATTGGTAGAGATGGTCAGAAAATCGGAAGGCTTTCCCCTCCCCCCAAAAATCTCATTTTTCCATGAAACACCTACATTATTTTGTGCAAAAATACACACAGAAATTATGGCCGAAACTAGGAGTTTGGATAGGAACTACTGACAGGGTAATTTTCCTTTGTGAGTCAGCAGGCTCCTGGATTTGGACCACACTTCCCATGATGCACCATGGTCTTCCCTTGGGGAAAAGAGGAGGAGTGATATAGTTGCTATTGGGAGCCTAGCCCATAGAAAAGAACAAGGACATATGGACTGCAGCTTTGAGGCGGGATTGCAATGGCATTGCCAAATTTCAGGTTCTTAGGGTTAGTCACCACCTTTCCCCTCCACGCAAAGGATTTAAAGTGTTCCACACAAAATAGATGCTCGTTTGGGGAAAAAAAACAACTTTATTTGAAAACTTTTTTCCTGTTCAAAGCAGCTTCTGTGAAAGATTTTTTGGTTTTTTGACCAACCCTCTCTATTGTCCATGGCCAAGCCTCACTGTACATGGTATGGGGGAGACAAATAATAAAAAATGTCCATGCTACCAAAAGCACACCGCCCAGGTAAAAAATGGGAGGCAACAGGGAAATACCACAAGCAGATGACAGCAATGCAGACAAGGGGATAAGCAGCAATCTTAGCTCTAAGGGACTTAACTAGTGGCAGGTGCTTTTCCTTGTTTCGTAGGCACTATGGCCAAGGAGAATTTCAGAAAGGATTTGAAGGAGGAGCCTTACTAGGCTAACTGAAGCTTTTAAGTAAGTATGCCCATTTGTGTCTGACATTTAAGGGTGCATGGGGCAACACACTGGAAAAGTACTTTGCATACCTTTGGCAATAATGAATCATATTAGAACATATATGGAAAGAGGAGATTTCTTATACTGGCCAGAGAAGTGGACTAGTACCCCTACTGTCTTCAGAGCCATTTCAATGACTAGTTTCAGCATGTCTGAAAAATAAGATCCTGGATAGGGTTACTATATGTCCAGGTTTTTTGGAGCCCTGTGCTGTATCTGGGTGGGTTTTTAAAATAAGAGCAAATATGTGCGTGCGTGTGAGAGAGAGAGAGAGAGAGAGCCAGCACATGCACAGTGCGGAAGCTGCTTGGGAGGAGGCCTGGGTGGGCAGGGGTAACATTTAAATCAAGAAACATGAAAAGGATTGGGCACTTCTGTGATCACTATTGACAATACTATCAATGACTGGGGGAGGAGAGGAGACATTATCTAGGTCCCCTAGAAATGTCTCAGCCATTTAGAAGAGGTATAAGCAACAGAGAAATGCTTTTGCATGCTAGGAAAGAGCATTACATTCTTCACTCTCAAATCTTAATGTTGTTAGTATCTTGTCTCTCAAGTGGAGTAGAAAATACAGTCAAAAGTATAAAATGGCTTGCAGAATGCAGGTGATGGGCCAATAGCTATGGACTATGCTGGTTCCTGATGGATTACTAGAAGTTGTAGAAGTTCTGCTGACCATATTAAGAGAAGGTGGCAACAGAGAAGAGGAGCAAATTCTTAGGACATAGGTCAGGTAAAGTCCACTAGCAAGGGAAAGCAGGATTAATTTTTCCCACCCAGCACCCACAGTCAGCCCACAGCACTTTTTTCAGTCTTCTCATGACTGCCCAGAATCAAGACCTTGTTCCATTTCTAAGTAGCTTCAGGCCATCCCTTCCCAAATAAGAGTTTCTAACAAATGACTTCCTCTCTCTGCATCTTTTAGACCCTCAGAAGTCACTGAAATTCATGGTGCCCATCCCAAAGAGTTATCAGGCATCAGCCATTAAACCTCACATTTCTAGAGTCTAGAATACACCTGCTCGGGACCCATGAATCGCACCATATTTGAATGCCATTATCTGTGCAGCATTCCAAAAAATGCACCAAATCTTATCATCTACATTAGACAGGTAACACAAAATACAGAACAGAAAGCACCTGTCATTTGCAAAGGAAGAAGATCATATTTAGCTTATTCCATAATTTCTCTCTCCCCTCTCCTCCATTAATTACTGCTTTTGTTTGCTGATACCCAGCAGAGGCTCAGATACCACATGACATGCAGCACTTATAAATCCTGAGAGAGAAACATGCAGCCAGGTTGGCAGCCTAAGTGAACTGATCTGAATAAAGGACAAGTGCAGGTGATGAACAGTTTGGAGCTAATGGAGGAACCGCAGTTCAAAAGAGCCAGAGAGGGGAGGATTATTTCTGAAGGGATAGAACCAGTACAGCAAAGGGGCATTTATATAGGAGGAATCTTCAGAAGATCTGAGGTCTGCGGAAAAGCAGGGAAGAAAAAGGAGTAGTTGGGTGATCCAAAAAATTGCAGAAATCTCATCCTTTAGTTAGTGAGAACTAGAGTGACGAAAATACATGAAAATGCTACAAACAATGCCGCTGTATTAGCCACAGGGTTATGGACGAGGCATGCTACCAATTTTGGTATCTCTGATTTCTATGCTACTACTAAACTTAATCTGTGTACATCTAATCTATACATTAATAACAATGCTCCAAACTGGGGAACTCAGCATTACAGTAATACAAATAATAATATATTGACTCAGTAACTTCAGCTCTTCAGAAATGTACCTTGAACATCAGAGTTTTTCACTGAAGTTTAAAAGCCCCTTTCCAGTTTCTGTATGAAACAGGATGAAGCAATGCAGAAATCTTAAATGTTTAGCTAAGGGGGGGAAAGAGTGAAATTAGGAAGAATTTAAGAGCTGGGTATATTAAAAAGTCTTTTGGAATAATCAGGCTGAGCAACTGTTTGAGAGGGAGTAAATGAACTGTCAGAGAGGATAGGCATTAGAGAATATTGTTTTGAACAAATAATAATAGGCAAAGGAAAAGGATAAAATGGCCTGTAGCTGTAGAGACAGCAGCAGAGACCTCTGTGCACAGGGACAACACTGATGCAAGAAACAAATCAGAAGAGTATGATAGTACCCTTAAATGTATAAAAAAGTGAGGTTCACAAAACGAATTAAAATGAAAGTGAAGGGCTGATGGCAGAGGAGAAAAAATTATACTTAAAGTATGATTGAGTCAGACCCAGTACAGCTTTGCAACATTGCATCTAACAAGTATGATTAATTTGAACTTGCCTAATTGACTACAGTAAGCAGCATGGAACAAGGTGCATACTTGGATTTTAAAACAACTATCAAGACTCCTTGAGTTGTTCATAAGATTCACAAGAGGTGGTTAGCTTCTGATACAACTTCTTAGCTCTAACATGTTGTTATAACCAAAAATTCCACTAAAAATAGGAGTTAGTATCTAGACATTAAGTAACCCACTATATTGCATGCGAGGACAAAAGGAATAGGTATTGTTGTCATATCATTTGACATATAATTAAATCAGAAAAAGTGACAAGCCAATTGCAATATTTGTACCAGAGGCTGGAAAGTGACTGATAGCATGGACATTTGTAGTGAGAAACCCATGCTTTTAGGGCCCCAAAAACCAAGCGTACAGCTGTTCAAGTGGTTTTTCACAGAAAAAACAATGATGATTCTGCAAAAAGATGTTAGCTCTTTCCAAAAGCAACTTCCTGGCAACAAGACTATTTCCAGCACCATATGTAATGTCTGTCCAATTACATATAGCAACACAGGCTATGGCGCAGTAAAGCGTCACCATCTACACGTGCTGGGGTCACTACACGTGTATTAGGGCACAATAGATTAATTAACTGTGCCCTAAGATAGTGCTGTTGGAGACAGTACTTTCTTAAGGCACAGTTACTTACTGCACGTGCACATGTAGATGGTGACCAGGGCTGGCTAAGGCACAAGGATGCAAAAGCGCGGGGGCTGCCTGCCGCCCAGTAGGGCTGCATGAAGTTTCAGTAGCTGATTCGATTCGGAGCAGATTTGGTCTGATTCAGTGGCCGAACCTCCAAATCTGAATCAAATCAGGAGACCCTTTAATCTCTTTGAATAGAATCAGAAGCCTCTGAATAGATTCTGAGAGATTCTGAGATTCGGCCATAGACGGTACAGGCAGGCACTAGGCAGTGCCAGCAGGAGCAGCTGGCGGAGCAGCCAAATAACCGCCGGCTTGAGGCGGCAGACCTGGGAGAAGCTGCAGCTCATCCGGCTACCCCCTCGCCGGGGTGAGGCAGGCAGTGCTGGCAGCCCTGGGAGAAGTCACGGAGGCAGGAGGGAATGATTGGGGAGCTGGGGGGAATGATCAGGGCGCTGGGTGAATGATTGGGAGCTGGGGGGATTGAACTGGGAGCTGGGGAATCAAACTGGGAGCTGGGAGGAATGATCAGGGGCTGGGGGAATGAACAGGGGCTTCCCCCCAGCTCCTGGTTTGATCCCCCAGGCCCTGCAGCTTCTCCCAGGGCTGCCGGCTCAAGCCATGGCTCGTCTGGCTGCTCCCCCCGGTTGCCCCTCCCCCCCACCGGGGCAAGGCAGGCAGTGCTGAGAGCCCTGGGAGAAGCCGCGGGGGCTGGGGGAAATGTTCGGAGAGCTGGGGGATCAAACCGGGAAATGAGGAATCGGACTGGGAGCTGGGGGGAACAACTGGGGGCTGAAAGAATGACCAGGGACTTCCCCCCAGCTTCCGGTTCAATTCCCCCAGCTCCCCAATCATTCTCCCCAGCCCCTGCGGCTTCTCCCATGGCTACCAGCATTGCCTGCCGTGCCCCAGCGGGGGGGAGGGGCAGCTGGGGAAGCAACTGGACAAGCTGCAGCTTCTCCCAGAGCTGCTGGCTCAAGCCAGGGCTCATCAGGCTGTGCCTCCAAGCTGCTCCTGCCGGCACTGCCTGCCTGTATAGTCTATGGATGAATAAGATTCGGCGCCTTATATCTTTGGATTTGGATTCAGCTGAATTGAATTGGGACAGTGATTTGAATCACCAAATTGAATTACTGTCCCTCCAAATCATTGAATCAGAATCCAAAATGAATACTTTCTGCTTCGCCTACCACCCAGGCCTAGACTTTAGCACCCTCTTGCCCTAGCCAGCCTCTCCAGTAGGGCAGTTTTGAGCATCTCTGCTGCACAAAACTAGCACCCAGAGTGCGGGGCTCACCCCCTGAACCCTCTGCCAGATGGGGGCTGCTCTGCCCTGGCTCAAACTGCTGTGGTCCCAGGTGCAGCATCTGCACATGGCACATGTAAATGCACCCACTGAGTGTCAAAATGCACCTGAAGTTGGTACTTGGTCCCCTTGGTGTAAATGAGGGCCATGGCCCTCTTGCTTGGATCTCTCAAGTGCATTTTAACAATCCTAACAGGAGCAGGACAGTGACAGCCCTCCATCTGCCTGCTTTACCTGTGCCAGGTTTGGCGTCTTTGGGCAACAGTTGTGCAACAGGGTTGATTGTGTAGTTTTTATCTATAGGTTGGACACGGACTTGTATGGGATGGTTTGGATGAGGATGATCCTGCAGGGGGTTGGACTACACTGGGGTGGCCAACCTGTGGCATGAGTGTCACAGGCAGCACATGGGGGATCAGGCAGGCATCCTAGCAGCAGATGGTGTAGGGTGCAGAAAGCAGCTCAGCAGATCAGACAGGGAGCACAGGGCAGAGGGCAAAAAGGTCCCATTTTAGAATGCAGTACTTACAATGCATGCCTCATAGCACTTCAGCATACTAGCTGTTGCCTAAGACCTTTGGTTTGGATGACTGAGGCAAGTATCATCATCAAGCTTGTATTATACCCTATACACACACACACAACTCTGCCCACCAGAATTGCTGAAGAGTGCTTTTAAAATAACAAACAAAACAACACCACCATAGCTCACAAGCTTAGAAGCTGTCTGTGCTCAGGGTACTGTGCTGAAGAGATAATTGTTTCAAGGCCTATATTCTTTGAAACTGTGACCTATTCACTTCAGTGCATGAGCTGCGCAGCAATTCCCATCCCTTGCCTGCTTCAGCTGACCCTTTGCATACTTTGCCTCCAACACTAAATCAAGTGCTTGCCCTCCAGAGTTTCTTGGAAATCAAAAGTAAACCGTGGTGCAAAGCCATCATATATTTTGCTGAGGTTGTATATTGTGCAGTTTGCTGTCTTCCAAAGAACAGAAACACAAAACTTCAAAAGTACCTTGCAAGCTAAATGCGGTAAAAGAACAGACTTTGATCTTGCTGCACACTCTTCCAGGTGGACATGATTAGATGGCAAACGCGACCAGGAGAGATGGAACATCTGTTCCGCAGCAACAGAGAACAGTAGCATGACACGTACCATTATTACATACTGTGATCAGCTCTTTTTGTTGCTATTGACATTTACCCAGGTAGTTACTGTTGTAGTACCTAGGAGACCTACTCGTGGTCCAGGACCCTGCTCTCCTGGGTGCTGCACGAACACAGAAAAGTTGCTGGCCGTAAAGAATTTACAAGCTAAGGGCTTACCATCATTAAAAATACTGAAATTCTGTGCAAGGTCCTATAAACCCTGCATTTCTTCTGCCTTGGACAGGGGCAGGATTGTGAGCAAAGCAGACATGCCATGACCCTCTGAACAGCCTGTGACCCAAGATGGAGGTTGGTATCCTATGTGCCTTTGTAGTTGGGCCAAAAAGGGGTGGCTTGCCATACCCGGGGGAAAGGCAGAAGAGGGTCTTTTAGGCCTGTATGTGTATGGACCCAAAAATCTAAAAGCACTATGGATGCTTTTAGATTATTGAAGCATGGTGGAATAGTGTTTTTGGAAGATTTATTTTGTGGCTAGCTGGTTTGCAGAGGTTAATTCCAAGTGACTCTAACCCTCTCAAACCCCTCTTGTTGGCTGAGCCAGTGATCACTAGGTTCAATAAACACAGGCGTCCAACGAATGAGAAAAACAAAACAAGCTGTATTGTGAAGCACTAGGCAACCTCTGCAGATCCCTATGTTTGTCTCTGACTACCTACTTACCTGAGGGACCATCTCTGAATTACCAACTTCCTCAATCTCCTTAGTTACAGAGCATCTTTAAATTATGGATTGTATCACTACAGACAGAAAGATTTAGCAATTCTGTAATTGCTAAAACTTCCCAAAAAACTTATAAGACCTGGGAGGATTGGAAGATAGCCAGCAGAATTGAGTGAGAAGAACCAAAGGCTCTGTGCTTGGTACAGAATAAAGTTATATTGGCATGTGCTTATTCTGAAATGAAGGAATCTGCACAGCTTGGTACAAAACAAAATGATATTGGAATGTACTTATTTAAGATCTAAAGTGCATGAGTAATAAATATCTGATTATGGCTTTATAAGATTGAATCATGTTATGAATAAGGGATTAAAATGCCGGATCTGTGTAACAGAATATATGTATCCCTGCATTATTCCCTGCTGCAAGCAGTTTCATTATCGAGAGTGCTGAAGGAGCTGGCTGAAGTCATTGCAGAACCCCTGGTGAAACTCTTCCCAAACTCGTGGCGCTCTGGAGAAGTCCCTGAGGACTGGAAGAGGGTCAATGTTGTGCCCATCCACAAGAGGGGCAGGAGGGAGGACCTGGGTAACCATAGGCCAGTCAGCCTAACTTCCATCCTAGGGACTATCCTAGAAAAGTTCATCAAGGAATCTATCTGCAATAAAGTTGCACATAGGCAAAATTCTGCAGACAGTAGCCACCCCCCTTGCCACCAGCTGCAGGCGGTCCTCGCTGACTGCTCGCCCCCACTGACAGCACAGAGGTTGGCTGCAGGCGGTCCCTGTTCATCACCCATCGCTCACCGCTCCCCATCCCCCCTGCTGGCGGCGGCAGCTGCAAGCCATCCCTGCTCACCGCTTGCCGCTATGGTGCCTCCCAAGTAGCGGGAGGCACCAGTCGTTCGTGAACTTGCAGTAGGTAAGATTCTGAATGGCAGCCAGCATGGCTTCATTGCAGCCAAGTCTGGCTTTACCAGCCTCATCTTCTTCTATAGCCAGGAAACTCACCACCCAGACGCAAGAGAGCAAGTTGACAGTGCATACCTTGACTTCCAAAAGGCCTTTGGATCTAGTTTCCCATAATGTCCTCATGAGAAAACTGGAGGATTGTGGGCTTGTCTCTGAGACAATCAAGGAGGATGAGAAACGGGCTGCAGGATAAGAGCCAGAGAGTCATAGTGAATGGATCTGTGTCATCCTGGCAAGAATTGGGCAGCAGTTTCCTGGAGGGGTCAATGCTTGGTCCAGTACTTTTCACCATCTTTATTAAGAATCGGATGTGGGAATGAAGAGCTCACTGGCCAAGTTCACGGACAATACCAAGTTATGGGGAAGCGTGGTCACACTTGAAAATGGGCTACAGATACAGGCAGACCTACACAGGCTGGCAAGTTGAATTTCATCAGGTTCAGATCTGCCCAGTGTCAAGAAATGTAAAGTCCTTCACCTGGGGCCGAGCAACCCCCAACACACCCACAAGCTTGGCAGCACCAAACTGACCAGCACCAGGAATAGATTCAGGTATGATAATATTACCTCAGGTGTAGAAATAATGGACAATGATGCTTGGAAGCACTATCAAGATGCTCAAGAAAGCTAGGTTTTTTTTCTCAATCTGACTGAGAGACGTACATTTAACTATAATGACTACAGGACTAATGATATAATATCCTTGGACTATTTTTGCCTAGTTAATTGTGTTTTCTTAAACTTTATATACACTCTAGCAAATGAGTGCACATTCGAATAGTTACATTTGTTTTTTCTCTGATCTTAAACTGAATAATTGTGCTACCATATTCGTAAAGCTGCTTGTTTAACTACATTAACTGTAGAAAAATACGTTGTGTTTACATGTGGTGAGGTGCCACAACATCTTCACACCCCCCATTTCAAAATCCTAAATCCACCCATGCCCCCCTTCTGCAACTTAACTGACCAAATCAACAGGTCATGCAATTGTGAACATAGGATGCAAAACTAGGAAGCCTGGGAATTGTGGGCAACATACACAGACTCAGTAAAAGCACAGGCTCAGCAACATGCCAGCTAACAACTATGCACTTCTACCTAAGACTGCCTAAGAGAAAGTTAGTCAGGAGCTCCAAAGTAGCCCACTATGGTTAATGAACGATAGGAAGCTTGCTACAAATAAAAGCAGAAAGGCTTGTAGGAGGAATACGAATGCATTAAAACCTTTTAAAATGCAAATCTGTCTGTCAATTAAACCCCTTCACCAGATAGGGCTTTCAGTATCGTTAGGAGGGAGATGTAACCAGGATAGAGGTTATAGATAATAAGTTTCCTCCTTTGCAATTTAGTCCCATCTATTCCCTGGGGAAAGAACAGCCAGGTTCAAACTGGCTCTTGCTCTGCTAGCAAATGAAATACAGAACTAATTTACAGCTTTCTTTATATTTGCAATCATTAGCCTTTTAGATGAGGGAAGGGAGCATTTGAAAGGACACACTCAAGAACTTGGTTTCAAAGTTCAACTTTGCTTTCCCCTCTCTCTTAATAGTTTGTAATAGCCTCCTTTTCTGTTTGTCAAACACTAATCCCCTCCATTTCCTATTACTAACTAAGCTGAAAATTTACATGAAAGAAAGGAAAAGAACTTAGTTTGTTCATAGGTAATGACAGGAAGCAAACTGTTATGTTAAGTCCCCTATTCCTACAATAGCAAGCAGCACATTCTCTCAGAGTCTGGCTACATAAAAAATTCAGTCAAATTATAGGCTCCATTATTTAACTTGTACTTAAAAATGTGTATTTTTATGTATAGGTTAAATTATGTATGTATGCATGCATGCATGCATGCATGCATGCATGTATATAAGAGAGTGAGAGTGAGAGTGGGAGAGAGATCTTCAGATGGGGCAAAGCAAAGTTTAATTGACAATAACAGACCTAAGCCAGTGCTTCTTAAACTCTTCCAAAATACTGCCTTGAGTTAAAGCAGAAAACATTGGGCATCTTTACACATGCTCCAGGGGCAGGGGGAGGCACTTTAATTAGCGCAGCTCTCAGGAGCCACTCTAATTAAAGCACCCACAGTGTTTCCTGTATTCAGAGCCCTGCTGCCATTTCGAAGCAAGGCTGCTGGAATGTGCTAATTAGCATGCTTTAGCAGACTCAGTTTATTGAGTCTGCTCCGATGTGCTGCAATTACAGTGCATCAGAACAGGCACCCCGCACATCTATAGGCACCTACTGAAACTCCCATCTATTCTAGCCATAAAAGAAAGGGGAAGTGCAAACCAGGAAAGTGAAAACTCTTGTAACTCCTGCAAGTCTGCTACCCAAGCAAAATGATGAAACTTCACTCTTATTTTGTACAGATATTAATGACCATGCACATATTGAGGAAACAGTTCTTGGATCTTCTATTCTGCTGCTTTTCCTAAGGGCCTTGGGTATTTGACAGAGTCCCTTTAAAACAAATGTAATTAGAGGCTCTGGGCTGAATGGCTCAGAGCATTGGTAATGGGACATACAGGTCTGTCAGCATCAAAATCACCTGCCAGTCAAAAGTAATTATTTTTAAAGGAAAGAGGAAATCCCTCTGAATCACCAGATGTCACTGTTCACCTCCATGATATTATGGATTTAACTATAAATGTCTATCATTAAGTTTTTTGGGAGTCTGTTTCTTCCCCTCTAATTATTTCTTTGCATGACACAATGTAAAAGGAGCAGTGGAAACTTCTCAAAGTGTGTACACTAGGGAAGAAAGTTGTCTTGAGCCCTAGGACTTAGATTCTTGAGGTTATTTCTTGCAAGAAGCATTGCATCTCCTATACTTGCTATGGCTATATCTGTCCCTTTGAAGGAGTCTGTAAGATTTCAGCTATTAATTAACTTAGGCCTCTTTGTATCTTAGAGAGGCCTATGCTAAAAATATCACCTGGTGAGAGTTACACATGATATAATGTTCAACTCTCACCAACATGGGAAAAGGTGGAAAGGTCAGGCCTTAAGTAATCCTTGATCTCTGAAGTGTATGAGGCCTTTCGAGTTTCATTGGGCACATTTACCAAACCTGTTTCTTATTGTGTTCACCAGATTTAATGACTACCAGTCCAAGGGGCTGGGAAGTTTCCCTAACTTTAAAAAGCCTCAGTCCATCCCCTTTTTGCAAACCCCATTCCTGTTTTGAATGGAATTTCTGTTTTGGTTCAAATTGTGAAATTCAGCATTTCAACCAGCTCTGTATAAAGCAAAATGGACTCTTCTCCTTTGACATGCAATATTTCATACAGTTTCATACAGGCAGTGGTTCTCAGCCTTTTCAAATCCACCTTGAAAGACTCGAGCCACCACTCCATAACTTTTGTGAATGGAGCAGCAGCCCATTTCAAAAACCAGTTTATTATAGGGCTTATCTCCTTGCAGAGGGGGTAAGCAGCAGAGGTGGGAGAGCAGCTAGGCAGAGGAGTCTGTGCCAGCCCTTGTCTGCTTATCTCCTCATACCTGAAGCATGATCCTGGACGTAAGGAAGAATTTCTTTACTGTCTGAGCCCCCAAGGTTTGGAACAGACTGCCGCCGGAGGTGGTTCAAGCACCTACATTGAACACCTTCAAGAGACATTTGGATGTTTATCTTGCTGGGATCCTATGACCCCAGCTGACTTCTGCCCCTGGGGCAGGGGGCTGGACTCAGTGATCTTCTGAGGTCCCTTCCAGCCCAAATGTCTATGAAATCTATGAATCCTGTGCTTATTTACTTCTCTCTTCACACTTCCTGTAACATCCTTCAAAGGATCTCCCAACCCCCTGACTGTGAATCACTGATCTAAGGAGATTTCACTCATACTCCATCCTACAAAATCCCATCACTTCAGCTACTCCTGAACGGAGTTCAATCAGTCTGTGTTTGCCCAAAGCAGATTTTTCTAAGATTCTCATGGTATTTCTTAATGCAGTTTCTTCCTAGAGTGCTTCTCACAGGTGCTTCGAGAACACCTGCTACAAGAACTGCTTCTTATTTAGCTGTGCACATGTGAACCTTTTCTCACAGCAAGGCTTCAAAAGAATAAAACTAAATGTGGACAAGCCACAACCCAGTTGTGCTGAGACATCCCTAAATATCAGAAAACTGCTAAAAAAGGAAGATAAACCCCTTTAAAGAACCGATACAAAGAGATTGGGATGAGCCATTTTACTGTGTTTGTATGTTAAGAGTTAGACAATGCTCCTATCATAACCCTCTGATAATGTGAAAAGTCACTGTTTAAAAGTACCTAGCAATCATTTTGGTTATACGTCTGCTTCACCACTCCCTCACCTTGCAACTCACACCAGTTTACACTCAAACTTCACTGACATGGAGCCATTTATTTCTTGGATTTACTATAAGTCTCGCTTACTTAGCAGCAGTTCCATCTCTAATTAGTACTCTTCCGATTGCTCAACATGTCTGTTCCTTATAAAATCCTATAGAAATAGGCCTGCAAGGGACCTCAGGATGTCATCTATTCAAAGCAGAAACATCCCTCTCTAAACCATCCCAGCCATAGAGCCAGTCAGAAAATGTTGTGCTGAATGAATTTTGGCAAACCTGATATTTTGCAGAAAAATGTCAGTCTCCAATAAATTCTATCGGGGGTTGGCAGGGAGAGGAAAGGGAAATGGGAACACGGTACGCTAGACTCCAGCAGTTAGGGGATGGCTTATATTCAAGCCCTTGCTCTGCTTGATTCAAGAAAGATCAGGAAGCGAAAAATATGCTCGGAGTCAGACAGAACCGGGAAACTTGAATGTGGTTCTTCCATATGCTAGGCCTATACCCCCACCAGATCACATTGCATGCTACACATACAAGCATATGCTACACATAACAGGCATATGTTTTTTTCTGTATAAGGTATGCAGAACAAAAACAAAATCTCAAAAGTTTCTGCAAAGTGGAATTGCCATCTTCCGTCATACCTTCCAGAACCAGGGTATTCCTCCAACACTGCTCATGGAAAGCTGACACCATAAACACACCATTTCACTCCTTCTGGAAAGGTGCAGTGTTCAAAAGGACTTTAAATCAAGGAAGGGCCAGCATAGCTTAGTCATCACCATGTCATTGCCTACTTCCCTATCAAACAGCTTCTGTCTGAACGTTCATTTTGTACTCAGAAACCCCTCACAGATTCCAAGCCATCAACATAGGTTGATCGAGATGCTGGTGGCATTACTGAATGAATTATGAAGTTGATGTGGGTCATGGAGCAAGCCAATGAGGTTTATAATAAAAAGGAACAAGACACCATATATTAGTATGATGGGTGGGGAAAGGAGCTGTAGTGTACTTGAGTTAGTCCCTCATTCCAGAGAGGGACCATTTGTTTTGCATGTCACCATTGTTAGATGGAGCAGGCCAGAAGTGAGGACAATGTTGTTCCCCTGGAGAAGGTTGATCAAGCCGAACAAGTGGCCACCACTGAAGAATCAAGTTAAGTCCAAGGACTGACAGATCTATTAAATTTATGAAATAGAAGGTGAGGCAGGGCTGGCAGCAAGGAACTTAAGTTAGGGGTTAAAACTATGCACAATTCAGGGATTTTGGTGTGGGTCACACTTGGTCAAGAGGTGACATCATCGTGGCCCACAGGCACCTACGCAGAGGTTTCTAATAGTAAAAGGGATCGTTAACAAAAGGGCATCACAGGTTCCAACATCAGGAACCTGAAGATGAACACATGCAGACTGAAAATAGGGTTCCTATTTTGAATTTTGAACTTTGAGGGTAATCTATCCTTGGAGAAACTGATGAAGAAACATGGTGGATTCTGCATCACTTGAAGTGTTTTAGTTAAGACCGGATGTCTCTAAAAGACATAGATATATCTGCCACAAATGGTAGGCCTGGTGTAGAAATTACTGCAGGAGGTTTTCTCCTATATTGAGGCTGTTCAACATTTAAGCAGCTAGTGAATTCCTGCTCAGAGACCACACCAGGGCAAGCCATGGGTCCCCTGAGGCCACACACAGTGTGGACAACCTCCTATGCCCACCCCTGCATCATAGGACCATATGGCCCCAGGCTCACTCTCAACTCCCCAGGCTGCACGGCACTACCCTACTTCCTGGGGCAGGAGCAGGCAGTGAATGCTGGAGGGGGGAGGGGGAGCCCAGAGACTCCAGCTGGAGCGATGTGGGAGAGCAGGGGTCACAACTTAATAGGCCACATAGGCCACGTGCAGCCAGCAAGCTGCCAGTCAGACAGCCCTGTCCAACATTTTGCAGGTCAAGCTAAATGAACCAGCTGATCAATTCAGGCCTTAAAATGTTTTATTCCAACTCCATAGGTCAGCCTGTGCTGAAAAACAAACTCAAAGTAAAACTTGGGCTGCAAACACCAAAACATGAAGTGTGGAGAAAGTGGGCCTGCATAGAATAAAAGACTGGAGCTTCACTTTGCACCAATGTGTTAAGTTTGTTTAAATTTGCCTGTTACATTTATCTTTAAACCTTGGGAGTAGGCAAAACAATTAGACATGTATTGCTGGATTCATTACCAATTAGATTGGAAAGCTGCTATACCATCAAGTACAGAAAATTGATGGTTTCTTCATGCTCAGAGACATTAATGGTTTCTTTATGCTGGGTGTCCAATAAACACCCCTTTGGTGGGTACCTAAAGCGTTTACCCTGCAAGGTTTCTCTTCACATTGGACATTTCCTTACTCTGTTTCCTAGCAGTTAGTTAAAATGGCTCTCAGTGTACCAGCCATATTGTAAGCAGGATGGGCAACCTCCACAGGAGGTATGGGGCTTGTGAGATTCACCAGCTCTTTTAACTAAACATTAAAGACAATCAAGCATAACTGAAAAAAAAATGTAGGCTCTTTTCAAATGTAACCTGGAATGAAAGTTTCCACAATTTTTTCCTCAATGAGTGCACTCCTTGCCAGGCAGTTAACACTGCCTTGTTTGCTCTCAACTCGGTTGTTGCAGCAGTTTCTTACTGAGGCCTGGGAATGCAAAACTAGAATGGAGTAAAGAGCAAAAGCGAAACGGACTCATTTATTCTCACAGCCCAGGCCATGAGAAATGCAACTACCATGTGCCACAAATACCAAATTGTGGATTCAGATTTCAAAATCCCCTTCAGTTATAGTAAGCTAAGATGTCAGAACATAAGACCCTACGACCCGTCCAACAACTATGTTCCTCAGAAGGTAGTTACTGGAAGGGCTCAGGGCCTATCCCACTGATAATGACACTATCTGTGCACATGGCCATATCTTCGGAAAGGAATAAATGCACCAACCACCAGTGGAGTCCCTAAGAGGGAGATCCTATTAGGTCTGTAAAAGTTCAGCATCCCCTCCCTTCGGCACATTATATTATTGCATGGAATTACATGACTGAACTCTCTGGCCCAAGAGGTGCTTCCCAGGCTATGCTCCTGCCTTCTGAATGGCAGTTTGGACCATTTTGTCATGCTCAGGATTTGCAGAGGCGTTTTTCTAATCGCTGCCTTCTGCAAAAGGATAAGCTGGACTCTAATCAGCATCTAACACCCATTAAAATCAAAGAGATGTGACCACTTGCAGTAACTTTGAGAATTTGGATTTAGGTTTCCGTGTTCTCAAAAGGGCTCCAGGCAGGATGTAGCCCCTATAAAACAAAATGAGAACTCAAGCTGCTTAAACCTGTGTACCTGCAGTGAGAGCAGCTGCTCAATAAATGCCTCCTGTTTAGGAAGATCAGTGATTTCATCTGACAACAGGAAACATAAAGAAAGAAGCTAAAACATGCAACTGTTGGTGCAGCTCTCTACCACTGTATAAGTCTCCCCCCCCGTGGACTTCAGACCTTAGCTATTTTTTATTGCTTTTAAGGATTTCTGTTCTCATTCAACACACTTTCAAATACTGACAAAGCCATTCCAGAGCTGTTAGCAAGCAGGCATACCAGAGACCTGCATGCTCTTCATTTCACATTTCAGTATGTTCATTTCTAGGGGAAGAGTGTACGTCACTAATTTCACAGGAGTTTCATTAATCGCTGCACTAGGTTCACTAATTCAATCGAGGCAAAGCGGCACTTTCATATTTCACAGTAAGTTCAATGGCTTGTAGCTGAACAGCTGGGACATAATTTTCCTTTCATATGAGCTTTTGGTCCTCCTTTAGGGGAAAAAAAGCATCAGTTTCCTGGATTTATACTACTTATCCCATCAAAGCACAGAAAAGGGAGCCTGACTCCTGGGTTATTTGTGCTTTACTTGAAAGTTCTTGATGTAACCAAAGGGTGGCAATTAACTGGCTCAAGGATTTTTTGACACCTCGTGAATACATTCAACATTGTTCTCACTTTCAGCAGCCACATAGCTCTGACCTTCTGCACTCTCCCCTGGCAATACCCCTATGGCAGGAACACAGTGAGCAGACAGGCAGGTATAAATACACTGACTTATTAGCCCTCAGCAGCCACCGATTCCCCTTTAAGCTGCTTGAGTTGTTGGGCTCCAGTCCCTTCTGGGTTTATTTTTAATATTATTATTATTTATATTTAGTGACTATATTTTTTTATCATCTTGCCTCTGCCTAACCTATTTGCGCATTTCCTTCTCCTGCTATCATTTCTCAGCCTCTCCCCTCCAGCTACTCCCTAGATTTCTTTCAACCTTCCTGGCTTTACCATACCCATGTTCAGGGCTTGTCCGGACCCCCTCCTGCCCCATCTGGTACCAGGTGCATGCTCTCTCTCATCTGTTCCATTGCCTTCTAAAATCCTTTTTCTTTCATGACTCCCCTTTTATCAAACTTACCAACACCTTCTTCACACCTTTTCTGTCTGAAATGTACTTGGCTTGGGTTCTTGTCTAACTTAGACTGCAAAGACTTTAGGAAAAAAAAAATCTCAAGGAGTGTTTCAGTGTGATGTTGAACCTTGAATGCCACTTTCTAAAAGAGAGTTAAGGCATGGATATGCATCCAGCTGACTAAAGAACCAAGGGAGTGGTAGGGGTGTAGGGAACTCTTTCAGCACCAGAGGCAGAGGTGAGGTAAGGCAGAGGGAGGGGGGGAATTAAACTAACCCTGGAGATCAGGAAGGAAGGGCGAGGGGAGCAGACACTTACCTGCCCCTGCACTCTACATGTGGGCAGCAGCTGCTACAGCTATGGCTCCTGTTCTAACAGCATGGGCTTAGGCTGCCACAGCTAAGGGACAGGCTTGCTGCACACTGATGCAGCAACCCAGCAGCACTAGGTCCTGGTG
This sequence comes from Gavialis gangeticus, assembly GCF_001723915.1. NCBI lineage: Eukaryota > Metazoa > Chordata > Crocodylia > Gavialidae > Gavialis > Gavialis gangeticus. The sequence goes on along the minus strand of NW_017729004.1, from coordinate 16,022,058 downwards.
TCCTGCTCACTCTTCCTCTCACCCCATATACTCTACTGGGTGCAGGGGTGCACCTCTGATGGCAAAACCTCACCCTGTTCCACTCACCTCGTTCCCCCACCCCTACAAATACACTGAAGGGCACAGGGCTGCACCTACCCAGCTCCTATGGCTGGTTTACATCGGGGCAGGCAAAGACTCTTGATGGGGAGGGGTCCATGCTGGTGCCCCCCTCTAAGTCTGTTATGCTACTGAGGTTGGGTCTTTGTCCCAGAGGAGTGGACATACAGTAACACCCTGTGTGCACATCCTTGCCCCTTGGCATCATAGCCCAGCCGCTGGCACGGATCTTTGAGAACTCCTGGAGCTCTGGTGTAGTGCCAGAAGACTAGAAGAAGGCCAATGTGGTGCCTATCTTCAAGAAAGGGAGGAAAGTGGATCCAGCAAACTACAGGCCCATCAGCCTGACTTCTATCCCGGGGAAGATCTTAGAAAAGTTTATTAAAGAGGCCATCCTTAATGGACTGGCCAATGCCAACTTCCTAAGGGATAGCCAGCACAGGTTTGTTGCAGGTAGGTCTTGCTTGACCAATCTCATTTCCTTCTACGACCAAGTGACCTATCACCTGGACAAGGGAGAAGAGATTGATGTCATATATCTTGACTTCAAAAAAGCCTTCAATCTCGTATCCCATGATCATCTCTTGGCAAAACTGGCCAATTGTGGCCTTGGGTCCACCACAATCTGCTGGCTGGGAAATTGGCTCCATGGTCGGACCCAGAAGGTAGTAATTGATGGCAGTCACTCATCATGGTGCCCTGTTACCAGTGGGCTCCCCCAAGGCTCTGTCCTTGGACCCATATTGTTCAACATCTTCATTAATGATGTGGACATCGGAGTCAGAAGCAGACTGGCCAAGTTCGCCGATGACACCAAACTCTGGGGCAAAGCATCCACACCAGAAGACAGGCGGGTGATCCAGGCTGACCTGGACAGGCTCAGCAAATGGGCGGACGAGAACCTGATGGTGTTTAACACTGAAAAACACAAGGTTCTCCACCTTGGGAGGAAAAACCTGCACAATGCATATAGGCTTGGCAGTGCTATGCTGGCTAGCACTACGGAAGAAAGAGACTTGGGGG
>NW_017729004.1:16012645-16015936 GCF_001723915.1 Gavialis gangeticus | reverse complement strand
AGCTACACTGAACACCTTCAACAGCAAACTGAATGCTTATCTTGCTGGTATCCTATGACCCCAGCTGACTTCCTGCCCTGTGGCTGGGGGACTGGATTCAATGATCTTCTGAGGTCTCTTCCAGCCCTAATGTCTCTGACATCTATGAAATCTATGAAAGAGCTAAACTGTGGTAGCTTAGGCCTCCAAGAAAGAGCTAACAGGGGGTTAGACTTCATTGATCCCAGGGTTAGAGTAGGCAGGTGGTCACCACAGAGCAGCTAATGCACAGTAAAGCCTCACCCCTTTTTGTCCTTCAAGTAAGTCGCATGCTTGTCTATAGCCTTAGGCAATTAAGAACCTGAGCTTTGGTCTACGGCTTGTTTTTGCATATGTAGGCTTCAGATGCCATATACTTTACCCAGTACCACCCATACCCTGGCTGCAGTTATACCGATATAGAGGTTGCTTATCTCAGAATAGCTTTTTCACATGGGAATCACTGTAACAGTATTAAGTATATTCATACCAGTATAACAGCATCCACACTCAGGGGCTTGCATACTGCTTTAACTAAACCGATCCTATGGTTCAATTATCACAGGATCAGAGCATGCACTTGGGCTGTTGTCACAGAGCAGATGATGGACAGTAATGTCCCACCCCCTTTAGCCACTCACTATGTTGCTTGCATGTCTGTGTGCATCACTGCACTAGTATAACGGGAGCAGGAGATTGTTCTAGTGGATATGACTTTAAGCCAGGTCTGCAGCACAAACATTTTTGCTGGTATAATGATGGCGGATCAGAGTAGGAGGAGGTGTGATCTCCTGTAACTAGCAATAGCAGTGCTGGCAAGGGCCCTGAGTTATAGATGCAGTTATACCAGCAACACTCTGTTTGGCATAGCTTAAAGGAGCTGGAATAAAATATACCAGCAAAAGAGCAGGTTGTGTTCATATGAGGAGCACTTTGTCACTGTAGTGCTATATACTGGTACAGAGTAGGGTGGCCACTGACACATCCCCAGAATATAGGACATCCCCTTGGTGAGAGTGTGGGTGGAGGGAGGACCACCAGTCCCCAAGGCCAATCAGTGGCAAGGAGTAGGGCCACTGCCTCCTCAGGCAATCAGCAATGAGAGTTGGGGCCACTGGGCCCCTTGGCCAATTGGGAGCAAGGGGCAGGGCCACCACCAAAAGGCCACCTCCCTCCCTCCCTGGCTGGGTCAGAACACTGCTCCTCCAGCCTGCACACCACCCTACCTCTAGGCACAGCCAATAGTATCGCAAGGGCCAATGATTGACATGTATTTCCACTAATCACCTGAAAAACAGGACTTTCTGCAGCCTCTTCCTCATTTAGAAGTGACAAAGGGTTTAAAAACAGGACAGTCTGATATAAAACAGGACCAATGGCCACCCTAGTACAGCTACACCAACAAGGCTCTCCTAATTCATACTGAGCCTCCATTTTCCCAGAAGTCAATAAGATTTAGCCTCCTAACTGCCTAAGAAACTTGCAAAAACGGTTATTGGGTCCAAACCCATTGCCACTTTGGAAAACATTGTGCTTTATAACTATTGCACATGCAAACCCAGTCCTGCACACAATAGCCAAGTCAAGCTCCTACATTGTTTCATTAGTTATCTTTTTACAGTTGTTGCTTGTTCTGGCTATATGAATAATAATATCCAATGGTCTTGCTAGCCTTGAAGTAGTGTTCCTTTCTTAGAGCCACTCAGCAATCACAAACAAACCCTCAAGGATACAGTGTCTATGATGTTCCCTTTAAGAAACATCTCACATTCTTCAATGGGAGGAGAGAAAACTCTTTGCCTATTTTCCCAATCTTCTGCCTGCAAAAGAAGCAGTGATTTTATTTTCCCTTCTGAGCCCAGTAGATTCCCTAAAATCTGTAAGAGATAAACAGGGCCACCTTCCTGAAGCCGTAGTGAGAAGAGGCAGTCAGGTTGTCCCACTTGCCAGCTCATGCCCCAGAAAGGGCGAGTTAGGAGCACCGGGTACTTGGTGCTGTGTCAGTATTCCAGCAGTCCTTTGTTAATTATCTAATTAGCTAGCACCCTCACATTACCAGCCGATAGGAGGCATTGCATGTCTGAAGCAGTGAAGCCACTACCTGCAGTACCAGGACAATGCATTGTTTACCAAGAAATTGTTTGAAGGTTTGCAAAGGCATTTGTTTGTTTGCACCTAGGGCAGTAACGCTACATGGATTTGGGGGGGCTGGTGGTGGAGGTTGAGTTTATCACACAGTCCTTCAGTGGCATGCAAGTCATAATATTTAAATCTGAAATTGGGCTTGTCATTTTTCAAGGATTTATGGCCTGATCCTGCACTCACTGAAGTCAGGGGTAATTTTCCCTTGATTTCAACTGAAGCAGAATTGGGTCCTTGTACTGTACTGTTTAATGGAAAGTACATTCCTAGCCTGCCTTTGTTTTGTCTCCTATCAGTGAATTAGAGGAACTTCCCATCTGCAGCCAGGTAATCATTATGGCTGCTTGCAGACATGGGAAAAAAACAAAAACAAAAACAAAAAACCCTGTGCTTTACTGGAAATAGCAGCACATTACTTCAGCCTGGCTCTGCAGTGTCTGTATAGATTGGGCGATTCAGTGGGGCTTTTTGGTGCTTTTATCTAAAGCTGATTTGACCAGCTATTGGCTAAAAGCACCAAAAAAGCCCCACGAAAGTACCCGATCCATACAGATGCTGCACAGCCAGGTCAAAGTGACGTGCTGCCTCTTCTGGGCATGCGCTGGGACTTACCTGGGACCAGGCCAAATTTAAAGTATGGGTTAAAGCAGGGAGGGGGAGTAGGTTCATGCCTGCAATCAACCTAAAAGCAATTATAAATAATAAAAATTCTACAGTTTGGGGGAAGAGGGAGAGATGGCAGAAAATTGAGGGCCACTTAACGTCTTGCAGTTTAAAAAACTAAAATCCAAAAACCAAAAAAAAACCCAGCAGGTGGCATTTCTGTGGTAGAAGTTTCTGTCATAACCACAATGGGACTGTGCTAGGCCAGCACTGGCTGGATCAAACCCAGGATGATTTGTAGTTTTATACCAGAACCAGATGCAATTAAACAGCTTTGAATTATTTCATTCTGAACCTGGATTCAAAGCTGAACTCGAGGAGGGTGAATGAAGCCAGAGTGTCAGATGCCTGGGGGGTTGTGTGCCTACATGCATGTGTGTGTGTGTGCGTACGTTTGCATGTGCGTGTACATGTCCCAGGCACCTGGGTTCTGTGGGGGGGGGGGGGGGGGGGAGGGGGGGGGGGGGG
>NW_017729004.1:16005629-16012268 GCF_001723915.1 Gavialis gangeticus | reverse complement strand
GGGGGGGGGGGACAGAGATGGGGCGTGCACGCGTACACACACACAACCCATCTGTCTGGGACACACACACACACAAAACCCAGGTATCTGTAAGAGGGAGAGAGAGAGACAGACAGACAGACACATGCACACACGCAACACATCCAGGATACACACACAGAACCCATGTGTCTAGGACATGGACATACACAGAAGCCAGGCATCCAGGACGTGCACACACCTTAGCAGGTGCAGGGTGCTGTGCGTGGCCATGTGCAGGATGGCCGGCTGATGGCTCGTGGCCATGAGGGCACATGCCATGATGAGCTGTTGCCACATCAGCTGTGATGCCCCGTGGCCTCCAGTGGGCGCACACAAGGCAACCAGCAGGACCTGCCACAGCTCCTGGGTCTCCCTGCTCGGATGCGCAAGCCAGGTAATGAAGCCACATTCAAGGTCACAACAGCAGAGGGTTGGGGCTGTGGTGGCTCATTCCCAGCCAATCAGGGGTAGCTCGGCCATTCGGCTCCAGCAGCCTGGGCCCCTGTGGGACACACAGGGAGGTGTGCAAGGGCCCTCTCCCCACCTGCTGGGCTCAGCCTGTGCAGAGTTGCGTCTGTTCTGGTTGCTCCAACCTAACCTTCAGTGCTTAGAGTAAAGCTTGAAAGTTAGAGTGCTTCTGCCTTGGGCTTCTTGAATGCTCATACTTAGCTGTCATGCTTAAGTGCCGTCTTGAAGAGAGATGGATTTATATGTGCTGAAATATGTAGTTGGGCTTCTGTATCCAAGCCTTGATATAGAAGAATGGAAAAAGACTGGAGAAAGGACGTACACAGTTCCACTTTTATGCTGTTCAGACAACTCTGTTGAAATGTAAGTGGATAAAAACAACCTGTCAGATAGAAAAACTTCAAAAGGATTTGAGCTGAAGAGTTCAGGATGTTTTTTCTTCCAACCTAAAAAAAGAACCTGAGAAGAAGAAGGAAAAAAAAAAAAAAAAAAAAATCAATAAAAGCCCCCAAAATATAATTTTCTCTGATTTCTATTGCTAAATGTCAACTGCATTTTCTCATTCCACTTTAATCGCATCTACTCTGTTGAGCAAAACTTTTGTAAAGAACCAAAGTACAAGAGCTAATCTAAAGTTCTGAGGAGATAATAAAAATAAAGGCATAAAAATCACTTAACAGTCTAGCGCTAATTTGTATTGATCCAAAGCTATGCTTAAAATGCCTAAGTTCTTCTCTTCTGATTTCTCCCTGAGTGCTATAGCATACATGAGTAAAGTGGTAGGAAATGTACTCAGGGGAGCAATCCCAAACTGGCAGAGGAGAAGTAGTCAATGACCTAATATCGCAGGTCTTTGCCATCTCATTTAAATCTTCCCTATGAAGACCTTTGGGCAAAGTTGGGTCCCGAGATCATCTGAGTGCACACATCCTAGAGTATTTCACATCATGAATAAGACCCTGTGGCAGCAGCAATCTGATTGCTTAATGAATTCAAGGCTGCATTAGCTAGTTCTGTGCAGGACTTCTCTCCATTTTTCAGTAGTTTGCTAGTACAATTTGTGGCAGCGAGTTTATACGTGATAGACAGCTTACTAAAGTGGAGGCCTTCTGTTTCCTAGTCCTTCAATAAGTTAACTCTCCAATTACTTTTAAAATTAAGGGCCAGATGCAGCATGAGTGTTTGCAAGACTGGGGTCACATAGACCCAGGGAAGAATTTGACCACGATTATTTGCTAAATTTTCCTGCCTTTATTTAGCATAAGCAGTACTTGACATTATGAGTAACCACAGGGAAATGAATGGAATTCCTTTAAGAATAAAAGGTACTACTTACGATTTGTAGTGACAGACGCCTGCCCTATATGACCAGATCTAACTGTAAGACTTTAAGCATTCAAGCTTGTCTCCTGTCCTTGAATCAGGCAAAAAATTCTGTGCGTTGGGGGGAAGGCAGGGAGGAGAATTCATTTCATCAGACCCATTTCCAGTTGAGTCACAATGCTCACATGTTCTCCAATGGTTTTTCAGGGGAAGCATCAGACTGGGGTGAGACAAGACATTAGTTCAAGAACACAGTGGAATTTAGGTTCATTTAAAAGCACCCTCTCGGTTGCAGCTCTGTGTTGGTTCATACATACAGACTACTGATGGACATATAACAACATAAAAAAATAGGGAAATATGTCTCCTTCAGTACTTTCCACACGGCATAGGTATGGCAGGGCAGCAGGGGTAACTGCCCCAAGTGCTGATGGTGGCAGGGGGCAAAAAAAGTGGCCTTTGCTGCAGCCATGTACAGTAATCATAAAAATATAAGCAGCATCATATTGGGTCAGACCAAAGGTCCATCTAGCCCAGTATTCTGCCTCTGACACTGGTAGAAATGCATGCTATGAAGGCAGGGCACAGAACCGGATCTCTCTGGTGATCTATGCCATATTCAATATCCTACCTGGCATCCACCATTATTGGCTTAGAGATGCCAGAAGAAACATCACCAACCATTCTGTTCGCTGCTGTCCTTGTGTATGGCAGCTGACCCAGGGACCTGGCCACAATCTTATGCGGCTGACTTTCCCTATTTTTCCCCTTATATAACTTTTGCTAATTTTGATTTATAAATCAGGCCTAGCAGTTCATTATCACTGGTCAAAACTGAGGGGGGAAAATGGTTTTTCCAAAATTACCAGCAAAATAAAAATTCAAAGATGTTTTTGAAAAGCTAATTACAGAATTCTGAACTGTTTTAAAATTACTTCAAAGCAGATACAGAATTTAACATTCAAAACTATATTCTGGATTTTCCTCAATCTCAGAATTTTACAGAATGAAAAATTCAGAAATTAGAAATTTCCCTTTCCAAAGCATTTTTCTCAATAAGACCTTTCATCAAAAGCAAAGGTTGTTTTTTTTAATCTCATGTTTGTCTTTGGGACACCAGCATTTTCATTTAATTTTTTTTAAAGTTTCCAACCAGCTCTACTACAAAACAAAGAATTCCTTTCTTCCAAATGCCCAAATCCTGAAGGATTTCTGGTGTGAGAATCTTAATTGAAAACTACAAATTATTATTGATCTTCCATCAGGAAAAATGCTGAACTATCATCTCTCTCCCATTTCCCCTTTTTTGCAAAAAAGTATAAAATCCCAAATAAATAGCTCTGTTATTTTTATAAACAAACCTCTTTGGAGTGGAAACTGTCTGTTCATTATCGGTTCTTACAGAGATCAGGTCTATATTGAAATTTGTCAGCATGGATATATTGGCCGGGAGATGGGTATAGGGAAAGGCTCCTTTTTGCTACTATGAGCTGCATCCCTTATTAGTAGGTTTTTCTGCTAGAGCCATACCAATGACCTATACCAGTAGAGCCCTTATAATGCAAGCTAGCCCAAAGGTGCCTGGATTGCTGCCTGCTACTATAATACTTCTAATAGTGCAACCTAAATTATTTGATAAATTCTAAGCCCTGAATTAACATCTTCATTCTTCCCAGCTCCAAAATGGATTAAAAAAATTAGAAATTCTCCGAGTAATCCTTTAAATGCATTCAGTTGTTGGGAAGTTCGTAATCCATCACATGCTTCTCTGATAGGCCTCAAAAGACATACAATGCCTACAAAAGGTAATTAGGTCCAATTTGAGATGCAGCTTGTGAAGAATATGAAATAAACCTACAGCAATCAAAGAGAGAAGTCAGACAGCAAAGAAAATAAGCAGCAGCGTAACTTATTTGACAAGCAGAAATAGCAAAGCTAATAAGATGCAGCTGTGAGAGGCTCAGGAAGCAATGTTTGATTTTGAATCATTTATAAGAAGCCATTCAATTGCCTATCGGAGTATTAGCATATTTAAACAGTTTTAATCTGGTTTCATCACTCTGATTAAAATTGCTGACAAGGATGGAAAATAGTGATGAACAGAATTAAGCAGAGCAAATAGTGCAATATAAATGGGCTTACAAAGGCATTAAGAATGACAGCATATTTAATACAAGAGCAAAACAGATCTCAAGTGAAGATTAAGAACAGCGGAGGCTAAATTGCAACAAATGAGTATGTTTATGACCTTCCTTAACTTGTATTTGTGTGTGTGTTGTTTTGCATGCGCATTTTGAATTAGGCCATGTTTTAACCAGTTTCCAAATGGAGTGGAATGTACTGCACTGTTTCTGGTCCAAAATTCAAGAGACTAGGATAGACAATTAGACCAGAAGTAACAAATCTGGGCAGCCAAGACCAAATGTGGAGACAGACTTAGTTGTCAGTGTCATCTATATGGCCAAACCCTAGCATACAAAGAGACATGAATGCAACACCCCCAAAAAATCACAAGTAGATTTAAAAAAAAACCCAGGAGGTTGGTTCTGGTTTTTTAATATATTTTTTCGGCCCCATGGATTCACATTGTCAAGCTTCTTTCCTTCAGTTTTAAGGACTAGAAACTAAATGATTTTGATAAAAGCCAGCTGAGTCTCTCATATAAATCACATGACTCCCAACCAGTGCAGCTCTAATTAAAAGATCTTGGGATTCGTTAAGAGTTGGCCATATAGCCTGCTACTTTGTCAAACACAGCTCAAGCAAAGGCTAATTCCAGTTAAACCTTTAAGCATTACTGCAACAGTTGTAATGCCCAGGTCAGACAGCTGGCTGAAAAACCTTCATGTGATGTGAAGGAATATACAACCCAGTAACTGTGCAAATTAAAAGAGGACTCCTGTCATCAGGAAAATCCTCTGAATTCTTGAATTTCTGCTAAAGCCATCCTAGCTGAACTTCCACAACTTCACATTAGTAGGCAACTTCAGACTCCAAAGCTTTTTGGACAACAGTACTTCCTTTCCAAGAGAATTTACCAAAGAAAGACACTTGTTTAGTCAACGTCCCTTTGCAGCAATAGCTGGTAAGAGCAACAGCCGCTAACCAGCAATGTTTCCTCTGGGAACATTTTCCTTGTTGTATATTCAGACACTCCCGGTGTATCTACATGTGCGCTTTACTGAGGGGTTGACTAATTAGCTCCACGGTAAAGTGTCACACATGCACAAGTATTAGGGCACAGTAAAACTAATTAATTCCACTGTAAAATAGTAACACTGGGGACAGCACTATCCTAGAATGGAGTATTTTACTGCACTGAAACCCAGATGTAGACAATGACCAGGGGCATAAATTGTGCCTAGTCGGCCCAGCCATCTGGGGGCCTGCTCTGCCCTGGCTCAAGTTGCAGCTGTCCTGGACACATGTAGACACTGCACCTGGAAGCAGGTCACTCCAGCTCAAAGGGCTCCAGAGTTTATCATGTTGCACTAATTGCACATGCATATGCACCCTCTGTAACAGCCACAGCCACTTAGAAGCAAATATAGTACCACCTTGGTCTTACAAATAAGAGTTGCTAGTAGACTAGTAGCATATAGCAGTAGCATCCCACTGTAGTCAGAGCTTCATTGTGCTAGTATAGGATGCATAAAAACTGAAATCAGGTGCAACCTGCAGTGCAGTTGTAGGTGCTATAGATGCATGCCATAAGAGAAAATGTCTCCCTGTAGACCTAACCACCCATCTAGTTATAACCCAGCCATTGTAGTATCTGAGCCCCTCACAATCTTGAGTGCATTTATCCTCCCAGCAGCCTCATGAGTCTCTTTTCAAAGTCCAATAGCATCTCTACCTGCATCTTTAAACATTTAAAACCTAGTTTTTTTGTAGCCATTTAAATGACTTGCCCAAAACATACATGCAGGGAATCAGAGAGAGCAGGGAAGTGAATCCCTAAATTCCCAGCTACCATCCTTTCCCAGGGCACCCTGCTTCAGCCCGGCTGACAACCAAGATATAATGGAGCTGTGCTGGTTGATGCCAACATTCACATTTGATAAACTTTCAGCAGCTCATTTCGTCTGGCCATCCTCATGGGCTTTTATACTCTGCCCACTCCATTTGAACAAATGTGATTTTGTTTGCCGGTATGTCTGGGGACTAGTTTTTCTTTATTAAATACCATATTAGCTCATGACCAGGGATACTGCTACATAGAGAGAAAGCTAATTAGGAGTGATTGTCAGGGAGGTATGATTATTCCCATTTTACAGAACACCCCAACACTACAATCCATTATAGTCTGGTGGAGGCAGTCTCTCCCTCTCCTGCTGGAGTCATTCCACTTTGCAGAGAGGAATTCAGGGGATTGGAATGGCTGCAGCCCAAGGCTGTGAGCACTTACTCAGGAGGGGAAAGTCCTAGAGGTTTCAGCCCCTCTATCAAGGTCTATTTACATAGTTACATCTATCCTATAACTGTTTAAATAAAAGAATCCATCCTGGCAGCGGGGACCAGACACTTCTCACTACACACCCTAACCACTAGGCTGCAGTCTAACTCATTCTTGCTCCCTCTTTCTGGCTCAATGAACCATTGATTTTTTTTTTTCTGCACAGTGCTACAGCTTCAGCAGGACAGAGTGTATGTGCCCTCACCTAGAGCAGCCCAGTGCTCCAGGGACCTTCTCAGGCCAGAACCAGGTCTCCCATGCAGAACTGAAGCCTGGTTTTTTAAACTCTAATCTCTACAGATCCAAACACGAGGAGAAAGCTTATGTGGCACAGTGATCAGAATCAACTAATTGAATCGCTGTCCCTGATT
>NW_017729004.1:16001539-16005618 GCF_001723915.1 Gavialis gangeticus | reverse complement strand
CTCTACAGATCCAAACACGAGGAGAAAGCTTATGTGGCACAGTGCTGTGCAGAGATACCCAAGCTAGCTCAGGCACTAGAGCTGTATAGCTGCATTAGTTTAGTGGTCCTCCTCATGGTCTAGTCAGCCCTGCTTTAAAGGTAAAAATAAGGTACTTGCACAGAGCTAGCTCAGGTATGTCAACAAGGCATCACATTGTGCTGTGCAGAGGTATGCCATGTGATAAAAAGGCAACCCGGCTGCAGATTTCCTGCCCCAAATATCTGCGCCTCAATTCCTTCTGTGTAAAATGGGGGAAATAATGCTTCCCTGTCCCACAGACATGCTGCTGTGCAGAGAGGTCCCTGGGGACATACTCTGTCCCCACTGCTAGGAAGCTAATGACAGAAGGGAAGGTTCGACGACTCAGTGGGAGGAGATGCTAGAAAAGGAAACCAGAATAAGGCATAATGAATGTGAGAAAAATATATTTGTGGGAAAATAATTCCTCTACAGCCCTATGGTTCTTTATAGTTTTGTATCTCTTTCACTGAAATGTTGGCAGTTAAAAAAAGAGAAGGGAGGGAGGAGGGAGAGAGAGAAAAAATGCAGCACACCACTGAGAACAGAAAAGACAATTGCAGAAAGTGAGTATTTTCAAGAAAATTGCCAACACAAATTCTGATGTCTTACTCCTCTGGAGGCCTCTGGGAAAAAAAATGATGCCTCTGAGCTTTTTTGAAAAGCTGGAATACTGCAATAAAATATAATGCAATACAAGGCTATATAAAATTTATGGTGCACCTTTTATGAGAACGTCCCAAGGGGCTTCATATAATAGCTATAAAACAGTAAAACACGTTGTTGCACAGATTTAATTTTTAAAATGGCTGAATATATATATTAATGATTTATCATCATTATACTTCATTGGAGGTCTAGAAATACTAATAAAACAGTTATATCTATAGCTATTTCAGGTCAGGTGGAAACAATAGAGTTTAATCTCTGAATAGAATTCATATTCTAATACATGTAATTGGCTGATCAGAATAATATCAAAAGGGAAAAATAGCAGTTGTTTCTGCCAAAAAAAGTCTTAAATTATGATCCATAATATTTCTTTCATTTTCCCATCCTCTCCAAGATAAGACTGTGGCTATATTTGCCTCATACAAGTAAAGGTGGACCTGCACAACCAAAAAGAAAACTGGCATCTCTCTCATGCTATCACCCCTTGACCACAGATGGGAAGAGTGTGCCAACATGTAAAAAGTCCCACATAAGGAAAGTACTACGCGTGGTCCAGAATAAACAGTACCCAGCACTTTCCCAGCTCCCTTTGAACACAGGATAGCAGCTAGACCACAGAGACTACCCAATGGGCATGAAATTTATGAATCAAGGGGCACATTTACACATGCAATTAATGCAACTTAATATACTCCAGCTCAATTTGAGCCAGAGTAAGATAATTCTGATGTCACTGTCTACACATGCATTTAAGCACAATAATTTACTGTGGTGCCAGATACTTGTATCTGATGGGATTATCTGGCAGTGCAGTAAATTAGTCCACTGTGCCCCAAATGCCACCCACACACGTATAGATGGTGACAATTTGCTGTGCAGCAAATGAGTCTGCTGTGCAGTAAAACATCTTGTGTAGATGCACCCAGAGTGATTTCAAACAAGCCCCCAGGCCAACTCATTCCTGTTTACTGGTGGACATGTTCCAATGGACTCGGCTTTTTTTTTGCTTTTTTTTTGCTGGTAAGTAAGCAAGCCTTAAAGACCCATAGCCTCTGGGAGCCAAGCTCATGTCCTACAGTTCTTGTTTTCCTAAAAAAATTCTAAAGTGGAAAGCATCACTCCTCCTGGACTGAACTACATAGGGGAAAACCAACAACCTCGCACACCTAGTTGGCTAGCACCCATCAGGCTAGTGGGACTGCTGCTGTGAAAGGGGAACAGATCACCACAGTGTTTCACTGTGTTTTATTTCCCACTTGAACAAGCCTGCAAAACTAATACATCTTCATCTTCCCTCTCACAGAGACCCCCCTGACAATTAGTGTATCTAAGCACCACTCATTCATGCGTTATTGTATACCACAAAACCCTCTGACGTAGGGAAGCACAGGTCCAGTCTTAGAGCTGGGAGCACTCAGGCTACAGCAAGCACGTCTACCCTGCACAGTGCAGCCTGGTGTGGAAATACCAAAGCCAGTTGTCCATTAGCCTGCTCCAAAGGAGACTGGGTGCTTTTAACATGTAAGCTAATTCCTTCAACAAAAAATTAGCCCCTAAGTGCAGCCATACTGTTTTAGTCCCCAGATTAACTCGTGTACGCCTAGCTTATATTACTCTTCCCAGCACTGCAGTGCAAAAGGTACATCTGTCCTAAACAGTTCACCCATATTGACCAAGCCCCAATGCCTTATCCACTAGGCCACCCTACATTGATACTCATCATTGCCCATCTCTTGGGTAGCAACAACTGCTTTGTAAGGGAGAAAAGAGAGTTTTCAGGTTGGGTTTGTGTCATCAGTTCTGACCAGGGCAAGGTGCTGGCTGCAGCGCCTCTGGCCTAGCATTCTTATAAGCACAAGAGAGAGAGAGAGAGAGAGACTCTGTTACCCCCACTCACACACTCCAAGCACCTTGGAATATTAAGCAGGCCCCAGCTGTGTTGGCCAGAGAATTTGAAGTTCCCCTGGGTTATCAGCTACAGAGGCTATTTTCTGCTGAGTCTGTCTTTAAGCCCTTTTAAATTAGAACTAGCATCAGAAAGTCAGTAACAAGATTTAACTGCAACTCCTGCAAATGAGCTGTTTAAAGAAAGATAAGCCAAGCACAATGTACACACAATTAATAGGCTGCATGAGTTATGAACTGACCTCAAGGGATAAAAAGAAAAAAGGATGGGTCTGTGTTTTCAGCTCTTTGATAAAAAAAGAGGGCAAAGCTAGGGGAAAAAGGAAAAGAGAAAAAAAAAAATCAAAGCCAAAAGACCAAATTGGGAATATCATGTCAGATGGGATGGTAACAATTAAATGCCTTAGCAATTATGAAGACTCAGCATTTATATTTATCTGCATTCATGCACCTAACCTTAACCCTGCAATCACCAGCCTTGTTAAACTACCAACCAGATACATGTCTAGAACACCTCCATAGGTCTCTTAGTGTACAAAGTGCTTAGATATCAAAAGGTAAAGTAGGGCACGGACTAGACCTTAAGTTATTATTGCTGGCTACACTGCAGAAAGTTTAGGCTAAGAACTTAACTGTGGGCCTGTTCTGCTGGCATATATACATCCTGATCATTTCCAAATTGTTGTGCTGGCCACTGAGATAACCTCCTGCAGATGCAAAGCTTGCTCTGGGGGTGATGCTAGAGTTCTGGGGTTGTAAGTAGTCGTGATTGTGCTGGACGAGGTCAACCCTACATTATCTGGGCCCACCCTAGGTGAAGATGATTAAAAAAAGGGAAAAATTTTTAATTTGACCTGGCATTTAATAGAGACCCTTTGATGAGACCAGAGCATTCGTGTCTGCAGAAGTATTTGTAGCTTGTAATTCTTTGTATTTAGGTATTTAAACATTCAAACCTGAATACCATAAGTAAATGGATCACTGTGGATAAGACTGAGGCCAGAGTAGGCCATAGCCATGAATGAGAAAAGGTGTTTGTGGCAGCCATGGCTACTTGCACTCCAAATCGAAGAAGTGTGAGAATACCCAGAGTCCTAATGACGAGGGCTCTGCAAAATTTTGCCAGGTGTTTCATTTCAATTCATTATTTCGAGCTTGAAACAGTGAAATCAAAATGAAATGAAAGACTTCGAAACAGCCTCAAAATGAAACGCGGGCAGTCAAAACGTTTTGAAAGTTTCAAAACATTTCAAGTTTCGAAGCTGGGTTTGCTTACAACTAAAGAGAAACTAAGGACAGGGAGGGGGGAGAGAGGGTAAGGACCGCTCTGATTTGACATGTGTGGCTGGCCAGTGACTGTCATCTTTCCCTGAGGTCCCTCCCAATCCCAGTGCTCTGGGGGAGGGACGGAAAAACAGCTGCACCTTAACACACACACACAC
>NW_017729004.1:15994962-16001441 GCF_001723915.1 Gavialis gangeticus | reverse complement strand
AAACTGTTGCTGCTCTTCCTCCAGCTGGAAGCCCTGTGCTGTTCAAGAGGGAGCCCAGGCTAGCAGATCTCAGTGTCGCAGAGATGGCGCATTCACACATACTTGCACCCTCTCAATACTTCTGCTTTGACAGCTACTGCAAAATTAGGCATGTGGCTTTGCAGTCCGTGTTACGGGAGACCTGCAACACAGCCAGGAGTCCACACTTCCTAAAGAGCACTGTGGCACTGGACAGAGCTAGAGCCCTTCCATGTCAAACAGAGAGAAAAGATTCTGGCCTCACACTTCCCTGTGCAGTTGCAAAAAGTATAGATGCCATAAGGCACACACCACCAAAATAGAGTATCCCTGTCCTACCGCACCCTCTGCATATGGACTTGAAACACATTGCATGCTTCAGTACTCAGACATCACTGTGCATACAGGAAGCCAAACCACTTATTGCTACAACTCAACACATGGTTTTATGAGACAAAACAGGCATTCCAGCAAGGACTTGGGCAATCTGACATGGATTGTATCATTCATCTCATCAGACACCAAATTCCCATAGGCACTGTAGTATAACACTATCCATAGTTAAAGGGAGAGGTGAGTTGTATCTGCTTTAACCTGACAAATGATAATGCTGGTCAGGGCAAGACCATCTCCTGCCTCTATATCGAAATTGTCAGATAATGATCTAAGAGCTGCAAGTGAACAAAATCTCAGCATTTTACAAAAACAGACAAGTAATCAGAGCCCTGCGGTATTAAAATGATAAGCTCAAAAGATACTGTGCAGGAGAAAGCTCCTTATGGCTTAATCCTCAACTCTCAAGCAAGCCAACCATAAAATCCTTTAATAAAAGCTAATAACCACAGATAATGTTCAAAATAATGGCTGTAAGGAATATCCAGTACCTATTTCTGATAATCCTCAGAATTTAGAAAATGGATTTTTAATCGCAAATTTAAAAAAGTATTCTTGCATGTTGATTTATGCATCATTTTTCAGCAGCAAAGTATTTTTAACAGAGAAAACATTATACATTCATGGTGCACAAGCCTGTTTTTAATGGAAATGGTTAGCTTTGAGACCAGTGATTCTCAGCCATTTTAGACTCAAGGCATCCCTCCATAACTTCTGAATTTAGTAGCACTCCATTTTCAAAGAGTAATGTCAACTGGTTTTTGACTGTGAAAAAATAAGAAAGCAACTCTTCTATTGCAAAGAACTCAGAAAGACCAGAAGACCGTTCAGAATGTTTTTCACACAACAGATTCCTATTTGAAGGCTCTGGGATTATCTTGCAAATCGTGCAGGTGTTTTCACGTGTAGTAGTGCTAATATTGCACAGCACCCCACAACACCTTGAAAAGGATTTCACATTACTTCAGTTGAGAATCACTGTTCTAAGATTCACCACGTAAGCCATTCTTGTACTGGAGTCTTCTCATTAGGAAGCTGG
This sequence comes from Gavialis gangeticus, assembly GCF_001723915.1. NCBI lineage: Eukaryota > Metazoa > Chordata > Crocodylia > Gavialidae > Gavialis > Gavialis gangeticus. The sequence continues at coordinate 15,999,991 of NW_017729004.1, read as the reverse complement.
GGGACTGTGGCATAGACACCCATACAGTCCAATGGGTCACCAACTGGTTAGAGAGTCGCACCCAGAGGGTGGTAGTGGATGGGTCCTTCTCGACCTGGAAGGACGTGGGAAGTGGGGTCCCACAGGGCTCGGTCCTTGGGCCCGCCCTGTTCAATATCTTCATCAGTGATTTGGATGAGGGGGTGCAAAGCACCCTGTTCAAGTTTGCTGATGACACTAAGATGTGGGGGGATGTGGGCACATTAGAGGGGAGCAACAGGCTACAGTTGGACCTAGACAGGTTACAAGGATGGGCGGAGGAGAACAGGATGGGGTTTAACACAGACAAGTGTAAGGTGATGCACCTGGGGAGGAACAATCGGCACCATACATACAGGCTGGGGAACTCCCCTCTTGTCAGCACGGAGGTGGAAAAGGATCTGGGAGTCATTATTGACTCCAAGATGAACATGAGTCGGCAATGTGGGGAGGCGGCTAGGAAGGCCAACTGCACCTTGTCGTGCATCCACAGATGCATCTCGAGCAGGTCCAAGGAGGTGATCCTCCCCCTCTATGCGGCACTGGTCAGGCCGCAGCTGGAGTACTGCGTCCAGTTCTGGGCGCCACACTTTAAGAGGGATGTGGACAGCATCGAGAGGGTCCAGAGGAGGGCCACTCGTATGATCAAGGGACAGCAGGGTAGGTCCTATGAGGAAAGGTTGCGGGACCTGAACCTGTTCAGCCTTCAAAAGAGAAGGCTGAGGGGGGATCTTGTGGCCTGTTATAAACTGGTTAGGGGGGATCAGCAGGCGCTGGGGGAGTCCCTGTTCCCCCGAGCGCCGCAAGGAGTGACCAGGAACAATGGTCACAAGCTGGCGGAGGGAAGGTTTAAGTTGGACATCAGGAGGCGCTACTTCACGGTCAGGGTGGCTAGAGTCTGGAACCAGCTTCCAAGTGAGGTGGTGCAGGCTCCCCCCCGGGGGGTTTTAAGAGGAGGTTGGAGGACCACCTTATTGGGGTCATTTGACCCCAATGCTCTTCCTGCCATGGCAGGGGGTCGGACTAGATCATCTGCTCAGGTCCCTTCCGACCCTAGAAACTATGAAACTATGACTGTAGAGGGGGTGCAGATGGTGAGGAGCATCAACACATACAACACAATACATATTTTTCCCCAATTCAAAATAAACTAGAAGGTTTACTAATATGTTGGGGGCCTTGCACTATATTATTCAGTTTCAGATTAGAGCAAAAACAATTATAACTTCATTGGAATGTGTTAAAAACAGTCTGTAGGGTCGTGAAATAGGAGTGCCATGACTCAGCACAATTGCAGAACAAAGAATAGCTTGATTGGTAGAACATCAGAAAGAAGACAGGGCCATTAACACCTGTGGAATAAAGAGTTAATAAGGGATCACATATTTTATAATGAGCCATGAAGTCACAATTGGTTCCCCCACTGCTACCCGACTAGAAAAGCTGCTGCCACGGCCATTTTGGGTAGTGCAGGAATCAAAGGGGTGGGAGGTGCAAGTGTACAAATGCCCCTCCCCTGGATCTGCCCCTGCAAACATCAAAACTAGGTTTGTTTTCTATCAGGACTGTAGACAGGACATTTACAGAATCCGGTTTCAAAGGAATTGCTCATAGGAACAGATTTATTAGGAAATGGGAGTCTCTCCCTCACTCTTTCCTGCCATTGTTTTGTCAGAAGTTTCTTGTTGCAAAAGGGAACATTAAGGAATGCTTTAGACTCAAGTATTGGAACTAAAGAAGGATTTATTTCTAAGGAATTTGTCCCCATAAACACTTTGGAGAAAGAAGAGTACACAGACATGAAATGTTCTTCCCTCACATATAATTTTAGTGCCAGAACATACCTTGATTACACCATTTTTGCATTAAAGTGCATTGTTGCACAACGATTTTAAATGAAATGTTGCCTGTATACCAGATAAAATAACTGAGATGTCAACACATGGTAACCGTTGTGGCCCTATCAGATAACTTATAAGCTAAGTTAGGCTGGACCAGAGGGCTATCGATAATCAGATAGGAAGGCTGTATTGAAATATTGAATACTGCAGAAAACGGGGATGATGAATCCGTAGGTGGCTCTTTCTCCATGAATCAGCACTGAGCCAGTGCCACGGCAGGATTCAGGATGTAGCATCTCTCATATGAGAGTTAAAACTGATATCTTTACTGCTTTGGTAAGTGATGGTTTTATGTTAGCTTAATAAAAGGTATTAATATAGACAGGCTTAATACAATTTAACACAATTCACACAGTATGATATAGACAGCTCTAGCCATAGACAGCCAAATTGCATGTTAAGCAATTATATTCTGCCTGCCTAGATTTCTCTGAAGTTGAAATTCAGTACAGAGCTGGGCAAAAACATTGTAACATAACACTGAAGCAAAATAGAACTTGCCTAATTTTGCATTGCTCTTTGATATTTGCAATGAATGACATGGCCATTGTGATAAAAAAATAGCTCCTTTTTTCTCCTCGATTCACAAAATTATTTTCGAACCGGCTGTTGCAAATGTAGTTGTTAACCATAAACATTCACCCAGATAGTGCAGATAAACTTTTTTCACTCTGTGGATTGCCTGCAGGTTTCATGTCAGCTATTTTTCTAATTATTATTTGTATTCATCATTCAGAGCAGTCACCTAAGTCGCCTGATATTTTTTTCTTATCCCTGATTGGATGAATGGGAAGACAACCAGTAATTAACAGCACTCTTGGTCAGGCATGCATGTCTACAATGACTAGTGAACAACACTAGTATGCCATTAATATGAAGAAAAGATATTCTTCAAACAGCAGCAGAAAGCCTCATTTACTCAAAAAGACAAAACGAAAAACTAGAACTCTTGGTTCCAAAATGGTACCTTTTATTAGACCAACTGGAAAATGGCAAGAAAATTGTCCTTAAGAGCTACTCAACACAGATCTCACAAAGACACTCTCATGAACCCAGAGAGACAGCCTCCCATCTTCAGCTCCCTCTGTGCAAATATGAAGCTTATTTCCTATCTATGGGGACTTTTTTACCATCTTGTACCATCTACACTTTTCCCAGAGCCTGAGGAAGGGACTTTGATCCCGAAAGCTTGCAGAAAAGGACAAATTTTCTTGCCATTTTCCAGTTGGTCTAATAAAAGGTATCATTTTGGAACCAAGAGTTCTAGTTTTTTGTATGTCTTTTTGTCTCAGACCAAAACAGCTACTTACACAAATACTCAAGAACAGAGAATAGAGTGGATCAATGACATGATCAATCTGACCAAACGCATGTTTATGCGCACATGACACATCTGTGCAACAGTGGACAAGTCCGAGACCAAGATCTTAAGCATTTTCACACTTTTGAGGACAAGGAACTTATTCTCTCCATGTCTTCATTCTCCTGTAGTAAAATCAAGATAATAGCATTGCCTCGCTTCACAAGTACTTTGTAAAGATTAATGCATTAAAGATTGCGAGGGGCTCAGATGCTTCAAGCAATAGAATCTACTGTCATTCTCATTTGATGATATTCTAGGCACCTGCTTTGATTATCAACAGAAGAATAAAGCAGCTTTGCAAGCCTCTTGGGCAAATCTGGGCTATGTTTCCAATGCATCTTAGCAAGTTCTCTTTTCACATACATCCTATGAAAACTATGTTGTTCTGGAAAATGCTTGCCTGGGTTACTGAGGCCTTTCTAGACTGCTAATGTTTTGTCGAACAAGAAAACATGCTCATTACTACATTTTCCTAGAAGTGCAGACACAGTGCTTCCCACCTGCCCTACATGTTGTTGTCTTTTGCATTTTCCCCACGAGGCCCTAGCAAGGATACAGAGCAATTCATAGTCAACAGACTATATCCACTGAACAGCAGGACTATCTGGTATCTATTTTTCTGTTGATACATCTTTTATTGAGAATGGAAACTCCCCAAAACCAATGTTGCCCATCAAGAACATACCACATTTTACCAGAAATGCAAGGCACTGAGAGCCATGAGACCTTGTAAGAGACACAACATTAAAATGGTTGCCACAAAGCCTGGCCAACTTTAAGTAAATCCCTCTTCTCCACCAGCTCTGAGAATCCAGGCATCCTCAATGTTTTTTCCTGATATGATCCAGATTGTGATTTAAGCTGTGCATGAAAGCTACAGGGTCAAAGACGCCTGAAGATGAGCATAAGATTGTTCTCTTCATAGCAGCATGAAAAACAGCAGGAGGTGTGTATTCCCTGGAAATAGGGCAGGGAAAAAGAAAAGAGGTGCAAAAAAGGTTGAGGATCATTAACCCATACAGATTTTATGCAATGGACACAGAAGAGGATTTAGCCACAAACCAGAGTCAGTACTCTGAATATGAAAAATTAAAGAAACTCTCTCAGTGAAGACCAGATTGGCCAGAGGTGTAGCAATTAAAAACAACTAAAAGATATAAATGCTTCCAGGAGAGGAGGTATCTGGCACTAGAGAAAACAATGCATCTGTGGAAGCAGCTAAAGAAACAGCACACACAAATAACAGCTCCGGGGAAGGAACAGAGAATATGTCAGAGCACCACAGTTCAACTGGAGAGAGGTTGGCCAAATGTAATTAACCAAAGACAGAAAAGCACAAGACAGGAAACAACGCCAGCGATAGTTTCATAGTTGGTTGGGTCAGAAGGGACTTAAGCAGATCATCAAGTCCGCCCCCCTGCCATGGCAGGAAAGAGTACTGGGATCAAATGACCCCAGCAAGGTGATTGTCAAGCCTCATCTTAAAGACCCCCAGGGCAGGAGCCAGCACCACTTCTCTTGCAAGTTGGTTCCAGATCCTAGCCGCCCTGACCGTGAAGTAGCACCTCCTGATGTCTAGCCTGAATCTACCCTCTGCCAGCTTGTGACTGTTATTCCTGGTCACTCCCGGTAGTGCTCGAGGGAACAGGAACTCCCCCAATGCCTGCTGGTCCCCTCTGACTAGTTTGTAGCAGGCCACTAGATGCCCCCTCAGCCTTCTCTTGTGGAGGCTGAACAGGTTCAGGTC
>NW_017729004.1:15993986-15994254 GCF_001723915.1 Gavialis gangeticus | reverse complement strand
CTGCTGGCCCCTCATGGACATGTGCCAGGATAATCCTCTCAAAAAGCTTACCCAGGATTGAGGTAAGACTAACTGGCCTATAGTTCCCCGGGTCCTCCTTCCTCCCTTTTTTGAAGATGGGAACCATGTTGGCCCTCTTCCAGTCCTCTGGTATCACACCAGAGCACCACGAGTGCTCATAAAGCAGTGCCAGGTGTCCCGCAATGACCTTAGCTAATTCCCTCAGCATTCTGGGGTGGAGATCATCCAAACCAGCTGATTTGAATAC
>NW_017729004.1:15986926-15992756 GCF_001723915.1 Gavialis gangeticus | reverse complement strand
TGTCAGCTAGCAGAAGGGTAAGTTCCTCCTGCTTGTTTCCCACGCTTGTTTCCCATACTACCATGTGGCAACCAGCTATGGAGTAACTGGGAAAATGTTGCTACTGAACATCCCGAAGGACCAAGATAGAGCAGTGGAAATTATGAGAGCCGATAAACCGAGTAAGGCCAAATGTCAGGTTCAAACATGGGAAATCATTGCGTGCCACAAAGACCAACCTCAAGGAGAATCTTGCCCAGTTTAAAAAAAAACAGTTAAGGTCTCAAACAATACTAAACATGCCAAGACCTGAAGGGGATTCAAAGGAGTATTGAAGGGTATCGAGTTTGTACTTGGCTACAGAGTTGCTATAGCTGTCTTTATGAGCTCATTTTAATAATGTAACCAAACATGTCAGAAGTAGGGAAGAATCCAGACGAGACCACACAAATGGCTCACAGTTCCACAGAACCGAGTCAGAATCAGCTTCTTCAACCTAATGTGGAGTTGGACTGGTGTTGTGGCCTCGATGGTCCAGGAAATATGCAAAAGCAAAGGGTCTTTTTTTGGTTTGTGGGGAGGGTGTGATTTTTTTTTTTTTAAATTAGACCAACTGTATAGTTGGGAGAAATGCTAGGTTAGCTTTTGGGTCCAAAGTTCCCTTCCTTAAGTCTCCTGAAGAACTTGGCAGAGAGAAGTAAAGTAAGAGCAGATATGCAAGACAGAAATAATACATAAATAGATCCTGTTATTGACTGAGAGAGAACTGCCCGTCACCAACAGGGACTTGCAACAACTTTCCACCCTTGCTGTATTACAATAATCCGAGAGACCGACTGAGATAAGTTAAAAGTTGTGGTGAAGCAACCTGGAAACGTAATTCAATTCAAGCATTTTTTTTGTTATAATTTGTTAGTTTGAATTTAAGTCATTTGTTACTTACACAATTTCTGTATGTTTTATAAGATGTCTCGGTCAGGCCTACATGACCACATTTTGGTGACATAGCTATGCCAACAAGGCATGCAACAAGATCATACCTCTAGTTAGGCAAAACCCTTTGGTCTGGACACAGCTATGCTGACAGGGGATGTATATTCCAGTAGCCCAGTGTCAAGTCTCCACTAGAGATCGCAGCTAATGTAACCAAAACAGCTATAGCAACAGCAGCTTCATTATGTAAAGAGGCCCCTTTGTGTTTCCTGTAAGGTTGTGCATGCTAAATAAAAGTACAACGAAGGAGCATACAGCAGGGCAGTCTCACAGGCCACAGCTAATGAATGGTGGGAAGGACCTTTTTGTTTTGACTTTTTAATGAGGAGGTTATCCTGAAACTGGTCAAGTAGATACTACTGAGATGTTCCTTTCCTATAGTTTTGTATACTGCACAGGAACTGTGCTTGCTAACCAAAATATTTAAAATTTATGAACAAAAATTATTCTTGACACATTTATTAATAACATTTAAAATTTGGCTGCCTGTGACTCCCGTCCCTTTTTTAGTGCTCTGCCACAAGAAGGGGTTAAATTTACATCATTTCTTATTACCATTGGAATCAGAATCCTGAGACAAGATTCATATTAGCCATTTTCAGCTCTTGTTGCATCATTTGTCAAGAAAATGAGGTATACGAATTTCAGGGTCTAATAGAATCTGTGAATTATAGTAGTGTGCTGTGCTTATACTTCAGCTATTCTGTAGCATGTAGTTCTCTGTCATACTTTTCTTTGTACAGAAGTCCTCAAGTGCCAACTTACAATAGCCTTAATTCATTTATTCTAGAAAGACTCCTTCCCTCTAGCCCTGACCAAGCTCTGACACATCAAGAGCAAACAAGAGAGGGTAATAAATCTGCTCCCAGCTCATAGCTCAGCAGTAAATGTGCTACCATTTCTCCCAGGGGAAGGAGGAGTCATGGTTCCACTTATCCCCCACCCTGACCAACCTGTGCTTAATTGCCAAAACAGGGAGGTGGAGGAATTCTTGGGTGTACAACTACTGCCCTGTTCTTTGTGCCTGAAGGAGATGTAGGGATACAAAGTTGTATGTGCACACACCCCTCTATTTGGGTATGGGTCTTACTCCATCAAATGCCCCTGCATGGTTGCATACAGCTGGCCACTTGGGGCATGTCCCCATGAGTGCACACATGCAGTTCGCAGCACTGCAAACCTAGCTACAGCACTGCACATGCACGCGTTCACCACGCTGCTAATTTGCAGCACAGGAGCAGTTGGTTTTTTGGGGGGGTTGTTTGTTTGTTTGTTTTTTAAACATCGGGAGAGCCCAGTGTCAAAAACCAGCTACATCAGAAAAAAAAGTGGAGCAGTGCACATGGCGGCAGCATGCACTGTCTGAAGCCAGAGCCTGGCTAGCCAGAGCCACACTCCAGCTGCCAGCCAGGTTCTGTGCACCCGGATCACCGCCACTGCAGCCCCGGGAGGCCCCCGGACCCCCAGGTAAAGCTGCTGGGCCCAGCCCAGGTGCTGTCCCCAGCATCCCCTACTGCACCCAGGGCAGCTTGCTGTGCATGCAGGTGGGTTTCCCAAGGACAACTAGCAGTGACACAAATACACACCCTTGGGTTTTATTTTGTGGTATTGCCCCATTGTTGACTTCTACTGAATCTGTGATCTACTACAATAACATGATCCCCAGATCCTTTCGAACAGCACTACTGCCTAGCAAAATATCTCCCCTTATGCATCTATGCATTTCTTTCTCCTTTGCTGGGTGTATCTCCTTACATTTGTCTTTTCTGACTTTCATTTGGCATCAATACTCCAGTTCTCCAATTCATCAAGATCCTTTTAAATTCAACTCCTATCCTTAATTGTTTGCACACCCTCCCAGATCAGGGTCATTTTCAAACCTGATGAGCAAACTCTCTATTCCTGCCTCCAAGTCATTAATAAAAAATGTTAAACAGCACCAGGCACAGAAGAAACCCCTGTGGAACCCCACTTGAAACTTCCTGCCATTCCAGCATTGATCCATTTATAATTAGTTGCTTCTAGCTTGCAGTTAGTCAGCCAATTGTATATCCACCTAACAGTAATTCTACCTGGCCTACATTTCTCAGATTTTCTTACAAGAATGTCGTGTGGGACGGTATTCAAGCTTTACTAAAGTCTACATACATTATGTCCACTGCATTCCATCCATCCATCGTACCAGCTATCCCATCAAAGAGGGGCATCAAGTTGGGTTGACATAATTTGTCCTTAACAAATCCATGTCAGCTGCTGGTTATCCTCCCTTCTTCCTCCAGATGTTTACAAAATGCCCCTTCAATTATTTGCTCTCAAACCTTGCCAGGTAAAACTATCAGGCTGATTAGTCTGTAATTCTGCAGGTCCTCCCTTTTCAAGGAAAGCACTCTTTTAGGCCCATGTCTACTTTTCCAGGACCTCACCTGTCATCCACAACTTGCAAAAATAATTGCCAATAATTCTAAAATGTCTTCAGCTCGTTTCTTAAGCACCTTATGATGACTTTCATCAGGCCTTGCCAACTCAGAATTGATTCAAATCTATCCAAAGCCCTTTGACATGATTTTTACTTAAGATATGCAATCCCTTCTGCCTTTTTGTCTACATTAATTTTGTTAGCTGCCTGTTCTGTTGGTTTTGTCTTGCTTTGTTTTGTTTCTGTGACAACCAAGGCCAAGTAGCCCTTGAGCGACTGAATTTTTTGCCCCTTTGCTTAATGTTTTGCCTTGACTAATGAGTGGTAGGCCCACAGTTTCCCTAGTCTCTTTTCTTCTACTTCTTAGGGCCCTTTACTGTTGTCTTCAACATCCCTTGCCAGTTGTACCTCATTTTCTGCTTTTGCCCATGCAAGTTCTTGCTCTTCCTTTGTGTACATTCCTAATGACTTTCCCTGCTTTTTTCTATTGACTGCACATTTCTCTTTCAATTCTGAGTTACTTAAGAAGCTCTGTGTACAGACACTCCAGTCTCCAGCAGTTTTTCTTACCTTTTTACCCTGTCAGAATAGCTTCTTTTTAAGCTCCCAATGGTACATCATTCGGGAACTGCTAGACCTCCAGTCCTCTTGAGTTCAACGAGTTCTAGTTAAAACACCGCTATCACCATTTTGAAGCACAGGGGACACTGAATGCACATGACATCAAGGTGGCTGGAGCATGCTAATTAGCACTCTCCAACAGACTCAATTAATCAAGTTTGCTCTGATGTGTGCTAATTTGCACATGTCAGAGCAGGCATCAGGCACATGTATAAGTGCCCATGAATTCTATCATGATTATGATCACTTCTTAAATGTTCCCCTTTACATTCACAACCATTGATCAGTACAAGATCCAAAATCCTGTTTCCTCAACTTTCTACAAGATAAATTATTCTCTACATATGCTATTTGACAGCTTAAATTTTGCTATATTATTCTTCTTAGCAGATATTAGGGAAGTTAAAATTCTCCAGTAGTATCATTTTATAAACTAGAGATGTTCTTGTTTCTTCCATGCGCCTCAGCTCATCTTCCTGACTTGGCAGTTGATAGTAGACTCCCACTATAATGTCAGCAATGTCCTTTCCTCCTTTTATCTTCACCCATACACACTCAGATCTGCTGCTTTCTTCCTTCCTGCTCTCCTCAGCAAGTTAACCGATGGTGCTGATAAAGATCATGAATAGGATGTGCTGTCGTCACTCACCCCCAGGATGAATTAACGTCAGGTTCTTGTTCCCTCCCCCATGCAGCTGGGTGGGAAATGGCTTTCCTACAGATTGAATTGTGACATTTTGGAAATTTTTCAGGTCTTAAGGTAGAAGTCAAAATCCTGGAAATGCTTCTTAATTGGGCGGAAAGAATCTGATAAATAATTGGTTTGGCTAAACTGAAGCATTTCAGATTGAAATGGAAACAAAATGTTTTAAATTATCAACCTCATTTGCATCCATGTACTGTAATTAGCTTAAATTTCTAAATTAAACCCAATTTTAGAACTTTCATTTTGAAAATGTTGCTATGAAGTTCTGTTTTTTTTCAAATAGAGAGATCCACCAAGACTGACCTTTTCCTAAGAATCATTTCACCTTTGATAAAGTGATAATTTTTAACAACTATCATGACCGGCCCCACTCTTCACCACTTAGTAATACATATTTAATGTAAAAAAAACACTGAGTTGTATTCTAGTCTATTCCGGGTACAAGCTGGCACTAGAATTGTGTGCAAGAAAATTGAATGTCCGCTAAGTGTACTCTCATTTTTTTCAAAACATTTATAGTCCTGGTGTCTGTGGCTTAAAACCACAATTTAACCATCATTTTTTTAATTTATTCCACTTTCATTTTAAGATCTTATTCCCAAGATAAACAAATAAGCAAAATGTAGCAATTCTCTTGCAACCACTTCCATGTAGGTTTAAGAGATCAGGTCTCAACACTGCGACCAATAGGCTCATCTCTTATGGGAAAACCAACCTGGCTCTCAATAACTGTAAAGATAGAAGCACAGACCTCCAAGTACTGTGCATACGACTGAGGGAATGCTCCCCGGCTTAGTGATACCAGTCTATACTTCTAGATATTTATATGGCTCCTGTCATCATTGTATGACCACCTTAGTCACCCAAAGTGGATTTTATCCTCGCAGCGTTACCCTGAAGTATGGAAATATCCCTGTTTCTCAGGGTAGGAAAACTATGGTACATTGGCAAATTATTTTCTCCAAGGTCACATCTGAGTTAGGAATTGAGTCCACAGCCCCTAAGTCCCACCACAGTACTTTCCTACTAGCAACACAGGTTCATCCTCCTTTTAGGTATCTGCTCTCCCTTGTCTCAGGCTACCAGAAGGAGGATTCACTGGCAGGAAAGTCTAA
>NW_017729004.1:15981252-15981926 GCF_001723915.1 Gavialis gangeticus | reverse complement strand
GTCCCTTTCAACCCTCATTTATGATTCTATGAAACAAACAAAAACCCTAGCTACTTTTCTTCCTCCCAGGCCTCAGGTTAACAGGGGTTTGAGGAAGGTCTAAAGCAGGGGCAGGCAATTATTTTGGGCAGAGGGCCACTTACTGAGTTTTGACAAGCTGTTGAGGGCCGCATGGGTAAGCCCACCCCTTGACAGCTGCCCCACCCCGTGGCTGCCATCTCATGACTGGAAGTCCCGCCCCCAAGACCTGACCTTTGCCACCAGAAGTCCCTCCCCTTGCCCTGGGAAGTACTCTTTTCAGCAAGGGGTTTTGCCATCTCAGAACCAGCAAAATACCAAATGATATTCTAAAAAGAGAACATCTACAACATTAATTAATTTGATTTCAAAAAATATTTATATCCTGATTTACATGTGTTTGTGTAGTGTACACAGAGGTGATTACACAATAGCTTAAAATGAAGTCTTACTCTTGTAGATTGTGGAGGGGTGAAGAGTATGGGGGTGTAGGTATAGGTTTGTGGGGGCTGTGGGTATATGAGTATGTGGAGTGTGGAGGAGGGTATGGGTGTGTCTGTGGGGGACTTGCAGGGATGTGGATAGGTTTGAGGGGCGCAGGTGTGGGGTGAAGGATCACGGGGGGTGGATATGTGGCATGTGGAGCGAGGGTGGCT
>NW_017729004.1:15971170-15976252 GCF_001723915.1 Gavialis gangeticus | reverse complement strand
TTCAAGTTTGCTGATGACACTAAGATGTGGGGGGATGTGGGCACATTAGAGGGGAGCAACAGGCTACAGTTGGACCTAGACAGGTTACAAGGATGGGCAAGGGGGAGTGTGGGCGCATGTGTATGGTGGGCTGAACATGTAGGACTCACCCTACGAACACACACGCATGCACAGAGTCCCTCCCTTGCTGCTCTTTCTGTCTCTCTTCCCCTCCCTCATTGCACAGACACATGCATGCATGCACACACCCCTCTCGCTCCTGGCCCTGGGATAGTGGTGTGGGCCCCATGTTCAGGGGAGAAGGGAGGGAGTGTCTTCTGTTTTTATTTTGATAGTTAGCTCCCTTTTAAGTTGGTTTGTTCTCTTATTGTTTTCCTATTTTATAAGGTATTCCACCCTCTTATTCTAAGCTTTGGTGGGAAAGGCAGCATATAAAAAATAAATAAATACATAAATAAAAAATAAAAAAAAAAAATCAATCAATCATCCACAGCATTGTAGACTGATGGCAGAACTTGGACTTCATGTATTTCAGCCTACTGACAAAACTAACATTGCAGCCACAGAATACTTCTGTCTCTTTGATCAACGGCAGATAAAAGCCATATACAGGGAAAGGCAAACTTCATGCTAACAAACTTCTTGAGACCGAGGGAGAATTTCACCTGCAATGTGCATCAATAGCCCATGCAAAAGGTAAATAAAAAAGGCCACTTTCCCTGCTGCAGCAGTGGAATGGGAAGAATGTATTTGGGCCATCAAAACATGCAGACCCAAGGGAACATGATATTTACTTTACCAATACTCCCAGCCAAACTATCAAAAAGGTTTGAGGTGTTGATTGGAAATTATGATGTCAACCCCCTCCCCGGCCATCTCCATGAAGTATAAGAACCAATTACTTTCTTAGTGTCTGGGAATCGCCAAAGGGCGAGTTCATTACATTGCCACATGGATCTTGGACTGGCCGTAGCACTGAGCCAGCAATTGACTTTCAATGTCCTAAGCTAACCCAGTACCTAAAAACCATGGGACCAATGCAAGGAATAGCCTCCAGGCTTATGCAGCCTGATGCTACCCTACTTGCACTTCTACAATCATGCAATGGTGGTGCAAAATGCTACTTAAACCATTCACTTATGCAGCAGTTAGTGCTTAAATTCCATTTTACATAAATAGAATTCAGTAGACATGTTTCTAGGCCATGGAGAATCAGATCCTATGGACATTAAAATAGCTCTATTCACACACTTAGGCTGGAAGAGATGGTTATGATCATCTACTCTGACTTCATGTAATGCATAGGTTATAAAACAGTATATACATATACAAACATACACACACACACACACACACACACACACACACACACAGAGCAGGATCTTTTTCTCCACCCCCTGCTAAGTTGTTTGTGTTGCTGTCTCCATCACTGTTGAATGTACCCCCTCAGGGAGTCCTTCCACTCCTTTAAAGTCAGTGAAGTGCTCCAATACTACCAATTATTGCACTCCACCTTTCCATAGGCAAGAAAAGTGGCATATTGTTGAAGATGAAAAATCAAGTCAGTCACAATGTACATTTTAGCAACAGGGAAGCGTAAGTGAAATTAATGGCTGATGAAACTACAATAAATCGAGAAAAGGGTAATGAGCTCCCTGTAGCTTTGCATTGTGCTACCCACATTCCATTATCTGCTAAAAATCACTTTCTTTAAATATCTAAATTAAAATAATATGTGAACTGAAACTAATGAAAACATCATCTTAATTAACAAGATACTACAAAGCAATTTGAAAATACCTTGAACAGCAACAGCAGCAAACAGAAATACTGTTACCAGCTGCAAAAAGAAATATTTTCTGTAATTAATTTTTTAGATACACCCTGATCCTACCAGTTGCTATTTCAAACACATTTTATCTATTTCTTGCCCTAAACAGAATTTAATCCTTCATATTTATCTATTTAATTTATATGCCACCCTCCCCCAGAAGAGGCTCAGGGTGACTTTCCAAAAAAAGAAAAAGAAAAAAAAAAGAAAAAGCAAGCAAACAGATACAAAATAAAGACAGACAAAATATTACAATAAAATAATAGGTAATAGCACAAACTCCCCAGACAATGGCCCAAAACTTAACCCCATCTGAGGAAGGCCTGCCCAGATAAAAAAAAAAAAATCTTCTTACAAATGCTTCCAAATGATATTTGGGCTTGGGCTCTGACAGACCACAAGGGAGGAGGACTTCCAAAGCTGTGGAGTGGCTACCAAGAACACTCTTGCCACACAAATGGCACTTTTTGGAGCTTAATCTCATCTGAACTTAGGGACCACAAGGGAATGTAAGGGATAAGGCAGTCCTTTATGTATATAGGGCCCAAACCATTACAAGCCTTATAAGAAGGTTTCAGACTGGATGGAAGGAAAAACGTCTTCATGGTTCATGTGACCAGACTCTGGAATAGACTCCCGGTGGGGGTGGTGCAGGCACCTACCCTGGAGATCTTCAAAAGGAAACTGGACGCACACCTCACTGGCGTTATTTGACCCCAAAAGTCTTTCCTGCCCAGAGCAGGAGGATGGACCCCATGATCTCACAAGGTCCCTTCCAGCTCTAAACTTGTGTGAATCTGTAAATGTTCACACCAGAAATGAATGGACAAATTTTATTAGTTTCATCACAAGCTCTTAACCCACGTTAGATGGAAGATGCACATATATTTTGCGTACATTTGGATGGGTTTATGGTTTTGTGACAAATGCTCAGTTCCCACAGGCTTTCCAATGTACAGCTTCCATTCAGCAGACACTACTGAAGAGGATGAAAAAGACTCTCCATAAGAGGAAACTATCCACTGAGGTCCACACTACCTTCTTCCCAGCCACCTTCTCTCCCAGGACGCTACTAAACAGACCCTTGTTACCAAGACATGTAGCAGCACTAAAAACGGACCCACCTGAAGGAATAGGAAGGGCTGCCCTGCAGAGGGACTGAGTGCGAAGAGACAGTTTGTCCCAGCAGGACATCGCTTGCCTTGAAGGCAAATGAAGCTGCTTTGGAGGCAGCCCTCTTTGTAGTGAGAGGAGTGATGTAACCCCAGCAGGGTTAGCAAAAGCCCGGGAAGATGCCTGGCCTGGGATTAGCTGAGAGGCTTGGTTAAAAGAAGGGAGCAGTTTTCCTGGGGGGAGAAGAAAGGGGAGAGCAAATGGGTGGCAGACAGGCTGGAGACCAGGGAAAGGATCTCCCCACGGCCATCCCTCCAAGAGCCCCTGGCAGAGCCCTGCAGAAATAGCAGCAGAGGCTGCACCGAGAGTGCTGCACTGTGTCTGTTCTCCCTCCCTTCCCCTCCGAGCCCTGCAGGGCTGGACAAGAGAGGAGCTGCCAGGACTGCGAGCCTGGGAAGATCCTCCTGCAAGCCCCTGTGTGACTGGGTGAGCACAGCAGGGGAGGGAGACGCAGAGCCAGGGGGAGACGGCTGGAGACTGCGCTGGAGTTTCCCAGTGAGTAAGAAGGCCCCGGGGAGGGGCAGGCTCAGGGTGCTGGGGGAGCCCTGGGCCAGAGGGGCAGAGACTGCTCCACCCACCAGAAGCCCCAGGGTGGGCAGGGCCCAGGGAGGGGCTGCACTTGCTGGGTGCTGTGAGGCTGTGATGGGCAGGGGAAACTGTTACAACCTGCAGCCCAGACACTGCTCCCTGCTGAGCCAGGGAAGGGATCTGGGCAGGAATCAGCTCTCTTGCAGGGACTGCAGGGAAGGGAGCCACCACCTGCTGCACAGAGACCTCAGGAGCTTGTAGGAGGGATGCCAGCACCAGGGACCGCCCAGGGCTCCTGTGCCAGGGACACAGACGCAGTCCTGAGACACCCAGCCAGGGACAGCGCACACAGGGTCCTCAGTACACAGTGTACAAGTTATAGACTGTGTAAATAAGTTCTTGATGGTTTATTAGTTGGAGTATCAATGTATTTATTTATTGGTTCCTTATTTATCATGGGCAATTTGTATACCTTCCCCTAGTGTAGTGTATATCCAAGAAGCATTAACCCTTAAGCAACCATTCCCAGGTCATGCAGCGAAACATTTTTTCTATTGCGTTGGTTACATGTTACCTTGTAAATAATTAGTTTTATAACAGTCTACAAGATTGTTCGATTGTTAGGGGTGGCTCTCTGCTCGGTGACCCTGCAGCAGCTACCCAGGGAGCTGGGTGGGGCCACTGGCTACCCGAGGATCCCACTATTCAGGTGACGGCATTGCACCCAGGGTTATGGACACATTACCATTATGTTTCGGGGAAATCTACAGTGGGGTTTACATTTGAGGGCCCTGTGCACAGGTTCAATTTCTGATCCCTACTCTTTACTAGGCAACCATATAAAAACATAACCATAATGCAGTGGGTCCTAACTGTCTCACAGCTTCATACATTTCCGCTGCTTGAAAGGCCCGAATGCCACCCTGGAGGATCATCATCCTAGAATCATAATATCATCATCTGGAGCTTTGCTGGTACAGAGCAGCTGTACTAGAAACAATGTCTGGGTTCTGTTGAGCAATTACTTATAAAAGAGATTAAATATTATTAGTGCCTTGGAGCCTGTAAAGGGTAATTTGCTTTTGGCTTCTTTGTTGTTGTTTTTTAATTGGATCAATTATGGACTAGTCCTTGATAAAAGGGGGGATGAGAGTAACAGACTAAAGTCTACAGCCAGATATATTTGTACATTTCTTGAGGGTTTGGTTTCATTTCTTTATCCAACCAGTTAAAAAAAAAGGAACAAAAACAAACCAGTGTTGTATTGAGATGAAGTCAAAAGGCAGACTTTCAATGTAGGGAAACTTGCAACTTCCTTATTTATGGACTGTGCAAAGGAATTCTCCATCTCTTCCAGAAAAGTAGCTGCTAAAGCTCAGGCAGAAATATTCCAGCCTCGCAGTAGCCTCAATAAGTCTATTGCCTTCAATTGTCTCTAGGATCCAGGATCCCTCAGAAAAAGGCAGATGCATTAGAAACTAGGGTTACATGCTCAATTGATTTCCTGACCAATAGTTTCATAGTTTCTAGGGTCAGAAGGGACCTGAGTA
>NW_017729004.1:15970933-15971159 GCF_001723915.1 Gavialis gangeticus | reverse complement strand
CCATCTCTGCCTTGGCCTTCCTGACTGCCCCCCTACATCTCTAAGCAACTGCAGTATAGTCATCCCTGGTGGTGGCCCCTCCTTTCCATTGGGTGTACATCTCCCTTTTTGCTAGGAGACATTCCCGGATGCTTTTGGTGAGCCATGGGGGCTTGTGTGCCCTCCTGCTCCCTTAGATCCGTGTTGGGATTACCTCCCTTTGGGCTTGGAGGATCGTCTCCTTAAG
>NW_017729004.1:15965420-15965933 GCF_001723915.1 Gavialis gangeticus | reverse complement strand
TCCTTGGACACCTGGCTCCCCTCTCTTCTGGGACCTCAGTGCTTCCCTGACTATTCCCCTTAGCTCATTGAAGTCCGCCCTCCTGAAATCTAGGGCTGCTGCCTTGCTGCAGGCCTTTGCCACCTTGCGCTGGATGGTAAATAAAAGCTCTCCATGTTATTTTGGAGAAAAACATTGAATTCAACCCAAAAATAAACATTTAGTTGGGAAGTGAAGGAGAGTTGCCTGTTTATTTTTTAATTAACACTGTGGTAAATTTGGTGTAAAAAATTATTGTTCCTAAAAAAAATCAATGTTTCTAAATAAATTAACTATTTATTTCATTTTTTAAAATGGAAAAATTAAATGTCTTGACCTTCTCCAAATATTTTTGGCTGTTTTTAGCTGAAAATATTTTCTATATTCAACCTCATTGCACAAATTCAGCCATCCTGAAACTGTACCAGGAAAAAAAAAAAAAAAGGAGGAAAAAAAGAAAGAAAGAAAAAAGTTCTGTCTGTCCTCTTTAAACAC
>NW_017729004.1:15955479-15960420 GCF_001723915.1 Gavialis gangeticus | reverse complement strand
AACAGAGTGCTCATGTCCCTGAGTAAATATGCCTCACCCATCTGCTCCTGCTCCATGTACAGCAACTCCAGAGGTGCTGTAGTGAAAATGACGTGTGGGCACCCTTAGCACCATGCTCAAGAACTCAGTTTCAGTAGCTTGCAGCGCCTTCAAGGCATCTTCACTGCTTCATCTCTGGCGTTCTCACACACACACACACACACACACACAGGAAGATAGATGGAGCCTATTTTCTCAGTGGTACAACTAAGCACTCTACTTTCATGGTCTAGATACCCCTTCTGAAATCCAAAAAGAAAGTCCTCTGAGTATTGCTACAAAACCTGCTCCTTCCTTCCACTCAAAGTCCAGGCTGAGCAAATATTTTGCTAGGAATGAAGAACTGAGCGCGCTTGGGACACCTTCTAGCTAAAACCATTAATATCTCTTGTGGGAAGAAGTATGACTTATCCTACAGGCAATAGCCAGGCCAAGACATAAGAAACTATCATATGATAAAAATGGCCTTCTTAGTCAAACTGATGCTCACCAGCAATTGCCTTCTACTCTACAATCATGCTAATATCCTGAATTCTCCCCATCGGGTTTCAAGGAAGAAGGATAGTCCAGAAGTCAATAATTCCCTCTTGGACTGGACAAGGACCACTGAGACACCCTGCAACATCTTTCCTCTTTGGCTTGCCAAAAGCCATCACGAGTGCAGATGGTACCAAACCAAGAGTCAGGTACAAAACTCTTTGCAATCCATGTAGCTACTAGGTTGGCAACCTCTAAAATCTCCAAAGGTGACTCTGAGAGTCTTAATTATTCTCTGAACTCCACAGTTAAAATGTAACAGTCAAAACACTGGAGTTCAGTAGTATAACAAAGGTAGGGTGACTGGGGCAACTGCCCTGGGCAACAACCTGGCCGGGGGGTGAGAAACACTGCCATCCCAGCTGCTCTCATACCATCAGTGCAACTGTGTGGTTGTAAGTCCCTGGTGCCCCAGATGCCTGGTTGCACTGTTATGCTGGAAATGGTACAGGAGGGGGTTCCCTCTTCCTGCCCAGATTTCTGCATAGTACCCATCGGCATGGTATCAATCTGATTGCATGTGAATGGGTCTTGGTATTCTCTTTCTTTGCTTGTGATCTGTCAGCTGTACTTGATCACGTGCAGTTGATAACTACCATAAGCCAAGTGCCCTAGAAACATGCAAAAGTAGCCCACAACTCTCCACTGCATCCCCACAGTCCTGGTGCTGTTTTTCTCTGCATTCTCACAAAGCAGCCTTAGGCTTCATTAACCTTCACCAGGCTGTGCTCACAACAGCCCAGAAATGCAACCCAACCTCTAAGTGATTGTGGTTAACTACATAAATAAAAAGAAAAAAAAAAGATCTTAAAAAGGAAGAGGTGTCAGAGACCATATTAAATCAGCTACTATCTTTCTACAGGAGAAAAAAAAAATATCAGGTCATTTTTCCTGGAGGTGGAGGTTCAGAGCAAGGTCCAAGTGTGGCTATGTTGATGTGAAACACTATTGTGGGGGGACTGTACTGTAATTGTAGAAATCTGACCACACACTGACCTGCTACAAATCAAACCCTGAGACAAGGACAACAATCCTTCTGGTTGTCATGTTCAGCCCCTACCTTGAACACCTTAGACACATCATTAGTGACCTCCAACCCCTCCTGGAAAAAGATGAACATCAAGGTAGCCATGGAGAACAAACCTATTCTGACTTACAGATAGTGTTCTGCATTCTCGTTTTTTATTTAAATGGGCCATTCTCCACTCATGCTGGTTAACAGGGATTTGAACCGAAAAATGGGTTTAAATCTGTAAAAACTGAATGACTTAAATTTGCTGATTTTTTTCATTTTTTTTTAAACCAGTAAAAAATAAACAGTAAAAACCAAGAATGCGGAACACTACTTAATAGACCGCCCCCAAACTCAAAGACCACATCTCTCTCAAGCAAAAAATTAAATCCCATCCTCACTCAGGCACCAAGCCTTGCATTGGACCCAAATGCCTGCTATGCCCCCATATTAATACAGACCACATCATCATTGGTCTGAATAATAAGAAATCTAACATCCAAGTTTCAATCACCTGTACTCTACCAATGTCACATAAGCAATCACCTGCTTACAGTGTCTCTCTGCTGCTTACATCAGACTGATGGGGAAATCTCTATGTGTAAGAGTAAATGAACACCAATCTGACATAGCTGTAAAAAGCAGCAAAGGCCTGTGGCAGAACACTTTAAACTCCCTGGGCACTTCGTCACTGACTTCAGGACTGCTGTTCTCAGCAAAATTTTAAAACCAGTTTGAACAGGAAATTGTGGAATGAGAAATCATCCAGAATGTCTTGTGGTAAGCGTCTTAAACAGGGGCTATGGATTCTTATCCTATGACCTAGATTAGCTTTTGTGACCCCTTTGTTCCTAGGGACTCTTTGTTTGTTCGCCTCTCCCAGCATTTCCCCCTTCCCACCTTTTGTATTCAAATCACTCACTCCACTTTATACACTGTGTGACAGGGTGATAGTCAACCCTGTTCTTTGGAAGGATTCTTCTCCCAAGAAGGGTGGGGAACTGGGTCATAGAAAGGGCAAAGACTCAGATGCGAGGCACACCTGCACCTCTGTACACACCGGGGAAAGAGACATGGCGATGAGAGTTCAGGAGCTACAAAAGAGTGGGCATCAGGGCAGCAGATTGCCCTGGGGGCACATGAAGAGAAGAGAGATTGGCCAGCATGCTCACAGATGGATCGGGATTGGGAGTCGAAGCTAAGGAGCCTCGTGTGCTGGGTGAAGCAGACCACAGTGAGATTCCCCACGATAAAAAGGATAGCCAACAGGGATCACTTACCTGGTGGGTCTGTCGCAGGGCACTTAGGTGCCCACTCCTAAAAGACCAGAAACTGCCTGGGAAGCGCCCAGAGAGCCAGACAGGAGCCCAGGCACAGGTTGCCATGGCAACCAGCTAATGAGGATATTAGCCTGCACCTGGTCAGCTGGCCAGAAGGGGCAGGGCCCTGGACCCATAGAAACCCCAGGATGGGGACTAGGAGGCAGTTCTCTGCTGGTGGCCAAGGGAGAAGCCCTCCTGAAGCATGTGAAGGGAAGAGGCCTGACTAAGTTCTGCTCCGGGTAATGTAGAGGGGCCGAGCACACCTTATGTAGGTTGTGTTACGTTATAGCCCAGGGCTTATGTTTTGTTTGCCGTTTCATGAGACTGGTGGTTTGGGTGCGGCTATTTGGGGAAGGAGGCGGCCTCATTGGGGGCCCATGGCAGCGTGGGGACCCCGGCACCAGAGAGGGCATGACATCTGGGGTGCACAGACCCCGGCACCGGGGAGGGCACAGAGATAGGGGCTGCGGAGATCCCAGCGCTGAGGGGTGCAGAGACATGGGCTGTGGAGAGCCCAGCAAGGACAAGGGGCCAAATTATAATGAGGTCTAGGCACAACATAGTCAGTACCATCTGCGAGGTTTGGGGTGTGGTAAAGGGGTGGTTGGAGCCACACATACAGCCCATATGGCTAGGGTGCCTCTGAAACACCCATCATGTAACGGGACCTACAAGGGGTCTGGGAACACACAAGGCTCAGAGAGTGCATCAAACCATGTCTAAGAGGACTTAAAGGCAGCCTCCCTATTTATATTTTCCATCAAAGACGTGGCAGGCGAGAACTGAGGGTGCCCATTGGGCCAAATTAGCACGGTTGAGGGGCCTTAGGAGATCACAGCTGTCTTTAAGGACCCCATCCCATGACAACAAAGGGAGCTCCTGTGAAAACCGAGGTAGGCAGCAGGGACCTACACAGGGAAAGGAAAAAAAGAGGTTAGGACGGAACCTCTCCAATCGCAATGAATAGAAGGGGAAAGTGAAAACACAGACCATAACAGAAATGGCTGCAAAGAGTTATTGCAACAAGAAACCTTAATAAAACAATTTTTTGTTTTACTTAACAACGGGGTGATTGAGTATATGATCCCTCAGGGCTTAACAACTTTCTTTATTCTTCCAACAACAAAAGCATAGCAGACGAGTCCCTGAGGGGGAGAAGTTATTGATCAATCCCACCCCAGCCACACACTTCTTTATGCTTGCCTTTTCACAGAGGGTGCATCTACATGTTCATTAATGCACTTTTGCTACTGCACATCAAGTTTAGTACCTCTAATGTGAGGTACTAACTAAATGCTCATTAGGTTCCCCTAATGTGCAGTAGGGAAAGCACATTTTTTTTTTTTTTTTTTTTTAGTAATGCTAAATGCACAGTAGCCTAATTTTACTGACCTTTAACCTATTAAAGTTTTTACCAGGACGCTCTAATATGCAGTAAGATAAGCTACTGCACATTATTAGATACTGGGCATGTCTACACATGCACTTTAAAGTGAGCTCAAGTTCACTAAAGCTTAGCTCCCTTTTTAGTTAGTCTATAAGGTACATGTCTACCCTGCCTTCTGCCTAATAATCAGGGATCCTGGTTTTCCCTGATAAAAATATTGTAAATTCTCCGATAAAAATCCCCAAATCCGTTATTAAAATTAAAGGTCCCCACAGCACCCCCCCAGTGCTGCTGGTGCCCCTCACTCAGCCACCTCAACCGCCCAGCCCCCTGCACACAGGCACAGACACAGACCCACACGTACAGGCATAGGCACACACAGACACTGACATCCACCCCAGCAAATAAGTGTGTGAGGGGGGAAAAGGGGTGTGGCGGGGGTCAGACCGATAAGGGGGAGGGGGTGTGAATCTGTGTCTGCTCCCAGGAGGAGGGCCAGGGGGTGAGGGCAGGGGTGCCCCTCTGTGGGCTGCACAGGTGCCAACTTGCTGGGGAGGTTTGCCACCCCACCACTGTCACCACACCCTGTGCTGCCTTCCCACAGCTGGCCACACAGCTCCACAGGCATGGCTCTTCAGGCGTGA
>NW_017729004.1:15945820-15950479 GCF_001723915.1 Gavialis gangeticus | reverse complement strand
AGGGTGTGAATCTGTGTCTGCTCCCAGGAGGAGGGCCAGGGGGTGAGGGCAGGGGTGCCCCTCTGTGGGCTGCACAGGTGCCAACTTGCTGGGGAGGTTTGCCACCCCACCACTGTCACCACACCCTGTGCTGCCTTCCCACAGCTGGCCACACAGCTCCACAGGCATGGCTCTTCAGGCGTGAGGTGGCAGTGGCTGCATGCCACCTAGCTGGCAGAGGGTGGTTCACATGCAGTACGTGTGCACCCACACCGATGTGCACCCCATACTGATGTTGCCATGCCGTGTGCTGCTCATCTGCGGAGCCATGCCCATGGCCGGGGTTTCACATATGGCAGCCACCACTGCATTGCCACCGCTGCCACACTGCTTTCCTGCAGCCAGCCACAAAGCTCCACAGACAAGCAGCACTGGTGACGTGGGGTGGTAGCAGCAGCTGCATGCCACCCAGCCAGCCGGCGGGGGGGGCTCGTATGGGACAGCCACCCCACACCACATGCCACTTGTCTGCAGAGCCATGTCCACAGATGATGGGGCTCACATGTGGCAGCCACTGCCGCTGCCACACCCCACCCTGTCTTCCTGCAGCTGGCCACGTGTCTCCGTGGGCACGGCTCCACAGGCAAATGGCATGCAGAGAGGCAATAGTGGTGTGGGGTGGTGGCAACTGCCACATGCAAGCCCCCCCACCCCGCCAGCCAGGTAGTATGTGTGTGGCCCATATGTGGCGGCAGCCACCACACTGCCACCACTGCTGCTGTGCTCCATGCTGCTTGCCTGCAGAGCTGTACCTACAGAGCCATGAGGCCAGCTGCAAGAAAGCAGTGCAGGGCACGGTGGTGTGGTGGCAGCCGCCATGTGCCAAGACCCGCATCCGGCTGTCCATCCAGTGCATATGGGGCCCACAGAGGGGCACCACTGACCTCAGCCCCACCCCCGGCCCTGTTTCTGGGAGCGGACACGGGGAGCGAACTGCAGTTGGGGGCAGGGAGGCACTGTGGTGTGCTGCCCGGGGCTGGAAGTGCCTAGCACGCTCCTCCCTGCTCCGTCAGCCCCTAGCTAGCTTCCTCCCCCAACCAGCTCAGCCCCCAGCCCTGCCCCATAACCCCCAAGTCCCACTTACCTTAGGCTCCAGGAAAGAAGTGAACCTGAGCCCAGCCTTGGCTGACTCAGAGCCTCAGGCCCTACTCTTTCCCCCTCTCCCTCCCCCTCCAGGCAGGGCTGGGGGTTTCCCACCCTTTTTGCAATCAGCTCTTGCAGGCTAGAACTCTGCCAGCCTGCAAGAGGTCTTTGCAAAAGCGGGGAATCTGCAGGTTTTTCTGCTAAAAAGGGAAAATCCACATTCTCTCTGATAAAAACAGGAAATCTGTGGTTTTCTCCATTTTTCCATGGAAAACAGAAAACCCAGACCCCTGCTAATAATCATGAGCCCAGTCCCACCAAAATCAGGCTACTGTGTTAAGTAGAGAAAGATTAAATAGTAAATGTTGGGAGGAGGGGTATTTGCCTTCAGACTTTTGAACCCGTTTCTCTGCAACAAGGACTACAAGCTACAATGGACAGAAAGGTATTTTTACACATGCTCTGGGGTGTGGAGGGGGCACTTTAATTCAAGTGGCTGTCAGGAGCTGCTCTAATTAAAGTGCCCCAGCGTGTCATGTATTCAGTGTCCTTCACTTCAAAATGGTGGCAAGGGCACTTCAACTAAAACTTGTTCAATGAGCTTTAATTAAATCTCCTCTGCCATTTTGAAGCACAGGACACTGAATACATGCAGCCACCATTTTGAAGTGCAGGACACTGAATACATGCAACATTAAGGCCGCTCAAGCCTGCTAACTAACACACTCCAGCAGACTCTGCTCTGATACATTCTAATCAATTCAGAGCAGGCATCAGGCATGTGTAAAGGTGCCCAAAAGTGGAAGAGTTGGCAACCCTGCTTTTAGTCCCAAATTAAACTAAGATTAGTTGACTCCAGGGAGGAGGCCCATCCTTTAAAATCTACTAGACACCACTAGTGGACTATGTTCAGGATGAAAAACCAGATATATCCAAGCCATCTCAAGTTTCCCAGGGCTCCCTTCTTCCATACTAAAATATACACTTCCTACCAGATAAAATATCACTGTATAAATAATCTGTGTGCTACTCAAATTGTGCTGGCAATTTGGAGAGGGAGAAATAGACTTAAATAAGCACTTTTTAATTTTTTCTTCCTCCCTCTGGCTGTGTAAATTGTCTTGGTGAAGTTACCAGTAAAGGTTTAAATTATGCCTTTTGACCTAATATTTATTTTTATTTTCTCCAATTATTTCCGATGAGCCTTTCTAAGATGAGCTTCTAATGTAATGTTGTGGCTAAAGGCAGCCATGAGTGCTGGGTGCCTAAATGGAGAAATATGGAGAAGTCAGGAGATGGCACTGCCTAGGAATATGCCAGTACTGGAATGATGTGTCCACATTTTAAGAAGAATTTTGAAAAGTTGCAGTGGGTTCAGAAGAATGAATCACAGTCTGGAAAATCTGCTTTACAGTAAGAGAGCCAGTGTACAGGATAAAGAGCCAGGTTGATCTATAAATACCTACATGGGGAGTGGCCAAGGAAACCTGACTTGGGAGGAAAGGCTGAAAGAACTAGAACTGTTTATGCTAGAGAAGAGAAGATGGAGTAAGGACTGGATAACAATCTTCAGAATACCTGGAGATTATAAAGGGGATGGAAACAGACTTCTCTGTGGCTGCAGGAGACCGGATAAGGAACAAGGGCCTTGAACTGCAGCAGAGGAAACTTAATGTGGAAATTAGGAGGAACTTTCTGACTAAGAGGTGGTCAGGTATTGAAACAGGATACCTAGGGAAGTTGTGGATTCCTACCCGGAATAAGGGGTTGGACTAGATAACCTAACTGAGATACCTTTCAGGCCTACCTTCCTATAATCTCATACTAAAAGGATTGTAAAATAGATCATAACAAGCAAAAGAAGTTAGAAAAACTGAAGCTGAAAACAAAGTCAAAATGTTCAAGGAAGGAAAATTAACCCTTAGAACAGTTTATAAATTTGTATAGAATAATCTCCATTAGTTGAAGTCTTGACCTCAGAGAAGTCTTTTAAAGCTCTTGGTGTAGCATTTACTAGATCAGGGCCTTTGTGTTATACAGTAGGTCAGATTAGATTAATATAATAGTACCTTCTTGCCCTTCATAGGATTGCATCTGACAGCACAGCCATACAGCACTGTACACTAAGAAAAACTTACTAGAGATCATAGATAACTCTCTACCCTGCATACCTACGGAGAAAAACACGCATGACATAAATAGCCTTCTAGGTGGCCATTTGGAGAGGCTGCTGATTTACCAGGACCATTGCTTTTCATGCTGACTAATGTGGTTTTATTGTCTCCATCCCTTACTTCTCGCCTTTTCCTTGGATTGTAAGCTCTGTGGCAGAAGCTACCTTGCTGCAGAAAAGGTCTCTCAGATAATGACTATAGCTCCTAAGTGGTACAGTTTTTATAACAACAGCATACCTTGGATGTGCAAAGACATTAAAATGACTATATTAATATATTACTTAATTAGCCCAATTTCTGCCTCTTAAAGCTAGCAAAAAAGGATTTCTCTCCCCAATTGTTTCCAAGAGACAAGTTATATTACTGCTATTTATATACTGAATTGTATAAGTGTTTTCTATTGCTACAGGATGCACTTAAAACTTAAAAATAAGCTTCTGTTAAAAAGGTAGCTATTTTATCCATTGCTATTTTTATATTTCTGTGAAGCCATTTTCCATTCCTTGCTTAAACTGAAAAATGCCATAACAAAATTTATAGTTAACACAAGAATAATTGTCTTCTCTGCAACTTCACATACTTTTCGAACTTCTTATTGTGGCTGTGGATATTAAAGGCCTACATTATAATTAGCAATAGACATAGCATTTATTGAGTGCAGTTAATGTATGGGGTCCTTTACAATAAGAGCAAAAGACAAAAAACCCACAAATGGGAAGCTCCCAATCATTTTAGCATCACTGACCCTCAGACACTAAGCTCTGTTCCTCTCCCGCTTCCCTCCACCCCCTCATCCAAGAACCCTGTCCCAAGGCTTTCTTTTACACTCTAGAATCCCAGTTCTAGCTCTTATCACAGCGAGTGTTCTAGTTTTCCACTTTCCATGGAAAAACGTGGATTTTCTCATCTGAAGCAGGAAACTGCTTTTGCAAATAGCTTTCTGCAAGCTGCCAGAATTCCAGGCTTGCAAAAGGGCAGGAAATCCTAAGCCAGGGCAGGAAAAATATGGCCCATGGGCCAAAACCAGCCCACCAGGCCATTCTATCCAGCCTGTGAGGCCCTAAAATATTTAGAAAATAAGTATTAATCTACTCCTGACTGCCTGTCAAAGATGACAGGAGTCAGGGGCAGTAGGACTCAGGGGGAGCTGGCAGCAGGACTGAGCAGCAAAGTCCTGCCCCACCCCCAGCCATTTCCCTGCTTTCCTGCTTCCACACTGCTGCAGCACCACATGGTTTCTGGCTGTGTTCCTAGACCCCAAGAGCACAGGGCCCATGCCAGTACCCTGGGGCCAGGAGTGGGAGAGGGTGGGGCAGGGTGTGTGTGTGTGTGTGTGTGTGTGTGTGTGTGTGTGTGTGTGTGT
>NW_017729004.1:15931764-15940820 GCF_001723915.1 Gavialis gangeticus | reverse complement strand
AAGACTTCATTTTAAGCTATTGTGCAATCCCCTCTATGTACGCTACACAAACGCATGTAAATCAGGACCAAAACATTTTTTTAATCAAATTAATGAATGTTGTAGATATTCACTTTTTAGAATATAATTTGGTATTTTTCTGGTTCTGAGATCGCAAAACCCCTTGCAGAAAGGAGTACTTTTAGGAGCAAGGGGAGGGACTTCTGGTGGCAAAGGTCAGGTGTTAGAGGGTGGGACTTCTAGCCAGGAGATGGCAGCCGGGGGGGGGGGGGGGGACATCCATCAAGGGGCAGGGCTACTCGTATAGCCTGACAACTTGCCAAAACTCGGTAAGCAGTCATCCAGCTGAAATAATTGCCCATCCCTGCCCTAAGCCCTATCCGGATGGGGAGGGGGAGGGGGCAGGGCCTGAGAATCAGAGTCAGCCAGGGCTGAGTCAAACTCACTGTCATTCCTGCGACCTTTGGGGTAAGTATGGCTCTTCGGGGCTGGTGGGGCAGGGGGCTGCAGGTCAGGAATGAGGGGCACTGGTAGGGCTGGGTGAAGATCACACTGCTGAGGGGGGCCTGGTAGGGGTGTGTATTTGAGGCCCAGAGGAGTGGAGAAGGGTCCATGGGAGCTCTCATGCTGGTGTGGGGTGAGTCCCGGCAGCATCCCTGTGCCGTGCCCTGCCAGGGGTACGGATGGACAGACAGGGTCTCATACCTGCTTGGAGGAGGCAGCAGCAATGGTGGCCACTGTACTACAAACTTCAGGGATGCCGAGGCATGCAGGGTGCTACCACTGTAGTGCCCAGCCATCATCCTGCCACAGGCCAGGGCCAGGGTGAGTGTGGGCTGCCTTGCATCCAGCTATGCCGCCTTGTCCACAGCTTGGGCAGGTGATGGCAGTGGCAATAGCAGCACTGAGTCTGCAGGTCTGGTCAGGCTGCAGCCCCCATGCCATGCAGAAATCTTGAAAGGGAGGCATGTTCTCCCCATTCCCTCCCAATGTGATCTCCAGTAGGCATACCTGAACTGCCCCTGTGCCAGTCTGGGCATGCCAGAGCTTAGTGCGTGGCCCCAGTGGTACAAGGCTGGTCCAGGCCATCAGGGACCAAGCTGTGGCAAGTCCAGACCAGCCCTGCATCATCCTGGCAGAGGCCAAAGCTCTGCAAAGCCCCACACACCTGCTGCCACACACATTGGAGGGTTGCAGCCTGGGGGAGCTGGAGGCCCTCTCTGGCAGGGTTGGGGGTAGGGGGCTACAGGTCAAAAATAAAGAGACACCTCCAGCTTACTGCTTCCTCCTCCACCCCTGCCTGAGCTGAGGCATAGCCCAGCTCTGGGGTACCATGATGCCCCCCACCACCAGAGTGCCCTGGGCAGTTCCTCTCACTGCCCACCTGTAACAGGGCACTAAGGTGCCTGCTACTCTTGGGAGCAATGAGGAAGGAGCCCAGATGCAGGTTGCTAGGGCAACTGGAGGGAACCAGTGACTCGTGCCTGTCAGTGGTCAGCTGACTAACAGGGGCAGGGCCTGGCTCCCATTTAAACCCCAGGACTGAGTCCAGGGAGGTAGTTCCCTGTGGGCAGCCAAAGGGGGAAGGAGCTCTGCCAGACTGAGCTGAGAGGAGAAGCAGGACTGCAAGTATAGCCCGAGGTTGGGGAAAGATAGAGCAACCCTGGGTGTGGCAGAAAGAATGATGTTATTGCTGATTGGCAGAGATTTGTTACAGCTTAGGGGCTTGAGTTTTATGTTTGCTGTTTACAACTGGAGGTTTGGGTGAGGCTATTAGGGGACAGAGGCGGCCTCAGTTTTGGGGGCACAGACCCTGGCGCCAGTGAGGGTACAGACCCTGGCACCAGTGAAGGCGCAGCCTTTTGGGATGAGACAGACCCTGGCACTGGAAGGATGAGCTTAAAAAAGGCCAGGGACACCTGGTGTGAGGGTGTGCAAGGATATATATCTGGGAGGGGTGCTGGGGCCTGCACCCCTGGGCTGGGGGGGGAGGAGTCTTGCTCCCAAAGGGAACAGAAAAGGGGGCCATGAGCCTCCAGGCACTTGAAGGAAGAGCTAGAGCCTTGGGGTCAAACCCTGTGTGGTGGGTTTGGATGAGGAGGCCTAGCTAGAATAGAAGGGGTCAGGCCATTCAAGGAGACCCCAACATACCCAATAGAATAGGCAGTCTCCTGCTCTCATAATAAGTTCCAACAAGACGTGGCAGGTGAGATTAAAGCGGGACAGAAGGATGCCAAGGGCACCCCCCCTAAGGTGTGGATGACTAGGAAGATGGCACAGGGGAGGGAGACCTGTTACACCACCCTTAAGGCCAGTTCTGCCTGCAGGTCATGCTGGCAGGGCTGATGGTAGCAGGGCAGGGAAATGCAGGTCATGCTGGCAGGGCAGTGGGGGCTGTGGCTTGGGAGTGAGGGGCACTAGCATATCAGGGTTACTCAGCACCACAGCTGGACCTCCATCCTGGTGAGTGAAGGTGGCAGGGGAAGTTCTGATTTTCCATGATAAAAAACCAAAATCAAATGCCATTTTATTATATAATGTTGGAGGCACTGGTAGGCTGCCAAATTTCTTTAAAATGGTAAATATAGCAATAAAACATTGTGTTCACCTGATACCTATATTTATAGTGGAATTTCATTTATTCCCAAAAGAACATGGATTTGAGGGGTTTTTAAAGTCAGAGAATTGTGGAATTTTTTATCAGAGAATTTGGGATTTTTAAGTGGAAAACCAAGATCTTTAGTGATCAGCCTTCCTACAAGAATAATCCGGTTAACTTCAACACAGCTGCTCACATGAGCAGGTCACTCATGTTTAAGGGATGCAGGGCTAGAACAGACTAAAACAGTCTACACCAGTGGTGCTCGATCTATGGCCTACAGGCTGGATCCAGCCTGTAGCACAGGGGATCATCATCAAGCCTGGCCTGATGCATCCCCTCTCTGCTGTGCTGTGCCACAGATCTCCTATGCAGCCTTCCATAGTCTGTCCTTCTCCCCCCACCAACCATGAAAGGTGCTACTTATGCTCTCCCCACCCTTCCCTAGGTAGGCACTGGGCTTACAGGAGGTAAGCTCTCTCCTTCCTTCACCTATAAAAAGGTGTTGTTTCCCTGAGTTAAGCTCTTTTCCTCTCCCTGCCACCTATCTCCTTACCCTCCATCTGACATTGAATCATAGAAATCGTAGAGCTGCAAGTGAACCTCCATAAGTCATCCAGTCCAACCCCTGACTGAAGCAGGATCATCCCTATCCAAACCATCTCATACAAGTCCATAATCTAACCTCTTAGTAAAACTACAGGCAGCCCTGACAACACAAAACATAACACCCTAAGCTGTCGCAGATAAAGTAGGAGGAACACAGCAGTCAACATCCTGCTTCTATAAAAGGTTGTTAATAGACGCTCAAGAGATCTCAAATAGACAGCCAGGCCCTACACCAGAGGAAGGCAAACCCACCCCCCTCCCCCCACAGTCCATACCAATCTGATGATGGGTAAAGTTCTTTTCTGACCACAAAATCTGGCAATCAGTGAGTGGAGGGACAAGACCATCTGGCCAGGAACCTCTGGCTTTGAATCCCAGCAAGAGCACTGGCACAATGCAGTCAAAATCCCTAGCCTTGGCTGCAGCCAACACCCAATGCCTCTGGGAAAGATTTAAAAAACACCCTAACATGTAGCAGAAAGTGGGACTGGAGGTGGGGAGGAGGGTAGAATTCCCTCCCAGCCCCATTCACCAACCAGCAAAGCCCAGGGGCATTGGAAATACCTGTAGTAGAGCATAGGCATAGCCACACCTATATCATCCCAGACCACTGGCTGTCCAACCTCTTGAACACCTCCAGTGATGGAGTCCACAGCTTCCCTAGGCAGTCTGTTCCTCTGCCTCACTGTTCTAACAGTGAAGACATTTTTCCAAGTATCCAATCTAACCTACTTTGCTGCAGCTTCAAGTGATTTGCTGCAGAAAGTGGGCTGCAGACCAAAGAGAAAAGGTATTTTCCATCTTATTCATGGCAGCCCTTCAAATATTTGAATACTGTTATCATGCCCCCTCTTAAGTACCTTCTCTGCAAACTGTACATACCTAGCTCTTTCAGCCTCTCCTTGTACGACTTAATTTCCAAGCCCTTTGTCATCATTGTCACCTGCCTCTGAACCCTCTGGCAGCCACTTACCTCTCGTGGGGGAGGGAGAAAGACAGCAAGGGAGTAGTGACCCCTGGTGCAATTGGGTTGCAACACTCAGCCCACCACTCTAAAAGGTTGGTCTCCACTGATCTGTGATGAACCTTTGTGGGACTGGTCCAAAAGTACACTGAAGTCCATGAAAGACCTCCCACTGATTTCAATAGGCTATGGATGATGCCTGTGACACACTGAGGTAGGAGGACTGTGGGGGATGAGGATGTTAGTCAAAGCACAAGTGGTGTGAGAGGCACAGAGCTGCCAAAAGCAGGAGAAGAGATAAAAGCAGCAAGCCAGGAGGTAAGAAAAACATAGGGAGAGATCCAAGCTAGCGCAGAACAATGCAGTTCTCTGAAGGAGAGACTTGTTCCTCTAGTTTCAAATTACTAGTTACTGAAACAGGATTCAAAGAAGGCAAAAAAAAAATCAATCAGACCAGCAGACAAAGACAACAATCTTAGCAAGCGCTTATTAAATGGCAAGAAAGACTTCAAAGTTCACCTGGTAGTGAGCATTCTGCAACAAGCAGTAAGCTAGGAAATGATGTGCACTTAGCTTCTTCAAGGACACAACTATCATAAGTATAATCTTGGACTGCATTTACATCACATTTCATTTTACTGCCCCTCACCCCCACAATGTCAATTGTCTATCGATTCCTTCATTTCAAAGTGCACTGGTCTCAACTGGAGTACAAAGGGAATTAGAGCCATCATTGATTTACCACAGAACTAATGTCTTGGAACCTGTTGACACATCTTGCGCAGCACACTGATGATGAAACCGGACCAAGATATTTTACATTGAAGTGATACTTTAAGCAAATGCATAGAGCTGAAGCTGAGTACCAGTTATCAAGACTAAAGCTGGTTAAGAATTGAAGACGTTTCTCCCCCGAGCAAGACTTGATGCAGGAAAGTGGAATTCTGAACTAGAGAAAATGAAATGAAAAATTCTCATTTTGGGTTGCATAGAGACAGCTGTAAATTTTTTTTTTTTTTAGACAGGAAGAAAAGTAATGCTATTTGTGTTAAAGATACACATCTTGAACTACAAGCACACTTCAGGTTAATAGTCCAATTCACTTTCATCTGCTCAAACAAATTTTGATTGGTTTCAGTAAATTTGTACTTAAGTTATAAAAAGGAAAGAATGACCTTATGGGGTTTCACTATTGAGCAAAAATTCTGCTCTGTGTTATACCTTGATAACCACTCTAATGAAGCAGACTTCACAGAGCTGTTCTTTCAAAGTGGTTACTTTGGAGTTACACAGACGTAACTCAGAAGAAGCTTAGCCCAAATCAGAGCAGAAATGTAAAATGCCCACAAGCTTGTTATAACCTTTAAAGGCCTATTTTGCATTTATTCCCATTAATGATTTTTCTTGGCCGCGCTCTATATATTTTGATGGGAACTAACTAGTGCACATTATAACTTTGTATTGCTACACCACTAGATCATGGTTTAATAAAACCATTAATCGAAATACGACAGCAGTTTAAGATCCAGCTAGTCACATTTAATATGCAACAGAACCAAAGGTCTAAGCATATTAAGTATACCCAGCAAAGTTTTGGCAGCAAAAGTGACACTGAGTATTTTCTTAATATGATGTAAAAATGGACTAACAAAGGGTATATAGGCTAGGAAACATTTTTTTCATAGCTGGAATAAGCATATCCTACAACTTTGCACTGAATTAAACAATCTGCCACAGGAAAGAGGCAAAACACTCCCTGCATTGAGCTTGGCAGAAAGTTCCTTATGGGCAGGTTCAGCCACCCTTACTCAAACAGCTCCTAGGAAAGCAGCAACTAACAATTTTGCCTCACATATAATATCCCCCCAAATATAACAGACATTGTTTTGATAGGCAGAATGAAGGAAAAATAAGAGATTTTCCCAGAATTACAGCTGCAGAGCAGGGACAGAGCCGAGATCTTCAGCTGACTTGCTCTCCCTTTCCTGCATAAGGAAAACCCTAGCTGCTGAAGACTGGTCTCCATGGATGGACCAATATTTTGAAAGGTGCTAAAGAGCTGTGAAATAGAAGAGACCAGGAGCCCTAGTGAACAGCAAAATTGCCCTAACAAAGGTTAGCTTGACTAGTGGAACATCAAGGCCAGTAAAAAGGAGGGACCATCCTTAACACCTCTGGAGTGAAGAGCAATGGGCTAGTAAGTCACCTGACTCCCTCAGCTGCCTCAACAGTGATACCAGAGCTGCTGCACTATGGAGCAGGAATCAAAGCAGCATAAAAATCATCTTCTCCACTTATTACACACACCTCAATTTTGGGGGGCTGATTTTTTGGGGTAAGGCATGTAAAGTATGTGAGAAACCACAATACTAAAAAGAGGAACATAAATGCTTAGTAACTCATGATTTAATAGTTCAGTTGGGATAAACCTGAGTTCCATGAAGTTCAAAAGTTTGGACACACGATTTCCTGACCTTTATTCCTCCTCCCCCACATGATGAGATGTCAAAGCAAGATGCCAAAACCGAAACCTAGTCCTAAATATTTCAAAAGCTCAAGTAAAAGGAGGCTCCGAGTACTTCCAAATCCTCATTCTATTCATTGTACCCTCTTAACACAGAGGATCCTTTAAGTGTCAGCCCCCATTGGAAGAGATCTATACTACCATCAGGCACTGAATAGTACTGGGCATTACATAACAGGCTTGATAGGTATCTAAAGCATTGTAACCAATTGCAGGTGTGGTCCTTTCCCTGCACTTCAGTGTACACTCTCAGACGTATCCCCTTGATTAGAGAGATTAGAATACATCAGGTGTTGCTCAAATGATGTCGTTAACCCAGGGTTTCTCACTGAACATAGCTGAAGTTTCCATAGGTGCGATGAAGTCTTAAAATTGCCATCCTAATCTACATTCAGGAGTTAGCATTGGAACCTTGAAGATTTGCTTTTATGCATTGCAGCGTCTCCTCAAAGAATTCCAGAGGCGGTTTGTAGGGAAGAGGTAGATGGAGGAGAACAGTGTCGCATAGGCCCATTGCTTTTATTTTCATCAGAAAACTAAGTCACAAGCAACAGTTTCTTCACCTCCGCCCCATCTTTGAAGCTGGCCTGCCTTTGATGTTTGTAGGTCGCAGAAGGAGAACTATGCAAGTCAGGAGTTCCAATGGTAATCAAACTCGCATGAGCGGCACGTTCACATTCCTCCATTTCTACATGCTGAAAATAACCCATTTGCTTTCACAGAACACAACCTGCTGAATGTGATCTGGAGGCCCGAACAATAAAAGTGCCTCTGCCTCGGGATTGTATGTGGCAAGGGAACATGACCTGGAAGGGGTTTCAGTAAACCCGATCCGCGCTTCAGAACTCAAGCTTTCCATAGTAGTAGAAATACAAGTCCCATGAAATGTCCTGCTGTAATGTCAGTCCCTCCCAGAAAAAAGGGCCCATGTGCTGTACTAGAGACTGTGCTTAAGGCCCTACAATTGTATTTATTAATTTTAATTCCCATGATAGCCTGTGATCTAGAATAGGCTGTGCCTACCTGAAATGCACCCTCAGGAGCTGGTTCTTCAGTTGCACAGAGCTCTGGCTGCTTTCACCATCTGAACACGCTCCGCTGCTGTAGTATTCCAGAGTCCGTGAATTGTCATGAGACTGAAAAGGCACTTTCAGAGGTCATTCATGATCTCAGGAAGTCTGACACAGAAGTAAAGGTACAGCAGAACAAGGGAGGTGCCTGAAAAAAAAAGGTTCACACCAACTGAGAATCTGACCCAGTAGTAGACACATACAGAGCAACCTTATACTTGTTAGAGGAAATCAATCTAAGCTAACCCATGTTTCTTGATCCTGATTGCAGATAAAATAAGAATAGTTCTAGTTTCCTTCTGTCATAGCTTCCTCATGACAAAAGCAACACATTTTATTGTGCTAGAGCTCAGCAGATGCTCTCAAAAAGGTTGCAAGGCAGTTAGGGACCTGCCATCTGACAAGAGCCTGCACCAGTCCCACTAAGCCCTAGAATCTCAAAACAAGACAAAATTCACTCTCCCTCCCTAGCTGCCCACTATTCCCCACTTTAGGTTCCTGCCACACTGTTTGCAGGTGGCCTAAATGAGCTTGATAGAGCTCCCAGGTGTTCCCCAATTCCTTCTCAGGCCCCAGTTAACCTATTCATAGTTGCTATGGAGATGCACACCCTCCACACTCTTGAATCTTTCATGTTTACAAATTAAGAGTTTCTAGGGGAGAAAAAAAACCACTGTCAACTCTGCATGACAAGGGAAATATTAGAACGTGTTAATGCAGTGTTTTCACAGCTAAGTATGTCAAGTGCTGTAGCTCAGTCATGCTCTCTGCCTTTCATTGTAATGACTCAAGATACACCTCTACGCTGCCGCCTTCTTCTACTTCACTTTAATTATAACTACCTGGTTCTGATTTTCATTTAGCAGATCTAAGTACATATTGATTTAGAAACCCTTATCTAGTAGAAAACTTATAACAGCAAAATAAAGTAGCAGCAATAATAAAGTTTATTCAATGGTCAGAATTTATCATTGCCTTTTCAGCAGGCAAGCATTAACCCTTTTAAAATGATAAGTTAACACAGAAACACGTTAAGGACTCATGAAAATTAAAAGCTAAAACAATCAAAGAGGCATTACTCTAAAGAGAACTTCTATGTAGCCATGCCTTCATTAGTATTTATTGCACTACTATATGATAATGGGATATTTAATTTTAAAAAAAAAATCAATTTCATTGATCTGAATTTCACATTTAATTTAAAAAACTTGGCTCAAGACAAAAAAGATTAGGATGTATACGTTTTTAGTTTATTCCCTATTTTTTTTTTTTTTTTTTTTTAAACACCTT
>NW_017729004.1:15923543-15931650 GCF_001723915.1 Gavialis gangeticus | reverse complement strand
CTATCCTTATATTACTCATTACCTTCCTTGTTAATACAGTGAAAAACCTCCAGCACAATCCCAGGCACAGAATTAGCAACTTTTTTTTTTTTTTTTTTTAAACTTTCTACTCTCTGGGCTCTAAAAGACGTCAATGGAGCAGAATTTTCACAGAAACAGACATGCACGAGTATAGGAATGGTTAACTGAAAAAAGGAGAGAAAAATCTTAGTAACAACGAGCTGCAGGGTTTCTTCCTACCCAGTTTTGAGGGCTCCTCCGATTGGCCTGCTGGGGAAAAGGGTCCTGTCAGGAGGAGTGTGACAGGAGTATTGCTATCGGAGCCTTTCTAGGAATGACTCCGCCCTCCTGTTATGGGCCAACCACCTGCTTACTTGCCTGCCATGCCTTGATCTTAGTTGATTGATGTAATTAGTGGGAGGCTGCCCATTTT
Organism: Gavialis gangeticus; assembly: GCF_001723915.1. NCBI lineage: Eukaryota > Metazoa > Chordata > Crocodylia > Gavialidae > Gavialis > Gavialis gangeticus. The sequence continues at coordinate 15,931,217 of NW_017729004.1, read as the reverse complement.
TATGTGCCCCAGTGCCAGGGGGCGCTACCTGCGGCTCGTCTTCCTTCCCTACACCGCAGCCCAAGCCTTGCAGATGGTACTGATGTGGTTTGACCTGGGTCCTGTTACACCTTGGCCCTCTCCTTTCCCTCCTTAAGGCTCCTCGCTTCCCACCCCCTTGTTCTGGGGCTCCTTGCTGCCCACCCCCTTGTTCTGGGACTGGGGTCAATGCACCCCAAACGCTGTGCCTTCTCTGGCGCCAGGGTCCCCACGCTACCATGGAGCTCCTATTAGGCCTCCTCCAACCCCTAAGAGCCTCACCCGGTCCTCCGGTCAAAAACAGTGAACGCAAGAACACAAAGCCCCTGGGCTACAACATAAAAGCTAGACCGTCCGATCAAACAAGATTCAATCCCTACCAGAGAGAGCACTCCCACCCCAGCAGCAACCAGGGGATACTCCCACCATCAGAGTTCTCCCCTTCATCTGTACTATCTGAGCTCCTCCTCCCTCAGCCACCAGAGGGGAACTGCCCTCCTGGCCTCCTGCCTGGGCTTAAGAAAGTCTAATCCCCACCCCTTCCTGTCAGCTTGTTTCACTGGTTGCCCTAGCAACCAGCACCTCTGTGACTGGCAGCTGAGCCTCCCCCTTCTCGCCACTAGGGGTCTCTCCCGAGCCGTTTCTGCTTTCAGGCGCAGAGCACCTAAGTGCTCTGCGACAGGGAGCTTATATTAGGGGACATGTAGATGTGCCCCCTGAGCTCTATACATATGTGCCTTAATGCACAGTAGCCTATTCTACTGATCATTAAAGCAGCGCATAAAAAAATTGCCAGTATACTAATGGGCATTACAATAGGCTACTGTAAGCGTCACTAAGCATCACCTAAAAAGAATGTACTTGTGCTACTGTACATTAGCACAGCCTAATGTGCATTTATTTAGTACCTCATATTGGGAGGTGCTAAATTTAATGTGCATTAGGAAAAGTGCATTGATACACATATAGACATGCCCGGGTAGTTGTAAAGGAATGTGTATGCTATCAGCTTGTCACAACCAAATTCTGCAAATAACTTGTACTATCCATTGATTCAGCTGCACACAGCATCAAAATGCTGTACCCCCTAATATAAAAGTACATATTTAGAACAAAATATATCTTTGAAAAAATTGCTGACATCTTAAATTCAAGTAAAAAACAAATTCTCTCCTATGCTCCTTTTAGAGGTTGTATCCTTGTCTTTATTTGATGTCTTGTTCTTTTCTTAAATTGAGAATCAGAAAATGTGATTGTGCCCTAAATTTAATGGTACTATATTCAAAGCAATTTGGTACCATTTACCATGTTCATCAAGAGCCTGTGCTCTGGTCCCATTAAGCTCTAAAAGACTTATGGACGTGCTTACAATTTAACCCTGTACTAAAGAGCTTTCCTCAACAAAGGTCAGATGGTTTGCTAATGTTGCCTGAGGCCTTATTCACGAAGGGCATTTTTACACATACAAACGCTGCAGCACCAGGTACTTTCAAAAGCACCTGGCGCTGCAATGCTTGCAGTTGTATAAGCAGCAAAATGCACACTTGCACTGAGAAACTGGCAGCGGCGTGCTTTTGAATGAAAACACCTCCGAGGTGCTTTAGTTCAAAAGCTCACCACCACCGTTTTCTGCACGCTGATGCACATTTCTCCACTTGTACGACTGTACGCAGTGCAGTGCACCTCAGCTTATGCGCAGAGCACTTGATTAGTCGAGCCTGCTCCAAAGCAGCAGATCTCTGGCACGTCATGGGAAAAAGTATGTGTATAAATGCCGATAAATTCTTTTGAAAAAAGGAGCATGAAGTATGCATGTTTCTCACCTAAGACCACAATTTATTTTCTTCTCTGCCCTAATAACTATCTTTTACCCCAGTAATAATTATCTTTTACCCCAGCTCCATTCATTCATCCTCCTATTCCCTCAACCAATAACTTGGACTCAAGACAATAACAAAGCATTCCCATCTTGACTCTTTTGAAATCAATGGTAAAACATGAACTCATTGCGATAGGGAACAGGCTTTTAAAGTGTGGGACAGATGTGTAGGAAGCAGATGTAGAAGGACTGCTGTGTTTCCAAGACACATTTACAATATCCCTCATGTAAATGGTTCCAGTAGGTATCTAAAGTAATAATCAAGTGAGGCCTTAAGCTACTAAACACCTGGCAGATGTCCAATAAGCATGGTACAAAATCATTTTGCTCTCGAATATAAAAGTGTTTTGCTTTCCCGTTTTCCCTGCAAAGAGATTCTTCTGCACAGAGGGCAGGCAATATGCTATGTCTGCTGGTTTTAGCCACACCTTTTTTAATTTTGGTGAGCAGAATTTATTATTAAACACCAAATACATTTATTTTTAATTAAATCTGGGATTTTTAAACAGTGCCCAACAGCATGAAGCACCCAAATTGCTTCACATTTAAAAAACAACCCTAAAAGAAAAGTATTTTCCCCACTCTCATAACTTTGAAGTTCCTTGAAATACCTCTCCACCAGCTCTTGAAATAGCAACAGCTCTGAACTGTGACCAGACCCGGAAAACTGCAGCCCAAAAAAAATAGAATTTTGCAGAAAGTGATAAGCAGGCAAAAATAAAAATTAACCTTTCAATAGCTCACTGTTGTGGACATTAATTTTAGGGCTGGGCTGAAACTTAGCACAAAAGGCTCCTACAGGTTGGGGCTATGGGCTGGTTCAGGCCTGTCCCAGCATAAACTAGAGCAAACTTAAGGACTGTTTTTACTAATTCCTAAACTCAACTCAAAGAGCCAAGCAGTGGGGCTGCGATGGTGTGGCATGGGCCCTTCTGCCCACACAATAACCCCAAGAACCTCATCTCTAGTGGCATTCCTTGCACTACCAATGCACTAAAGTGACTGTGACATGGGTCTGTGACACCGAGTCTTCATTGTGTGTCTAGGTTCAGAAGGAACAAAATTTATAAACTGGCTGGACACTAAGACCCAAGGACTGAGCAGTGACATTGACTTCTTGGCATATTATAAAAAAAACAACCTGACTCCTGAAGTTCTTCCTTCATACTACAAGTGATAATGACTCTCCTTTCTTTGATAGGTCTTGATCTCTCATTAATCAAGCTGATTTTCCACTGTTAATTGTTTGTCTGCTGCAGGAGACTCTTTCCTACAGTTTCACAGTCCTACATGCTATTTTTAAAATCAATCATCGCTATACCGGCATCTTCCCACAGACCTGAGGAAGAATGCCTTGCGTTCAAAAGCTTGTCTAACTATCCCAGCCATGCAGTTAGTCCAGTAAAAGTTATCACCCACAAAAATCTTAGTTTCAAAAAGGAAATCTTGCTGTCACGTGGAGCTCTTCAACCTGGGTGAATCAGAGTCAAGAATCATATACCCCTGCTTTCCAAATGGAACATCAGCTCAGTCACATTCATGAGTTGACAAAACACAGGCAACTTTTTCAGAGTTGTTTAAAACAGGTAAAACATTCCTCATTCCAGAAGCACTACATACTGCTATGGTTTTCATACAGCCCAGTTTTAGAGACAGGAAGCAGTCCCTCATCTCATCATCTCCATTTTGTGGATTTAATTTAATTTTCTTGCCAAAGCCTAAAAGCAATCTGTGTTTAGAGTACTTTGCAGCAGCATTAACACCACATTCAGGCAAATCACATTTGTATTGTTCCTGTTCTGTAAAAATGTTAGTGACTTACAGGAAAGGCTTGATTATTTATTTATTTTACATACCGTTAATGCCAAGAATGTTCTTTCATGAGAAATGTCTAGCAATATGGGTAAGCTCCAAGGGACCTACATCCATGCCTAGCGCAGAGAAATTGCCAACAAAACCAGAATGAAATCAGTTTCAGCTGCATTTGAAATAAGCAAAAGTGAATAATTCTCCTAAGGTCGCCGGCACTTTGTACATATTTAAAAAGATTACAGAGTTTTGAAATGAGAATATCTATGACAGGAAACTCTTCACATCAGCCTGGGATAATGTTTATGGGCTCAATGATTATCCAGGTCCCAATTACAAATAACTCCAATTTTCACAGATTTCACTTTTTCTATGTTGTCCTCGTCAGTACAAGAGATGGGTTTGTCTAATCCTGGTCTAATCAGCATTTGTGCTTCCCATTGTGCAGTGACCGAGAGCTTTCAGTATTCCCTGGCAGAACAGAACAAAATCGAAGAGAATTCAGTTCTAATAATGCATACTGAAGCAGCAACAGTTGCATTGTGATGGGATTAGGAAAGCCAAGAAGCTTTAAAATATAAGGTATGGGTAGGTAAAGCTACAGCACGCGAAAACATGATGCGCCTAGAACATTATTATACAAAGAGGTATTATTATAGTATTAAAGGGATTTACTGCACACTTGTATTGTTAGGCACATCTGTTTGCATGTTTATATCCCTTCACTTTCATTTGAAAGGCTGTGTGGTGCATCAGCAGGAAAACTTTCCAAATTGACTTAGTAACAGGGATGGTCAAAACATTTCCATCAAAGTTGTTTTACCGTGGAAAGCTGGTGTCTTTGATTAAACAATGTTTTTCAAGTAAAAGTGTCCACTTCCTGTGGAGAAAGTCAAGTTCTAAGTGAAAAACCCAACACCAAGACACAGCAACGATTTGTTGTTGCCATATTCAGCTAACAAACAAAGCCTGGAGCTAAACCTTGAACGGCTTCAGAAAAGCACAGAACGATGCCTCCTTGACGTTGTTTTGGTGCCTCAAGTTCTTTTCCTCTCTTTCGGCCAGGTTCCCCAACCAGACGAGCTGTCTGCTGTCATGCACCACGTCCAAGGACTTGATACAGCTGTGGTGGTTCAGCTGGCAGGGGCTTGTGTTCTGTATCCGATGTGTGTCCAGTGCATAGAGATGAACGGGATTATGATACACCCACACTGTTGCTTCACTAAGGCACTGTAGCAGCATTTCTAAATTGGCATTTCCCCGTTTGTGGCCAAAACTTCTGCCAATTTTATTTTAAATCTTCTGTGGGCATGTGTTCCAGCTGGAGAAATTCTCCAGTTGCTTCACTGCTCTAACTGAACGTTAAATGTCTTTTCAGGTGTTTTCAGCAGGCCATTAAACAGGCCTGTATATGAGGAGTTAAAGAGCTGAACTCCACAGTTAGGAGCACTGAAGCAATCCAAAGTAACTTCATCAACTTCACTGCATTTGCTTCAGATTAAGCCTGTGTTTAATGACAGAAATATTGCCTGAAGCATTTTGGAAAGTGGTATTAGTAGTCACCATGAACCTTGGCACGAGTCATAAAAAGCAAAGCAATTGAAGTGCTGGGACAAACATAAGCCAGGGCAGAGAAAATACACTTATGCCATGGGGTTTGGTTCTTCACTTTCAGAAGCTACCACCATCCATGTTTCTGTCTACACATCTATGTAGGCTTTGGGCTGTGTGAAACAGCACCGTTTCGTTTTGACTTCCATTTCGCCATTTCAGCGGGGCAGTGTTTCATTTTGAATTTCATTGAGTTTTGACAGCACTGTTCTGTTTCATTTTGTCAAAATTGTTTTGCTGTTTTAAATGCTGTTCTGACGTTTCGCCCATAGGCTTTAAACGGGGAGGCACAAAACTGCCTATAACTTTGTTGGGTTTTGGCAGATTTGGATGAAAATGGCAGTGATGATAGCCCCTGCTGAGGCCATGGATTTTGCCAGGTTTCAAGGAGATAGGTGCAGGGGTTTCTGGGAAACTGCACCTCAAACTGCTGACAAGCCAAACATATGACATGTATGACTGTGTGCATGTTAAGGCATGCCCTCACTGGCGCTGGGACCTCTACATGACACAGTAGTGTGCCCCAATGGGGCCTCCTCCTCCCCTACAGCCTCAGTCTGGTCCACCACTTTAAATAACAACAGGTAAAATAACAACTTAGTGAGGAGCAGCACAGTAGCACCAGCAGCATCTCAGGCAGCCAAACTATAACAGAGCCTTTCTTTCTTCTCCCTCAGGAGCTTCTTCTCCAGTGTGTGCATTAATATGCGCCCTCACTGTGTCCTCCCCCCACTTCCCCTTCCCTCTCCTTACTTTCTATTTCCCTGCACACAAGCCCAGCTTCAGCTTTGAAACTTGAAACATTAAAAAAGTTTCTAAACGCTTCAAATGCCTTTGTTTCGAAGCCTTTTGTTTTGTTTCGGTTTTGCTGTTTCAAGCTTGAAACGAGTTGAAACAGTGTCGAAATGAAACAGCTGGTGAAATTTTGCACAGCCTTAGCAGGCATCATCACCACAGTGCCCAAGCAAAACCTGCACATACAACAGCAAACGATACACACACTTTTCTGAGCCAGTCCATATCAGTCGTCTCAAATCCTCTGTAGGTTACTACCACCAATCAGTGTCACTACCACCTTATATATTCATTTAAATTGTGCTTGGTGGGAAAGCCTTCCAATACAAATGCTAGGGGTGTGCAAAGTAGGCCCTATTTGATTCAGATTCAGCCTGAATCTGCGATTCAATTTATTGATTCAGATCACTGTCCCAGATTCAATTCGGCCAAATCTGAACCTGAAGATTCGATGCCGATTCAGAGAATCAGCAATTCAGACACAGACACAGCTTTAAAAGTTTTTTCTACATACTTTGAGGTACCGGCACAGCTTGTGAATGCTGCTATGCTGAGGCACATGGAGCATCCCACAGGAGTGCAGGGGGGCCCTCCACGTGCTTGGCAGCAAACCCGGAAGCGGACCAGAAGTGCTTCACTCCACGTGCCCCAGCATCCATAGATTTATTAGACAGTAGGGGCTGGAAGGGACCTCATGAGATCACTTGGGTCCAGCCCCCACTACTGTAGGTGGGAAGTCAGCTGGGATCAAGTTACTCGAGCAAGAGAAAAGTATGACTCTGCTGGGACTTGAACCCAGAACCTTTGAATCCTTTTACTTGCTAGAAGGCCAATGCACGAGCCATTGTGCCACAAAACCACCTACTCCCTAGCCCCATCTGTTACCTAGAGGTATGTAGAAAAAACATTTAAAAGCTATGTCCCTGTCCAAGTCAATTCAGAGGATTCTGATTTGATTCAGAGAAATTAAAAAGGGCCCCCCAATTCAATTCATATTTGGCCGCCAAATCAGATCAGAGACTGAAGCTTCTTACAGCCCTAGCAAATACTTCATGTTCTTGAAGTTCCCAATGAGCCAGCTGTTGTCACATCTTAACTTTAGCATCCTACATGCAACACACAATCTCAGGCAGAACAGATGTCACCATGCTCTTACACAGAGATGAGGAAGCAAACAAATGGCTCCTGTTCTTGCTGCGACTATTGACCAAATAAGTTACATCAGTGGAGGGCGACAAATAGGATTTGCAAACAGAATTCAGCAGGGTGTTTTCAGCTTCTAAAGTGCTCTTAATAATAAAACTAATGGAAGGGGGGAAAATGCGTTATTTCCATCCTGAATGCTATTGTGTCCTTCTAACATTGTTTTTACCCATTAGCAAACCCATTAGGAACGGTTAGCCTAAATGGCTATGCATAAAGCAGTTTATTGACCCTATTAGCATATTCAAAACAAGCAGGATTAGGCCCCTTATTATGGACTACCAACACAAGTTAAATCTACTGTAATGCTTATACTGTTCTTTTATTTATTATATTTAATTAGGCAGTTCATGCTGCAG
>NW_017729004.1:15914649-15918543 GCF_001723915.1 Gavialis gangeticus | reverse complement strand
CATTGTTTTTACCCATTAGCAAACCCATTAGGAACGGTTAGCCTAAATGGCTATGCATAAAGCAGCAAGCTGGATGTATGCATTTATCTCAAGTTATAGCATTTCTCCCTGCCCTTCCTCCCCGCCATAATTTTCCACTCTATATTAAACCAACACAATAGGGAAGCAGCATGAAAAAATTCTGCACAGCTCCATCCAACATCATTTATTCACATTGTAGTAGGACCTAGGAGCCCTGGTTATGGAGCAGGAGCTCCTTTGCGCAAACAGAATAAGACAATAGTCTCTGTCCCAAGTGCTCAAAACATAAGTAGAAGGATGCAAACACAACATAATGGCTACCAAACATAAGGAATGGACATATGACCTGGAAGGGAGGACCACAGTTGTGGCCCCCAGTGACCTTTAACTGTGCATGAATCATTAGATAAAAGATATTAACAGGCAATGAAGCCAGAACCCAGACTCTCTCCCTTCTAGGCTAGCAGCCATCACTTCCAGACATAAAAGCAGGCTCCCTCTGGATTGTTTTCCTCCTGGCCTCAAGATTCTTTCACCATTGGCTGCTCAGTGGACCAGTTTCTGCAGGAATTTGCTCACGATCCTGCCTAGCCTTGTGGTTACAGGAAAAGGACAAATCTAAATTTGCAGGTGAAAATAGGATCTAAAATCTGCATAGAGGCATTTTTGCCACTTATGTTTGGATGCATACATAGCACTTGGGCACCTTTAGGGGAAATAGAATTTTGCCTCTTAAGCACATCTTTATTTATTTGACTTATATGACACCCTTCCCAACAAAGGCTTGGAGCAGCTTATAATAAAAGGACAGAATAACTTGGAAAACAGGAGCTCAACAAGAGAACAAAACTTAAAGGAGCTAAAATATACAGGTAAAACAGATCTCCTAAACCAGGGGTGCTCGCCCTCCAGCCTGCAGGCCAGATGTGCCCTGTAGCACTGTCATCAGGCCCACAAGGTTATCCCTGGCTCTGGAAATTTGTCAATGGGAAAACAGTGGCACCACTCCCCCACTGCCAGATTTCCAGGCCCTGCGCACTGGTTCTGGCACCTGATCCCAGCACCTGGATAGTGTAAGCACCCAGCCTCGGGGCCTAATCCCAGGATGGGATGCTGCTGAGCTCCCAGGACTCAATTCTCATACAAGGCAAGTGTGAGGGGGTAGTGCCAGACCCCCAGGACCCAATCCCAGCACACAAGGGATGAGGGGGAGTGGTGCCAGGCCACCAGGACCCAATCTCAGAATGCAGGGGAGCCAGCGCCAGGCCTGCAGTTGGTCCAGTCTGGCCCGTAAATGGGCTCCACACCACGCATTGGGCTCAGGGGGGCCAACAGACTGAACACCATTGCCCTAAGCAGTATCTCAGCCCAAGTTTTTTTGCTAAATACCCATCCAAATATAAAAGGTCTTACATCACTTGTAAAAGATGTCCAGGCTGGAGCTCTGGCAGGCCTTAAGAGTGAAGGAGTTCCAGAGATAAGAAGCAATTGCAGAGAACTCTCTCCTGTATAACCTGTGAATATGTTGAATCTACGTACGTTAACTTAAAGTTACTTTTGGTGGAACCTGGTAATGCCAATACATGTATAGTTTTACTTTATGTTTACAATATACTCTGTCCCTGCCAATCTGGCATCACTCTCCCACAGTTGTGGCTGAAGTCATTGATGTACGAATGCCTTGGACAAACATAACACCTCCCACAAGTTTTTGCCAAGCCATTTGACTCTTTTGCCCCCCTCTACATGTGCAGGTTAAAGCACGATGGGATCTAATGTGTGATCCAAACAAGTGTACTGGATCATGCATTTGATCCCATTGCACCTTATTACCAATGCAGGGGGAGCCCTGATCCTGAGAGGGGGTGGTCCAGCCATGAGGACCATGCACAGCCAGGACTGAGTCCTTGCTGCTGATGTGGCACAGACAGGACCAAGAGTCCTGTCAGCTGTGGGGATTCTTGGTCCTGGCTGTCGGTGAGGCACATCCAGGACTGTCCCTGTCAGCTGTGGGACTCAGCCCCAGCAGCCATGGGGGTGCATAGAGAACCCAATGGCTGGGAGATCGCAGCAGCACCCCCACAGCTGAAAGATCACAGCAGCTGTGATCTTCCAGCCTCAAAGATGCATTGTCCTCCCCAAGCCCCTGGCAGATCACAGCAGCTGCAGTCTCCCAGCCGCAGACTGCCTCCACATGCAAATTAAAACTAGATAGAAAACGGCTATAAAGTTATTACACTTAAGCAATAACTTTATAACTGTTTGGACCTTTTCTAGGTGCAATAGTTAATTTGCAAGTGTAGCCAATCTAAATTTATTGCACAATTAAAGTAATTGTGTAACAGATATAACATGCAGACAGGTTCTTTGGGTCTGCACTCTAAAAACAAAAGAATATGGGGACTGCTATGCAGTGTCTTTGGAGAAACCTCTTTGAAGCTGGGAGGCATGAAAGCCCCCCTGCATTTGGGATAGATGTAAGAAGTTGGGACTGAGATTTCATTCATAGAGTTCAATTGTGCCTTTAGTAGGGAAGGACTGCAGCTGGGAAGGATTCAGCTGCTTCTGAAACTCATGAAGGAATGGTTCCTACTACATTACACCTTTAACTGCATTGTGGCCCCTTGGATGGGGCAGAGGAAAAATGGGGAAAATGCCAAGGCCATTCTCTGTGTGTCCAAAGAATGGAGCCATCTGGAGAGCACGGGAACTGGGTTTGTGCCAGACCCCAAAGCAAGAAGCGCAAAGAATCTCATTGTACCATCCCCACCCTCACACACCTCCACATGAGGCCATACATTTTGGTCTGGGAAATCATGTCAAGCAATGGAACCATATTGCAATGAATGAAACGACAATAAATCAAGGGGGCATTGAAAACAGTGTGGGATGAATATTCATGTAATGATAGTTAAGGAACTAATAAAGGATCACAAGGCAGTTGAGAAGAGACAGTGATAAGGATTAAAGACTTGTGAATTTATGAACTTTCTGCCATCAGATAATTGGAAGACATAATGCAAAGGATTTAATTCTATCAGTGCTTCTTATTACTATGTGCGACTTACATACAATTTAAGAGTATAGAGTTTACTATAAAAATTAAATTGATGAGAACATTACAAGGACAACAGCAACTTTTTAAAGCTTCCACCTCTGCTAACGTCCATGATGGATGGTAGGATGTAAGCAGAATTCCAAAAAAGGTATAAAATCGGCACAGATGGGAAGCACCTTTCCATTAATCCCCTAATCTCTCCATTTCTAAAGTTTCCATCTGACCTGTTCCATTCAGCCTTCAGCAAAACAGCCCCACTGTATGCACAAGACTTGCCCATCAGCTAGATCCTCTCTCAGCATTTGGGCCAGATTCTATTTCAAGTACAGCAGGCTTGAAGTCAATACAATAATCATTTGCACTTTTTTTTTTTTTTTAGAGCCAGTCTGTGTGAGATACTCCCGATATCACTCTCTTCCTGAGCAGCTCTCTGGATACATTTCCCCGCTCCTTATCCCACTATCTGTCACTGTCATTCTCCTTTCATCCCCTTCTCTACCTTTCCCCTCCCCACTCAGACAATGTGTCAGCCAGATGAGAGAGTCTCAGTTGGATGAAAACATCTCATCCACCTTTGGCATAACAGTAGACCTAAATATCATCAGGCATATTAATTTATTACTATAACCGCATACATCCAGAGAGTAATCAGAAAGCATTCAGAATAAGGCCATTGTTTCCCCACAGTCCATTAGTCCACTACATTGGTCAGAAATAGAACAAAAAAAAAAAAAAAAAAAAAAAAAAATCAAAAAAAAAGAGAAAAAAAAAAAAAAAGAGAAAAAACAAACAAAAAAACAATTAAATAATATTAT
>NW_017729004.1:15907362-15914611 GCF_001723915.1 Gavialis gangeticus | reverse complement strand
AAAAAAAAAAAAAAAAAAAAAAAAAACAAAAAAAAAATCAATCAATTAATAAGTGAAACGGTGATTCATTTTCAGACCAGGCTTAGTTTTCGTTGTATAGTTATAGAGCATTGACATAAAGGCCTGGAATTATGCTGAGGAACTTGGAGCAGAAATTCCTCTCCATCTATTTGGCCAAAATCCACTGTAACTCTGTGCAACTCCCTGCAACTGTTGTGCCATAGCACCATTGTTAATGAAGTGCAATCTAGGAGCAGAATCAGGCCTTCCATTACAGTATATTTTACGGTGACAACAGCAAGTTAACAAATGGTGATGGGCAAAGTAATGTCTTCTTGTGTTTCATTTTGCACAGCTATGCAATCGACTAACAATTAACTCTGTTTTTTATTCACATCATGCTACTAGAAAAAAGTACTAGCAGCCAGTACCATCCAAATTAAAGATAGATGAATCTGCATAATTTATTGCCCAGTCCAATTTCTAATTTGGCTTCAGTTGAATACCACTTCAAATTAGTGCATTTAGTATCTGAGCAAATACTGAACCTAGACATTCTTATGCCCCTTTTCATTGTGCAAATATGCAGAATTAAATACTGACCTCACTTACTTTGGCATGAAAAACAGAACAACATAGCTTCCTGCGATGGTATATGTACCAATGTAGCTGAAGATGGAATCCAAATTACAGCTTTTACCTTAGTAACACTTAGTTGTCCTGGAAAAGTGTTCCATAAATGAAATGATCAAAGGTGCATTAAATGAGGAAGATAAAATAACCAGCAAAGTTGATGCCCTTGTCCCTGAAAGGGACTTGATTCATTCATGTAGCTTGTTGTATTGAACTAAACCCTGATCATCTCTTATATTTAAATATCTTAGGCCATATCTTCATTTTGAATGCTACAAAATGCTGTCTTGTATTTATTACTCAGTTCTTAGGTATTAGAATATGTTTTTAACATGCACTGTATTTGGGTGTAGTTTATTCCACGTGGATATTGAAAGCAAGGGGGTGTGTCGCAGAGCACTCAGGTGCCCTGTACCTGAGAGCAGAAACAGCTCAGGAGAGACCCCTAGTGGCAAGAAGGGGGAGGCCCAGCTGCCATTTACCAGGGCAGCCAGAGTCACAGGTGCTGGTTGCTAGGACAACCGCTGGGGAGCCAGGAAGGGGCAGGGCCTGGCCCTTCTTAAGCCCCAGGCCTGAGGCCAGGAGGGCAGTTCCCCTCTGGCAGCCAAGGGAGGAGGAGCTCGGCCAGTGCAGACAGAGGGGAGAAGCCCAACTGCATGAGCATCCCCTGATTGCTGCTATGGGTTGGAGTATTTCCCGGTCGGGGTTGAATGTTTGGCAGGACGGTTTAGCTTTTTATGCTATAGCCCAAGGGCTTTGTGTTTTTGTGTTTGCTGTTCTGACCGGAGGACCGGAGTGAGGCTATTAGGAGTTGGAGGAGGCCTCATAGGATCTCCACAGTAGTGTGGGGACTCTGGTGCCAGGGAGGGCGCAGCATTGTGGGGTGCACTGACCCCAACCCCAGAGAGGGTGGGGCTGCGAGAAGCCCCAGAGAGGTGGGGGGCCATGAGAAGCCCCAGAGAAAAGTCAAGGAGAGGGCCAAAGCACAGCAAGACCCAGGTTAAAACCACGTCAGTACCATCTGTGAGGCTTGGGCTGCGGTGTAGGGGAGGAAAAGGAGCTGCAGATAGCACCCCCTGGCACCAGGGTGCATAAAGTGGGCAGCCTCCACTAATTACATCAATTACTTAATCAATTGAGATCAAGGCATGGCAGGCAAGTAAGCAGGTGGTTGGCCCACAACAGGAGGGCAGAGTCACCAATAGAAGGGCTTCGGTAGCAATACTCCTGTCACAGGCTGGCTTCTGAAGAATAAGAACTCTTCATATTAATTGGAAGCATTTCCTTCTACTTCTGTTTCCTTTCCTCGCTACTTCATTTAAGCAAGAAAAATTAGAGCAGACCACACTAGGCAGTATACAATCATTTGGCAGGGAGGTGGATGGATAATTACTCCCCATAACTGAGTATATGGTAACCTGTTCTCAGATTTTTCCTGTAGAAAGTAAATAGTTGCATTCCAAATACTTCCAGGCAAATACAAAGTGTAAGGTTGAAACAATTAGGAGGCAGCATGTTGCAGCTATTTAAGACATGTATAAATTTGAGGTCAGCCCAAGAGCTTGAACAAAACAGCTTTTCTGTCCATAACCAGGCTTTAGAAGAGCTGTGAAAAGTCCTGAAGGGCCCAGGGCCAGGGCTGACTTCCATTTGCTACATGAGTGATTGCATTTCTATGGCTGTGGGCAGCAGCTGCTTTTTTTCACCTCGCCTCCCCATCCCCCAAATTAGTGCCCAGGATGACTGCCCTGTTTGCCCTGCCCTAATTATGCCACTGGCTACGATTGTGTATATTATTATAATAAGCATCAACTCATAGAAATGCAGGGATAGAAAGGACATCAAGACATCTAATCCACCTCCTACTCTGAGGCAGAAACGAGTAGCTAAAGCATCCCTGAGATGTTTGTCTACCCTATTCTTAAAAATCTCCAATAATACATATTCCATAGCATCCCTATTTAACTTGTCTTGATGCTCAACTATTGCAAAGCTAGATAGTTTTCCCTAGTACTAACGTAAGGCTCCTAGACTGCAGAGAAAGCCAATATCTGCTTGTCCAAGTCCGTAGACTTGGAGCACAAATGATTGCCATCAACTGTATATAAAAAAAAAAAAAAAACCTCTGGAGTCTCTCCTCTTTGTCCACATCTTACTTGAAGTGTCATCTCCAAAACTGGAGATCCTAGGCAAGCTTTCACCAACACCAAGCAGCAGTAAGATGCCTTAAGAGCTACTGACATACCTAAAAGATGGACTAGCCTCCATCATAAGCTTATGGAACTGCGATTCCATATAGTATATCACTACCCCTTCCCTGAAGGTCTTCATCGTTTCCCCTGAGGAGACAGTCCTTGAAAGTTGTATCCCAAACCTTTAACATCATTGTCGCAGGGCACTTCCGCGCCCCGCTCCTAAGGAGCTTCAACCCCGGGAGGGTGAGAGGTGTAGCAGGGCACCAGGGTGCCTGCTACTGAATAATGGCAGAAGGGAGCTTAGCTGTCAGGCACCAGGACAGCAGGTGAGAGTTGCTAAGGCAGCTGATTGGGTAAGCTGACCGCCAGGGGGCGGGGCCTGGCCTTTATAAGCAGCTGGGTCGGAGCCTAGCTGGTAGTTCCCTTCTGGCAGCCTGAGGTGCAGGAGCTCTGTAGCAGACCCGAGCAGAGAGGAGCAGAGCAGAGCCGAGTAGAGTGGAACAGCCTCACTGCCTGCATGATGATGTGGGGTAGAGAGAACCCTGGTAAGGAAGTACTGGAAGAGGGCCAGGGTGGCGGCGGATGTATGTTGTAGCCACAAGGCTCATTTGGGTTACAGCCAGGTTGGCGTGGAGTGGTGTTAGAGCCAGGAGACTTAGTTTATGTTATAGCCAGTTGGCTCAGGGTTGTTTGTTTACGTTATACCGGAGGACCGGGTGAGGCTGTAGGGGTGCGAGGAGGCCTCATTAGGAGCTCCCCAGTGGAGTTGGGGTTCCTGGGTGCCCTGTACGGGCACAGCAAGCAGTGCCTGGGAGGCACAGCTGTTTGGCGCCCGGGGGGGCGTGGTGTGTGGGGTTGAGACCCCAGCCCATGAGGGTGGTATTCGGCCCAGTAGGGCGAAGGACCCCGAGAAGGGTCAAGGGGCCAGGCACGGCTACAGGCCACCTGAACCCCAGCGCGAGAGGCGCGTATTGAGACAGGCCCAGAGAGGGCGAGGGCGCAAGAAGCGCGGGACAAGCCCCAGAGAGGGCGAGGGCGCGAGAAGCGCCGGGAGACAGGCCCAGTGGGTCGCTGCCTCTACATGAGAAGCCCCGGAGAGGGTGAGCTACCTAGTGAGGAGGCCCCAGAGAAGGGCGAGGTTACTGAGGAGGCCCCAGAGAAGGGTGAAGCATAAGCCCTGAAAGGGGGGAATGCTTATTAGGATGCCCCAGATGAGGCGAGTCTAGGGGGAAGCCCCATAAGGGGGGGCGAGGGTGAGTGTAAGAGTCCAGAGTAGGGCAAGCACGCGGTTAGAGGCCCGAGGCAGGGCCAGAGTGTGCGGTCAGGAGCCTGAAGAGGGTGATTACACTAGCCAAAGCCCGGAAGGGGCGAGACAGGGCTTGTGCAGCGAGCAACAGGGCCCCAGGCAAGGGGCGAGTACATTAGGCGTGCTAGGAGTAAGCGTGTGGGTACAAGCACGAGAGGTTAGGGCGCGTATATCGGAGAGGCCCCGGCGAGGGCGCGTATATCGGAGACACGAGAACGTCCAGAATAACTGCGAGGCTTGGGGCGTGCTAAAGGGGAGGTAGGAGGCACGTGTAGCCCATAGGGCTGGGGTGCACCATATCACTTACTGGTGAACAGGAGCCAGTACCAAGATAGCACCGTGCACAAGGGGGTCGGAAGGCAGCCTCCCACTGATAATCGTAAAATCAAAGACGTGGCAGGCAAGACGGAGGGTGTGTTTAGGGCCCAGACTTGGCACGGCAGGGGGGCCAGGGGGATCACAGCCACCCCTGCACCCCATCCCGTGACAATCCTTTTTTCAGCTTGTTTAACTGCAGTTCATGGTCAAACATGGTAAGGTGTTTTAGGCTGTTATAGCATCTGCTGTACCTTGCTCAAGAAATACTATGTCCTAATTCAGAGTTATACATCAACTGAGGTATGTAAAGTATTCTCCCCTTTGGGTAGCACTACCACATCCATTCTCCAAGACCAGATAATTTCTTGGGAAACACAGAATTAAGCATAAACATAAAATTATTGCTCTGCTGCTATTTTAAAGACCAGTTCCAGTTACTGCTCCCTAGAGTTTCCTGATGCAACATTTGTTTCAGTTTTACACAATATTTACTGTGCTCATAAAGAAGAGCAACCACTTAATGATAGTAAAATATTTATGGTCAGCAGCATGTTCATCAACAAAGAAAAGCTATTTAGCCTCCTTTTATGCAAGTTGTTCCTACTGAAGTGCAAACACGCTTCAGGAACAGTGCTGCAGAGAAAAACAGAAAAAGCTTTCCTTCTAAATAGCAGTCAAGGCTAAAAATAGAAAAAGCAGAAAAGGCATTAGACTTCAAAACTAGGAACAAAAAGGGATCCGAGAGAAGCTGCTAAAGAAAAACCAGTGGCACTTTTAGCCCCCCATCCCTCAAATGCAAAACTGGCATCATGACCAAACCAGAATGAGCACAGGTCTAGAAGAACCATAAACTTACAACAAGGGTGCTCAACCCTCAGCCCACAAGCCAAATCCAACCCATGGAGCCATGGCATCAGCCTGCAGGGTTCCCCATGGATCAGGAAATTTGGCAGCAGGGGAGGAGTGGCAATTAATATTGCCAACCTCCCCCACTACCAAATTTCCAAGCCCTGGATGGCTAGGTTGCGGCTGGGCCATGTCCCCTTCCCCCTCACAGCCATAAGCCTGATCTAAACCCCACTGAAAAAAAACCAAACACAAGAGAGACACGTATTGATTTCAGTGAACTAAAGATCAGACCCTGTTTTCTTCCTCACCTGTGACATGAATTTAGAAAGACTTGCTCAGGTAAGGTTGGGCTTTTATTAATATATATATATTCCCCCATCCTTCCCCCTTGTTTTAAATGTTCTTATTATTTTAATCTCTGAAACTTCAGAAAAGTGCTCTGATAATGAAAACATTTATGCCTCACTAAAAATTCATAAAGAATACGATTCGCAGGAAATCATTCAGCCAGCTCAATTCAGAACGAGCATTTGCTTCATTCTGCTGTAGTGTGTGCCCTCCTTCTGTTAGGTCAAGTGCTCTTCCAAGACTTATTAGGAGACACAGACAAAAGGTATGAAGCGGCTCAGCAAGTCAGCTTATTAAAGTAGTCCACAGGTATCCGCGAGGCAAGGCAGAGACTGGCTGCAGATCCAGACAAAGTAAAAGGATAAAGGCTAATTCCATGTCACAATATAAATGCAACACCAGCAACTCCACCAGATGGGGATAATATTCTCAAACATGCACATCTATACATGAGGCCAAATCCTCAACTGGCATAAGTCAAATGCTCAGCAGTTGGCATGGCTCAACTGAAATCCAGTTTTAACCATAATGCTTGCTTTGGGGCACACTTGACTCCATTTAAGTACAATGACATTTTCTAAGCGTTTAACCAAGGGTCCACATTCCTTGGTATAAAAGCCCAAGCCTGGAGGGCACTGATATCTGCCAGTAAGCAAGTTTTATCTTTGGGCTAGGCACTGTCCTTCAAGTGACCTAGGAGAAGCAACATCCAGAGCACTGGCCACATGGGAGCCTCAACAAGAACCAGTCATCAGGTCAAAGGCATTGGAAATTAGTGGGAGACATAGGGATAGGTCACTGAATAGACTGGAGCTCTGCGTGTCAGTGGCTGAATCAGGCAGAAACAAAGAGGGACTTAAGTGTTGGCACCGTGGCCTTGAGACGGAGTCAAGAACAGAGCAGTGAGATTTTTTTCCAGTAAATTATCTATTCATTAAAACAGCACAACTTCAGGGAAGTGGAAGGTGTTCGTAAAGACAGGTCAAAGTTAACAAAAAAGAGGTTTGATCAAAAAAATTAGGAAAAAAAAGAGTATATGAAAGATCAAACATTTTGGTTTCAGCATTTTCAAAGTGGGGGGGGGGAAAGGAGGGAAAACGGTGGTCCTGGATGCCCTCCCTCCTATACATGAGCGCCGAGTCTGCTCTGACGCACTGGCATTCCAGCACGTTAGAGCAGACTGGATTTTAAAAAAAAAAAATTCGGTCTGCTGAAGCATGGCAATTGTGGCACTCCAGCAGCCTCCTGTGTAGCAGCGTCCCCCTGCTTAAAAATGGTGGCAGGAGCACTTGAACTAAAGCCCATCGAACGAGCTTTAGTTCAAGCGCTCCCACTGCCATTAAGTGCTAGGACACTGGTACAGGAGACTTGGCGGCACTTTAAAGTGGCTCTTGGAGCCTCTTTAATTAAAGTGCTGCTGCCCTCCCCGGAGCACATGTAAAAGTGCCCCTGTTAGCAAAAGAGTTACAAGATTCACCTGGGATGTGTACGACTCAGGTTCAAATCTCTACTCTGCCCAATTGAGAGCACCCCAACTGTCATAAGCCAGCTGGATGCTGCAAGTATATCAATTTAGTTGCAGACTGACTGAGCACTGCAA
>NW_017729004.1:15899901-15907351 GCF_001723915.1 Gavialis gangeticus | reverse complement strand
GGACTAGCCTCCAGGGGATAAAATCAGCAATTTACGCAACATTGGAAAGGAAAGGAATGACAAGTTTCACCTTACAAAAAAGAATGAATTTTACTTTTAAAAAACATAGTTTGCATATATAATAGTTAATAAAAGGTTAAGCTAATAAGCAGACAACATAACAATACAGATTAAAAAATTGACAATGATAATAAAACAGATAAAGAAATTAACCAAGAGTTCCCACTTGGTTGGTAACTTACCGGTAGTCCCTCGGTTAGAAGATGCACGGCAAGTTGAATCGGCAAAGTCAGACGTCTCTGAACTGGGCTGCTCAAAGGATACTGGTGGAAGCCCCTCAGTCAGGATCTGGTTCTCAGTCTCACAGGAGAAAGATATCCGTGGGCTCTGGGACAGCAGTGACCCTTCTGTTCTGTCCTTCCCAAGGGTTACTATGACGTGTGTGGTCTTTTATATTCTAATTATACTAATTTTTTAGTTATATAGCCATTCATAATATTGTTTTATAGCTGTTATCCTATGGGGTTAAGAAGGTGTTAGAAAGTATGATAATAAAAGTTACTGCCCAAGCTTGGGTTTATCCAATAAGCAAATTGCAACACAACATCTTCAGGTTTAAAATTAACATTGCCTTTTTGAGAAGGGGCTGGATTTAAGCGGGGTACAGTCAGAGTTTTGATGTCCTTTTTTTGAAATGTACTAGATAAACTGGGCAGTTGAATCCAATTTTTATCATCATCAAGGCTAAACTCTGAGCAAGAAAGAACTATCAGGTCAGCTAATTTCACAGCTAGAGCTTTGTCTTTGAGGCCTAGTCAGTTCTACAAACAGTTACAAGTTACATTTGTGGGTTACAAAAATACAAGCTTCATATTAGACAAAAAGTTCCAAATGCCTCCAACAAGCACATATTTATTGCTTATTAATTTCTTTGGTTCTGGCCATCACACCCAACTACTGGAGCTATTGGTTAAGGGGGGGTGGGGAAAAAAATACTACTGCTTCCTTCCACCAGCTTAGTGAATATCCTTTGCTTTTATAAAAATGTCAAAACACTTTTTCATTTTGGTTTGGCCATCAAAGCAAAAAACAAGAAGGAAAAAACACACACACACACACACACACACACACACACACACAAAACATCAGTTATCGACATTACTATGAGAGAAACTCTGAAGCAGAGAGCTGGCTTCAGAGAACGGCTTGCAAACTATGAGCAAGGAAACTGTCTCCTGTTTCAAACTGCCTCCTACAGTACTCGGGAAAATAGGGTGTTTTCTTTCTACAGTGTCTATTACATACGGTTGCACAAAAGGAAGCCCATAACACCATCAGCACTTTCTTCTCCTAATGTGCTAACGGGGGTGCACATGCACCAGCACATGGCAGTGCACCCCCTGCAAAAAAGGAACCAGTGCCTGGGGGCAGTTGCCGCTCACCACCCCGCCACCAGCACTGCTGGTGGCATCTACGGGTGGTCCACAAAAAAAAAAAATCGCCCCTGGCCACCACTGACATGGCCAGTGGCTCCTGTGGGAGGTCGCCGACCCCTGGTCAGCAATTGCCACCCCCTTGCTGCTGACAGTGCACTTGCCACCCTCACCGCTACCAGGCTCCCGCTGCCATGCCCCCCAGCCACCGGGGGCATGCACCATTCAGGGTCTAGAGGCTCACATTCTGCCCAAAATAAATGAAGTTATACCCATCTGCCAAGGTGCCAAGTTCCACTGAACATTTTCTAGAAGGGTGGAGGAAATTTAGTCAAAATGTTAAAATAAATGGCTGTAATCTGGGACAAGGATGGGGAAAAGTGGAAGATACTGGCAATGTCACTCATCACATTTACATGGGGCATGCAACTATGCAGCCTGCCTGTATTAAGGCTAATAAAACTCAAGGGGCATTTCTACATATTCATGAATGTGCCATGGTTACTGCACATTTAATTTTGCACTCGTTTAACCAAGTAGAGCCAGTGAACACCTTTAGTGATGCTGCTTTGCAGTAGCCTAATAATACTGCACAGTAGCGGCTTAGCACTGCCCCTGCTGTGACAGGCTACTGAGTAGTTTGCATCTCACACACGCGCACCCAAGGAGGAGGAAATGTGCTGCCATAGGATTACTTTGTTCAGCAAGATTTTAAACTGGGATTTTACAAGAGGCCCTTGGGAATGGAGTGTGCAGGTCCCCTCAGTGGATCCCAAATGCCTTTGCCCCTCCTTGAAAACCTGAACTAAAAAGCATCTCACCTTTTCTACCTGCACAGATCAACAGGGTAAACAGGCAGAGAAGTAACCCTGGCTTTTTAGCAAGAGCACCATAGCACAGATCTCCACTATTTAAAAAAAAAAGGCAGTAAAATGGAGCACTATCCTTTGAACTAATGCATTAGCAGGTAGCAGTAGTAGGCTGCTGTACTCCAGGGGACCAAGCAATGTGCCACAAATATACCAACGTGTCCTCAATCCCCCACACACCTAGGCGCAGTTACAGAAATACAGAGGAAAAACTCCAGCACACGCTGATGCTTTTTCAACTGTAAAAAGCAGCATGTTTCTTTCCACAAAGACAATACATCTTACAAGCCTTTGTTCAGGCTTTCTTCAGGGAGAATAAACACACCAGAGTGAAATCAAGAACTGCCTTCAGAACAACACAGGGAAGAAAGAACATAGCAGGAGAGTAAGTTTAACAGCCCTGGCTGCGTGGCAAGTCAGTAGCTCCATTTTGGAGAGCTGACCTGTGAGACCTTCAAATCAGTAGTCTCCTTTCCCTCCAAAATACCCCTTCCTTTCTTCCACTTGGAATTGGGATGGGCTTCTGCATAGCAGTTCATGTGCTGAGAGCACTAGTGCGTCTTCCTTTTTACAAGAACGCAGTGAAAGAACCATGGGAGGTACAACTGGATCCCAAATACCTCTGTTTAATAAATGTATGCAATCCACAAGGCCTACCTGCCAATATACTGCCATGTTGACTATTTCTGACATCTTCCAAGACACAGAACATAGTGAGCACCACCTAGAGGGTCACAGATTAGTTAGAGAGGCTACACTCTTCCTTTACATTGCAAGAAGGCTGGGTCACAATGTGCATTCTCGTGTGACAAGTACCGAATTACTATTTAAATGCATTGGTTGATACACTACATTACTCTCAGTGCTGGTGTTATAACAGTGCCCACCAGCCTGAGGCATCCAGGCTCAGACTATTGGGGTGAAGTTTTATTGAACCACACTGGTGAAGTTGAGACATGGCAGTAGACCAGAGGGGAAACTCCCCTTTCCCTCTTCTATGAACACTGTTACATTAAGGAGCAACGTCAGTGGGGAGACAGGTCTGATAAAAAGCACCTTCAGCCTTTTTCAGTTCATGGGAATTCAAGGTCTTGGGAGTCTGAAGCAAAACTCACTGGTGTCAGAGTATTTCAATTGATTTCAAACTGCTACTCGGAAGTTAAATTACACTCATCATAGAATCAACGAAAAAGTAGGCGTGGAAGGGACCTCACGAGGTCATCTAGTCCAGCTGCCTGCTCATTTAGCAGGATCATTCCCATTTAAACCACCCTTGACAAGTCTTTGTCTAACCTAGTCTTCAACCTTCATGGACAACTGTCTTGCACAACGACCAGGCACAATGCCTGAAAACATCCAAAATGCCCTAACTTGCAAACAGGTGAACTGTCAATATCTTGCCACTGCAAAAACCAGAAATAATTCTCAAGATACACTGAAGAAATCCAAAGGAAAAAGGACTGTACCCCACCACTACAGAGAAAGACAAAAACCCCTGTAATTCATGCCAATCTGACTGTGGAGTGAAATCCCTTTCTGCTGCCAAATGTGGGAAGTGGCTGGACCCTGAACAGAGGAACAAAAACCTTCCAGCCAGGAATCTCTTCATTGGATTCACGTAGGAGCAGAAGCATTGGTACTCCTCAGTCAAGTCACCATATCCCCAGTCTTGATTTTAGCCAAAACCCATCACTTCCCGGGGGGGGCGGGGAACCAACCCTGACACCCAGAACAACAGAAAGGGAAAAATTCCTTCCTGGCCCCATGTGATGGCTTGCAAAGCCCAGAAGGACAGGAAAACTGAACACCCCCCATGCTGCACTGCAACTTGGGGACAGCAAATGCAATTCTACACACCACACACCCTGATGGGAGCCAAAACCCCCCTTCCTACCATCCCATCCCCTCTGGGAGCTAAGCTTCTTTCATAACTTAGCCGTTCTGTTTCCTTCTCCTGCTGCGGAGCACGGAAAAGATTTCTACCTGCTCTGAACTACAGAGCTCTTCTCAATCTGAGTGATGTGCGAATGGGAGGTCTCTTGAGCTACCAACTATTCCTCTTCACAGAATATCCAGGCATTGCCACTCATAAGTTATCCCCAACCCCAAAGCCTATCTGACCTCTTCTTAAAAACCTCCAATGAAGATGCTTTCACAGCTCCCCTAGGTGATCTATCCACAGCCTCACTGATCCAACAATAGAGACATTTTCCAGATATCCATTCTGAATCTATTTTTCTGCAATTGAGCCATTGCTCTGCATCCTATTTTCTGCAGAGAGAAATGTTGTTCTTCTTCTTCTTCATTGAAGCCCTTCAGATATTTGAAGGCTGCTGTCATGTTGCCACCTCAAACAAAATGAATGTACTTTCTTCCCTCAAACTCTCCTCATATGGCTTAACGTCCAAGCACTTCTTCATTTTTGTCAACCATGCTTGGGTCCTCTCTAACCTTTCCACAACCTCCCCCCCACCTTATTTTTTGAACGCAGAGCCCAGGATTGCACACACTACTCTTAGTGACACCTAGCCAGAGGGGAGTAGAACAATACTATTACCTCCCAAGTATTAATGCAGCCCAAAACCACGCTTGCCATTTTTTCAGCACCACCACATTGCAGACCCAGGCTGAGTCTGTGATTCACCACAACCATAATATCCTTCTCCACAGTGCTACCACCCAGCCAGGCATCTCCTATTCTGTATTTGTGCTTTTGATTCTTCATCCCTCAGTATAGCACCTTGCACTCATCCAGAAGTGTGTGTATGGCCATAGCAATGGATGTGCTATATGCAGATTTTACTACCTTATTCAGAGAGATTAGTACCTTACTGAGCCCCCCCAGCATGCTTTTAGCCCAGTAGTTCTTAACCTCATTAGATTCAAGGCACCCCTCAGAAACCGCCAGTTCTTTGCTTTCACTCATTCTTTACCTGTAGAAAAATACAGCATTTTTTCAGTTGCAAAGAACTTAGACAACAACAGGTCAGAGGTTTTTGATGCTCTAAATCTATGTGAAATCTCTGGGTTTCTCTTACAGATAAGTGTATTTGGGGAACCTACACATGAACAGTGTTAATATTGTTTTTAAAAAGATCTTGCCACTCACCACAAAGTGCCATGACCTGCTGGCTGTGCATCATTGGTTTAAGTCCATCTTCCGTCAGCAAAGCATTTAAGCATGTTTAACTTTAGGTGGATGCTTGTGTCCCCATTGGAGTCAATGGCACTTCAGGCACATGCTAAATGCTTTCATGAATAAGGATGGACAAGTGAAACTGGACCTATGATAACAGCCCTACTGACTCAGAGAGGACGGTGCTGCTCGCAACAAGTAAAGGAGGCAGACTCAGGCTCTAAAGGGGACATTTTCAACCATCTCCAAGTAACTTGGGAGCCTCAGCCCATTTCAGAAGTGCAGGGTCAGATTTTTTAAGAGCTATTTAGGCACCCTATGGCCTTTCCAAAAAGCCTCTAGGAAGGTTACTTCAGTCGATTCAGACTTGGACAGAGGCTGAGCATGGAAGTTTTCCGACTGAAAATGCAAAGATTTCCAAGTATGAACCAATGACAGAGGGTTAGTGTAGAAGCCGTTTTGCAGCCTTAACTACAGCAGCTTGCGCCTCAATATAATGTATTATAGCCGTGTAAAATGTAATAAAACTATTACAGAGTGCTCTAATTCCATTTACTAATAACCATAAAAATGTTTGATATGTGTCTGATGAACCATTTAGAAGATAGCATTTCCCAAAGATGATTTGTAGCCTCAAGAAAAGCCTTTAATGCTGTATAAATTAGATTTTATGTACAACAATATTTAACACCATTGCAAAGTTAGTGGTTTTGTTGTTTTATATTTGTTGCTTGGTCTGCACTGCATAATTTCTTTGAAAAAAAAAATACAAGGTTTTTGAGTTCTTCCCAATGAATCACAGAGCTTGAGTAAATGTCATCATTTGTCATTTTTTTATCTGCAGATGTCACTGTTCAGTGTAGCACTACTCAGTTAATATGCACTGCTCCTGATGAATTACATTTTGGGGAAAAAAAAGAAAAATCACAAAATTATTTTGTATTTAACTAACATCTCATGCAGTTCCACAGGCACCACATCAATTAGCGCATGCCCTGGGTGTGCACATTATATTGCTCCTGTAAAAAGACTGGCTGGTGTGTACCAAATAAATAAGGCACCACTCAATTTGTAGTAGCAGTGTCGACAAGATCCGCTCATTCATGAAATCTAAAATGAAAGTCACGTTTTGTGTGCTAACTAGAGCTGAGCTAATATTGCAGAACATTGTGTGATTCTTGGTTCAAATGTTAAACCTCACTCTGAGACACTGTGCGTCCCCTTTTTTTGCATTCCTTTTCCCTGGCCATTAGATTGGATCCCAGGCACACCGCCCAGTGAGAAGCATACTTAGTCTCCCAGAGCATCCACCGAGCCAGTTCTCTCTCTACCCTCACTGGTGCCCACAGGATAGGACTTCGCTGTTCATCTGTGCAAACAGCAAATACTACTCGCGTCCTGTTAGCATCCTGGGGCTACTCACTGATTGCATGATACAGTATGTGGAGGCAGCACTTCACAAGTCCCCTTTTTGCACTGCACCTGTACCAGGTAGCCTGTATGAGAACAAAAGGAAGTTTAACTTCATCCTATATCCCAGCCTGGGCACGTGGCCTAAGTTGCAACCTATTCCAAAAAGATTTAGCAACACAAATGGCCATGAGAAGTGAACGTCTGACTCATGCACTCAGGAACTTCAATCCAATTTTCATAGATAATTTCCCCTGGAAACTGGATTATAAACTAGTCCCATCCAATCAAAACCAAGAACCATGCCATGGGACTTAGCCAGTCACAAGCAAGCAACGCACTTAAAATGCTGAACAGCAAACCAGAGTGATGATCATGATTTGCAAAATGTCCAGCAAAGTTCTAAAATGGCAAGAAATAAAATATTTTCATATGCACTGTAGGGGCAGAAAGAGAAAAGTCAATTCATCCGGGGAGCCCGCACACATCCTGCTCAGGGAATACCCCCTGGACCAACCTGCTGTGAAGCTGTTTGTGTAAGGAGTTCTCACTGAGCCAGCTCCACTTGCTAATGGATGTGATTTTTTTTTTTTTTTTTTTTT
>NW_017729004.1:15887456-15899847 GCF_001723915.1 Gavialis gangeticus | reverse complement strand
TTTTTTTTTTTTTTTTTTTTTTTACCTTTTTGCGAAGTCTTTAAGGGCAAGGGCAAAAAGCAATGCTCTCACATAGGAAGGAGGGAGATCTGTGTCACATTCAGAAGAACTTTCAGTGAGGGTGGTTAAGCATGGAAATGGATTAGCTAGGGAGACCATGGGATCTCCATCCTTGGACGTTTAAGAGCAAATAAGACCAATGCTGGTCAAGAACAGTTTAATACAGGGGTCAGCAGCCTTCTGCTGATGCAGGCTAAAGCTTGTGAGCCAGAAGCCTCCAGCCTTAGAAGCAGCCACTCACAGCAGGTCCCCGACCCCTCTGCAGCAAGGGAAGCACAGCCGTGGTGGAACAGCAGGTTCTACATCAAAGGAGATGCACAATGCAGCTTGCCACTAATTCCCCCAGCCAATCCCCTGTGCCAGATTGGACCTTCAAGGGCCAGACCACGGGCCATAGGTTGCCAACCCCTAGTTTAGTAGAGCTGGAGTGTTATTGCAGCCATGACAGTCCAGGAAAATGTGAAGAACAAGGGGATTTTGGTGATATCTTTTACTGAACTCTATCAGCTCTTTAGTTGGGAACAATGCTAGACAAGCTTTTGGGCAGAAAGTTTGTCTAACATCTCTCCTAACCATATAGTTGGAGCAATAAAAGATATCACCAAAAAACAAAGGATTCGTTTGAGCAGGGAGCTGGAACAGATGACCCAAGGACCCTTCCATCCTTATTTTTCTATAATAATTTTAAGAAGATTTTTGTTTCAACTACCTGGAAGACCAGCAAGTGCAAACAGGCTTTTAAGATGCATGTGGCATTGCTACAGATTTTTAAAAAGGCACATACAAATACCTCCAGCATTTTCCACTTTTGCACCAGCCAGAGAACAGAAACAAACAAACAAACAGAGGAGCTTCATTTCAATACGTCTACCACACAACTGCAATCCATGCTTAGCTTTGACCTTAGCGAGCAAAGTGACTGTAGTCTCCAAAATGAAATGCTTCACAATTTAAAGACCTGCAAAGGTGAGCTTATTAGGTCACACACTGCATGGCGCACAAGAGATATAAAGGAATGTCTGATATATTACTAAACCAAAAACCGTAAGAGGTATTAAGAGACCGCTCCGCATTTCTATCCACGTCCTGTGACTCCATTACAGATAATAGAAGAAGATTATATTCATTTGCAGACCAGAAGTAGAGTGATTAAGCAGAGTAGGACATGCTGTTTGACGTGTTTTAAAAAACATCAATACAATATTTTTCATGTAAAGTAGCTTTTTCGCTTAGTTTCTCCATTTTCATTTCTTAAACCAAATATTAGTGGAACCTGAAAAATTGGCATTTTACTACCTTGGTAAAATTCACGGCTTGCACCTATGAAATGACTGGGTAACTTTGCATTAAGGTCTTGTCTACACAGGAACACTATATCATTATAGTGCACAGTACGAATTTGAAAAAGCTGTGGTTATAGCCAAAGAACTTCCTGCATGAATTATATTCTAGTAGAATAATAAGGTTTTTCTCCAATTTAGCTTGTGTCTTTAAAATAAGCTGAAGAATGCCTTTCTTATTCCAGAATGTCCTGGAATGAGTGTTCATAAGGGAGAATTATGCCAATAATTATAGCATGCTATTATTATTTATATTACCACAGCACCTCACTATCTCTGCCAGGTGCTGCACAATATAGACTATAAGCTCTTTAAGGTATAAAGCATAAAACTAGAGACAACAGATGGAGATCAACAGGTTGGAGAGCAGAAGGCAGCTTTGTAGGACAGCCATGATGAATAGTAGTCTCAGCTCACCAGCAGCCCAATCATTGTCCAGTTTGTTGGGGGGCAGGGGCGGGGGGACGTTAACCATCAGTCCAGAGGAAAAAGTGCTAAGAGTGATTTGAAAGAGAATAAGTCAGTAGACTTGCAGAAGACTGGGGAAGCTCTTTCCAAGCATGAGGAAGAACAGGTTGGAAGAAAGCACTCTTAGTTAAGGTTGGGTGTTTGACCTGTCAAATAAAGTTTGGTCAATTGACTGGTCAAATAAAAAATTGCCAATAGGTCCAAATAATACACAGGAAAAGTACAAACTTTCCATTAAGAGATGTGTCACAAATAACTTTTAAAGTCATATTTCTGTCAAGTAAACCAGTAAAAAAAAATATTTTTTTTGTAAAATTGCTATAATCTTTGACCAGACAAATATGCAGTCAATTGACAATATTTGACTGGTCAATTAAGCGACTTGCCAACCCTACTCTTAATCATCCCAAAAGACAATCAAAAGCATATTCTACATAGGGAAGCCCTTAGTCTGCCAAACTGCACGTGCCATCTACATAACCATTAACTGACCAGCTAAGTCATTCACCTCCATGCATCCTTTCCTCTCTGAAGTTTTAAACTGCCTCTTCTCCAGTATCCATAGTACACCCATTTCCACCCTGTCACTTTAGTTAGTAAACTATAAAAGCCAATCGATTTTACTGTCCAGGAGAACAGCTATAGTGCCTCCGCAGTTCAAGCAGGGGGGTCATGCCTGACTTCTTTGACCTTTTATGACACAATAGTACAGGCTACAAATATAAAGCAGTCTGCTTTACAGCTTCCCTTATTATTCATGCCCAGGGTAGTATTGATTTGTGCTTTGTTGCATTTAAAGATACATAACATTGATAATGAAGAGCTTTCTATTAAGCAGAACACTTTAAGTAGTAACGGGTTTCTCCTCAATTTATTTGTGTAAGCTGAATAGGACAACCTCAGAGTTTGACAATATTTGCATAGCCATTCACCTTTCCAATAAAACAACCTTGACGGCACAGTGTGTTAGTAAGTGCTCACGGGCTTTGTTAAGACTTGTCTAGTTCACAATACCAGTGAGCAACAAGCAAGTGGCATGCAGCGAGCAGTGGATTTACCCTGGAAAACCTGGGTTTAATCCTACTATCTAGAACTAGATAAGCAGGACATTTTCACAACAGTTCAGCTGCGCTCATATACCTTTTGTTTTTCTGTCTACAAATATTCTACTAACACTGGAAGTGTCTACACCTCAGGCTGGCTATCAGGCAGTTGTGTACTGCACGTCACACAATAATGCCATGTTCTCCATGAGCTACCTCCTGAACCAGAAGCCATGTAACTACCTCTACTTGATGCTGCAGGAGACCAACATGCATGTGAAGGCAGTTGCATGGTCTTCAGTGCCAGAAGGAGCATGCACAGAGCACCCAGCAGGATTGAATGAACTGCTGCCCACCATGGCAGGTGTGGGGGGTGGACATACCCAAGAGCCCTGGCACCAGGTGCAGTTCTGGCTAGTCATGCATCCTGGGCAGCCTCCCTCTCCCCTGCAACCCTTTCTGCCTCCCTCTGTACCTTCCTTGCAGGACTCTGGTTCGAGAGGCTCTGGCAGTGGGCGATGGTACAGATGCAACAAGTGGAGTTCACTGCTGAGATGCGACACGCACATTGCCACAAACATACATGTGGAGTGAGCAAAAAACAATGGTTTCCAGCAGCAGAAGAGTGAGGTGACCTCTGCCCATCAGCAGAAACCACATTTCCCAAAAGTGCATTTCCCAAAATACCCTTCCCTCACATTGCTCCTGCACCACTACTAATATGTTGGTGAAACCAGAGCCGGAAGGTGCAGGAGGGGAAGCAGAAAACAGGACGGTAAGGCCCCGTGAACTCCCTTCTGGTGCCTGCCCCCCTTAAGCAGTGCCCAAGGGTTATGCCCCACTTGCCCACCCACCCTGACACTACCAACTGGCAAGAACGCTGCTGACCCTGCAGATTTGAATCAGCTAGGTTTAGTGGGGGTGGGAGATGGGAGGGGGAGGCAGCCTTCGAACTCCATTCCAGTACCTCCCCCCCACATAGGCCATGCTCAGGACTCGTACTGTCCTCACCCACCCATTGGTATGCTACTGTTCTGGGACTGATTTCCTAGATCTTTCTAGGGGCTTTTGGTGAAAGTTGCCGTCTTATTTTTCCACCCACACACACAATATAAAATCACCAAAAATGTCTGGAAATTTTAAAATTTGCAGGTTTTTGTTGGCTGTCATGTATTTTGGGATGGATCAGAAGTTCTAAACTGCTCTTTAGACCGACGCTATCAATGTACACCTGATATTCTGGGAGTAGCAATTTGTCCTGGGATGCATTAGATTTCTTGTGCAAGCACTTGACAGAAAAGAGGCAAAGTTACTGAAAGTCATTATTGTTTTACCTTATCGTTTTCTGTATCTGTTCATTTTTCACCAAATCACTGTGAACAATCCAAATAACACTCATATTTGATATTCCATATTTTGGATTTTTTGGCATTTCAGTAAGATTCTTTTTCTCTACAAAACAGATGTTTAAAGTTCCTCCTAAAAAATTCAGTTCTGCAGCACAGTGTGAACTATGGTTCAGCTCAGAGGTCAAAACACCGCAAAAACATTGGCAAAGTCTGTTTTGAATTCAATTGCAAATGTTCACATCTTGAAATCAAGCTTCTAACACTAGACCATATCATGCATCTTCAATGTCCAGTGAAAACATCTGTGACATTACATATGTACAGCAATCCCCCACAGACAAGCTACAGAAAAAATTTCTTGCAGAAGTTATGAGTTGGAAGCAAAAAACCGTTGAACCTGGTTGTTATGAGCCAATAACTATGAGCTTTTAAATCAGTCCGCATCCGAGGGAGTTGTGTCTCCATAAGGACGGTAGTATTGTGCTCTAGGGCAGTTCGACCTACACAGATAGATCCTCCCAGTCACAAAACACACCGAGCAAGATCTGACCTCCAAACAAGTACGCGTCATTCTTCACTCATTGCAACTTACATACTGTTGTGCACTGAGTTTTGCACATAAAAGCAATCAGCCAGCAATTAAAATGCTAATATGGGGCTAAACCTTTTATAACACATTTGCCAAAACCTAGCACATACAGTACCTCCTGGAGGATTTTGAACAGATGGAATAGGCTAACAATTTACTTAGGAGACAGTCACTTCATCAAGCTCAGACAATGCTACTGCGATGAAGGAAGAGGTTCCAAGCATGATATAGTAGACACTGTCAGCAGTACAAATGGTAGTAAAAAAGAATAAAATCTGCCATGATCTAGCCTCCTGTTTTGGCTGGCTGATTTGGACACTTGTGTTCATGGAAAGAACAGCTCTTTGTATTCATATGAAAATGATTAATAATCTCTTAAAACAGAAAAATAAGCTGCACAGAACAGATGCTGTTCTATAAACCTAGCCATCTTGATTTTTTTTTTTTTTGAATACTGCAAGATTTGAAGCAGACTACATATCAGTAAGCAGAACTGCAGAGGGAATCTGGACTTTGCGGATGCCATCAAACTAACTTTCATTTTTAATTATAGCAAATCTTTCAGAAGTTCACCAATTCAGAACTGTGGTGCTCAGTGCAATCTACACCGGTAACGATGGACACAATTCCAAGCGAAACACATATGGAAACATTTTAGCCAGGGGACACATTTGGTTCAAATGGTGTCCCTTTGCTGTTCCTGGCTGGAACATTTCAAAATGCTATCGCCTCCTCTAGCACCAGTCCACTCTTCAACCTGTCCCAGGACAGGGAGGAGGGGGATGGGAGGTAAAGGGGAGGTGAGATAAGCACGGGCTTGGCACTCAGTGTGGTGAGAGGTAAGCCCAGCTCTGGGTCTGGCAGAGGCAGGGAGCCCAGTGGGGGTGCAGGGGTCTCAATGGGGACCCAGCAGTGTCCCAGTGGATGGACAGTTGGCAGACTGTCCATCCGCTCTCCCTCATCCAGATATAACAAAAAGTGAAATATTATAAAAGTGGCTCAAATACTCCAAAAAGGTACTTCTCTTTAGATTAAATGCTATTTTAGAGTACTTCAAAGGGCTTATACTTGTGCACTTCTGACCCTTTGAAA
The DNA here is from genome assembly GCF_001723915.1 of Gavialis gangeticus. NCBI lineage: Eukaryota > Metazoa > Chordata > Crocodylia > Gavialidae > Gavialis > Gavialis gangeticus. The sequence continues at coordinate 15,893,906 of NW_017729004.1, read as the reverse complement.
CATTTAAGGCAGCAGAGACATTCTAACTGTTATGCGTGTCCACACCCAATGATAGTTTAATTGGGTTCACCTTCTCACCCATGCTGACACACACTCCATTATGCCCCTTATTCCCTAATGCTGAGACAGCTGAAATGTATAAATTGATTCAACCAAGAAATTATTAATTTGTGGTGGCAGCAGCCTTGAAGTGGCATGGGGAGTTGCATACGATACTCTGTGTCTTATCTTCTCTTTGATGCCTCAGGAGCTTTCATCTTCCCTGACAACAGAACAGAATTTCTGGGCAATTCACGATCTTTGCAGTTCTCCACTGTTATAAAGAAACCTTTTTCTTAAAGTGGAAGGGCTCTTAGAAGACCCATAACAGTAGCAGCCAAACACAGCAATGGGAATCAGTGGCCCTTTGTTCCAAGTGACAAATACCCAGGTAAAAGGCAGACCCTGTTCTGGAGAGTTTACAATCTGAAGGACTTTACCAGACAAATAAAAGGTGGCAGGAGAAACCGAGGCACAGAGATGCGAGGTGATCTGCCCAAGGATACATGAAAACATCAATGATGGAGACCAGAACCTGGTCCCACTACAACGCTCTGCTCACTGCACCAACCTGCCTTTAAAACAGGGTGAAAGCTGAAAAGATGGGATCTAGGTTATTCAGTTGTTTGTGCTTCCAAGTCCAAGCCAGCCCAAACTATGGCATTTCCAAACAAAATGGAAATAGAGTTCCCCTCCCCACTTCCCACCTGCCTCGAGATTTCCGTTTTGAAAAGACAACAGCTACTCTCCCTACACCGGCATGCAGCCCATTTCTTTAAGCAAGACTCTCCTATCCTATTCTCCACTCAGCTGCCTCCAGGCCCAGACACTTATTCTTCTTACCATTTTTAGGCTGAGCCCAAATGCGCTATATATTCACTGTAGCTAAAGGCAAACATGTTTATGGGAGGCATCACAACAGAGCACTCAGCTCGACCCCCAATTATCTGCCCCAGCAAGAGCCATGCTAGACAATGGAATGAAGATCTTGTAGATGCTCAAGAGATGGAAGGCCCGCAAAGACATTAAGCACCTTTCTCCATCCCCATCCCGCAGAAGTGAAAAGCTTCTTCAAAAAGGAGAGAAAGATCCCACTGCTAAAGTTCACGAATGAGTCTCATTGACGCAGCTGTCCCATCACAGGAATGCAGTAAGAACTGAAGGTGTTGTTTTGAGCCTACTTTAAATTTATGAAGAAGTAAACCTATTCCTCAGAGTGACAAAAAGATGAAAGCGCCATTAAAAGAATGACCTAGATTCTGAAAGAGGTCGGCCAACAGAGGAATTGTAAACTTAAAACATGGTTTCCCAAATTACAGATATGAGATTGCTTTGGAACAAAAAGTGCCAGAAGGCAGGGAGGGAGGTGAAAAGGCATTACATGCAGAATTGTCTTTCATGACAGCAAAACAAATCCTCCATTAGCTGTGCTACAATGGGAGCAGATTTTGCAAATACCGGTGTCTTGGTATTCATGTAAGTCAGGAAGGTTCACCTCCAACTATTTCCCTGGAGAATCAGAAATGGGCAGGCATGTTTATAAACAGCCTTTAGAGCCTGAGATAGTTTGGCCTTTGCATAGCACACTTCAGCACAGATACGATGTCACTGTTCTCTCTCTTCAGGTGGCTTATTTTAAAAAAAATGAAACAAAAACAACTTTTTTCTCCAAATTCCTCAATGCATTTTACAGGGATGCTTCTACTCTTTTTTACCCCTAGGGAAGAGAGGTGCCCCAAGAAATTAAAGATTGTTCAGAGTCGCATAACAATTTGAATATACAAAGAGGTCACTTGGCAGTGCCATTAGGATAAGATCACACTGCCTTTTGTTTAGCATGCCCAGAAACTGCTTCTCCAAGTCCAGCACAGAGCTACCAGTCCATCCCCTCCAAAACACACCCACATATGAACCAAAATACACAGCCCATTTCTTATACAGGTTGTGGCTTCGTGACATCTCTTCCTTCTGGACACAATGCACTCAGTCCGTGGAATGCCACTAAGACAGTCCATTTGGGATTAGTATCTTTTTTTTTTTTAATTCCTTGGGCCAGGGTCATCTCTGTTTTGCAGCCAGTGTAAATCACCCATGTCTGCACAAAGGGCAACTGTGTAAATCATACAGTCACAGAAATGAGGGCTATCATAGAAATGAGGGCTGGAAGGGACCTCAGGAGGTCACATCTAGTCCAATCCCCTGCTCAAAGCAGGACCATCCTCAACTAGAGCATCCCAGCCAAGGCTTTGTCTAGCTGGGTCTTAAAAAACCTTCAAGGATAGAGATTGCACCACCTCTCTGGGCAACCTGTTCCAGTGCTTTACTACCCTCTTAGGGCACTTGTACACATGACAGGGGGTTAATCCTCAGAGTTTTATTCTATGGCCCCTAGAATTGAAACATTGGGTTTTTAATTGTAATCCACCGTTTCAATTTTTCTGTCACATTACAGCAATGGTCCTGAGCCTTTTTCTTTTTTCTCAAGCAGCTGGAGCCTGCCTGCAGCTGGGTGGCAAGCTGCTGGGGGGCATGTGGCCCCCGAGCTTCCGGGAACCACCCCCAGGGAGGGAAGACCCCCCCACTGCAGCTTGGGGTCTGCTCAGCCCCCCCAGCAGCTTGACCCCTGGCCGCAGGAGAGACAAGCAGGCTCTGCCAAAAAAAAGGATCGGGCCCCTCACTGCTTCTGCCTTCAGCAGAGCCTGCCCATCTCTCCCATGGCCGGGGGTGAGCTGAGAGCTGCATCGTTGCAGTCTGTAACGTTCCAAACTAAACTACATCCAGATGTAGTTTAGTTTGCAATGATGTAAACTCATCTAAGACCCCCAAAACTGGTGCACGCGTAATGTGCGATGCCATTAAGCCACACAAATGACATTTGTCATGCGTACATCATGACGACCATCATATGTACAAGTGAGAAAGTTTTCCCCTAATAGCCAACCTAAACTTCCCTTGCTGCAACTTGTTCTGTCATCTGTCACCACTGATAACAGTCCAGCTCCATCCCCTCTGGAACATGCTTCAGGTAGTTGACGGCTGCTTTTAAATCCCCTTTCATTCTTCTCCCTGACTGCACAAAATGCAAGGAAACCAAAATGTAGGGCCTATTTATGTTACAGATAAACGTTCATGTGAGCCATCTGGGCACCCATGTTAAAATCAGATACATCTCAGGTCTATCCCCCTGTGTAGACATGGACTTGCCAAGCAACCTGGGTATACAAAGCCACAGTAAATAGCAACATGGGTCCACTAAGATGCTCCAGCTACTTGCTGCTGCCTTTATCTCAAAGGGCACCACTTCTCTGATCATCTGTGCAGGGACACTGATGAATTCCAGCCAATTGGACACACAGTGCTATTCAAAGAGAAAGCTGCAGCAAACAGCTGAGCAGATCACCTTTAATTCAACAACTTACTGCAAATTAAGCAGGTTGCAAGCCACCAGATATGAATGATCCGAGTTCTACAGTCTTGGTAAGTACATTGGTTTACAGCTACTCTACTGCACTATCCTGGGATAGTCGGTGCAATGTGCTATGCAGTGATGTATATTCTCTTTCAATGTTGACTGACTGGAAGTAGAGGAGGAGGTGAGAACAGTGTCACTCTTCTGCCTTCCACGCTCCTCACACCTTACGTAATACATATCTTCACACTCCTCATTCAACCTCTCCTCTCACAATGTTCCTCCGTCTCTTCCCACTTTTTCCCGTCCCTGGAGTCTGTTAACCCATCCTTTCCCATTCATCTATCTCTGCTCCCTCAAAGTGTTGCAAACAAGCCAGGTCACTGCATATTGTTTGGAACCATCTCTGTTCCTGTACTGGTGTATCCAGATAAATATAACAAGCTGTACTAAGACTATTTCATCGCCATTTATTTCTCCAACAAACAAGAAACCAAGTTCTTGCCAGTTGTTTAGCAATGAAGCAACCTTATAGACGTGTTAATAAAGATGAGTTAATTTTACCTGCTGAAATTCAGAGGAGAGAGAGTGTATTATGAATATGTACACATTTATATAAATCAGTGGACATCTGATTATTTCTTCTAATCAAAACAAATACACCATATGTCCCAGGCCCTGAATTTAAAAGAATTGCAAATAAAAATAAGACTGAAATAAAAGCTGAACATGATAAAAGATGCTGCTGTATACAGCTTCCTGATACAAAGCTCTGCAGTTCAATTCTTGTGCCTCAGGTTAAAAGCTACAGTTGTGCTGAAGCTCTCATTTTAGTGCACCCAGTAGGGGACTGTGTTTTCAAGCTGATTGCCCCAGAAGGCTTAGAAGGAAAGTCTCTGAATGACCTTGCAGTATTTAGCTGGCATGAATAGCTTTGGGATAAATGGTTGGAAAGCACACAGTCTTCTATGATAGTGCTGTACCTGTGCCTGCTGAAAGCAAAAAAACACCACTCTCCAGATTAATAGTGACTATTGTGCACAGAAATAATTACATAAGAGAACACACACAAAAAAAAACCAAAACACACAACACACACCAAACACTTACCAAAAAAATCCCTACCTTTCTGCATTTTCCAAAATTCAAATTGCACCTTGGTTTGTTTGCTTTCACATCTGTGCTCCAGGACAGTGCACCCAATGGACGGAGGAGAAAGATGTTTCCTTCCTTTTTGTGGTTTGGCAGGGGGAAAGGTAGAGTTTCAGACAGATGTGAAGATCCAAGAGTAAAGGGGATAGAAATGAAAGTATTCTGCTTTTTGGTACATTCTTTTCTATACCAAGATAACATGAACCAGGGATTTAATTCCTTACGCTGTACCCATTTCAGTTTTGAGGGGGACAAGGCCCACACCACCGCCAGATCAGTACCTCTAGTGCAAGGCTGGGGCCATTCACTAGGCATTTAAACGTTGATCAGATAAGTCTGGTTTTGGGTTTCAAATGTTCTTCTACCACAGGCAATGTTTCACTTTTGAGAAGGGATGAGATAATGTCCATCTTTATTAGAAAACTCTCCTCTGTAAATTTTAAGAGCAGGGGCTCAGGTGCAGAGAAATTCTACTGCTCTGGCATTGGTGTCGCTTATAAAACAAAAAATTGGCTAATCACATTTTTCAAAACTCTGTACATTTCATGGCCTGTGATATATCAGATGTCAGGTTAGATGATTTAAACACGGAGTACCAGAACAACCAGGAATCTGGTACTCAAAGGAAAAAAAGACCCTGCTAGCTAAGACCCAAGATAAGATTAGTGGTGGCTTGAACATTGTAAAAAGACTGAAAAATGGGACAAAAAGAGAAGAAAAGGTAGGAGCTGTGTGGGCCTTTGTATTAAAATGTAAGAATGACGGCACAGGCATGTAATAAAAAAAAGTGAAGTGAAAGCAGAAGGAAGATGCATGAAAATGTCATGCCTGAGATTGGGACAGAGTGCAGTAGCTACAGAAATTATCTTGGAAGTCCCACTTTGATATCAGAGTGGTGCAAGATTAGACATGTATGGCCTGTATACAAAGTAAGGTAGTTAGGTTGTGTGAAATGCTTACACAGTGCTACCCACAAGATTCACAGCAGTGCAAGAAAGATGCTGGAAACTGACGCTACAGATCAAAGAAAATGCTGAATGGGAACAAGAAAGTTGATGGAAGTTCAGTGTTGAGTGAGATGGGCAGTAACAGAGTGTGCAGCCCAAAAAGCCACGCTGACTGAGATGAAAGAAAAAGAAGAGGAATCCCCAGTCTCAAATACAGCTGGTAAGTCATTTGGATAGCATCATGATGGGAGACAGGAGATATGAGAACCAAAACAGATAGGCAGAGATAAGTCCAGAAGGGTAAGAAAAGAAAGGAGACTTGAGGCTTAGCCACAAGCAAGTCATGAACCAGTCTAGTGAGGGGAGGAAAAAAAAAAAATGAGTGCAAACCTAGGCAGAGAAGAGTCAGGAACAGAACAGCAAGGGAAACAAAAGCTATGGCAACTGACAGCTCACTCCCATGCTATAGACAAAAATTCAAGAGGAAATGAGGGCTGAGTGCCATCAGCAGATGGTTGGTTCATACCTTTAGTCTTTTAGAGGATGAATGGACCGAGTCCAAGACAGGAAAAGATGGAAGGCAGTGACGGCGAGGAGAAGAGACTGGGGCCTGTAGCAGGGCACTAAGGTGCCTGCTACTGACAACAGTAATATGGGTTCAGCTGCCAGTCACCAGGGCAGCACAGGTGCAGGTTGCCAGGGCAACCAGTCTGGTCAGCTGACCAGAAGGGGGCAGGGCGTGGCCTTTATAAACAGCCAGGCTGAGGCCAGAAGGTCAGTTCCCCTCTGGCAGTCAAGGAAGGTGGATCTTGGTGGGAGCAGGCAGAGTGGAGAAGCCTGCTGGCCTGAGCAACTTACTAGAGAGGATGCCAGGTAGAGGAACTCCTGGCAGGGATGAGAATG
>NW_017729004.1:15870628-15882456 GCF_001723915.1 Gavialis gangeticus | reverse complement strand
ATCTTTGAGTTGTAGCTGGTTGGCTTATGATATTGTTTTGTTGTTGTTAAACCGGAGGACCGGGTGAGGCTATAAGGGGTTGGAGGAGGCCTCATGGGGGCTCCCCAGTAGTGTGGGGGTTCCTGGCGCTGGAGAGGGTGCTGCATTTTGGGATGTCCTGACCCCGGCCCCAGTGTGGGCAATATTGGGAGGAGCCCAGTGTGGGCGCAAGCAAGAAACCCCAGTGGGCATAGGACCCGGACAGAGGGTCTGGGGGCCAGGTAAGGCCAAGGCCGCCTGAGTCCCAATGGTGGGAAGCCCCAGTGGGGCGTAAGACCCTGAAAGGGGGTCTGGGGGCCAGGTAAGGCTGAGGCTGCCTGAGCCCCAATTGTAGAAAGCCCCAGTGGGGCATAGGACCTGGAAAGGGGGTCTGGGGGCCAGGTAAGGCCGAGGCCACCTGAGCCCTATTGAGCAAAGCCCCAGTGGGGCGTAGGATCCAGAAAGGGGTCCGGAGGGCCAGGCACGGCGACAGCCACCTGAGCCCCGATTGCGGGAGTCACGAGGCGAGGCCCCAGTGCGGGCATCGTGATCTCAGAGCCAGGCCCTGGAGAGGATGTGAGCGCGAGCCAGGCCCCAGAGAGGGTGAGCACACAGAGATAAAAAGCGACGCTTAATCTATGAATCTATGAATCTATAATAACTGACTCACCAATGTCCGGTATATCTGAGAGGCTTGGGGCGTGATGTTAGGGGTGGTAGGAGCCACGCACAGCCCATAGAGCTGGGTGCACCAGAATCTATCCACATAGAACAGGGGCCAAGAAAAGTAAGAGCACCGTGTCCAAGGGGACAGATAAAGGCAGCCTCCCTTAAGAATACTTGAACCTTCAAAGACGTGGCAGGCGAGAACGAGGGTGCTTGATGGACAACTTGGCACAGTAGGGGGCGCCAGGAGAGATCACGGCCGCTCCTGGGTCCCCGCCCTGTGACAGAGCCATATGGGGAGCAAGAATGGAGGGGATGAAGAGAGGGTGTGCCTGAATAATGATGACCAAAGCCTCTCAAACTACCTGATAAGGTATGTATTAGGTGCCTTTTTGTTGGGGAGCAGAGGGCAAAGGGGTGCTGGAGAACCCCTAATGTAGACATGCCAAGAGGCAATGATGCAGTTTACCCTCATCGTAAGCCAGGCAAAGCTGCCCTGATGAATTCTATCCATACTCTGGGCAGCCACTACACTTAATGCAGCCTATCCACACACTGGTGCCCTTACATGTGCTCCAGCTTGGGCTCGAATTAAAGCGCCTACAGCATTTTGTGTGTTCAGCATCCTGTGCTTCAAAATGGTGGCAGGGGCACTTTAACTAAAGCTCATTTGACAAGCTATGGCAGTGGGGAGACTTTAACCATTTTGGAGCGCAGGGACACTGAATACACATGACGCCAAGGCTGCTGGATCGTACTAATTAGCATGCTCCAGCAGACTCGATTCAGGTAATTGGAGCACATCAGAGCAGGTGTCGGGCAAGTGTATATGTGGGCTTTTGCAAATGTAGCTGCAGCTGTACGACCGCCCTAGGGCAAAAAATACCCACAGCAGAGAAACTCAAAGTGACAAGGCACAAAAACGGGAGAAAAAAAGAATAAAGAAAAGCAGGAACAGATATTAAGAAAAGTGAAGACAAAGGGGAGAAAAAAAGACCAAGGCCCCTGTGGATAGTAATAACTTTGTACAACAATAAATGGGCAAAGTCAGAGAGATGAGATTTGATGAGGACCGAGACATCAGGTCAGCAGATGAAGGAGATAATTGAATATGATAGAAGGGTAATGGTGGTAATTAGGGCTCTGGAAGCTGCAAGAAGCACAAATTTAAGTGTGGATAAAAGTACATAGGCAGTCAGCATGCTGGGTTCTTTGCCAAAGTTGTTCTGGCTGGCAAAGTTCAATTCAAACACGAGAAGTGAGCCAGACCTCCGGGGAAAGGAAATCTGCTTTGTAAAGAGGAGGAATGGAGTCACTGAGAGTGCCAGGGTGGAACTAAAGAAAAAAAGCAAACAATTCGGGCTCCAGATAAAAGTAGTTCAAGTCAGGAGAAAAGGAGTAAATTCCACTAGTACAGGGGGAAAAGGTTAAGAGAAGAAATGCTCCAGTCAGGGCTGAGAGAAAGAAAGAGATAAGGGAGAACAAAAAAGAAAGAGTGATTGGAAAGGTTAACAGCAAAAGGATTACAAAGAAATTTAAATGATTGTCCTCTCTCTGAATTGGGGATGGTGGTAGTGAGTTGGACACTAGACAAAGCCAAATCCATCTCACCCTTTTCTTGACTTTAGGGGTTGACATGCCTTCAAAATAAATGATGAAATCAAACTAGAAAGTGAAAGAAACTAGGACTCCAGGATGTACCCACTTTTGACATTTTTTTTTTTTTTAAACCAGCCTTGTTCTTCTCTGGATTCTGGTAGCAATAAAAGTGAGTGGCACTTTTTAAAAATCCACAAAATAAGTCCTAAAAAATAAATCTTTCCAGCTGAAGCATGGTGACTTTTCTGGAACCTCTCGGTTAAAAAGCTTTCGTTCCCTTCCATTCATCTCTAGTGATTGACAGACCACAGAAGTCCTAGATTTTCACCCATGCCTGGATGCTTCTAGCCAATATGCTGCTATGCTGCAGTCTTGGAGAATGACATACAAGGAGCCTTTTAGCTGACTCTAGCAACAAGGTAGGATGTCCATCTCACACTGTGGGGAAAAAAGCGGGTCCAGTCTCTAGGTCTGCTGATATCCCATATTCCTCAGAGTCTGTAGTCTACCACACGGAGAAGACAACCAGATGCTACTGTGAACTAGTGCGTTTCAGGTAATCTGCAGGATGTGCATGCTGCCCCTTCTTAATGGAGCAGAAAAATATCCCAGAGCACATCCCCCCCCCCTCCACTTCTCTGGGCCATACCATCCTACTCCAAAAAGGTAGTACTTGCTTCAGATCCATAGCTAACAAGGCTCCACTCCCTTTCCCTCCAAGCTCAGGTGTTGGTGGTGCACAATAAGGACAGGATTATGCCCTAAATCTCATTCAGTTGCACTCATTGGCCATGTCTACATGAGATGCTGACTGCGCAGTAGCCTGCAACTACTGTGCAGTAGCATTGCATGGCAGAGAGTGTGACACGATGCTACTACTCAGTAGTCTTGGACTACTGCACAGTCAGCGTCAAGAAAAAACCATTCAATGATGCTGCTTCACAGGAACTCCAGTTACTACTAAGTGACTGTGCAGTCAGCGTCTCGTGTAAACACGGCCATTGAGTAGGAAATCTTTCAAGAATAAAATCCTAGTAAGATTTCGGTCACCTCTTGGTTCTAGTCAAAATAGCTTTAGAACAAGAATTTCCTTAAGATTTTCATGCACTTCAACTTGCAGACATTCATCCAAGGAATCCAGAAAAGTCCAAAATATAAGGAAGTGAGGGGGTGGGGATTCTCAACTACAAAATAATGAAGACCATTATAAACCATCCATGAAGGAGCCTTACTGAGGAGGTGAATTCCATTAATGGCGATGAGCTTCTCCCATTCACTTTAAAGCAACTTGAAAGAACACAGAGTAGGTTTGTTTTAAAGACTTCCATTACAATTATGAGTTTATCACACTGTGGGGGCATAGATTACACTGATTAAAAAAAAAAAAAGCATTTGCCGCTTGAACAGCTTAGATTCTGGCCAGTACACACACAGGACAGATTTAAGGATAAACAGGCCCCTACTATGTGTTATTTTGGGAAAGAAAACATTTAAGTGTTACATAGCCTGCTCCATTTCAGAATAGTCATTGTGAAACCCAACCACTTCCACAGAACACTCTCAGATGCATTGACTTACACCCTTATTATCTACATCAGTAAGTGAACTTTGTAAATTTTTTTTTTTTTTAAAGTGGAGTCAAGCAAAAGGACCTACAGTATAAACACAGCATAGCTGTCACTGCTATTTTATTCGGTATTGTGGTAGCATCAGGAGACCCAGTTAAGATTTCACACTAGAGAATAAGAGTCCCTCGCCCAAAGAGTTTAAAAGGTCAAAGTTTGAAATACAAATTGAACTGATCATCATAGAAAATTAGGGTTGGCAGGGACCTCAAGAGGTTATTTAATCCAACCCCCTGCTCAAAGCAGGACCATCCACAACTAGATTCTCTTAGCCAAGGCCTTGTCTAGCTAGGTCTTAAAAACCTCCAGGGTTGGAGACTCCACAACCTCTCTGGATAACCTGTTCTGATGCTTTACTACCCTCCTAGCAAAAAAGTTTTTTCCTTAAATCTAAAGACTTCCCTTGCTGCAACTTCATCCAACCCGTACTTCCTTAGCTTGCTTGCAAGAACACTGCAGGAGACCATAAAAGCCTCCCTAAATCAAGGTATATTACATCCACTGGTCTCCCCACACCCAGAGCCAGTCACCTCATCATCCCTTCTGTGGGGGACAGAAGTATCCATCTTTTGGCCTGACCTGACATCTCAGGAGGTCTGCTGCGTGCCTGAAACCTGGATCTGAGGTGCCTCGGAAGGATTATGGAGACTCATCTGGCCCTCTGACTACTATCCCATGCTGCTCATCCATTTGGGCACCAATGATACTGCCAGGGTGGGCCCCAACTAGATCAAAACTGAGTTCAAGGCTCTGGGTGCAAGGATGAAGGCAACAGGGGTGCAGGTGATGTGCTCCTCAATCTTTCCAGTCAAGAGGAAGGGCCCAGGCAGGAATGGATGCATCCTGCAGATCAATGCATGGCTACACAGATATCGTCACCAGCAGGGCTTTGGCTTCTTTGACCATGGGATGTTGTTCTAAGAAGAAGGACTGCTAGGAAGAGACAGGACCTACCTAATGAAGAGAGGAAAGAGCATCTTCACAGGCAGGCTTGCTACCTAGTGAGAAGGGCTTTAAACCTAGGTTCGTGGGGGGGGTGGAGACCAAAGCCCTGAGGCAAGTGGAGAAGTGGATGACCTGGAGGAAGTGCAAGCAGGAGGGGGCAACAGGCGAGACCTTCTTGGCTAAGTTACCTGAGGTGCCTGTACATGAATGTACGGAGCCTGTGAAACAAGCAGGAAAAACTGGAAGCCTTGCACGGTCACAGGACTACGACATGACTGGACTAACAGACTTGGTGGGATAGCTCGCATGACTGAAGCACTGTCATGAATGAATATAAAGTGATCGTGAAGGACAAGCGGGGGAGAAGAGCAAGAGGTAGGGAATGTAGAAGTAGATGGTAACTTAGGCAGCAGTGACCACGAGATGATTGAATTCAGGATCCTGAGAAAAGGAAAGAAGGAGAGCAGCAGAGTAACTGCCACCAAGGATCATTTCCTCTTGATGGCAGTCGTCTCGATCCATCCAGCCTTGGGGATGCCAGGCCTGGCCTCTTCCACCAACAGACCATGCCCCTCCTCCTCCTCAATTGCTAGGGCCCTGTATCTGTTCTCCAGGCAAACTGCTGCAGGTCGAAATGAAGATTTCTGCTTACTGCCAGAGGTCGCAAGCTTCCAGCTTCCACTTCCCTGGGAGTCCATGTCCTCTTCTTTCTGTAGCCCTGCCTCTGGCAGTCCCTCATCCTGGGGGAGACCTGTCAGACTGGACTAAATCAGTGAAGTCCACATGCTTGAGGCTCCTCTCTTAGCCTGCTCCCTGAGGGACACCACAGGAGGCACCGCTCACACGAAAGGCGCTCCCCCGCTTGGACGGCACTGGAAGGAACCTGCAAGCCAGTCTCCACTGCACCAAACCAGACCCTTGATGGTGAAAAATCCTGCCTGGACAGACAAGTGCAAGCAGAGGAAGAGCTGACAGCAGCAGCGGCAGTGGCTCTGGCATTGCAACATCCTTCAGCCATTGCTCTAGGGCTCTTAATATGCCACCTACATCTTCCAGCCTCTTTCTCCAAGCAGACCTTCCCTAGCAAAGTCAGCTGGCCTGTTTGCTGCTTCTTGGTCCCAAACGGTTCCCTTTTCCCTGCTTCCTCACACCAAGCTACAGTGAAAGAAGGTGAGGCAAACTCCGTAGCAAACTCCCCCTCACTCGGGACTCTAGTTAAACAAGCAGCTTAAATATTGGTCTAACTGCTGAGTTTTAGCTATTTACACTAAATATACGTAGATTAGCTACTCTTAATTAAAGAAAGACCTTACCTTAAAGGCCCCTTTTCAAAGAGGCGGGCAGCAAACTGACCTGCAAACTGCCTTGTTTGCTGCCTCTGGTTGCTCAGGGAGTCTCCTTTTATACCGTTCTGGACCTAGACTGGCTCTGCCCTTGTTAGGGCTTTTGTCAGACACAGGCAGCAATCACCAAGCATCACTCAGCTAGCAGCACACCCAGCTGCTGAGAGCACGTCCAAGCACACAACCCACCGAACAAACACTCAGCAAGCCAAACACACAAGCAGCCCTGGCTCACTTATATTCCCCAGACCAAGAGGTGCCAGGCTCCTCTTCTCCTTCCCCTTCCTCCTCTTGCTCCCAGTGAACTGCTTGCAAATTGCCCCATTTGCCTGCTAATACTTTACAAATGGGGAACTGAGGCACAAAAAAGAATAAGCAACTGGGCAAGGCTGCTCAAAAAGTTCATGGCAGACTGAGAAACTGAATCCAGATCTCCAGAGCTAGTGTACAGTGCTTGACCAGAGTGGCCAGGTCCAGTTAAGGAGAAATTCAGAGAAACCTCAATGATTTGCTGGATGTTGCTAAGTAGATCTTATGAAGTCATTAAAACATTACTATATAATTTAGCAAATATTACACCCAGTGAACTATACTTGATGCTTTCTGTCTACATTTTGCTGCTAGAAACCTCAAAAGTGTTTAGACCTAAAAACAAAATCACTAAGTTGGTAACTCTGCTGACCCACATTTGGTACATCAAAGCTTCATCAGTTTAAAACAGATGTGGTTCCCTGAGCAGCAAAGTGAGGGCTTGATCTAGGATAGGCTTAATACTAAAGTTGGAGATATCACTGTTACTTCTTGGGTACTTTAATATCTGATATGGTGTCTGCCATTAAAGTAACAGACACCTTATAGCGTTGAGATAACCAAGATATCACCATATGATAACAGTTGGCATCTGCTATAGCCAACGTGCTAGTAGACTTGGTGGCTGCCAATACGTGTGCTTGGCGGTGGGGAGGGCCGTTTTGATTAGAGCCGTTCCCAAACAGCTGCACTAATTAAAGTGGCTCATGGTTGCATATATTAAGCCCCTGTGCATTTCAAAATGGCCATGGGACGCTTTATCTAAAGCTCATTCAATGAGGTTTAGGTTTCAAAATGCCCCATGGGCCATTTTGAAACAAGCAGGGGCTTAATACACATGACAGTGAGGTGACACGGGAGCGTTCCAATTAAAACACAGAACAGACTCAATTAATCAAGTCTGCTCCATCACTTTCTAATTAGAACATGAACGAGCACATCTGTAGGTATCCGATGAGATGTCAACCTACATTTTCCAATGGCCTTAACCCACATTGACTCAAGTCAGTAGTCAGAACCTGAAAGGACGGTAGCCTGTACCATTTCTAATACTTCTTCATACAATACAATTATATCCCATTGCATTTGATTTTCATCTTCAAAAGCTAGGTCGAGGCACTAATATTACCTTTGTGCATCTCCACGTTACAAAGCCAGTCCAATTTAAATTCCCCTAGCAAAAGACATAAGCTCTTTGACTGGAGTCCATGTTTTCTGTCCGATTGACTTTCATTTCACACTTCTTTGTTTTAATTACATTTTAAAATTAAATACAGGGATTGTGGCTAGTTACATTCAATGGATATTGTACTGATTAAAGAGTCATAGCAAAAAAAAAAAAAGCCATTTCTACTTAATTGTTGGCAGAGCTGCTATAACGTGCAGTCAAGTGCTGAGTGAGATTTAATAGAAATTTGGTTTGATTCTGATTAAAGGAAGAATTTGTTGAGTGAATTCTTCAGCTCAGAATTTTTGGCTTTTCTATTTTTTTAAGCACATTGAGCCCAAGAATAGCAGACTCTGCAAAGCTTTCTTGACCTCACTGATTGCAACCAATTATAAGATGGATGGCCTAGATATAAAGCATCAGCATGCTATAGCAGCTGGCCAAGTTTATCTTAGAAGGCTGTGGGGGAACATTATGGATTTTATCATTATTTTCATTAGAGCAGTAAAAATCTTGTCTGGCCAGACAATACCCTCCTTTTAAAATAAATAAATAACCAAAAAGCTTTCCAAGCCTAAGACTTTACTTGCTTTAAGGTCCAACCGCCTGTTAGTCTTAATTTATGTTCCTTTCACCACTGCTGAGAGAGACTCCCAGCAACCATAACGAAGGCACGTTCATCTTCTTTTTAGTTCCTCTCCAACGTCTTCAAGGAAAAATATTATCTATGGTAGCATAGAATTATAGGAAAGTAGGTGCGGAAGGGACCTCACAAGGTCAGCTAATCCAGCCCCTGCTCAAGGCAGGACCATCCCTGACTAAATTGTCCCAGCCATTTGCTGGTTTAACCTGCTCTTGACAATTTCCTGGGAGCGAGCTTTGCTCAGTAACTTGACCCCCCCATAGTCTGAAAATTTCTCTTAATCTCCAACCTAAATTTCCCCTCCCGCAGCTTGAGGCTGTTGCTCCTAGTCCTGCCCCCTGTGGTTACAGAGAAACACCCTCTCTGTAATTGCCCTTCAGGTATCTGAAGACTAATATCAAATCCTCCCCAGTCTTCTCATCTAGACTAAATGATCCTAGTTTTTTCAGCCTATCCTCGTAAGTCTCGTCTCCCAGGGCCCTGAAGATTTTCGTTATTGCGTGATGGATTCTTCGCAAGCTGTAGACAACCTTCTTGAAATGCAGGGCCCAGAACTGGATACAATACTCCAGGTAAGGCCTCACCAGTGCTGAACAGAGCAGAATAACCACTTCCCTTGATTTGGCACTCCTGTTTTTGGCAAATCAAGGGAAGTGATGTACTTTATCATATATGTGAGCCTGTTACAGGCAGTTTTGCTATAGAATGCATATGAAATGTTTCTTCCATTTAACGAGCCATAGATTTGTATTATTATATAGAGTTTTCCACTATCTAGTCATCACATAGAAAGTGTTACGCATGTTTAGTACGCCCTACAATTTCTATTCATCCACGTAAAGTTCTTCCTCCTTCAAGCTTTAGTCTTTTTCTTTCTTTCTTTCTTTCTCCAGAGAGGATTTCTTATTCAGAGGAATCAATAGAAACTATATGCAGCAGCAAGCAGAACGTACCCCAAGGAATCCCACGTTCCATCACACTCTTCCTACCTTGAAAACAGCTGAGTGGATGAAACCCGCCCGCATAAAATTCAGTTCTGGATCTGGATAATATTCAAAGATATAACAGTTTGGTTGGGCACCCATTGCTAAGTGTAAAATGACAGGCCACCTTCTCTTCCTATGCAAAGGAAGGACAGTGTTCTCCAAAGAAGCGGCAATTTCTCAGACCCCTATAGGGTTAAGCCCTTATTTTAAGTTATGCTTGATTTGTGTGTAGAGCCCTGCCATAGTGTGACACCAATTCAGAGGTATTCTTATCCAGGTAGACACATCTCCATGCCCACAAACTCCCTGATGGATTCTTATTCATACCTGTCACTTTCTGTCTTTTTAAACCTTTGTAAATAACTTTCAAAATTGTTAAAAGATGTGAAAGCACAACTGTATGCCCCTCGAAGAACACCATATACCAGCCTGAGGCATTCAGTTGCATTGGTGCTTTTGGGGGGGAGGAGGGGAGACCCTTGAGCTTTATAAAGATTGTGCAGCCCTAAAAACCAAATTGAAATCAGAAATTTTAGTTCTGTTTTTCTCTTCTTTTCAGGTTCTTATGCCAGCCTCGTTATTCCTGGATGGATGTGGGCCCACCTCTGATGGCAGGGTGAGCAATGCCAGGGAACCATACTTGCCCCACCACTGCCAAACCACATCCCCAGTGGGACTCCAGACCCTAGAGTGTGGCCACAGGTCCCTCCCTCACTCACCCTGCCCTCCAAACTCCCAGCCCCTCCTCGAGTCCTGCGGACCTTATGTTTGAAACTGCAACTGTAGAGTCCAAGTCCCAAATCCTAAAGGTATTTTAGATGCCAGAAAATAATGGAAGTTTAGTGCCTAAATGCCTCTGAACATCTAGGCCCAAGTGCCCCCAAGTACTGCATCAAGTGCTATGGCCAATCCTGTCATGCAAGCTATTTTCTTACTACTTGGCTGCCAATACACATGCTCAGAGGTGGAGGGGAGAGGGGGGTCTTAATTAGAGCAGTTCCTGGGGAGCTGCTCTAATTAAAATGCCTCACTGTCGTGTGTATTAAGCCCCCATGAGTTTAAAAATGGCTGAGGGATGCTTTTTCTAAACCTCATTTGATGAGGTTTAGATAAAGGTGTCCCAGCACCTATTTTCAAATGAGTGGGGGCTTATACACATGATGATAAGGCCATGTTGGACCACTCCAATTAGAACACAGAGCAGCCTCAATTAATCATGTTCTAATTAGAATGCAAACCAGCATGTGTGTAGGCAGTCCTTGTTTTTCCCAATGGAAGAGTTTTAGTGTAATGTTCTGTCTGGAGGATATTTTTAACGGGTATATGCTGCTCTGCATATATATATATACACAGGCCTTTTCAGTAATAGACTCTACTCCCGAATCTACTACTTACCATAGATACAGTCTATTTTAGATAAATTCCTATAGAAAAATACTAGGGATGTGCAAAGCTTTGATCCCCAATTCAATTCGGTGGAGATTCAGCCCGATTCAGTGGCTGAATCTCCGAATCCAAAATGAATCAAAGGACTCTTTAAACTCTCCAGATTGAATCAGAACCCTCCAAATTGATTCAGAGAGATTTGGAAAAATTTGGAGATTCAGACATAGACACAGCTTTAAATGTTTTTTCTATATACCTCAAGGTAGCAGGCAGTTCTAGCTAGTAGGTGGCTCTGTGGCACAATGGATAGCGCATTAGACTTTTATCGAGAATGAAGGAATTCAAAGGTTCTGGGTTTGAGTCTCAGTGGAGTCATGCTTCTCTCTTGCTGGGGTCACTTGATCCCAGCTGACTTCTCACCTACGGTGGGGGGCTGGACCCAATGATCTCATGAGGTCCCTTCCAGCTTCTAATATCTATGAAATCTATGAATGCTGTGAAGTTGGGGTGCATGGAGTGAAGTACTTCTGGTCCACTTCCAGGTTTGCCACCAAACACGTGGAGGGCCTCTCCGCACTCCTGTGGGATGCTCCGTGTGCCCCAGCATCACAGCGTTCACAAGCCATGCCGGTACCTCAAGGTATGTAGTAAAAACATTTAAAGCTGTGTCTATGTCCAAATTGCTGACTCTCTGAATCAGCATCAAATCTTCAATTCGGCCAAGTCTGAATCTGAATCAGGGACAGTGATCCGAATCAAATCACTGTCCCCGATTCAGGCTGAATCTGAATTGAATAGGGTCTCCTTTCCATACCCCCTAAAAAATACCATTCTTTACAGAGTTTGATAGATGCACAAAGTAACTTCTATAGCATCCCATTGATTTCACCCCTATTATAGTTTCATAGTTTCTAGGGTCGGAAGGGACCTGAGAAGATCATCTAGTCTGACCCCCTGCCATGGCAGGAAAGAGTACTGGGGTCAAACGACCCCAGCAAGGTGTTCATCTAACCTCTGTTGATTTCCCACATTTGCAAAGAGCTCTGTAGGTGGGCTGAGTTCCAGCCTGCACGAGCTGTTTGCAAAAGGGGCGGGAAACCCCCCAGCCCTGCCTGGAGGGGAAAGGAGAGGGAGAAGGGC
>NW_017729004.1:15852272-15870439 GCF_001723915.1 Gavialis gangeticus | reverse complement strand
CCCAGGTGCATCACCTTGCACTTGTCCGTGTTGAAACCCATCCTATTCTTATCCGCCCACCCTTGTAACCTGTCCAGGTCCGATTGTAGCCTGCTTCTTCCTTCTAGTGTGCCCACGTCCCCCCACATCTTAGTGTCATCAGCAAATTTGAACAGGGTGCTTTTCACCCCCTCGTCCAAATCACTGATGAAGATGTTGAACAGTGCGGGCCCGAGAACCGAGCCCTGCGGAACCCCACTGCCCACGTCCTTCCAGGTTGAGAAGGACCCATCCACTACCACCCTCTGGGTGCGGCCCTCCAGCCAGTTGGCGACCCATTTGACTGTGTGGGTGTCGACACCAGTCCCCCAGTTTCTTAATGAGAACGGGGTGAGAGACAGTGTCAAAAGCCTTCCGGAAGTCCAGTAAGACTATGAAAACTATTAGAGTCAAAAGGCATATTCCTTTCCCCTACTTCTGAGTTCTTCCCGAAATATAACACCATCTACTGGAATGTTTGGAGATATGATCATAAAAAAATTGAATAAACTACTAATTTTCTTATCTTTAAGAAGACAAGTGATTTTCTCCATTCTGTTGGTAGGGATAACAGTGTTCTGTTCACTTTGAAAAAGCATTAAAGAGATTCCTGATTTCCTACCCCCAATAGCTTAAAGTTTACTGCTACATTTGTTTAAGAATAATTATTGCCTCTAATCAGCTTGCAAACAAGCACGCCCCCAAAAAGCTGTAATCTTCTACATTAAAAATCATTGAATATCTCAGAATGTAATGAAAGGAATAAGATTACAGCCACAGAGTAGCAATACCATTTTTTTCTCTTTCATCTGGGTCAATTAGTCATCCTTTGCCAGCCTATGCAAGATGAAGTTTACTAGTCTAATATACTTTGGAAACAGTATGCCAATAGCATGGATAAATTATCCAAATAGAATTATACTTAACATTTTTCTGGCACTTCTCTTGCTCCTTTTACCCAAGGACCTCAAACTGCATTAAGATTAATGTTACAACATCTATCCCAGTCAGTGCCACAGCAATTAAGTTTAGGGCTTGGGGCAAAGTGGCAGCCCACCCTCACCCCGTGCACAGATCTGGGGGGGTACATGCCCCACCATGCTTGTCTGGGAGTGCACTCAGTGGCAGGAGCCACCTTTCCCTCATCCCTGCCCCCCCCTACCCACCTAATGTGTCATTTGCAGCTCTGTCCTGTGCCCCACCCCAGCTGGGCAGCACCTGTTGGCACCCCATCACTTCAGCTCCTGGGGAGGCCATCCTGCTTGCCCCCAACACTTGCTATGGCACTGATACCAGTTGCATTACTGATAGTTTTATTTTATAAAGAGTGAAAACACATAAAGAATCAAGTCATTTAACTTCAGTTCATAAAGCAACAGAGATTAGAGTGTATTTTTTAATTAAAGAGTTTAAGAGACAGGTGCCATCTTTGCAAACATCTACATGACTGTAAATATTTGAAGCAGACTTTTGTTCATTGAGATGACTTGTTAAGCCAGCCAATATCAGTCAAAGTTCCCACATGTCTGAATTTTGAACAGATTTCCCCACCACAGCTATACAGTCCAGGAGATGTGGACCACCCAAAGGGCACAAAGCAGGTAAGCATCAACATCAGGATTTGGAGGGCATCCAAGGTCATCCCAAGGTATTTTAGAAATGCAGATATGCATCAGGGATCCTGAAACAATGCCTAGGCAAAACGGCTTCATTGTTCCATTGCTGGATCTTTGAATAGTACCTTGCTACAGTAAGGAACAATTCTCTGCAGTCTCCATGCTATGCATTTAAAACACAAATAGCGCTTAAACAAATGGACTTGAGTTAATTAAATCAATAGACCAAGCAAATTACTTTTTCAAGTGTACATTTTATTAAGCATTATTTTATTTTACAGGGAGTCTATTACAGGGCTAAGGAACGAGGTAAATTAGGGAACTGAACACAAAACACAAAGCCTTCTTGGGGTTTCAAGTTTTTTTCCAAGCCAGTAATATTAAACCTATTATTCCATTAAGTACCTCATGCTGTATCCACTCCCATTTTAACTTAGGCTTCTGCAAAACTAGATAACCAGGATCCCCGGTGTTCTCTGATAAAAAAATCCCCAATTTTTGGATTTAAAAAAGTAACCCAAAATCCACATTTTTCCATGATCAAAATAAATGGAACTAGTTAATATATATTCTAATATTATAAAAGCCTTAATCTGTCTGGCCATACACTTTATTCATGCTCTGACTGGCTGACAAACAGCCAGTGTGAAGAAGCATTGGGACAGGTGGCAATGCACCACCATGATGGCAGGGATGCAGTGGGACCAAGCAGGGGGGCGAGGCCAGTGCTGCAGCGGGGAGAGGGGAAATGGGCCCAGATCCCAAACAGCAGGAGGGAAGGACATCCCCACCTGTCCCCCTCCCATCATTCTTGACAGTCAGTTGGTATTGGGGGAGGGTGTAAATTAGTGGCATTTCATTTTGATCACAGAAAAGATGTGGATTTTGGGTTACTTTCTTCAATGTGAAATTGGAGATTTTTTTTAATCAAAGAAAACCAGGATCCCTGCAGATCACTGTCTATGATGTGGTACACTTTGCCTTTTATTTTTACAAAAAATAAAAATCAGAGGAAAAAGTAGAGAAGTTAGAGCATGACAAGTTGTTTTGTTAAGATTGTTTATCCAGGCATGTACAGTATATTTGCTTAATTTGTTACTTAAAACTAATGTCCCCATTTCACTTGCTTCCTGCTCTCTGTCTCTAGGGACTTGCATCAAGTCACTTTGTTTCCCCATGTGATTGGAGAGCTGTCATAGTGAGACAACTTCAGAACCAACTGATCCATGCCACATGCACATTCGACTTGGGTCGGATAAGCACCGAGACCTCCAACACTGTAAACAGATGCTGCATTTCTCCTGGGAGAAAGCCTATTGTTCCAGGATCCTACAGACTTACACATCCATTGTCCTGCTTCAAGTACCTCTGAAGGATGCCAAATAAAGACATGCTACCACTTTTTTTCCCTGGGACACTTGTGTGTATTAATTAATTAGTAGCTGTTAATTAAGCAGGAGGCTGCCCATTTCTTGCCCCGATGCCAGGGGGCGCTATCTGCGGCTCCATTCCTCCTACACTGCAGCCCAAGCCTCACAGATGGCATCCAGATGTTATCCATATCACCAGCCCTGCACTGGGCCCCAGAATCCTATTAGTTGGACCCCACTTAGATCCCTCCATTCAGGCAGCATATTCTGCCTTCATTCCCAGCTGCATAGCTCCCTGATCTGCTCCCCCTTACAGGTGTGGTCCCCCCCACCAGGACCTTGGGCTCCCTAGCCCTGGCCCACCTCCAGGCTAGACAGAACACCAGGCCCTCAGCTCTTGGGCATTCCCCTGGCCCTTCAACCATTCCAGTCCTGGCTCCAGCTTGGACCAGTCAGGAGATGTCAAGACAGGTTATGGGTCTGTGGCCCGACTCTCTCTCTCTGGGGTCCACCTTCTAGACCCTACGAAGGGGTAACCCACCTGGTTGTGGAAGCTGGGATTAAAGCACCCTGACCCACCTTTCACTGGGGTGGTAACTGACCTGGCATTTCCTGGGGGCTCCCACGCCACTGAGCGCCCCACTGGGGTACCCACTCCTGGCAGGGTGCAGTTTTAGGTCATACCCAGGACCAGGAGCCTCCTGACCATCCCCTACAGCTCCTCCCTTACCTCCAGATGATACCAGGAGCCCTGCAGCCAGGCAATGTTGTTACCTGGCCTCCCAGCAGCAAAACGCCCTGTTTATATGGGCAGTCCTGAATCTAAAATGGCTGCCCTAATCAGGCACCTGCCAGCTACTGTCTACTGGCCCTTAAAGTGGCAGACAGAAACAGTGCCCTGTCACAGCATCCAACATCATCCCAAGGTTGTTGCAGGGTCAGTCCTGTCAAGCTATTTACTCTTCCTGGCCATGTTCTGGCAAAGGTGCAACAATGGATCTTGGAAAGGGTACACGTGTAAATGGCTATGCTACTCCTGTTTTAATTCAAAACCCAGGACAATAAGGGCCACTTCATAGGAGACCTCAGTTTACAGCCTCTTGTGGTACAGAGTTCCATTTGCTTGTGTTCTGAAAGAACCTGCACATGCAAGTTAGGTAGCAATTTTTCATTGTTAGATTGTGTCTTCAAAGGACAATTGGAGTTTCCTTTGCTCCCAGGCAAGATTTGCTTCCCTTGAGGTCTGAACAGCATGTCCATTGCTGGGCAGGGAACAGCTTTGCTCTGCCTGCTTTGGAGGGGGAACAGCAGCAGCAGCCACCATACTAGCTTGTCCCAGCACTTGTGGTAGGGTGTGCTTTGTTCATGGCACTGCAGAAATGCACTAGCAGGGTGACTGGGCTCCTTGCAACCTCCTTGACTTGTCCACTCATACAAATCTGTGTGGCATCACTTCCTCAAGCAGTTTCCATTGTTCTGACAGGGGATAGAGATGGACATTGTGCAGTGCACAGACATTTGACAAGACAAAATCATCTTCTCTTCAAAATGTTACTCTAGATACTGTTAAGGAAAGATTTCTAGGGGCTCGTTTATCATAGTACTCATAATGCTGGGGAGACATTGACAGAGAAGAGACCAAAGCTATTCAACCATTTGTTGCATTTCCTCTCAGGAATAAAAGTAACTTACGGGATAGCGTTATACACATAGACTTTTTGCCTATTGCTTTTAACCTTTTGTACTTTCTTGAGTTTTGCATTGCCTTAAGAAACTCCATTTTGTATTTCTCTGTAGCTTGACATAAGTGTTCGACCTTTGTATGCTGTATGTGTGAGAGAATGAGCGAGTGTGTGCCTGTGGAAAATGGAAAACATCAACTAGCAACTGGCTGAAGAATGTAGACAGATAAAAGACCAAACAAGATGAATCCACCTCAGAACAGCAAGAAAACAATGGCAATTGACCTTCAAGAAATAACACAGTGATAACACAGCAAAAGCCCAGAAGACTAGGTGAATTAACAAGGGTATAAAAGATGGGATGAGACATATCAGTTTTGGGTCTTGTTCTTCTTGTCATCCTGGAACATTGGTTTGTCTGACGAAGTGGACTGGCTCCAACTTATGATCAACTTGGCTGGCCACTAAGTTGATCTGAGTACTGATAATACTGGTAATATATACCAGTGCAGAACAGAAATTGGGGTATGAATGTGGTGTGTGTGTATTAAGCACTTAATCAGTAAATGCGGCTTATTGCCTTATCCTCCCTCATAAGTTCTCGCTCATGATTTGAGCAATTGGCAATTTGTGTAACAATAGGGAATAGAATTTGATTCTGTACTTTAACGTACACCAGTTGGTGTGCAAGTCACAGTTTCATATTCAGATATTTGGCAAATTTAGTCTTTATTCCTGCCTGTATCCATTTAAGAATAAATTGAAGGACAGTCTGTCAGCAGAGAGATCAGAGAACAGGACTGCATAAAGACATTAACTCTTTTTCCACAAAAGAAGTCAGATTTGTCTGTTTAAAATTGGTAAGAAGTCTGTGGTTTCAGGGTTAGAAGAAATATGGTTCTATGGCAGTGGGAAATGTCTGGTCTGAAGTCACCTCTTTGTGTTAAATCATACAAATTTATCAGACATACATTTCTTCACTGAAGATGAAGCAAGGAAAATAGATCCCCTAGATAGTTAATTGGTTTCTTAATGTACAAGTGGAGAACATCTAAGTGACAACTTACCTGTGTGGGTTTTGCGTGGTCACATCTACAAGGAAATCTTTCTAAAATCTCTCTGGCTGTGTTGCAAATCTATGATCCTTCCAAGGTGGAAGACAGTTTGTAGCTTTTCTGCCCAGGAGCAGGGTAGGTTCTTAATAGTGACTGATCACAATTCAGCCCCAGCTTCCCTATATATGCAGCTTTTCTGCACTGGCCAAGGCACTGTAGGAGGAATGAAGCCAAGGTCTCACTTGTCCATGAGTCAGCAACATAAGGACTCCTTGCATCATGAATCATGCATGCCCCCAGTGGCTGGGGGGGCACAGCGGTGCTGGAGGCAGTGGAAGCATGATGGGAGCGTGGCGGCGGTAAGCGGGGAGCTCCCACAGAGGCCACCGGTGTTGTTGATGGCAGCAGGAGGCGGGGTGGTGAGCACCAATCAGGAGTCACAACCCCCCGCAGACACAGCCGGCAGTGTCAGTGGCAAGAGGGGGCAGGGAGGTGGCGAGAGGTGACTGCCCACAGGCACCGCCGACAATGTCAGCAGCACCTTTTCATCAGGGATGCACCGCCATGCTCAGGGGGTGCACATGCACCCCCACACATCACCAATGCCTTGTATTAAATCTCTTTGTATCCCAAAGAATAACTAGGTCTAACGGCCTCAAACTTCTAGAAGGCCAATTCAGACTTGACATAAGAAAAAACTTCTTTACAGTCCAAGCGTCCAAAGTCTGGAACAGACTCCCCCCAGAGCTGGTGCAAGCACCTACTCTGGACTCATTCAAAAGGCATTTGGGTGTTTATCTTGCTGGGATCATTCAATCCCTGAAGGCAAGAACTGACCTGAGCAGGGTGTGGGACCCAGGGCAAATCAGCCCATGGGCTCCCCACCCCCTCCCTGATCCCACACACTCTGGACAAGAAGAAGCTGCTGCCACCAGCAGCAGCAGCAGCATCGGCAGCAGGGGAAGAGTGGGGCAAGTGGCTGGATCCAAAGCCAGTGGTGGCAGCATGGAGTCACTGCAGCCACTCCACCCAGCTCCACAGGCCCCCCAAAGCACAGGGTCTGGGGTGGCTGCCCTGATTCCCCCCTACCCCCTGCAGGGATGGCCCTGCCTACAGACTTCCTACCTCGGGCAGGGGGGCTGGACTCGAAGATCTCACGAGGTCCCTAACAGCCCCTAATGTCTATGAAATCTATGAAATACATAAATGCTTTTTGCTATGGCTTTGTATCAACCTAATGACGCAAAGCAAAGGCTGCATCTATCTGCCATTGGGGGCTGGATGCTCTGGTCATCCTTCAGAGCCCTGCATAGTCATGTGAAAGGCAACACTTTGAATTCCCCTAACACCTTTCTAGACAGAGTTCCTGCTCCATATAGGAAGGGAAATAGCAACTTAGGAGCCTCAATCCTCTATTGCTACCACATGGGATAAGAGCCTAGAAGTAGCCTTGCTAAGGCATAAGTGGGGGCTGCTGATGGCCTTCACTCACCTGCAGGGGTATGCAGTCTGGGCAGCATTAAGTCTCATTGAGTACCTAGTTGCATTAAATGTTCACATTGCCAGATGCTGGTTGACTTCACGCTAATGAGTTTATAGCAGTTCATTGCCACTGGTGGTGCAACTGCAAAAACAGTGAAACAAAACTCACTTATCAATATTTCATCTACTCCTTGAGACTGAAGCATTGCATCGACAAGTCTTTTGCTGATACAGCAAGGAAAGAGCCCCATGCACTTATTGCATTTACTGTCATTTATGGAGGTGACTGACAAGGCTGCAGTCACTTTCTACCAGCTGTACCATTGATTTTGGATACTCAGTGGCAGGAAATGTAGACTGAACCAGATATATGGGCAGAGCCCTGGGCAGATAAGCCAGTGTTGACAGCACTAGTAGCAACAGTAGCATCTCCCTGCTAGAAACACAGCCAAGAGCACAGGGCTGATTCTGAAGAGGATCAGCCAGAGCCCAGCTGGCAGCTGCTGAGCACCAAAGGGGAAGAAAGCTCCTAGAAAGGGGGAAGGAAGGTTATGACTGGAATTAATGAATTGGAGTAGGATGTTGGGAGGGGATAGGTATGACTGGTAAACAGATGGGCTGTGTTGCACAGAGTGGACACACTGATGGAAAGGGCTATAGAAGGACAAGTGCAAATGGGAGCTGGTCACCCAGGACTAAGCCTGTCATGCTGTGGGGAAAATAAGCCAGATAATTAATGTATTGGCATGCTCCTTTAGAAGGCAGAAGTGGGGGTAATGGATCATGTATGGAATGGATTGTATGAACCAAGTCCTAGGGAGAAAAAGGAAGAAGCTAGAAAAGGACAAGATTTCGAGTCTGGGGGCACATCTACATGAGCCATTAGTGAGCAGCGATAAACTGAGGAGCTTATTGCTCTGCAGTTTCTTGCTCCCAGGAAGCTCCCAGGCATGCCGTTTACACACACGCCCAGAGCGCAGTACACTGAGCTGGATCAGAGCAGTCCGGGCTAGCAGAGCACCCGGGGGGTCAGCCTGCCAGCCCGGGGCTGCTCCAGTCAGGATCAGTGTGCTGCAGAGAGGCTGGCTAGGGCACGCAGACACTTCAGCATGGAACAAATCAGCAGGAAAGTAAATTGTGATATAAGAAAACAATAGGGGAGTGAGATTTACTTAAAGCGTTCCTGCTGCCCAGTTTTGAGAGAGGTGATACTGCAGCATGCCGTCGATAAATACTTCTTACTGGTGATGAGATACAGGTTTGTGTTAAAACCAGCACTAGCATGTGGGAGGCAGTGCTGTGAGTTTTACCTGGCTTTACCTTCAGAGGTGCCAAGCAGTAGATTTCTTCTGGCTGCCAGTGGGATAACTCCTGATGTTAAGAGCCTTTGGATCAGGCCCACCCCACTTGTCATTACGCTACTAGATTAGACAGGCAGAGGTTGTCTGGGCAGACCAGGTTGTCCGGCAGACCTGGCCTTATTCTGTATCCTGGGCCTATCCCTTAACATGGGGGCACTGGGATTTCCAGAAGGAGCTCCACAGCTTGTGCTGTGACAGCTGGAGCAAAAAGAGCTGGGATGCCTAACTTCTGCAGATTGCAAAGCCGTGCAACATGCAGTAACCAAAGATTTCGACTGCTCCTAAAGGGGGTTAAGGGGGCTTAGCAGACTCACTCAGGTGACAAAGGAAGCAGGTGCAGCTTTCTGTGAAGGAGGCAGCCTACCTTATGGCAAGACGGTACAACTCCAAGACTAGTCATGGGCTGAACTTATTTATCTTGCTCTTCATAAAGCTAAACCCCAATAAGGGGATGACTTTGCCTAGACTTGTCTGTGGAGCCGATTGGGAAAAGCCACTGCTCAGAGCCTCCTTTTATTATGTTAAATAATGCCTCTTCCTTCCTGGTATTTACACTGTTGTATTATCAGACTGTCATAGAGACAAACTATACACATTTGGCTCTTAACTTTGCCTCGTAAATCATTCCCTCCAGGCCATTATTATTTTCTGGGCTGGGCTCTGAACTCCAGCCAGTTTATCAATATCTCACTGGTTATGAGGTGTCCAGCACATACCACAAAGCCTTCAGCACACTAATGCTGCAGAAAAAAGAGGTTATTGGCATTTCACCCTATGACATGACACCAGTGTGTTTCCTGACCCAAGCAGCACAAGCTTTATTAAACGGCCTGCTTCTAGCTCATTGCGTCTGTGTTATCCTCTCTAAACCCCTGTCAGCAGTAATCTTTCCACTTCTCCTTTCCACTGCCTCTGGGTTTTTCATTAGTTTACTACCCATCTCTTTCACTAACAAAACCAGCAATGTGCGCTTCTCCACAGTAATGACCTCATTCTTCCACCCATCTTTTAATTGCTCTAGATCAGCAGTTCTCAACTGGAGAACCGTGGCCCCCCAGGGGGCTGCGAGAAGGCCTCAAGGGGTCCGCCCAGCCCGGTCCAGCAAGGGAAGGAGCCGCTTCGGTCCCCTGGGGCTAAGGTGAATCCCAAGGAAGGGGAGTGGGTGGGCCTGTCTCCCATCCAGCCCTACAGCCTCCAACTTGCAGGTGGCATGTATGCAGGGGAGAGGAGAGCGAGGCTCCGTACTGCTGCTGCTCAGGTGAGTAGGGTCCTGGGGCTCCCTGCCACTGAACCCTGCCTGCTGCACCTGGGGCTGTGAAGGCAGGGCTGGGAGCCAGGCAGTTGTTGTGGCACAGGTAGGCCGTGGAGTTTTTATAGCATGTTGGGGGGGCCTCAGGAAGGAAAAGGTTGAGAACCCTTGCTCTAGATCAGAGCAATCTGCTTGATTTGGAAAGAATTGTTCCTTACTAATCCACAGGAGTACAGTACTACATTCTGGTGTTTGTCCTATTCCATTCTCTCCAAGAGCTAAATAGTCACCAACCTTAATCAACAGGCCAAGAGGAATAAGGGCTCCTAGTTCAGATTGTGACCCCAGCTGCAGGAGAAGAAATATTCATCCACTGCTGCCCCCAGAGGACATGGGCATGAAGCGAGCAGAAGAAATGTGCAGTGGGGAGAACACTGATTTCTCCCTTCCTATTCACCAGGCAGAATAACAGGTCGTATGTAATATGAGGGAAGAAATAAATGGTGTAGAGAAAAGGAATGAAGTAACCCAGGGTTAGATTTATCAAGGTGCCTAAAGATGGAGATAGACCCTGAGTGGAATTTACCCAAAGTGCCTAAATGAGCCAAAAACTCCCAATGCTGCTCAATGAGAATAAGGCACTTATACTACTAGGCACTGGATAGATCCCACTTGGGACCTATATGTCTATTAGGGCTGTGCAAAAAGGCTATGTTTCATTTTGATTTTGGATTCAGCAGTTTTAGAGGACAGTGATTTGTTTTGGTGTTCTGGATCAACATTGCATTTTGATTCAGCCACATCTGTTTTGGAGTTTCAACACGATTTTGGAGATTCGGATCAGCCGGGGAGAGGCAGGCACAGCCAGGTGGCTGCAGATTCTCCTGTGGCTCCTCCGGCTGTGCCTGCCTCTGCCCAGGCAAGGGGAGCCACGGGAGAAGCCCCCATGACTGCCCTGCCTGGCCCAGCCTCCCAGCACCTTAAATAAAACATTTTTTAAAGTCCTGCACTCACCAACTGCAGCAGCACCGATTGGGGCCTCTGGGCACTCATAACAGGGCCCCCACCTGCAGCCCACAGCAGTGGAAATCATCCTCCCACCCTCTGCCTGGCACCTGCACAACAGCTTTTGCATCATGACAGCTTGGCAGGGCACGGAGCTACTGTCTGGGAGTTGGAGTTGCTCCATGTGTCAGCTGGAACCTGGCACCACTCAGCTACAGTGGCCCCAGCTCCCAGACAGCATACAGCATCCTGCCAAGCCACACTGCACCCATACCATGAGACAGCTGCCATGCGGATGCCAGGCAGGGGGGGTGATCACCACTGCCCCCACTTCCCCACACTGCATGGGGGGAGCTCTGCCACGAGTGTCCAGAGGCCCCAGTCGCCACTGCTGCAGCTGGTGAGTGAAGGCTTTTTCATTTTTTAAAGCCCTGCACTCACCAGCTGCAGCAGCAGAGCCCCCCCATGAAGCACAGGGCAGCGAGGAATCGCCCCCTCCCCTGGCACCCAGGCAGCAACTGTCGCATCACGTGGGTGCAGTGCAGGTCAGCAGGGTGCTGCACGTTTTCTGGGAGCTGGGGCTGCTGGGACTGAGCAGTGCTGGGCTTCAGCTGACAGGTAGAGCCACCGCAGCTTCCATTCAGCATGCATTGTCTTGCTGAGCCAAGCTGCACCCATGCGATGGGACAGATGCCGCACAGGTGCCAAGCAGGGGAGCAATGCCTGCTGCCCCCCACTGCCCCGCGCCACACGGGGGGCTCTGCCATGAGCCGTCAGAGGCCCTGATCCCCACTGCTGCAGCTGGTGAGTACGGGGCTTTTGTTTTTTTAAGTGCTGGGAGGTTGGGGCTGGGCAGGGCAACCATAGGGGCTTCTCTTGTGGCTCTTCCAGCTGTGCCTGCCTCTCCCTGGGCGGGGGGAGCCATGGGAGAAGCTCCCATGGCTGCCCTGCCCATCCCCATTCCCCACCCAGCCCCAGCCTTCTGGCACTTTAAAAGGAGGGCTGCAGAACTGTGCCGGACTATTCCCAGGGGGCACCTCTGAAACATCCAAAACTTCCAAAACGTTTTGGACAGTTTCAATTCATTTTGGAGATGTTTTGGAGACTTCCATTTTGTTTCAAATTCGGTGTTTCAGGCACCAAAAAGGGCTGAAACACCCCTGAAATGAAACGGCTGCCAAAATTTAGCACAGCTCTATCGCCTATTCCCTACAGGGAGCAGGAGAGAAATTGTTACAATCCTAATTTGTTCCTTAGTCTGGTCCTGGGCCAGCTTCTTCCTCAAGATGGACCGAAAAGGTGCAGTCCAACGTATAATGGTTTCGCAACATTCATTAACTCTAAACAGATTGAAAGCATGCTTTAAACTTATACCACAGACTTACTTAACACATGATTAAGGAACTAAAAAGGAAACTGCTGTGACAAGCATTTTTTTCTGCTAAGACTTCTATATGGAAATAATTGATAAGATGTCAAGTTTTTCCTTTAACACATTTATCTTCACTATGCAGTAAGATCATCTTGAATAACTAATCCACCACCCCAGGCAAAACAATTATTTATTTTAACATTTGCATTTAAACAAAATGATATTAAAATTCATGATGCCATGATACGTAATCCAATAACCTAAGGTAATGTAATTCCAGTCAGTGTAGCAATCCATCCCACAAATAATGTGACCATATATGACCAGCATAATTTATAGCCAGTTTTATTGTAGTTACAGTTTTAATACAACTAAGGTCAGCAATGAAAAGAAAAACATGCTTTAAATCAATGATTAAATAAACCTCAAGCTCTCTGGCCAAAATTTCAGTCTATTGAATATATCAGCTTTTTTATATCATAAAAGTTTCTGCCTGTTTACAGAAACACCCCAGAAGGAATCTGTGACAACTCTTTGAGGGAATGCTACACTGTTGAACTTTAATTAGTAGTGAAATATAATCCCTGGCAAATCAAGCAGGACTACA
This sequence comes from Gavialis gangeticus, assembly GCF_001723915.1. Lineage (NCBI taxonomy): Eukaryota > Metazoa > Chordata > Crocodylia > Gavialidae > Gavialis > Gavialis gangeticus. Next base: position 15,857,622 of record NW_017729004.1, on the reverse strand, counting down.
GTTTCTTCTTGTAGAATCTCAAATCAATATCTCGCTACTCTCAGTGAGCAAGTCATTCCTATTTATTGTTTAATTGCATGCATCTGTTTAATTTTAAGCACCTGGGACTCCAAACCAGTAGACAGAAAGGGCATTTGGCAAATAATTATGTTATGCCTTTGCAGGACTGGCATCTCCTACCCCTTGGCACTCAGGGAATCCATGAGGGAGACTCATCTCTCTCCCTTCAGTGTAAATGCAGAGCAATTCTACAGACTCCAGTGAGGTCATTTATGCCAATCTAGACATAAAAATGCAACCAGCAGAGACTAGATATTGCACATGGTAGTGACTGCAGCTATTCAAAGGGGTGCAAGCACTGCAAGTTTTTTCCCCATATTATGGGGACAGGCCACCAGGGGAGGTGTAGAAAGGAAGTCAGTTGTTCTTTCCCAGACATCTTTCCTATACACAAGGCAACCAGTCCAAAGTTGCAATGGGGCTATTTCCATGTGCAATTACACAGCTGTTGGGAGTGAGCTCTCCAAATCTTTCAACCAGTCTCTGAAGACTGGAATCTAAAAACCAATTGGTAACTTGCTTTTTTACAATGTGCATCTCTCCCAAAGTCCATTGAAATCAGTGGGAAGAATTCCATCAACTCAAGGGGCTTCAGATCAGGAACTACGTCTTTTGAAAGATGCCGGCATAAATTAGAAGAAAACTTAATATGCATGGCACCACCATGAGGGGAAGGTGCCAGATGCACAACCCTGAAAAAGCAAGTCCTCTATGTGCCATTCTAGGGGTGCAAACTGGAACCCACAGAAAGGGAATAGAAGTTTTTTGCTACTTCATGGAAGATCCACAGACCAAGGGTTTTTCTGTCTGTGTGTGTATAGCCACCAAGCACCACAGGCAGATGTACCAGTAGTAAAATGCCAACTATTATAGTCAGGTGGCATGAATAATACTGGGGGGGAAACACTTGAAACAAACTAGTTAAACACCGTGGCCCAAGCTGAGAATGAATTCAGAGCAATCCAAGGAAACAAAAACCTTAGAGCAGGGGGTTAGAGTAGATGTCCTCCTGAGGTCCCTTCCAGCCCGATCCCTCCATGATTCTATCTGGGCCTTCCCTTCCCCACATGGGACCTGGGCAAGTGCTTCCATTCCCAATGTGGTTACAGTCTAGTCTCAGACATCAGGGAAATTTGCAGGCCCAAGTTCACACAATCCTACTGAGCATCATAAACACTGGACGAAACTCCCATGAAGATTTTGGAAGGCTTCAGTTCCTCTTGAGGCTATAAGTATATCAGGGGCGTATATCAGGGCCTGGGGAAGCATATGTTCACCAAGGCCCCCCAGGGGAGGACAAGAAATAATGGACACAAGCTGATTGACAATTGCTTCAGACTAGACATAAGGAAAAAACTTCTCTACAAGCAGAGTGCCAAATGTTTGGAACCGGCTCCCCCCAGAGGTGGTAGAGTCACCTACCCTGGTGATCTTCAAAAAGTGTCTTGATGCCCATCTTGCTGGGGTCACCTAATCCCAGCAGTCTTTCCTGCCCAAGTGCAGGGGACTGGACCCAATGATCTGTAAGGTCCCTTCCAGCCTCTAACAACCATGAAACTATTCTGATGATAATCCATCTTGTTATATTTAGGGCTCAGTGCAAGATGCATTGTATTCTCTTAACTATTGTCATTGGTTCCTACCCCTTTCACCACTCCCGAGCCACCCCAGGCAACTGATGGGATAGACCCTGACATGCTTTCCTTTAAGAAAGTTATACTGGCTAAAACGAGGTGGGAGGAAACATTTATCGCCTGATTTTGCAGATCTCAATTAAATTGCATCACCGGTATCCAGATACTACAGTGGCAGGGATCTTGGAAGTGTGTGCAACCAATAGGAAGATGAGAATTGCCCCACCAGATCGGACCCAGAATCCACCCAGTTTTGGAGCATGTTTCTGGCAGCAGTAAGTGCTATAGCGAGTGTAGGAAACCTCATAGCAGATAATTATGGAATAATGTGTTTGGGGTCGGGGGAGATTTTTAAAAGCCCCACTCGGGTTGATTCTTGCATAAAGGCTTTATATCCTGTATCACACACAAAACACTAAGTTAAAAGAATATGATCAAGATTGCAAAGCTAAGTTCTCGAAATTAAAAACTGCCAAAATTATTACTGGCTGTATAACAAGTTCACTCCTTCCTGCTCCTCATTAGATCTGTGTTTCTTCCCACCTTTAGCCTACACTTGCCTGGGCCCTTTCCCACATCTTCTCTACCCATATCTCCTATTCCCAACAGCTCCCTGTTCCAGTCCCTGGACTCCTCACCCATTCTCAGTGACCTCTGCAAACTCGGGTTTCTTTCCTAGTCATTCCCAATTCTCCCCTGGTACCCAGGCTCCTTAGCAGATCTGTCCCCTACTCCTCACAACTTATTTCCCGTTTCCCTATTGATTCCCATTTACCAATTTCAAGTCTCCTCCTGCCTCCTGATCTGATCTCACCCCAAACTACCACTTCTTTTCCTGGCTTCTCGCCCCTGGCTCCTTGTCTAGCTAGTTCACAACTTTCCCACACTCCAGATCTCAGCCTATGTTTCCCTTCAGGCTCAGCCAATCCTCCATGCAGTTCCTTCTCCCAAGTCATTCTCCTTCTCTGTACTCCCTGGGATCAATAAGGAAAGGTCAGCGACAGCACAGGAGAGACCAGATTTTATTCTCAGGGCCTGGCCCAGCCCATGATAACCTGGAGTCCCCAACACAGGAAAAGTACTGCTAGTTCCAGACTGGCACATGTACTGCATAGATGGCATCTTTTATCTAGAAGGGTTCTGTTTCTGGAGAAACATTGGTTTCCAGAGGCATTCAACATAAGGCAGAAACCCCACATGGAAAGCTGCGGTCCAGTTAAAGTTTGGGAAAGCTTAGAAATCACAGTCATGGGAAGTGTCAGGCAGCTTTAACAGGCAATGTTACCCACCTTGCCTATAAGGTATTTGGTACTCTATTTAATTTGCCTGTAGATGTTCTCGTTATATATATGACTACCTAATCCTTTTTTGAATCCTATTAACATCCTAGGTTCAATGACATCTGAAGGCAACAGAACTCACAAGATAAGTATCTATCATGTTAAAATTGCTCTCTTGCATCAGGTTCAAACATGTTCCCTTTGACATGGTTGGGTATCCCATGTTCTTGTACTATGAAGAAGGACAAAAAATTGTTTCATGAACAGGGCTAACAACAACTGTTCTCATCTATTAGTCTGAAGAAACTCCAGGGATGGCTTTCAAAGGTACTCAGCACAATACTGGTGCTTGGATCTCTCCTGATACTGGAAGAAATGTCACAGATCTTGCTTCTAAACCTTAACCTCTTAAAATAATAAACTCTTATCTTTCTGCTTTATTGGCTGTTTCTTACAGCCTCAGATTCTTTGACTCAGGGCAATATCTCCCCATAAAACTTCCTGTTTCTGTTGAAATTGCATTTGTTCCTGTATTTTACATTTTATTCCTTGTCTATCAAGCTATTTTTATCTACCTGGCTTGTTTGACTTATGTTTTACAGCTCTGCTTTGCACTTAACCAATTAATCTGCACTACAACCATTTTCCTGTCATTGTTGGTTTGTTCTCTTTATTTGTTACAAGTTTCAATCTTTCCACTTGATCCAGTATAATTCCTGTGTAAAAATACTTGTCCAGTAGATGATCTAAAACGGTAACAAACCAAGGCCCCTCAAGACATGATTTTCAGAGGTGCTGAGTACACATAATTCCAAGTGAAATCAATAGGTAATTGTGTGCCTGGGAAAGGATTTAAGTCCCACTTGCATCCACGACAATCCTGATAGGCGTCACCAATAGCAGAACATTGTTCAGAACAACTGGGTTGCTCTGACACAAAGAAGGCTACGCTGGGTAAATGTAAAGGGCAGCATAGATCCATAAAGCCAGTACTAAACCATCTTAAGGCCAGTATGGCTAGAGGCTTAGCCATCCAGACAATCTTCCCCAGGCATAGTTCAAATAGAGCCCTGCAGAAAAGTGATAAAACTGTCCTTCCCCACCACAGATGCAGAAAACACAAGGCAACCGTTCTCACAAAGACTGCTTTTAGCAGCTCATAGACACAGACACTCCCAAGGGTTGATTTGCTCGCACAAGGAGATTTCCTGCAATTCCTTGCATCACATTTACTAAAAATGGCTCCATCTTTACTCCACACTCCTTCCAGGAAACTTTCCTTTCTCCAACATAGCCCAGCAGTCTCTCTCTCTTGTCATCTCTCTCTCCAAGAAATGACCAACATATTCTCTCCGGTTAGAAATGCAAAGGCTATAGCATATCTGCTCTTTAGATAAACATTTCACAGGCTGATAGATTTTAAGGCCAGAAGGGAACATTATGATCATTAAGTGTGACAGCCTACACATAACACAGGGCATAGCTTTTCACCTGCCAGTTCCAGCACTGAGCCCATAACTACTATTTGAGCCAACACATAGATTTCAGAAAGCAATCCAGTCCCAACAAAGTTATGAAATAATGGAAAATTCCTCACCCCACACCGCCCCATTTTTAGATACAAACTTCCAGTGGCTATCATCCTCACTGTCAAAATGCCCTTTGTATTCCTAGCCTGAATTTGTCCAGCTTGAACATGATCTCGGCATGTTTTTATCTGCCACATAAAGCATTCCCCGCTATCACTAATATTAATTGGAATAGCAGCAGCTAAATAGTTTCAGCCCCACTTGAAGCAAAGCCCAAAACCCAGAACCTCCTATCCTCCAGACCTACAGCCATTTCATTGAGCCATGCTCCTTCTGGCCTGCTTGCCACCTTCTGGCCCCACATACCTTCCTCTCTCGACTGCCAAGTGGGACAGCTTCAAAAGGAAGGCTGGAGAAGGGTCTGGCTAAAGCCTAGCTAAGGTCTGGTGATTGAAACACTTTTGCTAGGAAGCAAGAGATGCAGGCCCAAACCTCCCCTGGGTGAGAAGCGTGCTAAGAACCTGCCCAGGGAGCAGGAGAGACAAGTGTCCTAGCCAATGACTACTGGGCTAAAAGGTGGTCCTCCTCTGTCCTTCTAGCATGTGCACGTGGATGATCCTATTCCACCACAGGTAGAAATAAAACCCAAAGTGTGCGTAAGTGCTACTTAGGACTGTGAAAGTGAAATAGGACTTAGCCTTTGGAGCAGGGGTGTCAAACTCATCTGGCCCCATGGCCCAAATGAGTGACCTGGGGCCACCCCATGAGCAGGATGGCCAGTAGATCCTGGCCTTCTTCCCCCCCCCCCCCCCCACCCCCCCCCTGCGAGCCCCGCCCTGGAACCCCG
>NW_017729004.1:15834522-15851961 GCF_001723915.1 Gavialis gangeticus | reverse complement strand
CCCCCCCCCCCCCCCAATCCAGCATCTGCAGTGCCTGCTCTGGAACCCATGGTGCATGCAGTGCATGTCCTGGGGCAGGCACCGTGTGGGGCACAAATCCCAGAGCAGCCACTGTATGTAGTGTAGAGCCTAGAGCAGGCATGAGGTTACAAGCAGTGCACTGCACACAATGCCCTTGGCAGATGGTCCAACATTGCACCATATGCAGCACCTGCTCCAACCAGCCCAGGTGCCTTGCCATGCATGCTGCCTGTGGGCACCGTGTACAGCACTGGTTCTGGATTGGCTGCAGTAGGCTTCACATGTGGCGCCATGACAGAAGCAGCTGGAATGGGTGCAGGGGAAGGCTCTGACCACAGGACCAGTCCCGGGCAAGTATGAAGTGGAAGGTAGGCCTGTTGAATTCAGCCCATGAACTGTATGTTTGACACTCCTGCTTTAGAGTCTGTGATTAAGTCATCCCTTTGCCACCTTTTAGATAAACTACCATCTGTATCAAAACGTTATCCCTGACACACATGTGCTGGACTCCTTGTGCATTGTTGCATTTCCCTTCCAGCAGATGTCCTGATAATTAAAGCCCAGCCCCTCAACCAGATCCTGTAATCTGGAAGCTTCCATGAGTTGTTTAAAGAAGGCCTCGTCTACCTCTTCCACCTGATTTGGTGGCCATAAAGCAGATGTCCACCATGACATCCCCCTGCTGCTCTCCCCTCTGACCTTTACACAGAGGTTTTCAACAGGCCTATCTCCTACTTCATCCTGCACCTCGGAAGACATATACATCTCCTTTACGTGTACATGAACACAACACATATACAGCTCCTTTTATGTAGGTGAACACCTCCTTCATCATGTTGGTATGATGAGAATTATATTCTTCAAAACCATCTGAAGTGCCAGCAATTGGTATTCGATATGGTATCACACATCTCATTGGGAGGGGAGGGGGAAGAATCATTCTGGCTATGTCACATGGATCCAAAATTGTCTACAAGACAATAAACAAAGGGTTAATTATGTGACATGCAAGACCAAGACTAATGTACGTAAGTGGAGAGAAAGTGTTAATAAAAGTACAGAGATCAGAGTTGCGCCCCATTGTAAACTGGGCCAGATTCACTAATATACACCAGAATTGTTTCTCTGAATGAAGTAAGTGGAGAATTTTGGCTGACTGCAGCTCAACATACACAAGGAAATACAGAAACAAAGCAATGAAGAATTATGCCTCTTATCTTATATATTACCTTTCCTTTCAATTTTGGAGTAGAAGCATAGAAAAAGGGAGCAGGAAGGGACCCCAGGAGACTATACAGACTAACCCCTGAACAAGCAGGATTGTCCAGATCAAAACCATTTCAGAAAAATGGAAGTATTTAAGAGCAGGTTAAACAAACAACCACAGAGGTTCCACAACGTCTCTAGGTAATCTGTTCTCTCTAGATAATTAAACTATCTGATTGCATCAGGTGGCCAAAGTGGGGTTTGGGGACAATGCAGAATGTATGTCAGACTCTAGGCTGCACTGCCTAAATACCTTCAAAAACAAGGCCCACTGAGCCCTTTTACCTCTATGTATCATCACTGGCACATGTCTTTGTCATGTTATGCAAGCTACTGTCTTGCAGCAATTCTCACCTTGCAAGATTGAGCCCTATATAGACAAGATCATAGTCATTGGAACAGAGATGACTGATCCACAGGGAGTTTTCAAGCTAACATCATCTAACTTCTTAGCAAACTCTACCAGGTTGTGAGCATTAATACAAAAACATTTACATTTTAAACAATGGCAGGGAGAAAAATGTTTCATCCCTGTGCATTCACCAGATGTGTGATCCTGCCAAGCATCTCATTGCACTAACATATCAACAGAACAGTGGCATTCTGATTATGAGTTACCATGACAGATGGCCCAAACCTGTCACTTGGATTAGGAGCAATGCACAGTACATCAGCAGGTGGATGACATGTTGATATTATACACCACAAGAAAGGTCAATCCTGGGATTAGGAATAACTGAGGTTCCTTTAGCAGCCTGTTTTTTTAAACAGGTCATATAATTGTAGTGCTCCTGTGACACCACGGTAGTGATAGGCCCATCAATATTTTCTGTTCTAGCACATAATTTTCAGGCATCTATCACAGACAAGTTTTATACAAAAATTCATAAAGAATATTCATTGATGAATGAATCTTATAAGCATGTTGCAGATGGGATTTGTTTGTGCTATAGATAGCAATACGAACTCAAATCTCAAAAGGTGGCTTTTAAAATCTCTACTTTATGTTTTAAAGGCAAATTCAGGCCTGAGCTAAGCAAACGTAATTTCACTGACCTTATCAGAAGTGCACCAGAGCCAAATTTGCTCCTCAGACTTAATCTTCATTAATAATTTTCTTCTTGGAGATTTCTACTGGATTTGCATAATGATGTAATTGACTTAAATTACTGGAACTCATACATTTAAGAGGTCAAGTGCCATTGACTTCAGTGGGTCTTGTGCTCCTAATTTTTTTGCGTGCTTTTGAAAAATCCCACTCTCCTGCTCTGTTCATGGAGTTTTTCAAGTGCTTTGTGTTTAACTGCAAGAAGCTTTGCACTTTGGTTACTGCTGCTCCAGTGCTAGTGAAGGCTAGAACAAATGTTTTATCTAATAGCTTATTTTGATGACTCCACTGTATGCATCTAGATAGAAAGATACAAAAGATATACAATGTGATTCTTTGACATTATTCTGGCTGGTTGGAATGAAATGTTAGGCCGTTATGAAGTGCTAATGAGTTTCTAATGCAATAAGAAAGGTTAAGATTTGAGCAGTGGCTTACTTCCCTTGTCGTCCATCTTGGGCATGCCAGATGGCATGTCATTGGGCTTTCATGGGTTCTTTATCAATTTTATTAGCCATATGATTTGATTAATCTGATTTTGCTGGAGAAGGAATTAATTGTAGAAAATCTACTTTAGCAGTGCAAGTCTCTGCATTGAAAAAAAAAGAATAGTCTAACAAATGTAGAAAAGGCTCAAAAATCAGATTGCTTAAAGAATCACCAGAACATATGCCTACTCAAGCAGCAAATCCACACAGGTCAAAACCACAGAGGAAGAACAGGAGGACAGAATGAAATCAGAGGGAGCTGACCATTCCTCACTGTTTAGATGGGGACACAATTGCAAAGTAAGACTCTCTTCAACACCATGTCTATGAAGCACACACATTGCTCGTTTGTGCTTTTTTCAATAAGGGATGCAGCATGCACAGCTGTTACACACGAGGTGTGTACAGAGGCAGAAAAGGATCTTGGAGTCCTTATAGACTCCAAGATGAACATGGACCGCCAATGTGGGGACACGGTCAGGAAGGCCAACTGCACCTTGTCATGCATCCACAGATGCATCACGAGCGGGTCCAAGGAGGTGATCCTCCCCCTCTATGCGGCACTGGTCAGGCTGCAGCTGGAATGTCGCATCCAGTTCTGGGCACCGCACTTCAGGAGGGATGTGGACAACATGGAGGAAGAGGGCCACTCGCATGATCAGGGGGCAGCAGGGCAGGCCCTACGAGGAGAGGCTACAGGACCTGAACCTGTTCAGCCTCCACAGGAGAAGGCTGAGAGGGGATCCGGTGGCCATCTATAAACTGGCTAAGGGAGACGAGCAGGCAATGGGAGAGTCCCTGTTCCCTCGAGCACTACAAGTAACAAGAAATAATGGTCACAAGCTGGCAGAGGGTAGGTTCATCAGGAGGCGCTACTTCACTGTCAAGGCGGCTAGGATCTGGAAACAACTTCCAAGAGAAGTGGTGCTGGCTTCTACCCTGGGGGTCTTTAAGAGGAGGCTGGATGAACACCTTGCCGGGGTTGTTTGACCCCAGTACTCTTTCCTGCCATGGCAGGGGGTCAGACTTGATGATCTGCCCAGGTCCCTTCCAACCCTACCAACTATGAAACTGTGAAAGTATGTGGTAAGTAGCAAAAATACCTGGTCTAGAAAAGGAAAGAGGGAAGGATGGAGCAAGTCCATGGAAAAGTGATGATTCACATGCTTGGACTACTACAGCAATGCCAGATCAGAGCAGATGCACTGCCAGACAGATGGAGATCTCTCCCTCATTGAGAGCAGACAGTTTTCTAACCAATTCCTGAATGTCATCCCAATGCAGCATGCTCCTAAGGTTTCAGTGACTAATGTCATGGTTGAAATCTGCAGCTGACAATGGTCATCAGGAATCCTGGTAATGCCAAAAAGTGGTCATTGTCATTGCACAATTTTGTCCCCATTCTAGGTCTCCCATTACTGTGCAAATGCCTGGCATGGCCATTGACACACATGCTTTCAGACAACCTCTGCATCCCATCTGGTAGAACCTGCCCTGTAGATACCTGCTGTGCGGAGAGGAAAAGGAAGGAATATCACTTAGGAAGGTGCCTGGACTATGCTCAATACCTTTACAGACACACAATACACGTCCCAGCTATTTCAGTGATCCTCCCAATTTCTGGGATGCTTTCTCCTAGACCATGATAAAGCCCTTCAAATGCATGCAACCTGAACTCATCTCTTATTACAGTAGTTGGACCCCCCGGTTACATGGTTCCAAGTTACACTGATTCACATATACACGCTTTATATAAAGTGAACATGTTTCAACGTACAGGATACCCTACTTCACATTTACACTGCGGTAGAGCGGCTCTTAGTTTGGAGTCTGCTTACATAGCATTAGCATCACTTGTTGTCTCCTCCAAGATTGTCCATCATTTTTGGTTATGTTAACCCCTGAATATTTGTGAAAATGGCATCAAAGAAAGCTTTTGATGTTGTGCCCAAAACAGCATGCAAGTCTATCACCCTGGCCCAGAAAACTGAAATCCTTAATAAATTAAGAGACGGCAATAGTGCTGCGTCAATTGCTCGCCAATACAATTTAAGTGAAATAACTATGCGTACCATTAGAAAAAGTGAGCAAAAAATTAGAGACTGCAAAAACGACAACCCCTGTGCATTTGAGAGTGTCATTGACTAGAATTCCTCACTTAGATAAGGTTGAGAAACTCCTAAATCTTTGGATCAATGAAATGACCAATACAAAAGGAGCAGCTGTCAACGGCGCAGCAATTAGGGCTAAAGCTTTGTCTCTGTAAGAGCATATAGCTGGGAGCAAAGGTTTTAATAAGGCTATTAATTCCATTATTTTGTGTTTAAAAATCATTATGAAATAATGTTATCACATCTTGGTCCCAGGTCCCAATCTCCCTGTATTCCATTGGGAGGCAACTCCATTGCCTCGAGTTACACAGTTTCAACTTACATGGTGTTTTTCAGGAATGTATTACCCACAAAGAGCATCTAAGTGCTAAAAAATGAGTTTACTGAAATTCCCTAACAGGCAAATCCCCTGCTAATGATATTAGTGGAGTTTGGCCCTTCATGGTAATATCAACTCAAAAACTAAATTGGCCTACCCAGCAGAAACTTGGGAGGTGCATTGTAACATGAAAAGGGAAAATTACAAATGCAGAAAACATACAGAAACAGACTGGCCTCACATCATAGGTAAAAGAGTCCTACGAGAGTCTTCTGACTGCAATCTAATTTTCTGTGTAAGAGAAATGAGTTGGAAGTAAGGGATAGCTACAAAGAGTGGACTGAGGCTGTTCAAGTAGAGACAAAGACACGTTTTTGAGTTTCCTGTAGACATGGGCCTGAACCAACACTCTGGATCATGCAACTTTGCAGGATTTTATACATGGTCTTTATACTAATGAGCCAAGCCAAAGCCCCAGATCCAAGTATCCCAAAACTGGATTCAGGTTTTGGGGGGTTGCCCAACTTTTCTCTCTCTTTCCTCATCCTATTTCTCTCTTAGCTATTTATGTGCAATATGAGAGTGTGAAGAGTCAGACACAAGCTTCTCCATTATGTGTTGTTAGTCTTGTTGTGTGTGTCACTCTAGACAGTTTTTCTTCCAGTCACAGATCTGACCTACATGATTCTGAGGTCAGTTTGTGTTAATAATTTCATACAAATTATGAACATTTAGATTCAGTAGATTTGCTAAAATATTATTTTTAGTTGGCCAGGATAAACTTCATGAATGTTATTCATTCATTTCTAAAAGGTAACTTTTCCACATGAATTACAATGTGTTAAAAAAAAATGGCATGTCTAATATAAGCTTCTAAAAGCCAAATTTAGAGACATAAATGTAAGGTCTCATTTTCAAATATGCGGGCACCCAAAACCCTTGGGTGATTATTTCCCAAGCTGGTATCCGCTCAGTACTCTTAGCTGAATGCCTCCATATTTTTGTAGAATTTTTTTTTTTTTTTTGTAGAAAATAGAAGATTTTCCCAAAAGCTTGCAGAAAAGGACAATTTTCTTGCAATTTCCCAGTTGGTCTAATAAAAGGTATAATTGTGGAACAAGAGTTCTAATTTGTTGCATGTCTCCTTGTCTCAGACCAATATGGCTACCAAATACACTCCTGAAACATGGAAGATGCCGAAGTTTAGCCAACTTTGGATTTGAAACTTCATTGCAAAACAACAAGAAAGATTTTTTACCTCCCTGCCTGCCATCTGACACCTCCAGGGAAGGAATTCTACCTGATCTACACATCAAAGAGCTACTCAGCACAGCTCACAAAGACACTCCCATGGACGCAGAGGGACAGCCTTCCATCTTCAGCTCCCTCTCTGCAAAAATGAAGTTTATGTCCTACCTATGGGGACTTTTTCCTATTGTGTACCATCTATACTTTTTCCCAGAGCCTGACGAAGGGACTTTGATCCCAAAAGCTTGCAGAAAAGGACAATTTTCTTGTGATTTCCCAGTTGGTCTAATAAAAGGTATCATTTTGGAACTGAGAGCTCTAGTTTTTTTGTGTGTCTCCATATTTTTGTAGAAGAACTCATGTGCACAAAACTTTGTCTGGGTCCTTAAAACGCTAGCACTTCCATCAGCACCTTTCCATCTAGCACAAAATGGAGCATTCATCCAATAAACATCCAGTAAAAACTGCGGCAAAAACATTCACCGATGTAACCACCACCATGTTGTTACATCAGTGCCAACCCCGATGCAGACATAAGATCTTAAGCTGCTGCACCACACAAATCAGTGAATGACTGAAGCACGCTACAGAGTGAAAGCTCCCCACGTCATCAAAGCAGTGCATCTGTACTCAAAATGTGCAGAGCAGAAGTTTTTAAAGGCAAAGTGGCTTAAGAAAGCAAGTCTCATTGACTTACTTATCATCATTACAACATTTGTGCACTTTCACAAAGTTCACCCTTCAATGTCCTGAGCAGAGTAAATGTTTTATATTCAGTTTTAAAGCATGAAGTGAAAGAAGACTGCAGTTGTAGCCCAAACGGGACTGAGACACAAAACAAATAAAATGCTCAGTCAAGAGAAGGGAGGAAACACTGATGAAGGGACAGTGTGAGTGCACATTATGAATCCCATTACACTTACATCTAGTATAGCAGATTGCTTCAGGCAGAATTTCTGACATAGAGTCTAACTTGCTGTAAAATCTTATTACATATATAACCGCAGTAATCATAATGGCAAGGAATAAGACAATGATAAATGAAAATGCTTTCTGAAGTTAATGTTCACAACACTGCCAGCAAAACACACACTCTATTTAATTAGTGAAATGCCAAGAGATCCCGTTCAATTCTCCATTCTGAGAGATTGCGAGTAAATACGCGGTAGTATTATACCACAATGAGATGAATACATTAAAGATCGAAATATATGTTGCTGGTGAGGTGCCGACACTGCACATTAAAACAAACACATTGCATCATAAATTTAACACACTTGGCATCATAATGGGCCTTGAAAACTGTGCCACCTCTGAAACCAGCTGCACTGTCAGCAGACTCAGCTGCAGGTCCTTTAGCACCAGTTGCAATACCCAATACAAGCCCATATGCATTTGCTAGGTCTCTGTGCTTATGACTTGGATCTGCCAACTCCACCAACCTCTAAGCTCTTCCTCTAGTTCTCAGCTTGGAGTGGGGAGTCATATTATTGAGTCATACCCTTTCTCAATACTCAAGGGTCCTCTACCATAGCTTGCTCTTCCTTCCTTCTGACTCTTGGTGGCATTGCTCACCACTCCAGGTCTGCTACCACCGCCAAGCTCGGTTTGTATAGCGCGTTCCATATTCTATGCCAGACACAAGCTTACCAGAATCTCTGAGAAACTCCTACACCCAAGCCCATAACTAAGTCCCAACTCATTACTTTGCCTGCTCCAAATATAATTCCACTGCAATTGTCACTGGAAATCTTCAAGAAGAGACTGGACGGTCGCCTTGCTGAGGTCACATGACCCCAGTTGTCTTTCCTACTTGGTGCAGGGGGCGGGACCCAGTGATCTTCCGAGGTCCCTTTCGGCCTTACCATCTATGAGTCTATGAATACCACTGGTGGGGCCTTACTAAAACCTCAATCCAATTGACTCACTTCAGCACTAGGCCCAGGCTCCACTTTCACTTCTGCTACCAAAGCTTTTCTCCAGCAATCACACTCCAGTTCCCAGTTCTGTGGCCATTGCCACAAACCTTCCCTTAAGCGGCATGCCCTCAGCTCACACATGCTCAGCACCATAAAATGGCAATTCTGTTGTGTGCTTCACATCCCCCTTTAGACGAAGACTCACCTTTCTTCACATGTGCACTGCCAAGCTCACAACAGCAGTAAGTTACTGAATACCATCACTGGCCTTTGTCTCTCAGGAAGTGGGAACATCACACATGATTAATAAATGTGAACACTTCACTTACTGGATGCATCAGCTTGACACCATCAGTGCAGGTTTTGTGTGCAAATCGGAGAGGTCTTGCTGATGCACAGTTCACACATTGCACAGAATATTTAATATTTATGGAGACATACAAATCCTACTGATGTTCTTCCAACAGGATATATATTCCCATCCATAGGTGGTAACTTTGATTTAGTATTTTTTTAGTGTCCGTACCTAAATCAGTTGTGATGCCTTTGCATGAAGAAGTGATCTGTCCGATTCACTAGGCAATATCTATTTCAGCAAGGAATAATGTGATTCAAGGCGATGAATCTAGTTCATCGTGTAATTTATTTTCTTTCCTCAGTAATTATTTTAATGGATGATTTATCTTTTTGTGGGTAAAATGGATTAAATCCCCAAAACATTGTATTTCAGTATTTGATATGTACCTACTCTCCTTAGCACATACTTCAAATTTCACAGTCCTTTTTCAGTTTCAGGACTGACTGACACCTCATAAAATGCCACTTCATTAAGGAGCAAACAAGAATAATCCAACCAGAACAATTTTTATTGATAAAATGGAACAGAGAAATATCAGGGTCACTCATCATTGCGTACATGGGGAACAAACAATGAAATCTTTATTGAAAAATTTTGTATGACAGGCATGCACTTAATCTTGTGAGAGATACCACAGCCACAGCAATATATTGCTTGATATTTATAATAGCTACAGTAGATAGTCCTAACCAAACATGCTGTTTCAGCAGTTCATGTCTTAAATGACTCTCTGTCAAAATGCTTTTGAAGTTTTCTTTCTTCTTTTTTTGCCAGGAAAATGACGTGTTCCAGCACTTTCTGTGTGAACTTTGCAAATCCTGAGCATTAAGGCAGGGCACACCAAGGTGGATATTTAGATGGATAGCTACCAGCATCATCTCATTTTGGACAGGAGTCTTTTTTCTACAAAAGCCAGTATTGGAGAATACTGTGATTCGCATTTTCCAGGTCCTTTACCAGGAGCAGTGCCACCAGAAATATGCACAAAACACTTACAGAAAGAGTTATTTGAAGATAATCTACATTTGAGGTTCAAATTAGTTTAAACCCTTTGAGCACCAAGTATGGTGTGTACGGCTGCAGAAAGGCAAGCACGCTTTTGCTGTTATTCTCACTCACCTATCAAGGAAACTTATTCAAATAAGTGTTGCAGGGAGTGGTGCTGGATGGAGGAGATTCAGTTGATAACTCATTGGATTACCTACCTTTGATTTCTTGGAATTAGTACTGCACTAATGTCTCCATTTACCTCAGTGTCCTACGGGAGGTTCTACTCTTTGGGATGATGTAAAAAGCAGAGGTCCTGTCCATTAATATTAATATTCTGTGTCACTTTACATAACAGCCAGAATGCCAGGTCTAGCATTACCTCTCTGTCCCAACATGGGTTACTACATCCCACCTATGAAAGCACACCAAATATTTGTGTGCATGCTTTCTGCACTCCTATTCATTTGTTTTTTCAACCATTGTGTATATCATACATCTCTTCCCGCTTTCACCAGGGTGTTCTGAGGATTAAATCATTCTTATATGCTTTTAGATCATCAGATTAAATGGAAACAATCACGCTCATTAAAGGTGTCAATTCTCCCATTATATATCCCTTGCAGAATAGCATATTTGTATAATGTCTTCTTTAAGGTCCCCCTAAAAGTTTGTTAAATCATACAGTCAATATATAAAATGATTACAAGAGCCAGCTTTGGAGCAGCTCCCAGGTTAACAGAATAAATCTTTTGGCTTCCATCCCTTAACATTTTAACTTCAAAAAATTCTAATAGAAAGTGATTATGCATATCAGAGGTCAGCATGTCCACAGACCAGTCCTCTACACAGAACAATTATAAAAAACTCGAAAGTGAGCAGAGAGCCTAAGGCAGGACTTTTTATATGGCAGTGTAGCAGATTCAGGGGATTTGCTTAGCTCAACCAGTCAATTTATGTCTCTCATACTGTACACTTATTCCCAGACACCCTTGCCACACAGGGATCAACGTAACCAGTCCTCAAAACACACCCATAGACAGAGTCCATACAGGGCAACTCACAGTCCCTCCCCAGATGTCTAGCAGTTGCTGCTGGCTTCATGCTACTCCCTCAGCACCGCAGTGCAGTCTTCATCCTCCCTCCTGCACGAGTTCCCTCTCCTGGTATCACAGTCCTGCTGCCTCCAGCCTTGCAGCCCTGAGTCTTTTGTCAGTCCCCAGGAAAGTCCTTGGCTCAGTTCTGCCAACACCAGTGAAGCCCCCACTCTGTCTCCAACTGTGCCCCACTTGGCCCCTAGGGTGCCTTCCCTTCTGTCCTGCCTGCCATACCTTGATGTAATAATATTAAGATTAAAAGGAAGGCTGCCCACAGGCCTTTGCATGGGTCCCAGTCCAGCTGAACCCAACTGGGGTTCCCTGGCACCCTAGTGGTCTCTGCTATGCCCTCAGGCTCACTTGGCCCCCTCAGCCCCAGGCCCTTTGCTGGGCCTTTCTGTGACCATGTCGCTGCAGAGCAGCTAAAGCCTCAAGTGCTAATTGTGTGGCTCTGTTCCTCCCCTACACCACACCCCACAGGCTTATATTTTCCCTGGGCTCTGCCCCCTTCTGGTCAGCAGACCACCCTGGGCTACCTGCAGGTGCCTGCTAATTTATCTCACTGCCCAGCTGCCACAGTGACCTGCAGCTGCTGCACCCTGTGAGGCATTCAGTGCTCCCTCTCTAGGCTATTTCTCTCTGTTACAACAGCCTGGTTGATGAAGGGACTGGATCGGGGTGGACAATTATTTGGGTCCACAGGCCAGATGGGCAGTTCTGGGGAACTGTCATGGGCCGGTCAGCACCCCCCACCCCCACTGCAACAGCCTGGAGCCCACATACCCTGCAGCTCCTCCCTACCACCAGTGTCCAGCAGCAGCTGAGTGCACAGACTCAGCCTTGGCCTTGGCCTTGGCCTTGGCCTTGGCCTTGGCCTACCTCACACTGAACTTACCCTAGCCAGAGCAGACCAGCTCTGGACTGGCCAGGACCTATGCTTGCAGCCCTGATCCCAGCCTGCTCAGGACCACCCACCCACAATGAGCAGTGATGGCAGCAGTGCCAGAAGCTGCTGTTGGGCACAGGGGAAAAGCAGGCTTTCTTGCTGTGGCTGCTGGGAGCCTACACCTGGGCTGCCCTGTGAGGCTCCTCTCCATTGCTGTCACCACCACCAACAGCGCCACCTCAGGACAACCCAGTGGGGCAGCAGTGGCAGTGAGCTCTGGGAGGCTGTGGCATGGGCTCTGGGAGGCTGTAGCAAGAAGGGCCCAGCAGTAGCGAGGGAGAAGTGGCCACTATTCTCTTGCGCCCAGCAACAGTTTCTTTCTGGCCACTGCCACAGACACTCATTGTGGCTTTGCCAGTCCAGAGCAGGCATTGGGCAGGACAGGCCAAGCTCAGGGCTGTACATGTGAGTCCCAGATGATCCACTCCAGTTAGGGTGGGTCCAGAGCGGGCGTGAGGTCGGCTGGGGCTGTGCATGCAGGTCTCTGCCAGTCTCCATGGGTTCAGGGCTGGGGCCAGTAGTAGGAGCAGCCAGGAACTGCTGCCACTTGGGCTGCCTAGAAATGCAGTTTAGCCATGGAGCTGTCCCAACCCTACTGTGCACTCAGGGGTGGCGGGTCATACCATGGGCTGGATGGTGCCTGGGCCAGGCAGGACCAAGGGACCTGCCAGAGGCCAGACAAAGTCCTTTTATGGACTGGATCCAGCCCGCAGGCTGTATTTTGCCCACCCCTGGACTGGATACTGCCAGCTCATCTTTACCATTAAAACAGAACTACTACCCCGCACACACACACACCCCATACTGCAAACACAAGGGAGAACAGAATTTACTGTTCATAAGGTGTGCACCACAAACTGGGAATTGATAAAGAAATTAAATGGAGCTAAAACTGTCAGTACCTGGGGCCTAGTTTCTTCCCTATCCTCCTTCCATTTGTCTAATCTAGCACAATGCTACTCTTTGTCAAGCCAGTTGCATTATCCCAGCAAATTTGTGTACAGGAAATAAATCCTATCTGGAGAGAACAAAGCACAAATGGGAAAAATAAAATCTATTATTCGTACAGAGTTGTATCAAAACACTTATTTTTCGTTCAAACTTATTCCCCATATATCCATATATAGGGCTCAGATTTAAGTGTATGTGCCCCCTAATCCCCAAATCCTGGTCATACACCCATTCCTATGCAAAGAAAGATTTATGGCTAAAACTGCAGTTGGAGTTTAGATATTTTTCCTTCATCTGAACTTTAATTAATATGCATTCTTATCAGGGTTTATAAAATTGCTGAGGAATCATATGCACTGTACAAAACGTTTCTAACACCCTAGAGCCTTGGGATTGCCTTGCTCTAAAGAAAGATAAAAGTTTGTTTTCTTTTACACTCTTTAATCGTTTAATAAACTACAGCTAACTGATTTTCTATTGAAGGTCAAAAGGCAGAGTTCAAAAAGAAGTGTCTTCTATCAGTGTACTCTGTGCACAAACTAACTTATAGATGCAATAAGAAAGTTAATTAGTTTCGTGTTGTTTCAAGCTCATGCAAAAAAAAAAATTAGAAGAACCCAATCGTTATCTCTAATTAGAATTTCTGAAAAACACTATTGTGGAAATAGATTGTTGCTTTCCTCCAGCATTTCCCAGTCACACCAGTCAAATTTATGCACCTCCTTTCCAATTAGTACCTTAATTGCTTTTCCATAACTAACAGAGGTGCTTGTTTGTACTGGTTTGTTACTTTATTTTACTTCATGCAGATGGAGGATGTTAAAGCACATCTACCAATAAACAGGTGGCCAGGCAAATTATCTGGAGCCACTCAGCGGGGCTGTGATAGCGAGATGAGAAGACCTGAGAGGGCAGGAGTAGGGTTTGTGAGTGAGGAACTTAGGGTTTTGCTTTCTGGTTTTCAGAAATCAAATCACCCTTTGACACTGCCCTCAGACTTTCTATAATGACTTCGAATCATGGCCCTAGACCCAGCTGTTCACAATCAAACCATCAAGGCAATCAGTCCCCTGAAGCTGCGGAAAGTGGTCCCCCCACTCCAGCCTATAAAAGAAAGCTTCAGACAGCAGTAAGATGTCTGGACAAAGACTCCAGTGCTTGCTCCTGATACTCTGTGGTTCCTTGACTTTGTTCTGATTCTGGCTTCAGATCGCAGCATCTTGTGGGAGCTGAAGCCATTTCTAGACTTTGCCCAATTCATCAAGTGACCTTCCCTGACTACCCTCGCCCCGTTCCCTAAGACTCCCCTGATTTCTCCCCCAAATCCTCCATCTCTTATTCTCCTCTCCTAGCAAGCACATGCAATTTATTTTCTCCTTAAAAATAGTTCTAACATCTTCAAAACTGTCTGTTGGACTCAGACTACATTCCCACAGAAATAATTAAAAATGACACACACACTTTTGACAAGGGCAGACTGTAGCAAGACCTTTTTTCCCAGATTTCCACTGACACTTGAATTCAAACAGAACCTGATTGGGCCTAAACCAGGTTCAAAGGCTATTGCGCAGCCCTTCAGCTACTCAGATTGTATAAAAAGTGGGAGGCCACAAAGGGCACTTACACACATGCAGGGAGGCTGCTCCAGTGTGCTGGAATTGCAGCACATTGGAGCAGACTTGATTAATCATGTCTGCTGGAGCATGGAAATTACTGCGCTCCAGCAGGCTCCAGCTATACACGTATCAGCATCCTTGCTCTGAAAAAAGGTGGCACGGTGCTTTAAATTAAAACTCGTTCAACCAGCTTTAGCTCAAAGCTCCCCATTACTATTTTTCAGCACAGGGACACTGATACACATGACACTCTGGGTACTTTTCATTAGCATGACTCTCAGAGCTGCACTAATTAAAGCAGGTCCCCCCCCCCGGCACCACCTGGAGTATGTCTATAAATGCCCAAAGCCTGTTGAATACTCAGTGTGTGAATGTGCAGTGGAGTCGGCTTGGCTCATGCCCATACTGAGGGCTGGCTTCAATTTTGCTCTAATACACTATGCACAAATTGTTCTAAATATTTGAGAGTTTGAAGCCATATTGTGCAAAATCAGAGGTACAGCTTTAAGCCCAGATGCATGCCAAAAAGTTGTAAGAATCTGTCATCTTTATGAAAAGTTGTGGGGGAGGTTAGCGAGGCTTTATCTCAAGAATGTGAGGCTCGCATATACCCAAATTTGAAACATGAACCCTACACTGTAGCCCCATGCAACCCATCAAATTTCAAGCCAATCCAAATAAACATGCTGATTTTAGATCATTTAATTTAAACAGAAAGGGGTTCTCAACTTTAACTATAGAGCAACTATAAAACAAACTGCAAAACATGTTCAGTGACCTAAGCAAAAGAGCTGAGAGTGTCAACCTCTTTCTTACACACCAATATTCCTAAAAATCTAATGACAATCAGAATCGGCCGCCATATTGCCAATCCAGCAGATATATCAAGGAAGCCTATAGAAGACATAATTCTGGTTCCTAATGGGAAAATTGCAGTCCTCCATTGACCTCAATGGTGCCATACTGGTAAAAGAATGAAGAATGCCCAATTTGTTCACTTGAGACAAAGGACATGCTACTCTCAAAATGTATCAAGAGATAGAGGACTTCACAAATGGAGTCCTCCTCCGTGATTGAGGTCTTTAGATGCTACTGAAACATAAATATAAAGTAATAAATGTTGGCTTCGCTCCCCAGATTCACCAGTCTGACTATCTCAGGATCAGCTAATTCATTTGAATCCATATAAAAAATGCTATGTACTCCAGAGCTCATCTGGTGCTAGACACTATGAAAGGAATTGGTCTGGGAACCCAGCATAACATTGGAGCGTTGGTCCTGATGTAAGTTTACTATTGAAACAAACTCAATAGAACTGTTTGGAATATTTGCTGTGAATTTTTTTTATGAAAATGACCTTAATAAAATAAAACTGCATAGAGAACTTAACATTTTTCCCTTAAGTTATCCATGTTTGCAGGATTATTTTTGCAAAAAAACCCAAAACATTTCTACTTTTAAAAAGATGATTTTGTTGTTGTTCATTTTCCCTCTTTTTCTTCCTTTTTACTACAGGCTGCAAAAGAATGTGCAATATTTTGGATTTGCTTGCTGGGTTTTTTTCCCCCTCTTTTTCTCCTTTGTAATTTTTCCAGGCTTCCTCCACTCTGGAAATGTTACAGAATAACAAAAGAAGCAATAATTGTCTTTAACAGTGCCACTCCATAGCTTTTTCTAAGGTGGAAAAAAGTTTTGAAATAAGACACAGTAGCAAAAGCACTATGCTATCTCTATAGAACCAGGTCTAGTTCTTGATTAAGAAACTCTATATTAGTACAGGGTGTCCCCGACTTCCCATTCTCTGTTAGAGCACTTGTTGGACTGTATATGTAGCAAATCACCTAATGAAGCTGTTATTAAGTTGCAATATTTCCACAAATGCTTTCATCCTGTGCTTCCTTTGTATTTCAGGGGGGAAAAAATCCTGTAGTCAGTTATGAGCTTTTTTCATCCTCTAAAATCTTTGGGAAAGGACCCACATGATTATTTCCGTGCTCTATAGGGACTTTAAAATATAACTAAGATATGCTTTCAAAAGACTGTTAAAGCACCCAAGAAACCTTAATACTGATCACTAAGAGCTAAAAGCAATGAAGCATGTATTAAACAGACACAAGCTTCAAAATTAGCAGGCATTATACAAAAGGCATTTAAATAATACTGACACTAGAGAAAAGAAATAGGTGCCATCAGCCTATTGGAATCTGCACCTTGTAGGCTAATTGTGCTTGTGCACATAACATGCAGTTTTGCAAAGACAAATGCAATAGTTTCTATCAATAAAAGGGTGCACATTAAACTGAAATGCTTTAGCAAGAAATAAGGACTTGTTTGGTTGCCAGTTACAACAAAAAACTGACTAGAAATTGAATTAAAATTAATCAAGATTAACTAGAAATTAAACTGAAACTAATCACATACACACAATACAGGATTATTTATTAAAGCAGCTTAACTAGGGGGAAATTATGTAAACATTTCACAGAAATTTTGGTTCATTTTGTCAAAATAATTAGAAAGTCAAATATTTTCAACCAATTAAATTTGTTATTCGAGCTAAGCATGGGAACCTCCTTTAGGTTAGAGATTAGGAAGAATATTCTCACAATGAGGATGGTTAAGCACTGGAACAGACTGCATAGAGACATTTTGCAATCTCCATTCTTGGAAAAGAAGAGCTTAGATTAAACACTTGTCTAAAATGGTTTAGACAAGGATGATCAAACCTAAGTAAGGGGCTGGACTGGATGACCTCCCAAGGTCCCTTTTAGTCCTAATTTTCTATGATTCTAAGGCAAATCACAGTTTTTAAGGTGTTTGGATTTTTAAAGTGATAAGTTCAAAGTTACATACTACAAAATTAATTCTTAGAAGGGTACCCCAAGGCGGGGGGGGCTCCAATCCATGCAACCCCGCCCTCCCCCACCGCTTCCAGAACAGGCTGGCTAAATCTGACTGAGCTCCTTCCCCTCCCTTCCAGCCCCCCCCCCTCCCCCCCCGCCCC
>NW_017729004.1:15829833-15834438 GCF_001723915.1 Gavialis gangeticus | reverse complement strand
CCCCCCCGCCCCATGCTGAAGACAGCACGGAGCTGGGAGGAGGGGTGCTAGGAGACAAAGGCTGCATACACAGCTGGCTCCAAAGTGGAGCTCAATCCCCCCCTGCTTTCCTTCCGAACAGAGAATGTCTGTTGAGTTGGGAGATTGCTGTAACTCATGGCACTTCCTATGAAACACCATGAGTTACAGCAGGAAGCTGTATGTCTGTCAGTGTCCTCAATGCCACATTTTCTTGTTTATTTGTCCCCACCAAATTAACAATTAAAATTGGCGGCAGTAGTCCCTTGATACAAAGATGACTGTCATCCAGTAAATAGGGAAGTAATCAGTGATTCCATAGATGACTAAGGAGGTTGATCCAAGATCTACATGTTCCACTGCAGACATGGCCAATGGGAAGGAGTAGATCCTTATAATGGTGGGTCACAGCTCTTTACCTCTGTCTCTCTAATCTATCTGCTTCCATAGTGAGGCAACTTTGCTTATAATGATCAATGCCTTGTCATACATCACCACTGGAGACAATTCAGTGCTCAAGTCCCTCATGTGTTGATGTTAATATCACATTACTTCAGATTGGCCTTCAAGGTGTCCTTGAATCTCTTCTTTTGCACACCTCTAGAGTAGTAACCACTGGTGAGTTGGGAGTATAGGACCTGTTTTGGTTGTCAGGCATCCTTATGACCTACCCCATCTAACATCCAACAGAGCTGGTTCTAAACAGAGCTCTATAAACATGGCTTCAATGCTGGTGCAGTTTGTTTCAGCCAGACTACTGGCATTCATTTTTCTGTCCTTCCAGTTGACATGGAGGATTTTCCAAAGACATCACCAATGGTAATGTTTGAAGGCTTTTGGATGTTTCCAGTATGTCATCCGAGATTCACACCCATACAACAAGATGTAAAGTTAAACAAAGAATTTCAAAAATTAAAGTAGATCTCCCACAAGCCATTATCTGAATGTAAATGTGGATAGTTGTGAAGAGCCTCAAAAGTCAGCTATAGAAATTCTTAAGATGACTTATACCACTAGCTGAAAGGAGAACTATGTCTATCAGCACTGCTGTGGTTCACTGTGGGCACATCTACACATGCACAGTTACTGTGCAGTAACTCAGCTTACTGTGCAGTATGGGTGCACATCTATACATGGGTGCCTATGCTGCACTGTAACTATGGCAACTAACACCAAGTTGAATGCACATTTGATATCGGTGTGATGCAGGTAGCAAATTTATGTCTACTTAGTTACTGTGCAGTAAGATACGTGTCGCCACTTTACTGCACAATAACACTGCATGTGTACTCTGACTTGGGAGTAACTTTAGTCCCAAGTTGGAGCACCAGTGTTACTGCACAGTAATGCCTTCACGTGTAGACGCTGATCTAAAAGCCTCTTACTGCACGGTAAATTACTGCACAGTAAAATGCACGTGTAGACATTCCATTTGAACATAAGCAGACAAAACAAATAATGACCTTGCAAGAAATTAATGTGAGTGATGTCAGAGAAGCTTGACAGTAATTTACTGTGTAAAGAATAGGCAACAAGAATAACAGGATGCAACCACCAGATTTTTGGTTGATGAGCACAAATCTGAACCATGGCTATTCTTCAGACTGACCACATTTGATTTTTAAAGTATCAGGCAGTGAACCTTGCATTGAGTACTATATTCCTTTACAATAAGTGAGTGAAATACATCACTCCAACCCCAGAAATAAATTAGGTGCTCACAGATCCAGCTATGTATTTCTACTCATGCTTCATAGACATAAGCTAAAAGATGGCATTGGGAACAATCACATAAGGACAAGAATGCAACATTTTTCTATTATGTGCTGCATAACCTTGAATTACAATTTTATAGAAACGGAAGAAAATCTTAAGTTGGGTATTGACATTCAAGGGGCAGAGCTGCCTGTCATAAAGCATGTATCATCCATAACACAGTTAATTATGAAGCACCAAAAGAAGTGTATTGGTACTTGAATAACCTGGACAGAGCAATGAAACCTCTCACACTAGCGCAGTAATGGCTTTGAAGTCTCGGTAACTTCCATTAACATTAATGGGAGAATGAACGATGTGTGATCAAGATAACAATGATCTTGCAATTATCTAATACTTTTGGATCTTCTCTATCTCTGCTATCATCAGACATTCTCTCTTTGGTTCCTGAGCTCCGACCGAAAAGAAAAAATAAATCCATGCATAAGACAGGTTCCAAAAAGTAGTTTGTAGATCACCTTCCTTCCTGGAAAGTTGTATACCCCTTATTTAATGTGTGTATACCTGTTTGCATGCATGTAGGTCTGCTACTTCCTTTATTTAATACCTCTTGCTGCTGAAGAAAATTACACCTGAAGAATCACAAAGCACACTACAAAACTGTGTTGGGGAATCTTGCTTTTTGTATTCAATAGGGCCCAGATTTCAGCCACTGCTGAGGAACAGCTGCTGTTGAAATGAAATGGCAACTGTATAAAAGCAACACTATACAGTACTTTTGAAAAGGAAGTGAATGTCCCATACTCAGTTTCAATCCACATATCAAAAATGTAAAAAAACTAGTACTTGGAATTTGTTCTCAAATCCTAGCTGCAAAAATGAGAGAGGGAAGGCAAAACTTTAACATGAAATAGTCGGAATTAAAGCTGGTTGGAAATTTTTTCAGCTAAACAGAAAATGCTGGTTCATTGCACCTGGCATGTTTTACCCAAAATATTTCAGATCCAGTGAACTTTCAGCAAATCAGAGGCACAGGGACACCAATGCTTCAGGAGTTTGCAATGCTAAGCCAGCCAGCCATTCACAGCTACCAGCTCACTGCCAAAACCCTAGCTACTTATCTAAACTACACTGTTTACAGAAAAACCACATAACTTAGATTGATTCTGCATTGGACTTTTTGAATGTCTTTACCTAGCCCAAAAGTCCTAGGAGTCCTAATTTCAACTAGAGCTCCATGAGCTTGTATGTTCCCCACCACAGAGTTACAGCTCAGAACCTAGGAGTCCAGGAGAGGTCTCAGGGCTTATGCGTGTGGCAGAGTTTGACCTTCAGAGAGTTTCAGCCAGGCCAGGGATCTGAAAGTTTGAGGGTTCCTGATCCTGAACTCTATAAAACAGACAGGACCTGGTGCCAAAGAGGCCCAAAGTTGCTGAGTGAAATTGATATTCATTTTACTAGTTGGAATTAGCAACAGTGAAACAAACAGAAAACAAAATTAAACAAACAGGATAATCAGTTTCATACAACAGCTGCCAAGCCTAGGGAGTATGTTTCATTTTAGGGAACACCATTTGGTGTTTTTCCAGAATTTCTGGTTCATGAAAAAAAAAGTTTAATGTGGGTTTTTTCTGATTCTGACCAAAGTACTTTTTTTCTAAAAACTAAGATTTCTCAAAAATTGGAAACTACATTTCAGCCAGCTCCAGTTCAGACACGGGTTCTTTTCCACCAGACACCACCTTACATAACACGAAGACCATAACACTATGGTAAAGTGTCCACATCACTGCAGGGAGTGGTTTTCCTTTGGGTTTTCCATCCAAGCTATTGACAAGACTCTGAGCTCTTTGAGACACTAGCCATTAGGGTTGTGTGAAGCTTTAGGTGCTGTTTCAGTTCGGAGATTTGGCCTGATTCAGCGGCTGAATCAGAATTGAATCAGGAGACCAATTACAAGGACCAAATAGATTCAGAAAAGATTCAGAGAGCTTCGGAGATTCGGGCAGTCCACACTCACCACCACAGGGAACTGGACCTGGACTCTGTGCCGGTAAGTAGGGGGCAGGAGAGAGGGAGCTGGGAGAGGGGACCATGGGGGACCCCTGCCAGGCCCCATCCCCTGCCTGCCCCCCCAGCCCCCTGAGCACTGCCAATCCCTGCCCATTCTTCCACCTGCCCCATGGCTGCCCTGCCCACCCACAGCCCCAGCTCCCAGCTCTTTAAAAAAAAAAGCCTGGCACTCACCAGCTGCTGCCAGAGGGGTGAGGGGGGCAATCCCCACTGCCTCCCACTGCCCGGCAGTGTGGAAGGCTCTTCCATGAGCCCCTGACCCTGCCTGCTCTCCCCCACCCCATGGCTGCCCTACCCAGCCCAGCTCAGGGCTTCTGGGAGCTTGTGACAGGCATCCCCATGCAGCGTAGGGTAGTGGGGAGCAGCAGGGATCACCCCTCCCCCCACACCTGGCAGTAGCCAGTGAGTGCCT
Source organism: Gavialis gangeticus (assembly GCF_001723915.1). NCBI lineage: Eukaryota > Metazoa > Chordata > Crocodylia > Gavialidae > Gavialis > Gavialis gangeticus. The sequence continues at coordinate 15,830,219 of NW_017729004.1, read as the reverse complement.
GACTTTTTATTTCAAAGAGCAAGGATCTGGGCCCAGGTGGGGCAGCCATTGACGGGTCTGGGAGAGTGGGAGGGGGATGGGGCCAATTCAGACATTCGGCTGCAGCCGAATCTTTGAATCGGATTCTGCTGAATCAATTCAGGATGGTGATTCGAATCACCAAAGGGGCCTGCCAAGACCTTTCCAAATATCAACAGAAGGCTTTTTGCAATATAAACTGGGATTTCAAGTTTCTGCAAGTCATTTGAGACATACTTACTCATTAGCAAGGTTTTTGACAGTGTCTCCCACAAAATTCTCATTACCAACTAAGGAAATAAAGAGTAGATGGAAGTACTGTAAGGCTGTGTGGGTTCATGCCGAATTATATAAGGACTGAATTAAGC
>NW_017729004.1:15828855-15829822 GCF_001723915.1 Gavialis gangeticus | reverse complement strand
CCTGAGAGGGCAGTACTTGGCCTGTGAGGGCATAGGACCCCAAGAAGGGTCAGGGGGGCCAGGCACGGCTGTGGCCCACCTGAGCCCCGGCGCCAGTGAAAGCCTGAGACAGGGCTGGCGCATAGGCTCTGCGAGAGCCAAGGGGCGCGAGTAGCGCGGGAGCTGGCCCTGCGAGAGCCAAGGGACACGAGTAGCATGGATAAAGGCCCCACCGAGGGCAAGAGCACGGGAAGCGCATGGCATAGGCCCCAGGGTGGGCCAGCCTGCAAGAGTGAAGACTGGGGGGGCTAGTCCCAGAGGGAAGACAATAAAGACGTCCAGAAGAACTGCGAGGCTTGGGGTGTGCTAAAGGGGAGGTAGGAGGCACACATAGCCCATAAGGCTGGGGGTGCACCAAGTCACCCTTAAATATCAGGAGATCATAGGCAGCCTCCCATATTACATTACAAAAGATCAAAGACGTGGTGGGCGAGAATTAGAGGGTGCTGGATCTCCTAACTGCCACGGCAAGGGGGCACTAGCGGGATCATGGCCGCTCCTAGGCCCTAGCCCGTGACACCGGTCAAATCCAGAAACCAACGTCCGAAAATCCAAAAATTCCTCACTGTCCTCTAGCGGGAATCGGGATACTCCTTCTTTCTTCGCCTTGTGAAACACATTCTTTGGATACCACTACAACCTCTTTGGGGTTGAGGGTATCCTGCCGACTACACCAAATTATGTGGGTTCATGCCGAATTATATAAGGACTGAATTAAGCACAGGCTCAGACCTGGATGTTCAATTTAAAACTTTTATTGTTTCACAAAGTCATAAACTAAGGAGGTCTGTTGGTTCACGAGGTTCCCAAATCAAGCCCTTGCTTTCTAACCCGAAGGCTAGGTGCGGCTGCCTGATTCAGTAGTCTCAGAACTGGTCAACAGCTCATTTTAAAGGAGTCCCTTATATATTTTTTTTTTTCTTAGACA
>NW_017729004.1:15782004-15823855 GCF_001723915.1 Gavialis gangeticus | reverse complement strand
ACAAAAGATACAAAACTGTCCCCACTCTGTCTGAGTGAGGCATCTAACATAACTTTTCTATTACTTATATATGATAACATGTATACATATGCATTTCTAATTCTTACTTCTATTGGTTACTAGTTAACTCATCTATATTCTACACGCTCTTTATTCTACACGCTCCTCCAGTATGGAGGAGATACAAAGTGGAATTCCCCAGGGGTCTGTCCTAGGTCTGGTATTGTTAAACATCTTCATTAATCATCTGGATGATGAGACAGAGAGCATGCTTAGCAAATCTGCAGATGACTCCAAGTTGGGTGAACTTATAGAAATTCTGGAGGATAGGGCTAAGATCTAGAATGACCTGGGTAGATTGGAGAAATGGTCTGAAAGCAACTAGATGAAATTCAACAAGGACAAGTACAAAATCCTGCATTTGGGATGGAATAACCACATGCACAAATACCGACTGGCAAATGACAGGCTAGGCTGCAGTACTGCAGAGAAAGACCTGAGGGTTACAGTACTCCATTAGCTGAATATGAGCCAACAGCATGCTCTTGTTGCAAAAAGACCGAGAGCATACTGCATTGTAATAGCAGGAGTATCTTTTGCAAATCAAGGAAAGTGATTCTTCCATCTTATTCTTCCCTGGCAAGACGTCATCTGGAGTAGTGTGTGCAATTTTAGGCCTCATATTTCAAAAAGGATGTGGACGGCATGGGGAGTTCAGCAGTGCAACAAAAATTATAGAGGCCTGAGAAGCATAGCTTATAAAGAAAGGCTGAGAGAACTGCAGTCACTTAATCTGGGGAAGAGACAACTGAGGTGGTATAACATGGAGCTCCCTGTTACTTTAAGGAGAAAGAAGCAGCAGAGCTCACAGGCAGAGGGAAGCACTTCCTGGATAAGTTGGCTGCAGAGGTATAGGCAGCCAGGGGTCAGAGACTAGTAATGCCTATTGCAGAGCTAGCTGTTCTGCAATAGTATAATATGACAAAGCACTGCTTGAGCTACAGGGGCATTACTACAGTAGCTAGATCAGCAGTCCATTTAGAAAGAAAGAGGCAGCTGTGGTAGGGCTAGCAAACCACCTGACCAGAAGAGGCAGGGCTTAGGCAGCATATAAGCCAAGGGATGGAGCAAGGGAGACAGTCTGGTCATGCAGGCTACCAGGGAAGGAGCTCTGCACTGTAATGGCTGTGTGACAGACTGAAATCCCACTGCTACACGGACTACAGGCTGCCAGGGGAGGAACTCTGTATTGGAAGGAAGGGGACTGAGTGACTGATTGGGATCTGCCCAGCATGAGGACTGCAAGTAAGGAACTACAGGCTTGTAAAGAGTTCAGCTTTGTTATACAACCAGAGTGCTTATGGTTTCTGTTTATAGCCTGGTGTGGGGAAGGTTTCACCTTTTAATTAATTATAGCATATACCAGCGGCTTGGGTAGGGACTACTAGGGGTGGTATGGAGATTCCAGTGATACTTGATGGGCACATGACTGTTTTGAGCTCAGCCAGGTCCTGGGCTTGAAGCACTAGCAGCCAGTGGCTGGCAAGGGTTGAAGTGTAAATTAGCTAAGGCCATAGCTCAAGAAGGCAAGAACCAGAGCCAGGGAGCTCAGTGCCCAGAACAGGAGGGAGATGGGCTAGAAGGCCCAGTGCCCAAAATAGGGCAGAGTCAGGGCCAGGAAGCCCAGTGCCCAAGAAGGGTGGAGACAGGGCCAGGAGCCTGAAACCTGAGAGGGGCAGAACTATAGCCCAAGGGTTGAGAACCAGGGCCAGGGGTGTGACCAGAGCCCTTGAGGGGTGAGACTAGGGCTGGGGCCCAAAATCAAGAGGGATGAGGCAAGAGATGCAACCCAATAAGTTGAGGGCCAGTGCCTAAGCAGAGGGGTGGAGGTCAAGAGGGCCAGGGCCAAACAAGGGAAAGCACTAGAGCAATAATGCCCATGTGACCTGGGCATGGATGGGACGGGGGCCACAAACCTAGCCTTTTAAGGCAATTGCTGTCTGAAGGGGCATTGATGGTCTAGAAAGGGCCCACCATGTGCTAAAGGGCAGGACAGAGACTAACGGTGGGGTTTTGGAAGAGCCCACCAGAGACTAATAGATTAGGACTTGCCCTGGGCATCCTACCTATTTTCCTGACGCAACAAATTAATAATAGAAAGGCATGGCATGCAAGAAGTCAGAGAGAAGGCACCCAGAAAGCCAGAGCAATGCAGGAACTGCAAGGCCACCAGGGGGCATCACAGCTGCCCAGCCCTGCTACAGGGAGGGGAATTGCCAAGAGTTTTCAAATACCTGAAGGACAACTACAGAAAGCCTTGAGGTAGTCTTTTCTCTCTCTAAAAGTCAGAACCAATGACTTCAAGCTGCAGCAGAGGAAATATAAGTTGGATAACAGGAAAATCCCTGCTTGGGATTTAGGGGACCCTGCCCCACTGAAGAGGGACCGGTAAGTACCTTCCCCCTACCTCTCTCTCTCCCTGGGGGACTGGGTCAAGTAGGGGCCTGAGTGGGGCAAGACCTGGCCTGGCTCCCACTCAGCTGCCTCCTCCCACTCATGCATAAAGGGTTAACCCCCTCCCACCATGGGCCCCCCTTGGTGGGCCTGAATTACAAGGTCTGAATCAATTCAGAGAGCTCTGGTGCTTTCTTTTTTTTTTTTCTTCAGGCAGTCTGTGCTGGCTGCAGCAGGGAGCTGGACCCAGACTCCATGCTGGTAAGAAGGCGGGGGAGGCTGGAGGAGGGAGGGAACCATGGTGGGGGGGACCCCTGCCTGCACCCCTGACCCCTGCCCACCCCAGCTCCCTCCTTTTTTTAAAAAAGGCCCCTACTTATGGGGTGCTGCCAGGTGGGAGGGTGATCCCTGCTGGCCCCCACTGCATGGGGGAGCTCTGCCGTGAGCCCCCAGGCTCCCGCTTGCCCCAGCTCCTGGCCTTTTTTTAACTTAATGGTTGCTGGAACAGCCTTGAGGCTTTTGGGGGCTCAAGGAAGAGCTCCCCATGCAGCACAGGGCAGTGGGTACTGCCTCCTGCTGGGCAGGAGCTGGTGAGTCTAGGATTTTTTTTTTTTTTTAAATGGCCAGGAGCTGGGGTGGTTGGGACAGCCATGGAGGCGCTGGGAGAGTGGGCAGAGCCCATCCTCCCACATGGAGTGGGGCATTGTGGGGGCAGTAGGGATCGCCACCCCACCACCACCACCGCCACCACCACCACCAGGCAGAAGCCAGTGAGTACAAGCTCTCTTTTTTTCCTAAAGAGCCAGGAGCTGGGGTAGGCCAGGCAAGGAATGGGGCCTGTGTGACTCGGAGTTGGCTAATTTTTTTTCCTGCAGTAGCAGAATCGCCAAATTGATTCAGGACAGTGATTCAAATCAAATTGCTGTCCCCCAAATCCAAATCCAAGGCGAATGCTAGCTGCTTTGCACAGGCTTACTAAGTACCATTACTATAATATACTGCTGGTCCTTTAGTTCACTGTGTACCAGGATTGGAGAATGAGAACACACAGCTATTCTGGAAGAGACTTCCACCTTAGTTTTCTGGCTGTAGTTTGAGAAACAAACAGCCTCATGGCTGAGCCCTGCTGTGTCACTAAGGGACAGCTACATTGCATGGCAGACTATAGCAAACATTGCAGATTTGTCCAGAAATATAAATCCATGCATAAAGGGCTAAAAAGAGCCATCCAATCACTTATTAGCAGTGCAATCTCTGGCCTGAAGCTTGATTTCAAGGCATGGGAGTAAGGTGAAACCCTTGCCCAGTGTCCCAAATGAATCATGAAGAATTTTAGCTACTAGGCTGCAGCCATATATTTTAGCTTCAGAGCTACATTTTTTAATAGCCACACTACTACTTTTTAAGTTATCCATACAAATGGTAGACTTCATTCTTACTGTGAGTTGTTACACTTTTATAGGATCCTAAATTCATTGTTTCAGCTCAAGACCTGGGTACTATTGCAGGCAACCCAATGAGGACCACTTTTCAACATGCAACTGCAGTCCGAAAGGAAAGGGTTTTTGGATATGAGGAAGGGATACCAAATAATATAACACTTTTGTATAAATCAGTGGCTCTGCCTCATCCAGAATAGCATGTGCAGAACTAGTGCTGCCATCTCCAAAAGGATATTGCCAGACAGGAACAGACCCAGGGTTCTGCAAGTCCCACATTGGTTGTTTAAGTAGTTTTTAGCTTGCTGGTAGTAACTGCACGGCACTTGGAAGGGGGCAGGGGTTTTTTTGTGTTTTGGTGGAGGGGTTTTGTTTTGGGGGAGGAATTTTGAGGGTTTTTTTGTTTCAAAGGCTATTTTGTATAAACCTGATTGTCCCTGCCACAGATGTAGGATTCTAGAAGTGAGTGGAGATATTCTTGCTTGGCTAGATGAATTATGCTAGACAATAGCTCAGTGGCATGTGAAATAGCAGGTGCTATGACAGAGAAGAGTTGAAGAGAAGGTTGCTTCCTCCATAACTAGGGCAAAAGTTGGCAAAAAATCCTTGTGCTAGAACATTTTATTTCTATCCATAACTTTTTCTCCATTCACTTATCTTCCTTCCTGCTTCTCCCATCACTGGCCTGGGGGGAAAAAATAAAACATCTGGAAGCTGATGGGGAAGGAAGCTTCAGTTCTAGTGATGCCAGCACCAAATGGTTTTAGTCAACAAAAACCATCTATTTGATTAGACCTTGTAATCCAGGGCTCTTTGGGTGAGAGTTACCTGCAAAGAAGCTTTGAAATTGGACTGGGTCCATGAGATGCCAGGAGTATTGCATGCACAAGGCAAACTTATAAAGGAGACCAGAAGGCTGCAACTTCACCTCACAGAACAGCATATGGAAGATGGGGAAGGGTTTCTTCTATAGTCTGTCCAATCTGAAAATCTGGTTCCAGGTGAGCTCAGCAGTGTGCCTAGATCCAGATATTTATATACTTGCCACAAGTTATTTATATAACAACATGTGACATCTTGGGTCGTAGGCAGTCATGCCTAGGAGTTGGATTCTATGATGCTGGACCTGAGTCCAGAGCAAGGAGTTGGGAAAGGGCCGCAGTCTGACTTCCGAAGGAACAGCTCAGATTAGAAGCTGGAGTGGTGATCAAGAGTAACCTAAAATCACAGCGCCAGAAACCGGGAAGCAAGTCAAGGCACATGCATAAACATCAAGAATGATCCAAGGGTCGCAAGTAGAGATTCATAGTCAAGAGTGAGTCTGGGATCAGTGCAGTCTACCATCTAACCAAATGGCTAGATTGCATAGACTGGCTACTGCCATCTGTCCCAAGTAGCCTTAAAATTATGAGGGTAGGTTTGGCTTCCTGCCAGCATAGCAGCTAACCATAGGAATGACTCGCCCTTAACCAGAGCACCTAAACCTAGACTTAGGCAGACAGGCTAGCTCTTGAGCCCACCAGTGGCTGAAGGCCAACCCTGTATCAGGAATGGGGAGCACTACAGATGTAAGCTATAGTGTCTATAGCCCTGGGATGAGAGGGAGGGGGTGTTTAGGGCCCCTGCCAAAGCTATCCCTTACTCTGTGTTGCATCCCACCCCCAGCCTGATATTAAAGGAGGGGCACAGGTGCAGGGCTACAACTGAGACTTGAAGGGGGGGGGGGGGGAGAAGGGGGCATAGGTCAAAGGCTTAAAAGCCTACACTTTGGATCCAGAGGTGGAGACCAAATAAAGAGCCTCTGACAGCAACTCATCTTGACCTTGAAGGCCCCAGCTGGAGTAATGTCTCCTCCGAAGCAGGAAGAGGGAACTACACATGGGAAGTGTATTCTGTGGAATGAACTGATTCAAAGGTATCAATATTGGGTCCCAGCCAATCACTGCCACACTGCAAATGGATATTGTTGCTTGATCACCTGGTTGGCAGTCTCAGCCAACAGCCCAAGAAGTCTGGGCTACCTTCTTAACTAAGGGGAGACTCCCTCAAGGTAAGGCAAGGTTTAAGCAAGGAAATTTGCACTACTAATGCCCATGTTGTACCTGTTCTCAAAATGGATTATTTGACTCTCCAGTTGTTGAGGCAACACTGCATCTACTCATTGGAGGAAATGTTTCTAAGAAATAGCTTTTTACTGAAGGATTCAGAGATGACCTGGTGACTGACTGAATTATAGAGGGAAGTCTGGGCAATGGTGACCATGAAACCATCACATTCACTAGCCAACATAGGGCAGACAAATCTGATAGCAGGACTGAAGTCTTGGACTTCAAAAATGCAAATTTCAACAAGTTTTGGTCACTAGTAGGGCAAGTGCTGTGGGACCAGGGAGTGGAGGCAAAAAGTGTTAACCAAGGTGGTTGTTCCTTAAGGACATGATCCTTGAAGCACAAAGGAAGTCTATTCCTATGCATAGGAAAGGTAACAGAGGGCTGGGAAGCCCTCTTGGCTAAACAGGGACATCACAGTCCTCTTAAAGAAGAAAGAGGCTTATAAACAAGGCTAAAGTGGCAACCAAAATTAGATTAGTAATGGGAATCGAGGACAACAAGAAGTCTTTCTTTAGGTACATGGGGGAACAGGAGGAAAACAAAAAGGAGTCTGGGGCCATTGCTCAACAACACAGGGAAGCTGGTTACCGGCACCCAGGAGAAAGCTCAACTCCTGAATGACTACTATGCCTCATCTTTCACCAGACCAAGGGGAAAACTACACCAGGTAGAGTAGAGGATGATTGTGGTAGGAATAATAGCCTTCCTACTATTGCTGTAGAACTGGTGTGTATGACCAACTAATAAAATTAGACATATAAGTCAGCAGGACCAGATTAGTCAGTCATTGTGGAGACCCTGGCAGAACTCTTCCACAACTCATGGCATCAGGAGAAGTCCCTGAGGACTGGAAAAGGGCCGATGTTGTGGCTATCCACAAGCAGGACAGGAGGGAGGACCTGGATAGCTATTGGCCGATCAGGCTAACTTCTATACTGGGGAAAATCCTAGAAAAGCTCAGCAAGGAGTCTGTCTGCTTGTAGAAGGTAAGATTCTGAACAATAGCCAGCATAGCTTCTTCGCAGGCAGGTCTTGCATTACCAACCTCATCTCTTTCTATGACTAGGTAGCTCACCACCTGGACACAAGAGAGCAGGTTGACATCGTATACCTAGATTTCCAAAAGGTCTTTGACCTAGTATCCCATGGTGTCCTTGGGAGAGAACTGGAGGATTGTGGGCTTAACTCCAAGACAGTCAGGTGGATGAGAAACTGGCTGCAGGACCCATGGAGTCATAGCAAACAGATCTGCCATCCTGGCAAAGTGGGCAGTGGTGTCCTGCAGGGGTTGGTGCTTGGTCCAGTATTTTTTCAACATCTTTATTAACAATTTGGATGTGGGGGTGAAGCGCTCACTAGCCAAGTTCACAGATGACACCAAGTTATGGGGAAGCATGGTCAGGTTTGAAGATAGGCTACAGGTGCAGGCAGACCAGAACCAGCTGATGTTCAATGTTGAGAAATGTCAAGTGTTCCACCCTGGGATGAGCAACCCCCAAACACACTTACAGGCTTGGCAGCACCAAACTGACTAGTACCACAAACAAAAGGGACCTGGGGTAATAATAGACCACAGTATGAACATGAGCTGGCAAGGCGATGCTGTAGCCAGTAGGGCAAAAATATTCTGGCATGTATCAATCAATACCTTCCTGGCTTTGCTGGAGATGCAATTCTCTACTCAGCACCAGTGAGACCACAGCTGGAGTACTGCATCCAGTTCTGGGCACCACACTTTAACAAGGATGTGGACAAGCTTGACAAGAGTCCAAAGAAGAGCTACCAGTATGATCAGAGTCTTGCATGGCAAGCCATATGAGGAAAGGCTTAGGTATCTGGGGCTCTTCAGCCTGAGGAAAAGGCTGAGAGGGGACCTGGTTGCAGCTTACTGTTACACTAGGGGAGTACACCAAGGGCTCAGGTGACTTGGTGAAAAGATGCTCACTGAGGGGAAAACCAGGAGTAATGGCCACAAACTCCTGGAAGATTAATTCAGGCTCAACATTAGGGGAAAAACTTCTTCACAGTCAGGGTGTCTAGATTGTGGAATAAGCTCGCTCCAGAGATGGTGCAGTCACCTACCCTGGAAATCTTGAGGATACTAGACAGTCCCCTTGCCAGGGTCACCTGAGCCCCAGTTGTCTTTCCTGCTTGGTGCAGGGGGCTGGAGCCAATGATCTTCCGAGGTCCCTTCTGGCCCTACACTCTATGAAACATTTTTCCCCGAAATCCAAAATAGTGGACATTTATATATATATATACTCCAGGAGTTAGGGGAAGCACTTTAATTAGAGTGGCTCATCGAACGAGCTTTACATAAAGGGCCCCCACCACCACTTTGAAGCGTGGGGATGCTGATACACGTGATGCAGGAAGCTGCTGGAGCACGATAATTGCCACACTCCAGACGACTCAATTGAGTCTGCTCCAATGTGCCGACTAATTCCATATGCAGGACCACTTGGCCAAATCCTCAGCTACTGACACTAAAACCCTTCCCTTTCTGTTGGCAGACCAACCTGCTCTCAGAAGTTCTTCTGACTGGTTGATCTTCCTCCTAGCCCACCACCTCCACAATAGATTTAGTGGTCACCCAGGCACTACAGGTTACAAACCTAGATCTCAGCTCTCTGTAGTAGTATAACAATGGGTGGGCAAGTCAGGCACCCAGGCTCTACCCAAGGTAAGTAATGGGAGTCACCCCATCCTCCCCTCCCTCCATCCCTTGCCTACACCTTCCTTGCAGTGGCTCTAGCTCCAGTTCCAGCAGCAGCAGTGGCGCACAGTGTAGAAGGGATATCCCCTCCTTTTCTTGCTGCCAAGCATCATTGCATTTTGGCAGCTCACACATCAGTGGCAAAAAAGGAGATAACATGCCCCCACCCCACAACAGCAAGTCTCCAGCCTCTACTCCTGCCTAGGGCACAGTACTGGCTAGCTACATTTCTGACTTCCTTTCACTACTGCCCATAATTAGAGCCCAGCCCAGAAGAGGAGCAAAGAGTGGTCAGACTGATTCTTGGAAGGGCTCCACTTGATGAAGGGAGAGCTTCCTTTCTCCCTCATGGCAGTTTTGTGCAAGAGCTGCCTGCAAATTCGTTCTGACTGCTACTTGGGACCCCTTCAAAGCCTATTGAAATTACAAGACCCCATTTTACTTTAGAGAATCTAGATATGGCCCATAGTTTCCAGCTGATGGCTGAAACAGAGTAGATCTGAAGGACAGATCTATACCTATTTCCCCAAAAGATATTATGCAAGGTAAAAATTTAATGTGCCCATTACACAAATTAAAATATGTTTTCTAGAACTTCATGTGGTTGCTTTTTCTTTCCTCATGTGGGGACAGTGGCCCATGAATCAATAAATACTGGAGTCTGCACCCCAAAGTGTCTTTATTCACAGACTGTGCATCTGCATACACCCAAAAGGAAGAAATAGCTTTAATAACAGACATCATTAAAAGAGAATTTTAAGAAAATTAGGAACATTGCACAAAAGTTATCGGACCTCTGGGATACATTTGCTCACAGTTGGAAACCTAATATGTTTAAGGCTGGTTGATTCCACTTTAATACAATTTTTATAAGGTTCTTGCATTCCTGCTCTAAAAGCCTGTGGTACCAATAATGATAGGAACAAGCAGATTTTTCCCTTGGGGCATAGTTAGTTTGGCTTTCTTACAATTTATTTGGTGTAATCTTTTGGTTATTTACTTGCATATAATACAGTACCTAATTATAATGCAGCTGCATTCTTGAATTACTTTTAGCCCCAAAGATGGAAAAGGGGCGAGTTGGAGGTTTGAGTAGTAGCATTTAGTTACAACACTGTTAAGTGATGTTGTTACAATAACGGTCCTGGAACCAAGTGAGGGGCAAGAATTCTTGCAAGTGATATCACTTATTGGACCAACTACATGACTGGGATAGACAAAGACAAGCTTTGGTATCACAATGCCCTACCTCAGGTCTCTGGGAAAGCAGCAGACACAGCAGAGTTAAGTAGCCGATGGAACAAAAGCTTGTGTAAAACTCCATACGTAAGCAAAAACAGAATATAGGAGAAATTATCAGGTAGACAAATGTAAAACTGAGGAATGTCCACAACTAGGTCTCCAATTGGAACAGCGTGAGATTTAAGTTCTTACTCTTCAAGGGGTTTTCTAACTTGAGTGTTGCTTTGTGAACGAAGTCTCATAGCATTATCCAATCCCAACACAGCATTTGAAGAAAATGATCTGGAAAAAAAACAAAAACAAAAAAACACAGTGCATGTTGCTGCACTCATCTTGCACTTGTATTAATAATACATCTTTTCATTGTTATGCTGTTGCTACAAACAGCCAGGGCTTCCAGAAAACTACTGACCTCAGCTTTACAAAACCATTAGCTTTCCATCTCATTTAGGATTGCACAGGTTAGAAAAATCATGACCTGTTCAATGATTGTAATTGTATTTTCTGTTCTGATTGCAGACTGCAAGTAGAGCATTGGTAGCAGAGCTGCTCAAACAAATGGACAACTTTTCTCCCTTTGGGGGAATGCCATTTTTGTCAACACTACCCCCCCTGTGCTGCTGCCCTGGGCACTTGGCTGCACTGTTAAGCCTCTAGAGGGGAAAGGATATACAAGAATACCCATCTGCTGACACAAAATAGCAAATTACTTGGCAATACAGACCAACCATTTTCAAACAGGTTCATGGTCAAGTGGCCTGAATCCGGACCATGCTAGTGCAGAAACCAGATTTATACAAAGTAGGAGTGCAAGATGAGAAATTGGCCATAATCCAGCGATTAGAGCAGTGGCTCAGGACATGAGACACCCAAATTAAAGCTCCTGCTCAAATTAAATGAAGTAGGGACTTGAACTGGGTCACCCGCATGCCATGATTACTGGTTATTCTGGATGGAGTGTCTGCCTGCCATTTCCTGGCTCTCACCCAGAAAAAAAAACCTAAAACTCATTCAAATGTTCCCCCTTTATTCCAGCCAGCCTCCATTTTGAGACTGATGAAACAGAGGAGTGAAAGCACACTACTCAAGTCAGTGGGGAGAAGGAAATGTTGGCAGCAGTTCAGGGACAAAGCCAGCTTGAGAGGAAACGATGGCATGGGATCTTTTCTGTCCGTACAAAGCAGATAAAGGGCAGCAGACAGAGCACCATAAGGTTCCAGGTTCTGCGCGTGCCAAAATCCCAGATCAGATGTGCTCAGTTTACAAATAAAGAGATGTTTCCTCTATGTGTCGGCCCTGCAAATTTTCCCTGTGATCTGAAAATCAAACTGGGTTCTCTTTCCATCTTAACAATTACCATCCAAAGTAAAGATCCTGCAAGCCAAATTAGACCTTCACTTCTACCTGTGAAAGCTTGCCACCCTCAGTGAGGTTACAGCAGCGTTATTGGTATGAAGTTTGTAAACTGCTCCATCCCAGCGGCAGCACTAGCCTGGGAAGTTCCTCGCACTCGCCTCTGGTCTCCAGTTGTTGGCACACCCCCTTCCCCTCCGCCCTGAGCACTCAATAAGCTCCTTACACCACTACTGCAAGCTCTGCAAGACTAATAGGAGTAAAAAGTAGCATCCCTGAAGTCAGCATGGGGGCAGCTTTATACATTTCAGTCCTGCAAGTCAGGCGCCAGGCCCTGAGAGATTGAAAAATCCTCAGTTTTACTTGCTGCCAGTGTCCAAGCCCTCCAGCTACACAATTCTTCTGCACTAATGGCAGTTAGAGGCTTCCTTTTCTTTTGAAAAACTGATAATCTCATATTGGCTAACGTGACTCCAACAGCTGGAGCTTTAAGAAAAAAAAAAAACACGGTATATCTAGGGACTCATAAGAGATGGCATTCACTGGCAGTGAATACACAGAGAACAGATACATAGAGTAAGAAGCTGTCATTTTGTAGTTGTTTAAAGTGTGCTTCTACCCTTACAAGAGTCATCCAAAAGACAAACACAGAAAGCTGCCTGGCACTCATCTACAGTAATTTGGAATAACAGTGGATAAATCAATCGTAGTGGGATTTGCCCATGAGGCTCAACAAAAAACTAGTTAGTCCGATGATGATGCTCAGACTACAGCATTCCCATCCATCTTAACCGGTATTAGTAGTTGTTTATCTACAATATAAAACTAAATCACTGCAGTTCTCCCTTAAGAATCTACAATGAAAGCCAGTAAACCAGTGCTCACAGTAAACCAATGCTATGATTTACAAATTGAAAGTGTTCAACAACCCCAGTGTTTGTGCAGGATTTGGCAAGTCACTCAGCCCCACCAGCTCTATCCCTGGCCCACTCTAGGCGAAGGGTAAGGGCACAGACAGACAGACATTCAGAGTGGGGTTTGGAACACTTCAATTTGGAACACTTCAGTGCTGTGCAAATGTGCCATGCCCCCCACCTGGGAGTGCTTTGAAATGGCTATGAAAGCTTGCAGCAGCAGTGCTCTCCAAAAATCCCTGCGTGCCTCCCAGCCTCTGGAGGTGTCTGAAGACAAGCAAGTACACAGAATAGTGCTTAATGGCTGTTCACCCCACTTCCCTATGGTGGGGAGCAAAGCACAGTGGGATGCTGGAGGACTGAGAAACCCCCTCTTGCTCTTTGCTGGAAGGTGCGGATATATTCAGGATGCACTTCAAACTGAAGTGCTTCATAGATGTTCCTCTTTTGTACAGGATTGTTTCTGAAAGGCTTTCTGCATTTTGAAGGGCTGCCTTGGGAAGGTGTGTCTGCCCCCTTACTGGTTGGATTCCTTCAGACAGCATGTCCATCGTAGCCTGAGTAAACACTATATCCTGCTCCAGGAGCAGGCACCCTAACCGCTTACTTGGAGGTGCAGTCTGTCAGCTCAAGCCTCTCTCAACTTCATCCCAGTTTGGGGGCATGGGCTCATCCCAGCAACCCCAGGGGCAACATGCATCTTACAGCTGATGCTCCACAGGGTCCTCTTCACAGTGCAGCCTCCTGCCTCCCCTTGCAGCCACATCACTCCTTACATCATCAGTCTACCCTCAGGCCTCTTGGGACCCAGCCTTTCCCTTCCATCTCTGCTGGGCTCCCCTAGCACAGGCCTTTCCTCAGGCTTGGAGCCTCTGCTTATTACCCCTTCGGTTGCCTTTCTCTGGCCCTAGGCTAAACTTCAGGCCTGATTTGTCCTAGCTTTGGCTCTTCCCCAGGCCTCCATGTGCTGGGACTAGCTTCCTCCAACAGGAACTTCTCTCCCTTGCACTGCCAGAGATCTTCTGCCCTTCACCACTAGAGCCCTTCTTTCCCTTAGATCCTTGCCAGGGCAGAGCCTCCCACACTAAGTTGTCCCTCTTTCTTTTCTCTTCCTCCTTTGTAATAGGGAAAAATGGGGCCCCTTTACATACCAAAGCAGACCAAGTCTGAGTCAAGAGCCATCCACTGAAGCTACTCTCCTTTTAGCCCTCAGATATTTAAATGGGGATTGTTAATTCAAAAAGTCTCAACAGAGCTCAGTTCCTAAAACCATATACAAGGTGAGAAACTCAGCATAAAAATGGAGACAAACTAAATACGATATGGGAGACCATCTTTTAATAATGTTTCCCACGAGGGGTCACTAAATTCTTAAAAGCCATTGAATTGTAAACCGCATGTTACAAGGAAACAGCTTGTAATCCCCGCATTAATCCTTGGCATGAGGACACATTAAGTATAATTAGAGATGGCAGCAAAATAATTTGAAAACTTTATTCCACGGGGCTATAACTGTATCCTGGGCATAAGCCTTTAATTGTCAATATCATCTGATGTATTCTAGACACACCGTACGACTAATGAACAAGTGTACTAAAGCATTCCCCAACTCAGCTGTAACGAAAGAAATAGCACTGCCAGTGATGCAAGCTATTGAAACACACGATCAATAAGAAAGGAGAAATACAAATCCATGGTATCAAACTCCATTTTTTTTTTTGCACCAAGATTTGGGGGTTTAGGCAACATCCCTCAATGTACAGAATAAAATTGCCAAATGAAATGCGTCATAAACAGCCACCTCTGTCAATCACATCAAGCAGAAAGTAAAAAGATTTCTTGGGACCAGAATGTCTTTGAAGAGAAATTATGTGAACTTAAATGCAATATATGCTGACCCAGTCCAAAGCAGATAAAACTGCAATTGAGCATTTATTCTGAGGTCACTGTGGATTGCAGTCCAGCTAAGTCTGTTATTTATATTCTCCATGAGAACACTGTCGACATTTCACTTTCAGCTTGGTAAAGAAAGTTGAGATAAAGCTTATTGCAAGTTGTTTAAAGAACAGTAGTTTACAGGAGTCCAGTACCCTCCACAGGAACCTTTCATGCAGGTTTACTACAAACTAACTGTACAGTGAATTTCATCCCTATACAGGGGAAAAACATCAGGGTCTCTGATGCACCACTTCAGTTCTTATGAATCCCTACAAAAGCTGCATAAGCTTTATGCTTGTCCACTGCACTGGGGCAAATCAAAAGCCAGCAAAGCTGAAGTGTTGATGACCTACACAAAACTAAAACCCACATAGGAATTAGGATTAGGCGATTTCTATTAAAAAGTAATTCCCATGTCCGTTTAAAAGCATCCAGTGAACTGTTTCGTGAGATAGACTATTCCCCGAGCCCAAAGTGGGGCACTTTGCCCCAAATCAATGCCCAGCCACTTCAGGCCTCTATTCCCTTGTTGGGGCTTCAGCCTTGTCCCTTAGCCTAGGTCCACTGCCATGGGCCTGGTTTCTGGGTTCCACCTTACATCTTGCCTTCTTGAGTTTTGATTTCACCCTCTTGGGCTTTGGACCCTTGTTCTCACCCCTCCCAGGCAAAGGTTTCACCCCTCTTGGGCTTCAGGTCCCTAGCCATGGTTCTCACCCTCTCAAGCAATGACCTTAGCCAACTTAGGCTTCAACCCTCCCCAGATGCCACCTAGCAGCACCTTTAGCCTAGCCTCTGGCAGGGCTCAAAGCAGTCATCCACCCCTCAGACACCACTGGGACTCTCCTCCACCCCCATAGGCCCAATTCAGACCACCAGTTTAACTTTAATGCAAGTTGCAAGCAACTGCTTAACGTAAATCTTCTGGGCAAACAAACATCATAAAGGAAAACAGCATGCATATACTTTAAAAGGAAGGCTTCCCTCCCTCCCCCGGGCGTAGACAAACAAACACCAACCCAGCCCTCATCCCTGGGCTCTCACCATTCTCTGTCCCACACTGGTTTAGGGTCCCCCAGGTAGCTCCCTGCCCTCCCAGGAGCTTTTCACCCCACCACTAGCATGGCTAGCCTACCCCTTTGCTCAGGCCCTGGGCTTATATGCCTGTTAATGCCTGCCTTTTCTGGCCAGGTGTCCTCCTAGTCACTTGCAGGAATTTCCAATTAGGCTTGATGACTGGTCTCCAAGACCGCTCACCCCTGCTGAGCTAGCTGTTGTAGCCCAAGCAGGACTCTGCCCTACTGTCCTATTGCAGAGCACCTAGCCCTGCAATAGCCTCTGGCCCCTGGTTGCCTATTCCCCTGCAGCCAGCTCATCAAGGGCAGATTCCCTCCACCTGGGGAACCCTCTGCTGCTGCTTTTCCCTTAAAGTAGCAGGTACCTCTTGGTCTCCTGTTCCATCCAGCTGTTATCATGATGTACACTGCAATGTTAACAGGTTACAGTATCATTTGAATACTGCAAGAATCATAACCCACACCTTAATTCTGCCAAGTTTTATTTGTAGGAGAGCACATACCTTTTGATTCATCTTGGCTTTTATTACTATAATAACTGAAGGTAGCATATTCAGGTTCCTAGACTCAATTTGAAGGCTTTCTTCTGATTGGATGGAGAATGTTGTCACACACAATTGTTCTTTGAAAACCATGCTCATGCTACTACACTGGTGGCAAGGGGGTGAATTTTCCTTCTGGTGAAAGTCAATGTCCACTAGAAAGGGAAAAAACCCCAAAACTCACCTACAGCGTTACCTATTTTCTAAGTGTGAAATAATACATTATGGTTTGTGGCTGGGCATCTGGCATTTTTTGCAGTATGCCACATTGACTATACCAACACACGTTTAATTTGTGTGTGGATCAACTACCTCTTAGAGGACTCGGGTTGAAATGCTTAACAAAAACAGTAGTAATGTATGACCAAAAACTACTGAACTCAGAGAGCTACAATACAAAATATCAGTTATGAAGACTGCACATCTTTACTCCTTGTTGAAGGAAAGCAATAAAATATACTTGTCCTTGAAAAGTCACAGATGAAATGCAGCAATTTAAATACATTATCATTCTTTCTTCCATGAACCCTGCTACAGCTCCAGCCAGCTCTCTGACCTGTCACATTATGGTTAAGTGTACTATTGTAGCTCACAGACAAGAACAGAGGCCAGTAATGCTATGCATTGTACAAACACTCAGAGGCAATAGACAATCCTTCCACCCACAATGTTCACAAGGTAAATAGAAATGAGGTAAGGAAACAAGCATCAGAGGTGAAGCATCTTCACCAGGATCGCGCAGGATGTCAGTGTCGAGTATACAAAAATGACAACTGGGAAACAATCAAGGATGTTATAAGCCCAACTGAGAGGCCCCTGAAGCCAGTGAGGAATTTTTATGCTCTCTGAAGCCATTTTGGAAGGACATTGCTACGTCTGAAACATTAGGTTTAGATCTCATGCATACATCCGGAGCAGTTTCAAAAGGACAGCAGTTGTTACTTCTAAAGTAAGTCTCAACCAAATATCATAAGCTTTCAGTCTGCCATTAGAAAGGGAGAGGAAACATAAAACCTTTTTAAAATATGCAAATACTTCAAGTTGCAGTTCTCCCCCTCCCTTTTAAAAATACCATTATCAAAATTCAACCACAGCCAATTACATCATTCTATCCCAGAGCCTTAATTTACAATCACTATGACTGTCCCTGTCCATTTTTTTCTTTCATTACATAATGCTCTTCAATTAAGCAGGAGGTTTTGTATTCCTATCAGAAATCTCTGGTGGTTTTAAATGAGCATCTCTCTCGATCCATCTCAGACACTTGTTTGTCAAAAGCATATTTGTTCCAGATGTCAGAGAAAACTGCAATCATAATGAATGAATTATTTACAAAGAGATCAGTACTTTAGGTCATGTCAAGTTCTCACTAATTGTGTTTAATTGAAAGCTCCACATATGCACACTATTCTTTATGTTTATAAAAAACTGAGTGCTATTAAACACTTGCTATTGAAAAGGGAGAAGGGCTCAGGATATTGGCAATTCAGGATGTAGTCTTTAACCTTTACAGCATTGGCTTGAATGCATCTGGAGCTAAAGACTAAAAGATATACCATATTTTGGTAATGCTGAAGTGCTCTTCTAAAAATCCTGGTTCAGGAAATATCCAAGAGGCAACAATTTTTGTGGGTAACACTTTTTATTGGGCTAACTGCGTAGTTGGGATACAACTGAATTCTTTGGTGGCCAACATGAAATGGACTGGCAGCCATGTGACTAGATGACAAACCCAAATTTGCACCTTCACTAGACCTGAACAGATCAAAACAAATTTCTTATAGGAGCCTGGCTTGAACAAGTGGTGTTGCTATACAAAGCTGCACTGGTTTAAATACCACCTATCTTAACATAGCACTTTTCATTAATAGACCTCAAAGTACTGTATAAAACACAAGCGTTGTTCTCTCCATATTAGAGGGAGGAAACTGAGGCACAGAAAGGTGAAGCGACTTACCTTCAATCACCCACTGGGCCAGTGGCAAAGGCAAAAATAGAACCCAGGTCTCCGAAGTCCCAGTTCTCTGCACGCTCGACCACATGGCAACTTCTGGATAGACCAGCATTAGTTTTAATTTTTGATACAGCAAGTTAGGGAAGGAACAGGTATGATTTATTAAGGAGATTTCTCTCTAGTTCAGAGCTGAGACATGGTAGGGACAGTGTTTGCAAAGTGGTTATTTTTCATCTTCTTTCTGTGGTAAACGAACTTCAGTCTCTGGACTGATGACCTATTTTTCCCCCTTTTACTACGAGTTCTCTCTCACACAGACACATGTACAACTTGCTCAACTGGCCAGATACCCTTTCCTAATTATTTTCCCCCTTCCATTCAATACCATGTAACTTTGTCTCAATAGCAGCTAGAACTTGTCATTACCTTGACTACAAGGCTCCAAAATAACTGGTACCTTAAGGAATTTTCCATCCTGCTAAACAGGAAAAATACGCAGGCTGAACTCTTGCAGATGCAGCTGCACGTTAATTAAAAAGAATCAAATGACTTGTAAAATAACAAACCCAATGCCTAGTGTTAATTAAATGGTCTAGCTACTTTAAGTAATTGCCAACACTGACTCTACTCCATAAAGTTCTATATGCTTCCTATGTTCAGGATCACCAATCTGGCCAATTGGAGCACTTAACTAAGATTAAGGGCCAGATCCAAAAGAGGGACTTAAGTGGAATTTATGCTCCTAAACCCAAACTGTAATGTACAACATCCCTGCTCAGCTGCCACTGAAGCTACTCAACTCCACAGGTGCCTCAGTTTGAGGCACTTAAACTTCCATTTCTGGGCTTGCCCGAGAGGGCTGAGCTACTTGGCATGCAGGCTTATCGAGCAGCCAGAAACTATCATGCTTCCATATTGCTTTCCTGAGCAAGGTGCTCTCATGATGCCTTACAGATCAGGTTCTATAAGGCAACTGCAACTTCCTTTTACATGAAGTGATCAACGCCATCTTGTGAGACTCCCCCTTTATATAATTGCTCAGTGGTTAAAGCACTCTCTCATGTATGGGAGAACTGTGTTCAAATGCCTCGTCTGCCTGAGGGATTCAAATACAGGGCTGTCCATTCTCAGGTGACTGCACTAAGCATGACAATAGGTTATTGTCATGCTCACTCCTGCAACACCTTCCTCTATACCTCAGTGAAACTTGATTTTAATTCTGCATAGCAGCCCAGCTTCAAGAGAAGGGACAGAGGGTGCTCACAACAACCCAGCCCAGCCTATAATAGCCTGATGGTAAAGGCAATGTCTTAGGAGATAGCCTGAACCCCTTCTTGTTAAAGAGGGCACTGACCCTACACCTCCCATATGAGAAGCGAATGCTCTATACACAAAAGCTCAGTGGTATGGGATCAGCTCCAAAACTATCTGTTTCTCTGGTTCAAGAGGAAAGGAGGACCCCCACCCTATCTTTGAAAGAAAGGGCCTATGTGCATTTAGGAGAGAACTGGAGGTTGTAAATCTGAAGGAGGAAGTGGCATCCCCTCACTAGTGCTGTTTAGGTCACCCCAAAGACACCCCCCTCTCCTCAGCATTTCTTCATTGGCTAGTTGTGGATGACTCAACACAGCAGGCTGGGCACTGTGCATCCCACTGTGAAGTGCCTAATTCTCTTCATGTATTGTATGGGAAACCAAGATCTGAAATGCAGAGTTCTAGATTCAGCTTCTAAAAAACTAAGTATTGCAATGCTAAGCACAGTGGCCCTGTGCATCTGGGTCAAAGCATCCACCTCTGTCTTCACAGTCTATTACAGAAGAGTCCAGTTGAAGAGCTTTTGCTAAAAGCTCTCCATCTCACATGTGGGAGCTAGAAGGAAGTAAGGCTGCCTTAGTAGAGGGTTTTTACCTCCAACCTTTATTTCTTCCAATTTTTCTTTGAGAGTTCAGAGTTGTTGACATTGTTGTTTGAGTATTATTCCCAAGATGATCCATTTACTTGATAAAGAGGTGACCTCAATTGACTGGAGTGGGATTCTTTGCTAAATTCTTGAGACCATAAATTGGTAACACGTCATCCTTCTAGATGCATTTAAAGTGGAAGTGATTTAAAATTACACCGCTGAATCTAAAGCTTACTCTGTGCTCATCATGTATGTAAATACATGCATTTTCTTGGCAAACAAAATATGGAGAAAGGAATTTGTAAACCAAGACTACAACATTTGTAAAGATGTCAACAGTTTATTTCACTGGTGCAAGGCAGCGTTTCATCCACCACTCACCAACACCAAAACAAAATGTCATCTTCTATAAAACACCGTCAAAAAAATTCAAACATAACAAAAAGTAAAATAGGCTGTATAAGCCTCACACAACACTGTAAGTTGCTTAAAGTTCATGTCACTCAAACAAAAACAAACCATTTTCTAGCACACATGGCTTTTTATTTTGGTCAGCAAGACACACCTGTACAACTTCAATATATGCCTCACACCTGGAAACTTGTCACATCACTCCATGATACTGATAGCTGTTCATGCTTAGAACCAGTCAAACTTACCAATATCATAAAATATAAAATAATATGAAAAACCATCCATTTATAAAGTAAGGCTCTGATCCTGCAATGTGAACTGTGAGCAGACACTTAAATCCATTCTGACTCCCACTAAAATCAATGGGGCTCCACACAGGCACAAAGATCTGGCCATAAAGATTCAATTGCAGGAACAAAGCCCAGGTGGAAAAGGCTTAAACGCTTTTTACTTTTCCCAAGGCAGTAAAACAACGCCATAATCTTCTAGACTTGACCTCAGTCGTGTTTGCACAGTCTCCTAAACAGAGACTGGCCTACTACCTAGAAGCTCACATTTAGGAAGAAAGAGGAATAGGCTTTGAAGTAGTCAGCACAGAAATGGCTTTTAATGAAATGAATCTGGGCTGTATGCAGTGTTGTAGTGCACTATGGTGACCCAAATGTTCCCAGGAGATGAACATCCACATCTTGCTTCAGTATTTACAATAACTGTCGTCTTCTTCCATTTCAGGAGTTTCTCCACCAGCAAGATATATGAATCGCTACTTCCATTAGACAAGCATTATGACATGACTCCAAAAACAGGATTATGACGACAAATACTAGGGCCATATTCTTCATAGTCTTTCTTGGTGTGACATACTTGAAAAAACTCTGGCTAAGAACAAATAAAAATAAATCAAGAACATACAAGTGCATAAAAATGTACCCAAAAAACCACATACATAAACCAATGAAATCATCTGTGAAACTGTTCTCCTGGAGTACAGCGTTACAATATGCCCTTATGCCTTTTAAAGCATAAAATAAGAGTTAATGGATGGCAGTCTTCTCCAAATAATTGATCTGCAGGCACTGCAGTAAAAAAGCCCACAGTTTGGAGCAATGAAAAATGCCCAATTTTCTTGTATTTTCTCTCTCAGGATTAAGAAACTAAAAATGAGGCTTTGTGTTCATAGAGTCTTTACTATTCTTAGAGCACTGACCTTAGTAATGTGGAAGATCCTATATTTAAGTTGTCAACTACACAACCACATGCAAATAGATCAAGCCTTATAGTCCTTACTCAAGCAGAGCTCCCATAAATTCAATAGAAGTTTTGCTCAAATAAAAACTGAAAAAAGTTTCCAGGATTTGGCTAAATCGATAATGTTCTAGTACAACACACATTATTTTGGATGTTAAAGTGAAAAGCATTTTAAACCTAATAACACTGATCAAAGATGACCAGCACTAGAAAATACATAGGGAAGGAAATTCAGAAAGAAGCTGATAAAGACATACTGTTGAAGCAAGCATGGAACCTCCAAACCAAACTGCATAACGCTGCATATGGTGTGTTATCACTTGAACTTCAACTGGTTTGGGCTAGAAAGTAAAGACAGAACAAGTTTAGTCAGTCAGTCATATGATTTTATTACTTGGCTACCCAGGATCAGCAGTGCACACGTTTTTAGTCAGGACAGGATGCTCCTGTGCATTCCTCTGCCTACACTAAGGGCTTGTCAATCCAACAGAGCTCCTCCTAGTATAGTTATGGAGGTCGGCTAGTCCAAACCCTTGCCTGAGGCAGGATCATCTCCATTCAAACTATCATAAACAAATCTAGTGTCTAGCCTTTTGGTAAAATTACAGCCAACCATTACATGACCACAAGGTATAACACCATACACATGACACGAGTAAAGCATGGGGACAATAGCAACCAGTGTCCTGCTCCTGTGAGGGTCATTAAAATATGCTCAAGATCCAGAAAAGAAGGCCATGCCCTCCCTCTACAGGAGGCAAAACCCTCAACAGTCCATACCAATCTGACCATGAGATAAAATAACCTTCCTGACTCCAAATATAGAAATAGGTCTTACTCTGTGCAGAAGGCTTAGACCCTCTAGCTAGGAACCTTTGGGTTTTAGTTCCAAGTGGAGCACTGGCACATCCCAGAAAAAACCCAATGATTCTGCAGGAGGTGGGAAAAAAACCCTAATGTGGCAATAGGAGGGGAATGTATGCCCACTTATGCCATATACTAAAGAAAGCTGCAGGAAAGCTGATGATGCATCTCTGTCCACCAGTAAATGCAGCTTTACCATCACTCTCTATCGAATTTCAATTTCAAAGAGAAAAGTGCCCTTGATTCCATTTCAAACACAGGTCTCATATAATGCAATATGATCTTTTGGGGCTGTACAATGAAGTATAAGGCTACCCACATACTGAGTGCTCAAACCCCAGTCCTTGGGCCATATCTGGCCTGTGGAGCCAAGTGACCCAGCCCACAGGGGCTCCCCAAGAGTCTGGAAATTTGGCAGCAGAGAAGTGGTGGTAGTTAACACTGCCTCTGCTCCCCACATTTCCAAGCCCCACAAGCCAAATGAAATGGCCCCATGCAGGGATCTGACTGGTGTGTGCAGGACTGGGGCAGCAGACCCAATCCAGCATATGCAGGGTCAGGAACCAATCCAGCGCACACCAGATCAGGCCCCAGCCCTGCACATGCCAGATCTGACCCACAGACCCACAGGATCCAAAGTTTGGTACCACTGGTATAAACAGGAACATCATTCACCAATTCTTTAACTCCGTAAGGTGCATCTCTACACTTGCCTTCTGCCTGACCTCAAACTAACAAGGCTACCTACCTTTCTCTCATCCTTCGTTACTGCAGATGTTAAACTCTACTTCTTACTCTTACTTGTCCAGTGTTATGCAGAAATTAAGTCTCCCACCAATTTGTCTGGTAGTTGCTTTCGGGTATTTGCACTCACTTCAGTTGTTTACATAACTGATAGCATTTCAGATTCTTGCCTACCTTTATCCGACCACCACTGAGTTCTTCACTAAGTCTCAATCTTGCATCCACTACTCTTTTCAAGTCCCTCTGTAGTCGACGTCCAAAGTCCCTGAACATTGTAGATCCTCCTGAAAGAACCACATTCTACAAAAAGACAAAAGAAACATGAATCTAAAAGAAGAGTTCAAAGTCAATTGCCAAGAAGCAAAAATTGTTCTGAAGCTCTCAAAATATACCAAACCCCTTAAGTATTACTTCATTTACATAACAGAGCATCAACTAGTACTTTCTTGTAGAAAAGTTACTTTATTGAACTGACTTCTGATTGTCAAACATGTTAAAAGTGCCGACTTTCATCTACATTTTCAGGGGTTTATGTAGAACATGCATTCAAAGAGAAAAATAGCCATTAAATGGCAAGTTGGTACTCTACCTATATAGTTTCATAGTTTCTACTTAACACATTTTTAAAGGGTTATTAACACAAGGCAGAAATAGCTGTGCAAAGGGCATGTCTACGCATTGCCCTGCAGAGAAGTAGCATAGATTTCATAGACATTAGGGCTGGAAGGGACCTCAGAAGATCGAGTCCAGGCCCCTGACCCAAGGGCAGGAAGTCAGCAGGGATCCCAGCAAGATAAACATCCAAATTTCTCTTGAAGGCATTCAAAGTAGGTGCTTGAACCACCTCCGATGGCAGGCTATTCCAGACCTTGGAGCCTCGGACAGTAAAGAAATTCTCTCTCATGTCCAGCTTGAAATGGTCTTGCAGTAGTTTATAACCGTTCAACCTCATCATCCCATGGGGCACTCTGGTGAACAATCGTTCCCCCGGATTCTGGTGGACACCCTTTATAAACTTATAGGTGGCCATCAGATCGCCCCTGAGCCTGCACTTTTCCAGGCTGAAGAGTCCCATGGCTCTCAGCCTGTCATCGTAAGGTCTGTTTTCCTGACCTTTAATCATGCACGTGGCTCTTCTCTGGACTCTCTCAAGTTTCTCCGCATCCTTTTTGAATTGTGGAGCCCAAAACTGGACGCAGTACTCCAGCTGCGGCCTCACCAAGGCCGAGTACAAGGGGAGAATGACGTCCCGGGATTTGCTTGAGAAGCATCAATGGATGCAAGCCAGCGTTTTGCTTGCTTTACTAGTCACAGCATCACACTGAAGGCTCGCATTCATCTTGTGATGATGACCCCCAAGTCCCTTTCATCTGTAGTGCTAGCCAGCATAGCACTGCCAAGCCTATAGGGATGCTGCTGGTTTTTCTTCCCAAGCAATGTGCTATGTCACTGTATGGCATGCTATGGCAACGTAGCGATCATGTGGGTCTACACATGATCACCAGCTACAGCAACGTAGTGGGGAAATCTAAGTGTGCG
Source organism: Gavialis gangeticus (assembly GCF_001723915.1). NCBI lineage: Eukaryota > Metazoa > Chordata > Crocodylia > Gavialidae > Gavialis > Gavialis gangeticus. The sequence continues at coordinate 15,799,407 of NW_017729004.1, read as the reverse complement.
CTGCCCACATTGCACAGTAATCGTCCATACTGCACCGTGTTTTAGTACTTCCAAGAGGAAGTACTAAAACATGGTGATGTGTAGACACACTCAAAGGAGAGGAAATTCTACATCAAAAATTACTAGAGGAGGTACAGCATAAGAAATTTTATTCTTGGCATCAAATAAGACTGCTTTGAGGAGTCAGGATAACAAGTTACATAGTTAACTAACCAACCAACATTTTGGACCTAAACCTCCAAATACAGATACTGGTTAGTTTTGTGTCTCAAGACACTCATGCCAAAGAGAGGACAGACAATATATAAGAGAGGGGAAATGTTACAACATACCAAGCTCTTGTTTTCTTAAAAGTTTTCAAATTTGAAGGATGCCTAAACCACTACATGGTTGTATTATACTGTTCTGGCTGTTCAGGACCCTACTAAAATCCCACTGGTTTAACGCAACTGAGAAAATTCCAAATAATTCTAAATTCTTAATTTTAATTTTGCATGCATTTTCACCTACCATCCTGCATCATCAAAACTAACTACATGGTTTCAGTACTTGAGAATGTAGGTGTATAGGTGCCAAATAAAGGGCACCTATACACACGACAGAACTCTGCTCTGACATGTTTTAATTAGCATGCTTCAGAAGACTCAATTAATAGAGTCTGCTGCAAGTCTGCTGGAGTGTGCTAATTAGCCCCTCCGGCAGCCTTCACGTCATATGTATTCAGCGTCCCTGCATTTCAAAATGGTGGCGGGGCATCCCTGTGGCCATTCTGAAGCGTGGGATGCTGAATACACGAGACACTGTGGGCACTATAATTAGAGCTGCTCTGAGACCCACTCTAATTAAAGCGCCCCCTCAACTCCGGAGCACGTGTATAGATGCCCAAAATGCTGAAAATTTAAAACATTTCAAATCTAATGCAGCACTGAAGAGTGGCACAGCAAGTACCTAACAACCTGTGTAACCACTAGCCTGAAAATGAACAGAAACAAAGTCAGTCTCCATGTCCAGACTGCTGCAAATTGCAAACCAAGATGCCAATTAGTGCTAATTGCAAAAGTTTTTGTGCTGTGGATGCATGACCACATGAACTTTAACGAAGATCAGCAGCTCACTGGTCACAGTGATCAAAGTACAATCAGATAGTAACAGCTTTCTGACATCAGAGACCTAGCTTACTACTTCAGTTCCAGTCTAGAAGTGGCATGTCCCTTGGGTCTATACCAATCTTTGAGTAATCTACTCATCACGTAGACAATTTTTTATAAAGCAATGAACTCCATGACATCTGTAACAAGTATTCACACTTGCAAAGTGTTGAACTGCTTGACTGTTGAATAATCAATAGCAAGAAAAATTGTGATTTGACTTGTTAAATGAAACAAGAATAGCTTGCTTCTCCATTTATGTTCATCTGTGTATTTCTCACAAAACCCTGTAATAACAGAAAGAGGAATGTACTGGAGTTCATTCATATTCATCTTAAATGAAGTAGCCAAGAATATGCTAAGACAGCAAAAAGGGAGTTGCAAAAAAAACCAAAAATGCAGAAATAAAGCAATTCCCAAATAGGTGGGAAAAGAACTTGATCTGCAACTAAAACAAAAACATCTAGAGGCACCAAGCTGAGATATGGATAAATAAAGTAAGTCCTCTCTTTCCAGACCCATCCATCAGTGCCTCAGATGGCTTGAACATGCTGCATGCTTAATATGTAAATAAAAATTGTTAGGTGTATTAAAAAAAATCCACGAGCCATATGAAAAACAATTAAGAATATGTCATCAAAATGTACTGTCTGGAGATAATGAACACAGCATAGAGAGGGATAACATTAATTCTATCCCAGTCTTCATGAACTTAAACTTTAGGTATATGGGATTCAATTTAAAGTTATATTGCTACCACTTAAAAAATGTCCAAGTCTCATGTAGACTTTTCCTAGAATGAAAGTTAAAATGTGCAAATGTAAAGTTAAATATCTTCCTACTGTAACCATTAAATTTAAATACATCCAACTTGGATATAGTTTAACAAATCTCAGAAATACTTCGCATTGACTGACCACTGATAAGCTGCTGGGGAGATAAGATCATGTCAAAGTATATCTGGAGTCAAATCAAGATTTCCTGCCGTACCCAAGGTACGTTTAAATTTGCTCTGCACTATATATTGCAGTCATCATTCGTTCACACCTGCTTGTATATAATCAGTAAATCTCACAGGTTATTATCAAGGCTGGGCCAAACTTGAAACAGTCCTTGCTCAGAGACACCTATGTATGTTCACATCTCGTTTAGAACCAATTGTGCAAACCCAGTAGATACAAGTTTCTTCAAAGAAACCAACAATCAAAAGCGTTCTTAATGCACCATGGGGTTTTTTTTCTTTTTACATGCCCCTAAATTCATTTTCATCCAAAAAGCAACGAATGTCAGCTGTTCAGAAAAAATAAAAACAAAACAAAAAAATACAAACAGAAAAAAGTGTTTGGAACATTTTACCAAATGGAGCTTAACTTCGTGTCCTTGAACCACTGCATAATTAATGCTTAAGGCAGGGCAAAGCAGACTTCTCTATGATTTTTTATGACTCCAGACTTTTTTATAGGTTATGCCTTCTGTAACGTATACATCCCCAAGGTAATTTCAGCTTGCTAGCTCAGGTACCGGTAGCAGTCTACCAGTAGCAGCACAGAGTTCAGAGAAAGCTAATGGATCAAGTATTTACCAGGCTCCTAAAACATCTTTTGCAGGCCATACTGAGCTTTGTGCTGCCACCGTTAGCCTGCTACCAAGAACTAAGCCAGTTCATTTAAAACTAGTTTCTACAACCACCACACCAGCAATAAAATAGACAAAACCCAAGCGCCATCTCACCTGTTCTTCATAATAATAAAGAGAGGCACAATACATCACAGCATGTAACCACAGCATGTCATCAGCTGGGATCCGGATTTTTAGTTCACTACGGAAAAACACGAATTTTCTCCTTCAACGGAGAAAAATATGAATTTTCTCTTTTAAAGGAGAAAATTGTGGATTTCTCCCTTAAAGGAGAAAAATGCAGGAAACCACAGGTTTCCCTTTGCAGGCTGGCCAAGTTCTAGCCTGCAAGGGGCTGCAGGGAGCTCGAGGAGAGCGATCAGAGGCAGGGGGGCACCATGTGCACATCCACGTGGCAGCCAGGCAACAGTGGAGAGCTATGTCTATGGGGGGGTGGGGAGGGGGCAAGGGGCACAGGCCACACAAGAAGAGGAGAGGAGAGGAAAGGGCATGGGCACTGGCACCCCCTCCCCACAAGATTTCTGCACCCACAGTGGGGTGTGAGGCTGCAGCCTGGCCGGACCAGCTCTAGACAGGAGCTGCCTCCACGGCCACGGCTGCCAAAGAAAGGCTCCGCTTGCCCACTTGGCAGCAGTGAGGGGCAATTTCGCACAACCATCGCTGCCACTTATGCACCTCACCTCCAGCACCGAGTCCTACCCTCTGGGCTGTGGAAGCAGCTCTTGCTTGGAGCTGATCCAGTCTGAATGCAACCCTACACTCGCTGCGGGTGCAGAAATCTCGGTGGTCATGTTCCCCCCCACCGCACAGCCTGTCCTCCACACCTTTCCTACACACCCACTCCCTACCTCATACAAAGAGGGGCTGGGGGCAGGGGGCAGCAGGCCAGGAGTGAGGGGCACCAGCACAGCTGGAAGGAGGACTGTGGGTCAGGAGTGAAGGGCACCGGCAGAGCCATGAAGCTGTGGGTCAGGTATAAAGGGCAATCACATGGACAGTAGCAGGGTACCAGCATATCGGGGCTGCTCAGCGCCACGAAGCGGGGTGAGTGAAAGGGGTAGGGGAGGCTCAGATTTTCCATGATAAAAATCCAAAATCAAATTCCAACATTTATAGGTATTTTGCACTTAGAGTGATTGAGGCACTGGTAGGCTTCCAAACAGTTTTAAAATTGTAAATATATCAATAAAACGTGTTCAGCTGATTTTAGAGAGAGAGAGGCATTTCATTTTAACTGCAGAAAAACACGGATTTTGGGGGTCTAAAATAACAGAAACTGCAATTTTTATCAGAAAATTTGCAATTTTTAAACAGAGAAAATCAAGACCCCTGGTCATCACTAATAGTACAGTTTGATTAAAGACTCTAATCAACAGGTAGGATCATTCAAGATATTATCAAAAAGTCAATTTAAGGTGTCAGCAACTTCTGAGATGATACAATATCAATTTAGCTCAGGTCTAACTGATAGGTTACACTGTTCACACTATGGAATTGCCTGAATTTTACATTACATCCCATACCAGTTACCATCCGTGGGTTTTGGGGTATAGCCTCTCAATACAATTCATTCACACATTTTTAATAGAAAGGGTGTAAACAATGCAGTAGGATGATGTATTTTTTTTTCATTAAAATAAAAGCTGTGGTCAAATGCTAGCTGGATCATGAACTAAAATGGGTATTGCTTAATCCTATCACCCCTTAGCCTGACAAAGAATCTGGCATAACCAGCCACACACAAAAGTCCAAGAAAGCATGGGGAAGTCAAGACAGGGCACATCTATGTAAGACAGTGAGGAGTAGACCAATTAGCTCCTCAGAAAAACATCTTGTGTCTACACGTGCGACCCTATTAGACCACAAGAAACTAAGGATTGTATTGTATTCATAAGTACTACTCTGCTGTGGAGTTATTTTACTCTGCAACACCACACGTGTAGACACTGATGCAGCTGACTGAGGCACGAGGGTACTTCAGTCAGCAAATGTAGATGTACCCACAGAGACTTTACATACATTTGGCCTGGAACAGGTCTCCATCATCATTAACTTCAGCAGTCAAAAGCAGATTCAGTTTGGTTGTAAGCACATATTTCACACACCAATATGGGAGTTTGTGTCAGAATCCTTGAAAAAGAGGGCTGAAAGGTGCCTCAAGAGGTCACTTATTCCATCCTATTCCCAACCTTTGTCTAAACCAGGGGTCAGCAACACCTGGCACACATGCCATTAGTGGCATGCAGAGACATTTTCCTGGCACACAGGGAGGCACACAAAGAAATTTTTTCTTTTTTCTTTTTTTTTTTTTTAAGTTGCTGCTCCGGGCTCTCCTGTGCAGCCACAAGTCCCAGCGCCGCGGCAGGCACCAGGGCAGAGCCAGAAGAACGCAGGCAGGGAGGCTGTCTGTGCTCTACTGTCCCTGCCCCACGCTCCCAGGCTGCACCCTCCAGCCCGGCTGGCCCCTGGTAGAAGCTGCCCAGGCAGGCAGATGCTCTGTCCCATTCGGGGCAGCACTGAGGTGCCGAGTGCTGGAGCCGGGTGGTTGGACAGGGTCTGGGCAGCGTGAGGGGAGGCACCGCGGGCAGTCGGGTCCTTAGGAAGGGGGGTGGGGCTGGGCGGGAAGTGGGGGTGGCCCCGGGGCTCTGCAGGCTCGAGCTGTGGTAGGTGGGCAGGCAGGGGTGCCCAGCGGCACCCGTGGTGGGGCCTGGCCCGGCCCACAGAGCTCTTTAGGGATGGGCCGCAGCCGCCCTGCACATGTAGGGATGCTGCCTGGCTGGGGCAGGACGCCAGGCTCGAGAGGCTTCCCTCTCCAGGATCAGCCTCCCTGCACATTGGGCACACTGTAGGCAGGGCAGAGCCATCCCCAGTGCTGGGGCCTGGCCACAGGAGCCCCCTGGAGCCTAGGAACAGCCACTGTGGCTGCCTCAGCCCGCCTGGGTCCTGGCCTTGCCTGCCCACAGCTCCCCTCAAGGGGCCAGGGCTGGGGCAGGCACTGCACAGAGCCGCTGTGCTGCAGGCTCCCGGCTGGCTCGGCCCTGAGCACCAGCTGTGGCAGCTGTTCCCAAAGCCTGGGGAACAGCCTGTGGCTGCAGCTCCCACTCCCACTGTACCCAGCACACACATACACCAAGCAGGAGCCCCCTGAGCCCGGTGTCCTGCCCCAGCCAGGCAGCGTCCCTTTGTGGGCAGGGTGGCTGCGCCCCATCCCGCGGAGCTGCTCAGGCTGGCTGGGCCCCACCTCTGGTGCTAGTGGGCCCCCGACTGCGGCCTGAGTAGCAGAGCCCTGGGGCAGCTCCCGCTCCCCGCCTGACACCAGCTCTCTATTTACTATAAAAAAAAATAAAATTAAAAAAAAAGCAACATTAATGATTATTAATAGTATTAATACTGCAAACAGTTACAACTGCAAATTGAAAATAACTTCAAATCTAACAATTAAACTGGGAACCACTGTGATACACATTCTCTTCATTTGTAACTCACAGATTTTCATATTTGGTTACTGGACATTCCAGACTTCCACGGTATGATAGTCAGACAGTGCCACCTACCTTTCATTCCATGCATTTTTAAGCCACATTCATAAAGTGTTTGAAAATAGCTTGAACTTTTATAAAACTTCAGGAAAAAAAAATTAATCACCACCCAAAGTCTTTATTTAAGCCTGTACACCCTTATACCATTCCATACAAGCAAAACTCTCCTTTGGCATGTACCATAGATATAGATAAGGTATCTACAGCTTAGGAGAACATGACTCACATTCAGATGCAAATATCTTATTAGACACACAGTTAGGTATTAGAATAATAATTCATTTAGGAGGTGGGAGGTCTACAGCTGAAATCTGACAACAGAACTTGGACTCGCATATACTCCAAATCCTCTAAAGCAGCAACAGGGAAAAGTTGTATCCTGAAACTCCATTTTCCAATTTAAACTAAGACATTAAACTAAGTTCACTGTTGCCATCTCATTTGCTGGCCCAAGTAGAAATTTAAGACAAAATATTTTTTTAAAGGAGATGGCTGGTAACCTCAGAATCCTGGCTGAATTTGTGTTATTCCTCCCATAACAAGCCCTGTGATAACATCCATGGCTACAGGTGGACTCACAAATATTGGCCACTGTCCAGACAATTTTTTAGGAGTTATTTAAGAAGGTTTGATACTTTCACTATTAAAACTATTTAAAACTAGATTTAATTCACTACATCTAAATAGAGGTGCACGAATAAAGATTTTCTTGGCCGATACCGATACCTGCTTATTCACCAGGCATATCAGCTGATACTGATCTGATAACCAATTTACAAGAATGTAACCAAGCAGCATGGACAGCAGTTCGCTGCAGGTAAGGCTGAGGGAAAAAAAGGGTGTGGGGTGCAAATAAAGGCCCTCACGGTGAGGGAGGGAATGGGGCAGAGGCAGGGACTAAGGGCGCTGCACAGCCGGGGCAGTGAATGGGGCCCTGGGACCAGGGCAGGGAGTGGGATGGAGCCGCAGGTGGCTCGTCCAGGAGATCAGTGTCTCAGCGCTTAAAAATGGCAGCAGGGGCACTTGAACTAAAGCTTGTCAAATGAGCTTTAGTTCAAGTGCAGCTGTCACCCTTTTTAAGCGCAGGGATGCTTTTAGGAGCAGAGTTAAGTAGGGTGAGGGCAGATGCAAGCTGCTTGCTGCAAGCTTGGGGTTCTCTGCCCTGCTGCCTTTGCCCCAGAAGCCCCATACTGACCATACCATGTCCCCTGCTGCCCAGCAGTGGGAGCCACAACTCATCGCTGCTACTCCTACCAGGAAGACAGGGGACTCGCAGCCAGCATGCAGCTTCCAGGGCAAAGGCAGCAGGGTGGACATCCCCGAGCCCGCAGCAGGCAGCCTGCATCCACCCTTGCCCCGTGCACCCATCTGGTGGGCCACATGCTACTCAGGCCTCCCCTAGTGATGCACACAGCAGTAGAGAGCCACCTTCCCCGGACAAGCCTCCCACGGCTCTGTTCTGCTCTCCACCCTGGCCCCAGGTCCCATATATTGCCCTGGCTGGGCAGAGTCCCAGCCCCACTCCCTCCCTCACCGTGGGGACCTCAACTGACATCCCTGTGCCCCTTCTCCTCCACAAACTTACTGCAGGGACATGCTCTCCACAATGCCTGGCTGTATTCCTGGCCACGTGCAGATGTGCACATGCCATGTGGTGTCCAGGGGCCCTCAGCCAGAAGGTGTATTATGTTTATCGGTAACATTATTGGCCACACCAGCCAAAAAAAGGCTGATAGTCAATAATGTTAATTTTCCTTTTATCGGTGCCAATCTGATATGGCACCAATATATAATCGGTACACCTTTACATTTAAACACTTTTTTCAAAAAGTCTTTGAGTTGTTGCTGGCAATATTAATCCCCTCAGGCATCCTGAGCATTTTTCTTCAAACCCCTCCTTCCTCACACTTGCTATTACTAGTTGAGAATGAAGAGAGGCTGATAAAAGTAGTAAATGATAAGGATAGCAACCACACTACATTTGCAACCCTTCCTATTGGCCAAGATGGGCAGATATCGGAGTTGGTAATACAACCTTGGTCATCTTATACTGCTTCAAATTAAACTATGGCAATCAAGAAAACTGGGGGAGGATTGAAGAAGAATAGATTAAAAAAAACAGAACAAGAGATGAAAGGGATCAAATAATCAAGTCGGAATGATGGCACAGTGAATTTCTGCAGCCAACATAAACTGAAATATTATTTAAAGCAAAGAAGTTCTAAAAGAATGAAACAAGACCACGGTGCCCATCTGTGCAATTACGATAACTCTATCCATAATTGCACCACCTGCCTGGGATGTTTGACCTTTGCTCTCTTAACAACACTCAGACAGCATATTAAGAAAGTCTTGGTGTGCAATAAATAAGGTGAGCTCCAGTTTTAAGTCCTCATAAAGCATTTTCAGCTAAATAAAGGTAATCTCTGGAAACATCTGAGACTAACAGTCGTCTAGCACTAATCTCTGTAGAGGCCACATTATTACCAACAAAGATCACAAGAGGCAAGTCAGCCTGTAAAAGTGGAGATGGTTTTCAACTCTGATGTAGCCAGAATGTCCATTAGGTCTTATAAAACTAAGGGAAGTAAGAGGATTTAATAACTTAGCAACTCAGGGAAAGAATTCTCTCTGCAGAACCTAAGTCAAGTTCCTCCCTACTTCACTTGTTTCCCTCTGGCTAACATCCTTAATAGAAGCTATTATGATTTTGAAGTCAATCCTGGTAAGGAACAGGTAAAGGAAACAGAGCAGGAAAAACACGAGGGGGGAGGGAAACAGTGAAAGTCAGCTAAAATATCAATTATACAACAGTTGCAGGGCAGGAACAATCTTGAACCCCTCCTTAAGTAGACCTGGGAAGACTGACCATTCTGTTGCATCCAAACTCAAGTTTCACTCTCAGGCTTCCATCCCTGGGTGAGCTGTCCCATTGTGCCCTTCTTCGGCAATCCCTCACTGTCGAGGATGATTGTCTTATCTGTATGTCCGAAGATGGCTGATGAGGCCTATCTGGGATCAAGAGACTACTGCAGCTTGGAGGTGCGTTTCCATGTGGGGTGGGTGGCACTGGATTCTTGATTTAGTCCACAATGCATTGTTTCTGCTTCTCCCACTTTTCCATCTCCTGCTGTTGTCGTGAGGTTTCAAAGTACAGAGATCCCTGCAGCAGACTCTTCCTCCATTTGGGGCAGCCCTGGGCAATAGTCTTCTATAAGTGGACATTGATGTGCGTTTTCTTAAGTTGGTGTTGAGGATACCCCTGAAACGCCTTCTCTGCCTTCCTCTTGATTGCATGCATTGGCTGAGCTAGAAGAATATAAAACTTGCTTTGGGAGTCTGAAATAAGACATCCAGATGACATGGCCAATCCAACAAAGTTGATGTTGGATGATCATCGCCTCAATACTCATGGTGTTTGCTTACAGTAGGATGCTAACGGTGGTGCACCTGTCTTCCCACTGGATTCAGAGAATCTTCCGCAGACAGTGTTGATGGTACTTCTTGAACAACTTTAGATTTCTCCTATATACTCTCCATGTCTTGGCTCCATACAGCAACGTGGAGATCACAACTGCTTGATAAACCAGCTTGGTTTCAGATCTAATGTAATGATTTTCAAGCACCACTTCTTCAGATGTCCAAAGGCTACACTTGCACATTTGAGGCGAAGTTGGATTTCTTCATCCATATCAACCTTCTGTGAGAGATGGCTTCCAAGGTACAGGAATTACTCAACTTTTTCATTTCACTGTGGATCTGAATTACTGGAACTGAGAACTGTTCATTAGGAACTTGTTGATGGAGGACCTTCATCTTCTGAATGTTAAGTGCCAGTCCCGTTTTCTTGTATGCCTCGGTAAAAACGTCAATGGGTGGTTGAAGGTCTGCTTCTGAGTAAGAACACACTACAAAATCATCAGCATATTGGAGCTCAATGATTGAGGTCTGAGTGTTCTTGGTTTTGACTCAGAGTTGCCTGAGGTTAAACAGCTTACCATCCACTCGGTAGTTTAGCTTTGCTCTGACTAGAAGCTTGTTAGCGGTCAGATGTAGCATCATGGTAAAAAATATTAAGGAGAGTGTTGAAGCAATGATGCAGCCTTGCATAACTCCCATTTTAACCTCAAAGAGATCTGTGATAGATCCATTAGTGAGAACCACCGCTCACATACCATCATGGAGCAGGCAGAGAATGGTGACAAATTTCAGCAGGCCTCCATACTTCAGATCCTCCGCAAGCTTCTTGGCTGACAGAGTCAAAAGCTTTTGTGAGGCCAAAGAAGGCCATGTAGAGAGGCTTATGTGGTTCCTGGCATTCCTCCTGCAGCTGGCAAGCTCTGATCATCATGTCATTTGTGCCTCTTGATGCCCTAAACCCAAACTGCGATTCTGGAAGGAGCTCTTCAGCAAGTGGAAGGAGATGGTGGAAGAGGGTTCTCGCAAATATCTTTTCTGGGGTGGTCACCCAGGTGATTCCTCCTCTGCAGTTTCCACAGCCAGACTTGTCTCTTTTCTTGAAGACTGTCACAATCATAGCATCTGGGATTTCCACATCATTCCAGATCCTTAATGCAAGCTCCTCTCCTACCTGTTTGAGGATTTCAACGGGGATTCCATCAGCTCCAGATGTCTTGTTCTTCATCTGCTTAATGGCTTACCCCATGTCAACAAGGGTTGGAGGGATTCCAATATCATCTCTGACTGCATGTTGCAGGATGGAGTTGAGAACACTCGTCAACAGCAAAATCTCTTCTGAGGTCTTCAAAATGCTCCTTCCAAGGCATTGATAGCTCCCCTTGCCATGATCAGGTCTCCTCCTCCCTTATGTCTCAAGAGGGTTAGTCCTTAAGTGCTCAGAACATAGACGGCTTTGGTGGCACTGAAGAAACCGCACATATCATGGATGTCAGCAAGATGTTGAGTCTCCTTCGCCTTATCTTCCCACCATTTGATCTTCATATCGCAAGTCCTCCTTTGGACCTCTGCCTTGGTTTGTTGGAGATTCAATTTCTTTTGCTTGGAGTTGGTATCATTTTGCCAAGCACAAAAGGCCTTCTGCTTGCCTTGGATCTCCTGGTTGTTCTCATCAAACCAGTCTTGATTTTTCCTGGCAGAGAATCCAAGCATCTCTTCACAAGCACTGATTATAGTAGCCTCCACATGGTGCTGATAAAAAGATGCTTCTTCCACATTGGTCTGAAGGCACAATGTATGCAAGCATTGTGCCTCAAGACTAATGTGGAAGAAGCATCTTTTTATCAATCATCCCTAAGACTACTGCCTTTTGAAAGGGATTCAAAGAGCAGAACAGCAAGTGCAAATCATCTCAACCAAAATGGAAATACTTGTGTATAATGGTGAATTGGAGCAAAGAGAAACAACAAATATAAGGAATTGCACACAGAGTCCATAGGGGACATCCTATGTGAATCTGAACTACTGCATTTAACATCTGTACAACAATCAAAGCCATCAGCAGCCTTAAGATCTAACTGAGTTCAAAGGTCTGCTAAGTACCAACCCTACTCTACCAACTGTCTCTAGCACCATGTCATACATACAACCACTGAAAAATTCAACATTTCAGTGCAACTGAAACCCTGAATACCACCTCTCATTTGGCACCTACAAGAAATACATTCAAGATCAACAATGAAAAGTCAAACCTCCTTTTTACAAAACTCACAAAAGAAAACTCATCATCTTTTACATGAGTAAAACAAACCAGTGATGTAGCCTTTTATCATTATTTACACTACTGAAGAGGCATAAAACAGAACAGTAAAAGATGCCCTTCCAATCTTAAGAAAAAGTTCACTGCAAGCACACACCTTAAATCCAGAAAAAGTATCCACAGTACTGTAGCTACGGGTGTGCTGATCCGCACCTCCACTTTCATATGCTAGTAAATTGGTGACTGATGTGACTTCTTTGGCTGAGGCCTGATCTGCATGCACAGGGTTAATCAGCTCGGAAGCTATTCTTAGCTAGCTTAGAAATCTTTTTGTTCGTACATTAAATCCATAATGGAAGAATAACATGAAATATTAAATGCTAGTCAGATCAATATTTTTTATTATTTATGTATTTTAACCCCTGTTTCAGGATGTCGCTGTGGGGGCTTTAAGAGTGGGAGCAAGGGGGAAGAGGGGGCAGGGAGTAACAAGAGGCAAGATTACCACACAATACAGACCTTAAAACCAAAGTACAAGGGGAAGTTACTAGTGGAAGTTACTATAGGAGTACCCTCAGATATGGGAACAGTCTGGAAGCCTGGACGAAAACAAAATAAGAATTTAAATTATAATCCCAGCTCTGATACAGATTCCACCGGTTGCTTGGGCAAGTTACTTAACCTCACTCCATTAGTTCCTAAGAGACAACACTTACTTAATTCATATGACTGTTGGGCAGATTCAACTGCTTTAAAAATCAAAGCAGTAGGTAATAAGCTGCATTTCACTGTGAAATATGATTTATTTGACTTCCACAAGGAGTTTATTTCTAGTCACACTTTGATACAGAGCTTACACATCTCATGCCAGAGAGCAATGATATCTGCATATTTAAATAGTTCGTGAGGTGACCCTGGACTTCTAATTTTCAGGCCAAGTTACTTAAGTCTTAACCTAAAAGGACCATACCTTATATAATGGACGACGAACATCAATGGGACAGTTCTGTATAACTTCATCAACTACATCCGAAATGGATTCCATAAAATCTGGATTAGCAAACTAAATCAAAGTAGAAAACAGACACTCAGATTACACATTGGCAGGGCAGGGCAAAGAAGAGAAGAGACAATGCAGGTGACAGGACCCTAAAGAGTTTATTTGCATGAATATGTTGCACCTAGGGATGTGAAAGATTAAATGGTAAATAGACTTATACTATTAATGCATTAGTTAACGTTTAGTGCCAGATGCAGTCTGGCGGAGAAGGCAAGTGGCACAGTGCCCCAGGAAAGCACCAAGTCGCAACATGTGGCTCTGCTGCCCTCTCCCTGCTGTGAACTGCTGACTTAGGACGGAGAAGAAGGGGAAGAGAGGGAGGAAGGGACACATGGGTGCTAGTGTTATCAGTTAAAAGATGAACTGATAATTAGAAGAGTTGAAATGAGTAATTATTTAAAGTATATTTACATCCCTGGTTGCACCAGCATTTCTATGCTAAGAAAAAAATTAATTGGGACTGCAGGTACTTCTGCTTATGGAATACGTTATGTAGTGACCAAAATAAAATTCCTTTTGGGAAGCAAAATAACATTACCGTTGTGCTATAAAACATTCTCCTGACGTACTGAAACACAGGCTTCACAGCACTTTCCACATCCCTCCATAAATTCCTATTTGCCTGTTGTAACTCCAAATCATTCATTTCACTGTCAGAAACTGATGTACTAAAGGTTGTATATTTGGTAGTTGTGCATATATACAATGTTCTCAACCATGTACAGTTTATATATATTTTAGGAAGTACTGTAAAAAAATTGTCAAAGTTTAAGCAGAACAGTGAATGAGAATCCAAAGAAATGAAGTTACCACATCCAAGGTTGAAGCAAAATTCATATTTTAAACATATTGCAGCAAGGGGAATCAGACAATCTCCTCCCCAGAATACCTACATAACTAGCATATGGATTTGAAAGCCTAGTAAGAAGGATATTTTAATAAATCTGTAAAGTCAAGGATGGTAGGATGGTACCAGGTAAGTGAACAGAAAAAAAAATATAGTACTCATGTTTAATAAAGGAAAAGAAAAAGTGACCTGGAAAAATCACAGGCCTGTTAAATCTGGACCTAAATGGTATGCAAGGCTTTAGAATATATTTGAAGAAAAGAACTTTAACATGGAGACACAGGCAGAAGGTCGGGGCTAACAGGGCTTAGCCCCCACCAAATGCTGCTCCACTGCTCCAGTCCCACCACCACGCCCCACCACTGTCTCACTGCACCGTGTCCCTGTCACAGCGCTGTGGGAGGGAGGGACAGCCCCACACTACCCTGCACTGCACCCCCAGGCCCTCCAAATAATATTTTCTCTTGTCATTACTGCATGGAGGCAAGTGAGAAAAAATAAATTAAATGCAAGATGGGCTTACCAAAGGTAGATTGTACCAAAGAAGCAGCTGATAACTGATATTCTAGACAAGAGGACTGCCATATATCAAACCTACCACGACTTCAATAAAGCATTTGATATGATGCTCTGGGGAAAGTTATTAATCTGGAGAAGATAGGAATTAGTCCAAAACCATGAGGTGGGTAAGGAACAGTATAAAAGGGAGATTACAATTGATTGTGTTGAAAATGAAATTAGATTAGAGGGCAGTTACTACTGGAGTTCCTTAAGGACTGGTTTTGGAACTAAATTTATTTTCGTTTAGAAACTTGGCAAAAATAGTAGCCTGAAGTTGGAATCCGCTGTCAATACGGAAAAGGATCACAGAATAAAAAAGAATGATATATAACCTCGACGCCTGAGCTAGAGCTGAAATTTAACTGTACAAAGTGTGAGGTCCCACATTTAATAAGAGTTTCTGGTATAAAATGGTGGCTCAACAGCTGAAAAGGACATTAACAGAGAAAGACCTTGGTGTATTAATCATCCTGTGACAAACTATAAGCTATAAATGTAACACGGTCATTAAAAAGGCAAATGCAATACTAGAACTCATCAGGTATTTCCTATTTAGAGATAGGAAGATATTAAAATGATTAAACACAACACTGGTAAGAGCTACTCTGGAGTACTGTGTATAATTCTCGTCACACACCTTCTAAAAAATACCTTTGAAACTGGAATAGGGCTAGTAGCATGATCAGGAGAATGGAGAGCCAATTTGACATGAGACTAAGAGAGCTTGGATTGCTTGGTCTAGCACAGTGGTTTTCAACCTGTGGTCCGTGGACCCTTCGGGGGTCCACAGACTGTCTAAGGAGTCCATGAAAAATGACTATGATCAATCAAAAGTATGTGACTACCCACACTTAACAATTCAAAGGAGTCTGCACCGCCATTCAAAATTTCCAAAGAGGTCCTGCACCTCCATTTGACGTTTTCAGGGGTCTACAAATCAAAAAAGGTTGAAAGCCACTGGTTTAGCACAATATTGGCCAAGGTAGAATGCGACAGCTTTCTGTAAGCAGACTGGGAAGTAAATACCAAGAAGGAGAGGCAGGAGGAGGGGAGAGAGCTATTTAAACTAAAGGTTAACGCTGGCACAAGAATAAATAGGATATACATTTAAAGCAGACATGATAAAATTTAGACAACAAATGAGAAGGTGCAAGTCAAAAAGGTTCTAAAATAGGAACAGAACAAAGGCGGCAAGAAACACAGCCTTTTTCTAAGGTGGGGCTTGATAAAAATTTAGGAAGATTATATATGCGGTCACTTGTGACAGCAAGGGGCTTAGTACGCAGGAAGCCCTTTCTAATACCATGTTCCCACATATAAATAGGTGCAACTCTCTCAACTGAACCACTTGCTGGTTTCCATAATGATAAAAGTGATCTCCAAGGTATCACCCAATTTCTAACTTCAAGGCATCATCAGGAAGCTGCTAGACTAGTCACAGCTGGGGCTGGATTCAACTGTCCTAAAAGGTGCCAGCTACCCTATCACAGTGATATTCATCTGTAATGGGAATGGCCAAATGATGGCTTGAAAGCTGCATGCGGCTCCCAAGCATATTAAATGTGTTTCCAGAAGAAAGTAGTAGGCAACTGTCGATCCTATGGATCATGGTTCATTAGTGACAGAGGATGGATCTTTAGTGACAGAGGATGCAGAAAAGACTGAAGTATTCAAAGCCTTTTTCAGCTCACTCTTCACAGGCAAGGTCAGCTCCCAGTTTGGGGAGGAGGCGAGCAGCCTTCAGTGACAGAAGGGCAAGTTAGGTACTATTTAGAAAAGCTGAACATATACAAGTCCATGGGGCCAGACTGAATGCACCCAAAGGTACTGAGGGAGTTGGCCAATATGACTGCAGAGCCACTGGCCAGCGTCTTTGAAAACTCATGGAGATTGAGAGGGGTCCCAGATGATTGAAAAAGGGCAAATATAGTGCCCACATTTAAGAAAGGGAAAAAGGAAGATCCAGGGAACTACCAACCAGTCAGCCTCACCTCAGTCCCTGGAAAAATCATGGAGCAGATCCTCAAGAAGTCCATTTCTAGGCCCTTGGAAGTGATCAGAAACAATCAGCATGGATTCACCAAGGACAAGTCATGCCTGACCAACTTGATTCCTTCTACGATAAGATGACTGGCTCTGTGAATGAAGACAGACCAGTGGATGTGGTTTTAGCAAGGCTCGATTTTTAGCAAGGCTTTTACTTAGATCTCCCACAACGTTCTTGCAAGCAAGCTGAAGAAGTACAGATTAGATGAATGGACTGTAAGGTGGACAGAAAGCTGGCTGGATCATCAGGCTCAACAGGTAGTGATCATTGCCTCAAGGTCTAGTTGGCACCCAGTCCTGGAGCCAGTTTTGTTCAATATCTTTATCAATGACCTGGAAGATGGCACAGAGGGCACCCTCAGCAAGTCTGCAGATAACACCAAGCTACCAATCCTAGGGTTAGGATTCAGAGAGACCGAGACAAATTGTAGGATTGGACCAAAAGACATCTCATGAGGTTCAATAAAGACAAGTGCAAAGTCCTGCACTTAGGACGGAACAATCCCGTGTATCGCTTTAGGCTGGAGACTGACTGGCTGGGCAGCAGCTCTGCAGAAAAGGACCTGGGGGTCACACTGGACAGTAAGCTGAATATGAGCCAACCATGTGCCCTTGTTGCCAAGACAGCTAATGGCATACTGGGCTGCACTGGTAGGGCTGTTGCCAGCAGATCAAGGAAAGTGATTCTTCCCCTATATGCAGCACTAGTGAGGCCACATTTGGAGTACTATGTCTCCACTTTAGAAAGGATGTGTACAAATTGGAGAGAGTCCAGCAGAGGGCAACAAAAATGGTTAGGGGGCTGGAGCACATGACTTCTGGGGAGAGGCTGAGGGAACTGGGCTTTTTTAGTCTAGAGAAGAAAAGACCGGGGGTGAGGGAGGGAG
>NW_017729004.1:15779729-15781849 GCF_001723915.1 Gavialis gangeticus | reverse complement strand
AACAAGGAGCAATGGGCTCAAGTTGCAGCAAAGGAAGTTTAGGTTAGATATTAGAAAAAACTCTCTCACTAGGAGAGTAGTAAAACACTGGAACAGTTTACCCAGAGGTGGTGGAATCTCCATCCTTGGAGGTTAAGACCTGGATAGATAAAGCTTTGGCTGGGATGATCTAGCTGGGGATGGTCCTGCTTTGAGCAGGGAGTTGGACTAGATGTGACCTCCTGAGGTCCCTTCTAACCCTAATTTTCTATTATTCTATGGTGTATGCGTAAGAGGTCTAGTCAGGTGCCTGATAAATCTGTTTGTAAGGAGTCCTGTGGCCATCAAACACCTTTGACGTGTATGCATATGCCTTAGCAACAGTATGGAGGCTGCCCAAGACCTACCATCTCCCCTTTAGACAACTGAGACAGAGTCCAAAGGCCAGACCGAGTCCAGAGTTTCAGGCGTCAATGGTTGTAGCTTCAGAAGAAAGTAGCAATGAAATAAAAACACATTCTTTTCTTCCTCTCTCCATGTATTATTTTCCTTTTTCTTTTGTCTTCAGTTCTTGATTACTGTTTATTCCAAGGAGTCATTTAATGATAAATCACTATTTGGGATGGCAGGGATTTTTTTGTAAGTATTTCCTGGATGATCATGGCTACAACAACACTCTATCCCTGCTAGCTAAGCTGACACACTGTGCATAGGTGTGCACAGGACTATGGGGGAAGTGCATTTCAGAAGCTGCATTTCCTGAAGTTTCAGCCAAAGTTATTTTTTTATTTGTGGTTAGGAGGGAAGTTTGGCCTGTTCTGATCTACATGAAGTATGAAACACATCCAGAGAAAAATTGTTGAATGTTGAAACGTTTTACATGTAATTTTGAGAAACATTGCTTATTACTTAGGCTTTGAAAAAAAATCTGTGGTTACATTAAACAGGTCCAAGTATGTTAAAAGTAACTGATTTCAGTGAGCCTGCATCAGGCATGATTTTGGCATTAAAACTTGAGTCACTGGCCCTGTTAATCATCTAAAAGGCAATACATGCTTAAGTGTCCAAGACTTGAGACAGTGCAAGCATGTTGCTTTAAAATGAGAGTGATATACAAGGAACTGACTACGTTACCGAATATATTGTACATTTTGAGTTAAAACAGCAAACGCATATTTAAAAGCAGAAAAATAGAAAGGCCTGCTTATCCCAGTCATGTGAGTTTTCAGGTAGCTGTTTTCCTGTTTTAATGTGCATTTGACAAATTAAAAGATTATAGATCCTGAAAAAAAAATCAAGAGATTTTTACCAGCTTCCACATACAGCAATACTATATCTCTAAAAAGTCATCCAGCCCTTCCAGACTTATCGCTATCTTATTTCCACAAGGTGGTGCTCTGGTACCAAGAATATTGCATTTTCCCCTCCATTCAAACTTAATATAAAGCAATATTAGGCAACAATATTCTTACCTCAGGATGAAAGAAAATTTCAGGTCCAAGAAACCTTTCATAACCAACATCTATAATAAATTTTGTTCTGTTGATTGCATTGATGCCAGTATACTGTTTGATCCATTTTCGTGGATCTACATCATACTTAGCAAATTCTTTTACTATGTCAGGACAAATATAACAGTATTTTTCCTGTAAAGAAATATAATGAATTAAAAGTAAAGAATATTTCAGACAAACTGAAAACAATGTACTTGGGGAACTGAATGTGACAAGGTCTAAGTCTATTAATCAGGCATTCCAATTTGGTAAATATTGCTCCTACATTCAATCCTTCTTAGAAAACAGGCTGGTCAGGAAACGCTCCCACAATTTATTATTTAAGACCCAAATCCCACAAATGATTTCAAATGGGGCTCTAGATGGAAATCCAGGTATAATCACTGGTTTCTAAGGACAAATGTGTGCACACCTGCATGCCTCTCACAGCAGGATCAAAACTGGGTGACTACTGATGTTATGCATAATAATCAAAATTTAAAAGTTCAAATGTTTATAGATTTTTTTTTAATAAAATAACTGAAATCTGAACCAAGTTCAGAGCCTAATCAAATGTTAACTTTCCTTTGAAATATATTCTATAGAATAAGACTTGATTGCCAATTATTCTTATTTCTTCCCTTCCCC
>NW_017729004.1:15774725-15779645 GCF_001723915.1 Gavialis gangeticus | reverse complement strand
CCCCCCCCCCTTTAAAAAAAAAAAAAAAAAAAATCAATAAATGAACGGAAAACAAAGTTAACTAGATAATTCTTAAGTCTGCATTTTTAAGCGGTCACTGGCAACTTTTTAAAGCAAAAAATCATTCTCTTTATAAAGCAAATTTTTAAAAAGATTTTACCTTTATGGCTTTTGCTGTCTCCAGGGATTGTTCAGGAGGAATTCCCACCTCCCTCTCCCTTAGGAGCTGCTGAATGAAATATGTAATATCTCTACCTGCAATAGGGATATGTTTGATGCAACTTCCAATTACATAACCTTCTGCCTATGGAAAAAAAGATACTTAGAAAAAAAAAATGGTGTATGAAGTATTGATAGTTATCAGTGGAGTCAAAACTTTAGTTTTTACCAAGCAGCTTCTTAATTTAAAATTTTAATTAACAAAAAAAAGAATCTTAGATGCTGACTCCTTCAAGTGATCCCCTTCAAATCCACAGTACAAATTTGTAAAGCCATTATATGCTAGATGCTACTTGTGTTTATCAGACTGATAACCATGTGCAAATGTGACATTTCTTATCTAATACACTAAATGATAAATAAAAGGATGATCTTAGGTGAAGGTGCATGTTAAAGTCAAAGAAGGCCCCCAGTGAAGAGGTTTCATCAGAAATGGTCGGCAATGGTAAAATATACTCAGGAAGAGGACAAGCGTTAGTCCTACGAGACACTTAAAAATGGAAAGAAAAAGTTGACAAAAACACAAAAACAAAATACGATATTAAAAAAGGGAAGGGAAATTGGACATTAAACACAGTATAAAAAAGCAATGTCTTTCCTTTTCACCCCCTCCTTTTTCAGAATTAATTTAAAGACCAGCGGAAAACTGGAGACAAGAATAAAGGAGACACCATGGACAGTTATGTTAAACGCAACAATGACTACTACAGTTACATATTTATTACTCTACATGCGAAACTTTCTTCACTACTTCCAGTTTTTGCCAGTTGAAACAAACACTGCAAGGACATGTAATTACCAGACTGTGATACATTTTAAAGGAGCCCGCTGGGGCATTATGTGCTAGGCAAATATATGGGATGCCATAATTTGAACAGAAGTTAGAGGGAATAAAATAACTATTACATTTTCATACCCCAAGAGGCTTAAATCCATTTCAAATAGACTATTTAAATGATTATTTATTTATATAAATTTGCCGTTGTATCACCCATATATAAAATACTCCAAACTGCAATAGAAAGTAACATCTCTATACTTATAAAGCAAATAAACAACCAAAAACACAATTTGTAAATGGATCTTAAAATATACAAAATCATGATAGACATGATGGCAAATATGGAGTCGCTTCTCATGCATGAAGGAAAATCCAAAAGTACTGCCTAGCCTTCCAATTTTTGGGCACCAGTAACGAATATTCAGCCATTTAAATAGAGAAAAAATTTGGGATGTGCCAGGATGTACGACCAGGAATTACACAAACATATGAATCTGGTATAAAGTATAGGGGCTCCTTCTTCAGGGCCTTCAATAATATGGACTCCCCTAAAAAAAAAAATCTATTCAAGAGGTACTGAAATTTTACCTTATTTTGCAAAATAGAAAAAAAATCCACTTCATTTTCTGAAAAATATATAAATGTATACAGGGTCACAAAAATTATACTGGAAACATTAGAATGGAATAGAAAACATTGATCTCAGGGAAAAGGAGAGTTATAATCATGTTTATTTAATTCAACTGCAACCTTTTTTTCCATGACATAATTAACACCTTGTCTAGACTCATTAGAAAAGCTCCCTTTTTCTGTATACACTCACCACTATAAAAGTTAAAAATTCTTTAAATATTTTTTGTATTTATAGTCTCGTTGCTGCAGAAATTTCTATTGGCATTAGCTAAATTTTGGTCCTAAATTAGGCTGACAGTGTCACTTTAACAAACTTAATTTTCCTTTTCCATGACTCCTTCCCTTGGTGACAGTTAAGAGGCACTCAGTCCAGAAAAAAAAACCCCAAAAAAAATCATCTTTGAATTCAAGCCTGAAGAAATTCTCACACTTGTGCAAACAGTTCTACTACATACCACAGGAATTACGTGGGTTACTCCATCGCCACTGTCAATGACAGTTCCTGTTAACGTACGTTCTCCAACCTGCCGTGATGTCCAAGACGCAGCTAAGGCTAATACTGCCTATATAAGAAACAGTTAATATTTAGATATGGGTAAGACAAACTAAACTTTAATCTTTAAAAAATACTGCTTCAAACATTTTAGGCGTGTGCTTACATACTGCAGCTATACTGTACTTTAGAAGGATAGATTCACTTTGTTCACCTGAACAGCAATGTAAAGTCCTGGTACATTAAAAGATTCAAACATGATTTCTGCAAGATACTCTCTGTTTTCTGGAGTGTTCAATGGAGGTTCTGTCTGTAAAGAAAAGCCACTTTATTAACCAACTTCCACAGTATGCGCTTTTATCAAACTTGGCTCAATACAACAGTAAATGAATTTTTCAGTTTATCAATTCACTCAGAACACCCCAAAGGAGTCTCAGGTACATAGACAAGAGCTGTATAATCTATGGCAGACAACCCTGACCACCCACAACATGGTAAAATTGCTTTAAATTTAATTAAAAATTACTGATTAGCTGGAAAAGCTTGGTTTTATACATATGAGTAATATTATCGTGTTGTGCCCATAATGGACAGCATGACTGACCTACAAATACTCACAGGCTAAGTACAGACATTCAAAAATGCCTGAGGCAGAATCTATTTAAGTTATGCAGTTTAGATCGTGGCATAGTTTAGATTCCTAGGGAAACCAGGACAAAGTAACTTGTTGAGAGTAAATTTACATATACTTGTGGAGTTCCTTATTAATTTCAACCAAACCACTCAGATGAATAAAGTTAAGCACAATGTATGCATTTGCAGAACCAAGGTCTAAGAGTCTAAATCATAGTCTACATGATATTCAGGAGGTAAACTTAGCCTCTAAGAATTCTTCATGTCCCATCTGTTCCCACCTGGAAATGGATGGACTGCCAACAAACATAGTACCAAAAGTATTATAGGGTTCCTTTAAAGTAAACTATAATCAAATTATTTTGCAGAAGTCCATGTATCTGATTACATATAGTTATATACTATAATAAACTACATTAGCATCACAATTTTTACAACCACTCTTCCAGCCAAACCATTTGAATAACTTAAAGTTCAGTGTTGGCACGTTTCAAGGTAAATCCAATTTGAGACCTTAACTACTTAATAGAGCTCCCTTATTAAATCAATTATATATTCATCTACCCTTATGAAAAACTACTGCTTAAAAACAAACATTTTGCATTAGGTAACTGAAATCATCTTCAATAAAAGCTGTTCACACAACTGTGCAATTGCTAACATACAGCACATTGCTAAGTGACATTTTCCCTTATTTTACTGAACATTTTATTTTGTTTGAGTAAAATCAGTCAATTATTTTAAGCAGCATCTGTAATTCAATCAAGATGCCTAAGCTTTTAAAAAATAAAGTCAGAAGCCAAGAAGCCTGCTTCAGAAATTTATTGGAACCTCCCTTTAATGAAATTTTATGTATTGTTTCAACCACAATAAAAAGAAATGAAAAAAGCTGGAGAGGAAAAAACAGTTTCTAGGCTTTATATGTTATAACAAAGTCTGCTTGTGTTTGGAATATTATCCAGTCTTTCATTTGTGGAAATATTTTCTTATGCAGCCCCATTACTCACCATTAAGAAGTAGTGATCCTCGGGTTCAGCTCGAAGATATTTAAAAATTACTTGCTCCATGAATCTTTCCATGAGGTCCCAATCTTCAACAATACCATGTCGTATAGGCCACTGAGGCAAAACAATAGAGGTATGCCAACGTGTTAAGTAAGCTCAGCATGTGACCCAGTGGGCAACAATAGAAATCAGCCTGAGAAGCAAAATCCTAGCATAGGATGTGCGAGCAAGAAACTTTATGTTGTTACCATTCTAATTTTAAACTAAAGCCAACATTTTAAGCCATCTCCTGCTCCCAGATCTCCCAGTGTGATTCTGACCATAGACAGCACACTGGACTTCAAATCAGGAGTTGGGTTCTTTCTAGTCTTGGCTCTGTCATTCTTCTATCTGGTGACCTAAGGAAAATCACTTCACCTCTCTGCACATCAGGTAGCTCAAGTGGTAAAATAGAAATGAGACTTGTCCTCCCTGGTAATGCGTTTTTCAGTCTATAAATGAAAATAATTAAGACCAAGCCACCCAGAGGTTCCTAACAGAAAGCAGTATCAGTGCCCAGCATACAATGCTTACCTTCCCAGTAGCATACATTATAAATGATTATTCTAATATTATAAAAGCCTAAGTCTGTCTGTCTGTCTGTCCGTAACACTTTATTCACACTCTGATTGGCTGACAGAAACAGCCAATCAGAGCACTCCAAGCTTGGGGGAGCACCACCACGTTTCTGAAGCCACTCTGAGGACCGGATGGCAGAGGGAGAACCAGACAGAGGGGAGGCTCCACCAAGGACAGGACAGAGGGTGGGGAGGGAGGGGGTCCCCCACCCTGGTCCCGGCAAGCCGCGCCGAGGACCGGACAGGGGATGGGGGAGCTGAGGCCAGCAGTGCTGGCCTCGGCTCCCTGACCCACTCCCTGCAAGAGGCAGAACACCAGCAGCATGGAGCTTTAGGTGGTGGCACTCCATCCCACCTCCATCATTCTTGAGGGCAATTGGCTAGTTTTTCTTATAAATGTTTGGCATACGCTGAATATTAATGCACCGCAAAAAAGTACCCTTTAAAGAAAACCTGATGCACTTGAGGAAATGAACCTGTGCAAAGGAATCGGGGGACATGTCTTGATGTTTCACAAACTGGGCTTAGTGATAGCAAACT
>NW_017729004.1:15768013-15769725 GCF_001723915.1 Gavialis gangeticus | reverse complement strand
GAGGACCGGACAGGGGATGGGGGAGCTGAGGCCAGCAGTGCTGGCCTCGGCTCCCTGACCCACTCCCTGCAAGAGGCAGAACACCAGCAGCATGGAGCTTTAGGTGGTGGCACTCCATCCCACCTCCATCATTCTTGAGGGCAATTGGCTAGTTTTTCTTATAAATGTTTGGCATACGCTGAATATTAATGCACTGCAAAAAAGTACCCTTTAAAGAAAACCTGATGCACTTGAGGAAATGAACCTGTGCAAAGGAATCGGGGGACATGTCTTGATGTTTCACAAACTGGGCTTAGTGATAGCAAACTTCAGAAAATGGTGATTAGATGGCTGTCGTCCCATCTGAAATAACCAGCAACAACGAAGAGATTCCTGAAAGATTATGACATTTCCTTCTGTGTTCTTACCTTTGTGGCATAGGTAGGTTTATCTATGGCTTCATCTCCTATGAAAAAGTCTAGATCATCAACTCCCTTCATTACTCTCCTCTGGGCTTGGTCACCTACTTTGGCTGACTCTCTGATTGCAATACCTAAATAAATAAAAATCTATTAAAGATAAGAAGTGAAATGCTTTAATAGAGAACGACTATGCAAGAAACTAAAGCTTCTTCCTCTGCTAGTTTAAATATGTCAATATAGCTAGCCTGTTAGGGTACATTTCCAATGCCATACACAGGGATGTGACTGTTCATCTTTGATTAACATTGATACAATTTTGTGACCATACATCGCTTTAAAAAAAAAAAACAAAAAAAAAACAGTGTTCTGTTATACACTACAGCCATCAGTAGAACAATATACTTCTGAAGGTCTAATCCAGTAAACACTCTTGAAGCCAGGAAGTGGCAAGGTTGAGAATTAAGAGAAAGGAAAAGAAAAGAAGAAAGAATACACTGAAATGTTAAGTTACTGAGGTATTATCCTGGTTGGTAGGAAAGAAGTCAATTTGCAGCCCAACAGAGAAGCCTATGGAAGGCTTGCCACTGGCCAAGAGAAACTATCCCTAAAATCACTAACTGAAGGCTGATGTAGGCAACAAAAACCATATAGGGCAAACTCTAAATAAAAATGGAACAAACTACGGTAAGACGCAAGCTGTGTACAGTCTTGTTCCAGTCAGCCAGACACACACACAACCGCCTGTAGGGAACGCACAAGGTATAGACTAATCGAACTAAAGACTACTGCAGAGCCTGAACAAGTTTCCAAAACCCAATCAAAAACTTCATGAACAGCCTACTTTCATGAACTGCTGGCTAATATAATGTTTAAAGCAAATATTTCTTATCTCGCTGCATATTTAATAGAAGACGAATGTGGTGCCTATCTTCAAGAAAGGGAGGAAAGTGGATCCAGCTAACTATAGGCCCATCAGCCTGACTTCTATCCCAGGGAAGATCTTAGAAAAGTTTATTAAAGAGGCCATCCTTAATGGACTGGCCGACGCCAACATCCTGAGGGATAGCCAGCACGGGTTTGTTGCGGGTAGGTCTTGCTTGACCAATCTCATTTCCTCCTACAACCAGGTGACTTATCACCTGGACAAGGGAGAAGAGATTGATGTCATATATCTTGACTTCAAAAAAGCCTTCGATCTGGTATCCCATAATCACCTCTTGGCGAAACTGGCCAATTGTGGCCTTGGGTCCACCATGATCCACTGGCTGGGAAATTGGCTCCGTGGTTGGACCCAGAGGGTAGTAATTGATG
>NW_017729004.1:15760456-15767968 GCF_001723915.1 Gavialis gangeticus | reverse complement strand
CTGCCATTGGAGGTGGTTCAAGCACCTACATTGAACACCTTCAAGAGCAAATTGGATGCTTATCTTGCTGGGATCCTATGACCCCAGCTGACTTCCTGCCCTTTGGGCGGGGGGCTGGACTCGATGATCTTCCGAGGTCCCTTCCAGACCTAATGTCTATGAAATCTATGAAATCATATGCAAAATCTTATTTACTCTGTACAATGTATGTGCATAGCTTCACAAATCAGTGTTTAAAGTTTGTCTTAAAACTTAAGTTTTAAGTTCAAGGCAGCTACATAGCACTATACAACTACACTATGGTTGAGGTAGAAACCATTTCTTCAATTACTTCTTTGGACCTCTGGGCATATCTAGTATTTCCTTACCTTTGTAGTATTTGTCTAAAAATGTCCATTTTCAAGGCAGGCAAAAAAAAAAAAACAAAACTGTAGACGTTAGGTGCACCGATGCATCGGTTCAATATCAGATCAGTACCACTTCACAAAAAAATTGACTATATCAGAAACTGGCTTTTTTTGCCTGATGCGGCCAATAATGTGGCCCAGAAATGCCCTGTGTATGTGCACAGCCCGGCAGCTTGGACAGCTGCATCCAACTGGTAAGTCTGTTGTTGTGGAAAGGCAGGGGGAAAAGAAGAGGCGTGAGGCATGGGGGGATGACAGATCAAGGCCCCTGTGGTGAGGGAGGGAGTGGGGGTGGAGCTAGAGCAGGCACTGCCCAGCTGGGACATGGCACGAGACGGAGTCATGGCTCATCTGGGCGCACGGTGGGGGGGGGGTAGCTCCCGCCGCTGCACACACTCCAGGAGGGCATGGGGGGGGGCACACACCCCCCAGATCTGCATGGGGCGGGGTGGCTGCTGCTGTGGGCTGAGGCCGGCGCCAGGGGCTGGGCTGGGCTGCGCTAGGGGTGGGCAGCGATGGTGCTGAGAAGGGGGTTGGGAGGGCTACGGTGAATTTTGATGTGGCTCCTGCCCCCACGCCCCTGTAGCCCTGCTCCCAGCACCACCGCTGCCCGCCCTGAGCACAGCGCGGCCCATCCCCAACCAGGAAGAGGTTGGTGCTGGCCCCAGCCTGCAGTGGCAGCCATCTCACTCTGCACACACCTGAGGAGCATGCAACCCCCCCATGCCCTCCTGGGGTATGCCCAGTAATGGGAGCCGCCCCCACCCCCTTCCCGCACCCCCCAGACAAGCTGCAGCTCTGTTCCACACCCCATCCAGCCCTAGCTGGGCAACGCCTGCCCCAGCCCCTGCCACATTCCCTCCCTCATTGCAGAGGCCTCAAACTGCACCCCCCAAACCCTCTCTCTTCCTCCACAACAGACTTACCAGCTGGACACTGCTCTTCAAGCCACCAGGCTGCGTATCAGAAATCAGATCAGTATCAGCTGATATGCCTCCTTAAACATCGGCTGTTGATATCAGCCCAAGAAACCTCTGTTGGTTCACCCCTAGATGTTAGAAAATTAAGTTCCAGATTAACAGATAAAATTCCGTAAACCTTTTCAAATACAGCATTACAACAATTAGAGACAGATATTGGTGGTTAGTATCTCAAAATTTAAAGTAGCATGTAGTCCACTCTAAATTACACTGTATAATATTTAAGATTTAAACATTTCAAATGTTAATATGGGATGTTCAAAATGGTTAACAGATCCAGACAACATGCTGATTTTAACAGACTAAGGAAACACACATTTAAAAAAGTAAAAATACTACTTTCAATGATGAACAATTTTTTTAACATTTATTTTATTTTATTCTTTCTAGAGTCTCCCTCAAAGGTGGATACATACTACAACGAGGTGGTGCTGCTGATTTAGTA
The DNA here is from genome assembly GCF_001723915.1 of Gavialis gangeticus. Lineage (NCBI taxonomy): Eukaryota > Metazoa > Chordata > Crocodylia > Gavialidae > Gavialis > Gavialis gangeticus. The sequence continues at coordinate 15,766,136 of NW_017729004.1, read as the reverse complement.
CTTACACAGAAGGCCTTCCACAAATTCCCCAAGTTTCAACAAGGGTGTTAGGTTGAGAGGAAAGTAGCTTGTATTCCATAAGCCAGAATCCCAGCAGAAAAAAACAGTTGAGATGGAAAGAAAATTGAGCTTACTCTGTATGTCTTTATCACAGAAACCAGAAGCTGACTTAATGAGCAACAGTCCTGGAAAACTGGAAACAGGCGGTCCCTTCATTTATACCGTAGCCAAGGATACTAAGATAGTGAATATCACTTGTCAAATAGACAAAGATAATTGGGAAGGCTGAGTTAGGAGCTGGAAGAAACACAAAGTTCCTCCTGAGCCTGGTTAGGCATGGTTAAGGTAGGCCTGTTTCTGCAGACAGCAGCACCCAAGGGAATGAGATAGCTTACATCACATCCAGCCAATTTTGGTTCCTCAGCCCTCATGATCATTCATCCATTAACAGAGAGAGGTAGTTAGCCACGTTAGTCTGAAGTCAAGCAGAAAAAGCAGGGTAGTTCATCTGCAAAGTGTAAATCTAAGTCAGAGCTCTACAGCAGGAGCTTTTGTTAGCCCAAGCTCACTTCATCAGACGCTGTGAAAAAGCATCTGATGAAGCGAGCTTGTTCTCACAAAATTGTATGCTAAACAGCTGTGATTCGGTTAGTCTTAAGGTGCAAATATACCATTTATACATTTATATGCAGGTCAACTGGGAGAAGCCCAGTACAAATTGGGGTGGGAGACTCAAACTCACTCCTTAACTGCTCTGCTAACTGTGTCCCTTCAGGAGCTGGAAAGCAAATTATTTACTACTCAACACTTTGTGAATAACACTATTCATGAGAACCTGGGGCAAAAATTACTTACATGACGGAATAATGAACTGCGGTTCTGTATTTCCTGCATAGCCAAGTTTTGTATACCTAAAAAAAAAGTTATCAATAGGTCTTTAGATGCATCAAGAAAAATCTACTTTATTCACAAAGTTGGCAACATAAAGTATAGCAACAGTAATCACACTTCTGTCAGCACAAAGGCCAAACTAGTATATGAAACAACTAAATTCTGAGCTACATTTTAAGTGCAGTTTTGTTCTGAAGAGAGACGTAGTCCGGTTCCATATTGACATCTCAATGACTTGTGTATCAAGCATCTCTGTTTACAAGCAGTTTTTTTCCTTCCAACCCTGCAAATTCAACTCACAAAATTATTTTGTCCTCAGTAATATCTGCTCAATCCTATTATTTTTGAGTGGGCTGGCATACCTACACAGAAACGTCATCTGAGGGGAAATTTACATTGTCTAACGGGAGCACGAGAGAGCACAGGGAGGAAGTATTTATTGTTCTAACCCTGGTGGCAGCACAGATCTCCTCTGCGGCCTTGCACAAGTCACTCTACCTGAATTTACCGCATCTATAAAATAGTGATATTCACTTATCTCATGAGTGAATGCTTGCTAATAAATTGTAATGACGATTGCCCGTGGAAATTATAAAATCACAGAATCAGAGAAGTGGGGCTGAAAGGAACCTCCACCCATCATCTAGTCCAACCCCCTGCCTGAGGCAGGATCACCCCTCTCCAAACAATCCCATACAAACCCATCATCTAAACTCTTTGTAAAACTACCATCTGCCCTAACACACAACATAACAACCTAACCTGCCACAGGTAAAGCAGGGGAACTGTAACAGCCAATGTCCTGGTTCTGTAAAAGGTTATTAATATGTGGCTCAAGAGATCCCATGTAGAGGGCCATACCCCAGTGACAGAGAAAGGCAAAAATGCCCCATGGTCCACACCAATCTGACTATAGGGGAAAAATTCCTTCCTAACCCCAAATTTGGCATTTAGTCTGACCTTTGGCTTTGATCCCTGTAGGAGCATTTGCACACCCCAATCAAAATCCCCAGCCTTGGCTACAGTCAACACCCAATGGCCCTGAGGAAGGCTTAAAAACCCCCTGACAAATTACTGCAAATCAAACAATTCCACATATGTAGCTTCAAGAGAAATGGAATGGGTGGTTCGGGATGAAAGATAACACCAAAAATAATTTGTATCTTCTGCAGTGGTTGGTCAGTGGTTGCAGTCTAGCTCAGAAATAAATCAGATCCAAGACTATGACAAATTATTCTAATTCTTAGTGGACAGGCAACTACTTTGACTGAACTCCAGTCATGACTGGAATCCTTTTTAGTAGTTCCAGCAAAGTTTGATTAGGGCACTCACCGGCCAATGAACAGATACATATTTAAGCCATTTTATCTTCCTCCTGGATTGCAATCTATTGGTTAATAATGAAATATTGTAATTGCAAGTTATGAGCTATCATGCAGAAATACAAAATTCTTCCTTAATTTATTAAAAGAACAAGATTTTCTAGGCAGCTAGACCAGAATACTCACAAGTAGGAAAAGAAAAGAGAGACCAAACCAAAGAAAACTGGTCCTGGGGCCAGTTTTGTTCAACATCTTCATCAACAATCTGGAAGATGGGACGGAGCACACCTTTAGCAAGTTTGCTGATGATACCAAACTGAGGAGAGTAGTAGATATGCTGGAGGGTAGGGTTAGGATTCAGTGACAAATTGGAGGATTGGACCAGAAGAAATCTCATGAGGCTCAGCAAGCACAAGTGCAAAGTCCTGCAATCCCACGCACCAGTACAGGCTTGGGACCAACTGGCTAATCAGCAGCTCTGCAGAAAAGGTCCTGGGGGTTACAGTGGACAATAAACTGGGTATGAGTCAACAGTGTGTCCTTGTTGCCCTAAAAGGCAAACAGCATACTTAGCTCCATTAGTAGGAGTGTTGCCAGCAAATCAAGGAAGTGATTATTCCCCTCTATTCTGCACTGGTGAGGCAACATCTGGAGTACTGTGTCCAGTTTTGGGTCCCCCAACTATAAAAGGTTGTGTACAATTTGGAGAGAGTCCAGCAGAGGGCAACAAAAATGGTTAGGGGCTGGGGCACGTAACTTATGGGGAAAGACTGAGGGAGCTGGGCTTATTTAGTCTAGAGAAGTGAAGACAGGGTGATATAATAGCAGTGTTCAACTATCTGAAGTGGGGTTCAAATGAAGATGGAGGTGGACTGTTCTTAGTGAAGCCAGCCTGCACAAGCTGCCACCTGGTTGCACAGCCCCTGAGCTGCTGGGGGGCCCAGTGCTTCCCTCTGCAGCAGCAGTGCCCCGCAGGGGTGCCCAGGCAGGGTGCTAGCTGGTTGGGTGCTGCCCCAGCTCACAGGCAGGCAGCACCCAGCCCAATCCAACAGTGAATGGGGTGCTGGAAGCCCGGACATGGTTGGGGAAGCTTGAGCTTGGCAGGCTTCCAGGGCCCTGTGTACCAGCCCCGCTGCCTTCTCCACCTGCCTGGGACCACCGGGGAATGAGCTGGCTTGCCCGTGGGGCAGTATGGGAAGGCAGTACAAGGGCAGCTGCATGTGCTGGTGGACAAAGAAGGCGGCGGGGACAGTACATGGGGCACTGGAAACCTGCCGAGCCCGAGTTTCCATGAGCCCATCTGGGCTTCCAGCTCCCCATGCACTTCTCTGGGAGCCAGATATGATGTACACATGCATGATTTTTTTTTTTTTTTTTATCTACAAATGGACAATTTCTAAAATACATCGGAGATGGTCTAAGTTGCCACGCTCAAATGAATTCTTACATGAAAAAATCATGCACATGTACACAGTGACACCATTATGTTAGACAAATGATTTGTCATCACTTTTTGTCACATGTACATGGTCCCACCATCATGTATACAAGAGACCCTAGGGGCCATGCTCTTCTTGACCTGCTGTTCACAAATAGGGAAGAACTGATGGGGGATGTAGAAGATTCTGGCAAGCTGGGCAGCAGTGACCACGAGATGACTGAGTTCAGGATCCTGACAAAATGAAGAAAGTAGAGCTGCAGACTATGGACCCTGGATGAATGATCTGTAAGGTGGGCCCTGGACTTCAAAAAAGTAGATGGTGACTCCCTCAGGGAACCGATGGACAGGATCTCCTGGGAGGCCAGTCTGAGGGGGAAAGGAGTCCAGGAGAGCTGGTTGTATTCTAAAAGAAACCTTATTGATGAGGGTGCAGGAACAATCCATCCCAATGTGCAGAAAGAATAGCAAATACAGCATATGACCACCTTGGCTTAGCAGAGAACTCTTTGGTGAGCTTAGACACAAAAAGGATGCTTACAAGTGGGCTAGTCAGCCTCACCTTGGTACCCAGAAAACTCATGAAGCAGGTCCTCTAGGAATCCATTCCTAAGTGCCTGAAGGAGAACAAAGTGATCAGGAGCAGTCAGCATGGATTCACCAAGGGCAAGTCGTGCCTGACCAACTTGACTGCCTTCTATGATGAGATGACTGGCTCTTGGGATGCGGAAAAAACAGTGGATGTGATATACGTTGACTTTAGCAAGACTTTTGATACAGTCACCCACCACATTATTGCAAGCAAGCTAAGGACATACAGGTTGGATAAATGGGCTGTAAGGTGGACAGAAAGCTGGCTGGATCATCAGGTATAATGGGTAGTAATAAATGGCTTGAGGTCTAGTTGGCAGCCAGTATCAAGTGGAGCACCCCAGAGGTCGGTCCTGGGACTGGTTTTGTTCAATACCTTCATCAACAATCTGGAAGACGGAATGGAGTGCATCATAAGCAAGCATGAGGGTGACACCAAGCTGGGGAAAATAGTAGATATGCTGAAGGGTATTATTCTATGAAATGCAAGAAACATGAAGAGTAATCAGGGATAACTAAGTCCTAGCACACACAAAATTATGATCAAATTCAGATAAGCAAAACTTGGTGGCACAGTTCATGTAAGTGGAACACTGCTGTGGATCGCTACAGTTTATTCAGGACGGACAGAGAAGATATGGAAGAGGTGTTGCTTTAAAGACAAATATACTTGTTCTGAGAACCAAAACAAACCTTTTAAAAGTTTCTAGGGTAAGGGAAAACAGCAAGGACAGTGTTACAGTTAGTGGCTACTACAGAGCACCAAACCATGAGGAGGAAATGGAAGAGGCTTTATAAATGCAACTTAACATCCAAATTAGAGGACCTGCTGCTTAATGGGAGTCTTCACTACCATGATAGATTCTTGAAATGTTGGACTGCCTGCACTGCTGTTACAAGTTCCTGAACTGTGCTGGGGATAACTCCTTGGTACAGTGGGCAGAGAAAACCTAGCAGAGAAACATTTTTTCGTTTGTTGCTTACAAATAGGGAAGAATAGGTTAAGAATCTTAAAATAAGAGTTCATAATCCTAAGGAGAGGTAGAAAGGAAAACAGCAGAACAGAAATCCTGAACCTCAGAAAAGCAGCTCTAAACTCAGAAAATTGGTCTCTGGCAAAAAAAAGAAGTCCTGCTACCTGGGAGTTTGTTGTTTCCCTGAGAGGCAATATTAAGGGAATAAAAGCATCCTATCCTATTGAGGAGGCAAGATAGGAAACACAGCAAGTGATCTGCTCGGCTAAACTGTAAGCTCTTCAGAGCCTTGCAACTTTAAAAGGAATCTTACAAAAAACAGAAACTTGGCCACATCACTAAGGATGAGTTTAAGAATTTAATTCAAGCACAGAAAGACAAAAATCAGGAAAGCCAAGGCACAAACTAAGATACAACTAGCAAGAAACAAAGGATAACAGAAAGGTATTCAATTAACCCTTTAA
>NW_017729004.1:15757578-15760445 GCF_001723915.1 Gavialis gangeticus | reverse complement strand
AACAAAGGATAACAGAAAGGTATTCAATTAACCCTTTAAAAGTAACAGGACAACACAAAAGGTAAGGTCCTTATTGAACAAGGAAGGGAAGCTAACAATGAACAATAAGGGGTCTCTAAAGCCTTTTTTACTTTAGTCCTCACAAAAAGGTCAACTATCAGCTAACAGGCGCAGTTAGAAGTATGAACAGGGAGAAGGCACGCAGTCGTGAGCAGGGAAAGAAGAAGGTAAGGTTTACTAAAATCGAATAGTTGTTTTCAAATGAGCAGGTCCTAATGAAATTCATTGTAGAGTACCCAAATAATTGGCTTAAATAATTGCTGAGCTATTGGCTATTATCTCTGTTCAATACCTTTATTAATAATTTGGAGGGAAGAACTGAGTGTGCATTTAAGAAATCTGTAGATGACACCAAATTGGATGGGGTAGCAAACACTTTAGAAAATAGGATTAGAATGCAAAATGACCCTAACAAATTGTAAAGATGGTCTGAAATAAAATGGAGTAAAATGCAATGGGGACAAGTACAAAGTATTGCAGTTAGGAAGGAGAAATGCACAAATACAAAGAACGGAAACTAGCTACCCTTCAGTACTGCACAAAAGGACAGAAAGCCACGTATGAGTCAACCAGGTAGTACTGAAAACAAATAAAAAACAAGCAAGAACCACTAACCACATACTGGGATGTATTAACAAAAGGGCCATATGTAGGCCATGGGGATTGATACTTCCACTGTATTCAGAAAAGGCGAGGGCTCACTTAGAGCATTGGGTCCAGTTTTAGATATCGCACTTCAAGAAAAGTGTGAACACATGGAGGAGGAGTACAGAGGAGAGCAAAAAATAGAGGTTTAAAAAGTATCATATATGAAGAACTGGAGAAGTTAGGATGATTTCTTCCAGGGAAGAGGCAAAAGGGAAGACTTGATAACAGTCCTGAGTCAAACAAACAAACAAAAAAAGGTTGTTAGAGAGAGAAGAGGTAAACGGCTGGACTGAGTGTCCAAAGAGACAGGACAGGCAATAATAAACTTAAATTGCAATAAGGGAGGTTAAAGTTAGCTATAAAAATAACTTTCTAACTATGAGGCTAGTTCCTAGTGAGAATATGAGATCTCCATCATTACATGTGCTACAGTACAGGCTAAATAAACCTGGCATGGTTTAGATAGAGATGATCTTGGACGAGGTTGGACTAGACCTCAAATTCCAGCCTTATTTGTCTGAGATGGGATCCTACTGGAAACTATACAAATGATAAAACTAAGAGAGTAAAAGATTAGTATAAAAAAAAGATGAACCAACACGTTCAAACGGGTCATTAATCATTGGAACAGATTACCTAGAGAGGTTATATAAATCTCCAACCTTGGAAATTTCTAAGAACAGGTTAGACAAACACTTGAACAAAACAGTCCAACATTGAGCAGGCACTTGGACTAGATGACCTTCAGATGTCCTTGCCAGCCTCACTTTTCTAAGGTTACAAACAAACGAGGGGACAAAAAATTCTCTGTTGCATGTAACTGTGTGCATAGGTGCATATGTAAATCAATTTGACTACTTCTGACATGGGGTTAATCAATTCATCTCCTGTATAAGAAAAGAGAAAAAATGTAGTAATAGGAAAACATTAATTCTTTTCAATTTCTGTGACTTTATAGTCACAAAAAAAGAAGAAAGATATAGCAAACTGATATATCAAACCGATTTTTTAAACTGACTATAATTCTAGTTGATTTCATACCTTGAATATTCAAATTTGACACTAGAAATTGGCTGGTTGGAGCATACCTGTAGCTATGTAACCTAGAAGCACAAGGGCACAAACCCTGATGGGGGCTCTAGTAACCCCAAAACACAGCTCTCCATGTTTGCACTGTGCAAGTTGCAGAATCTCCTAGTTCTGACTCCTCCTTGGTTCAAATCTTTGTGACTCTAAAAGTTTTTACAGTTTTAAACAAATTCTAGAGTGTGCAACAGATATGAAGTGTTACTTAATGCCAAAAGCCATGTAAATAACCTGGTTAGAAAAACTTCTCCAGGAAGAAAAAAAAATTGACAGCTAAAACACCAACTAAATGACTAGTGTTACCATTAAAGCACCAATGATGACAGCATGCCATAAATAGAAGAGCACTGCATTGTTTTTAAGTATGGCTGAGAAACCTGCAATGAGACAGCTCCATGATGATGTGCAAAGTAGGAAGGCACTTGTGAAAACTATGGAAATTAAAATATCCCTTGCCGCACAAAATTAAATTAATATGAGTATGAAATTTCCATGGACGTTGAGAGATGATCAACACTATATCTCCACTTCAGGAGAACCTGAAAAAAGAGTAGTTCAAATACAAGTACATAAATTTTAAAGAAAAATAACAACGTTGAAGTGTTATGGGTGTTCACAGTTTATCTTAGAGTGGCAGCTGCTACTCCAAGACTGAAAGGTGCATCTGATTTTCCATTTTAAGTACATTTTTATCACACTGTTGTCTACAACTATGCACAGGCAGTGGGATAGGTGCTTCAAAACTGATCAATGAAGTCAAGCAAAAGTAGATCTTTATCAAAAGTAAAGAGAATTCCTGAATTCTCACATCCTAAAGTGCTCCCCAGTGCCTAAACACACACAGAAGAAAATTAAAAACAAATTTGAAAAAAACCCTTTGTTTAATGGGACCACTTCATAGAACCCTAGTTATGACCAGGGAGCTGGGTTTTCAATTTGCCACGAAAAAACACAGTAAAACCCAGATTTTCTCATTTTGAGGAGAAAAACCCAGATTTTCCCCTTTAAAGGAGAAAAACATGGGAAACAATGGATTTCCCCTTGCAGGCTGGCAGAGCTCCAGCCTGCAAGGG
>NW_017729004.1:15753908-15757567 GCF_001723915.1 Gavialis gangeticus | reverse complement strand
CCTTGCAGGCTGGCAGAGCTCCAGCCTGCAAGGGGCTGCAGGGAGTGGGTGGAGGGCAATCAGGCAGGAGGTGCCATGTGCGTGTGCACACATACACATGAACATAGCTGCCAGGCAACCTGGGGAGCAGCTCCCTGCAGGCAAGTCTGCCAGGAGGGGAGAGGGGGGGATATTGAGGCTCCCATAGTGAGGGAGGGAGGGAGCTCCTGCTCAGCTGGGGTGGTGTGTGGGGCTGCAGGGCCCAGGCTGGGAGCAGGCCAGGGGGGCTAGCTGCCCGCTACTGCACACACTCACAGGGGTACATGAGTGGCACATGCCCCCCAGATTTGTGCATGGGGCGGGAGCAGACTGCACACTGTGGGCTTGGGCTCACCGTCCTACTGCCCTCCTCCTGGGGCCCCCAGAGTCCAGTGTGTGGGACCCAGCGTGGCAGGGCAGAGCAAGACCAGGCAGGGAAGCTCATTGCCATCACTGGGAGCTCCTTGCTGCCATGGCAAGGGGCGCTCATATCACCCAAGGGGGAGGGGGAGCTGACTCCGTGCTTCGCTCCACCACAGCAGCAGTCACCACCTTCCACAGGCAACAGCTGGGGGCTCGGGCTCTGCAGACCCAGGTCCCTGGCCCTGTAGCCCTGGCAGCTGGGGGCCCCCCGTCCAGCAGGGCTGTGGGTGGGAAGGGACACCAGCAGGGGTGGGTTGTGAGAGGGCTGTGGGTGGGGAGTGAGAGGCACTAACAGAGGTGGGGGGCTGTGGGTGGGGACTGAGGAGCAGTGGCATGGGCAGGGTACCAGCATATCAGGGCTGCTCCGCACTGCAAAGCAGTGTGGGGAGGCAGCCACAGCTGGACCCACGTGTCCTGGTGGGTGAAGGGGGCAGAGGGAACTCAGATTTTCCATGATAAAAAACCCAAAATTAAATGCCAAAGTTTCTAGGTATTAAGAATGTATTTTATTGTAGTGATTGAGGCACTGGTAGGCTTCCAAACTGCTTTAAAATTGTAAATATATCAACAAAATATTGTGTTCAATTGATATTATATAGTGTTTCATTTTAACCATGGGAAAATGTGGATTGTGGGGTTTTTAATCACAGAATATGCAACTTTTTTTTTTTTAATCAGAGAATTTGCTTTTTTTAAACAGAAAAAACCAAGATCCCTAGTTATGACTAAAGGTTACATAATAAAAACCTGGTTTTAAATGTTGACCATAATTTAAATAGCAACATCAGAAGGGCTTGTCAGCATCATCCAGTCTTAAAATAAATTGCCCTTTTCTACACAGCGATTGATGACAACATGAAACTTGACCTCTAGGGAAGCCCATCCAAAGATAAAAAATATTTATTCCATCAAAACTGAAGTAAAGTAGACAAGCTGTTTCCAAACTGAGACTTTTTAGAAAATATCAATCACAGCATTACATTTCTATTACTTCCAGGAAGATCTTCCTTTACTAATGAAGAAGAAGCAATTAAAACTGTCTGAGCCATTTATCCAGCAGGGGAAGGGGAATGAGTCCCTGTTCTGCCATTTTGACAAGTCCCTTGTTGGATCACTAAAACCCCCATCCTGAAACTCCAAGTTGCTCATTTATTGAGAGAATCCAGTTCCTGGCAGGACCAGCCCTGATAACTGTGCCGCCAGATTAATCAAATCTGATTAGATACGGTGGGAGACTAATCTATTTACAAACAACCACAGCCCACCTACATAAAAAGCACAAAGTTAACACACGAACAAAGTACCACATTTACTGTCAGGTATACAGAGTAGAAAATATATAAAATGAGTGTTCTGTGCTCAGCATTTTGAATACCTTCTCCCCCCCAAAAAGAAAAGACAAGTCTCTACGTAGGAAGATAAGATAGTTTAGAAATGTAATTCTAAATATCTGTACTTCTATATGGTTGGATTTCTTCAACCTGAATTCTAACCCACTCCTTAACCTACATCCTGAATTTTGATTTCAACCAAAGATTATCAAAATACTGAAATCTAGTCAGGATTTTAGTTTCTGCTTTCTGTTGTGCACAATCAGACTCTGGGAGTTATGATGAACTATGTTCACCTTGTATGGGAAAAGGATAAAGTTAAATATCTTAGCCCTTTATAATCAGCTCTATTATTTGTCTAAAATCTCCTGGATTTATTCCCCAAAATAAGGCTGTACACTTAGCCCCCACAAGTTTTAATTCAAGATGTTCTTCTATTTCTTGCCTGACTAAAAATGTCCTCATCTCTGATTACAAATCACTTTGCTGCAGTCTTCATCAGAAAATAGACTGCTACCTCAGCAAGCATTGGGAAGTTTGGGACCTTGCTCTGCTTATTTGAATGGGGATAAGATAAAGGTAAGGAGAAAACAAGCTCTGTTTTCCCTGAATGTCATCTATTTAAAGACTTGCAGAAGAACCCTCAACAGCTTAACTCCTGCACAGAAAAAGAAAAGACAATGGCAGTTCCTCTTAAAGCCTATATTTGCTCACTTTGCTAGGAATGACCAAGCCTTTGCCTCCTATTTCATTTGTTGTTTTGTATTTTTGGGTTTTTTTTACAATAGCCAATTCACAGCGAAGTCCAAAATGGTGAGATACCACCTCAAACTGAAAGCCAACTTTGTGTCCTGTCATACATCATCATTTTATATTTTTCTGCACTGAATGGTGCTACTGCTGTTTTTCTGATGGATCCACCCCTACAATACCTCCATGCGAGGGACAGCACTCCCTAGGCTTGCAGACAGGAAACACCGTAACACAACTCCTCTCTAGTACACAGGCATATACATAGGGTGCTGTGCTGGTTTAGCCAGGACAGTGCCAGCTATGTGCTGATTTAGTTGGGACATTCCCAGATCTCAGGAACTGTTGAGAATGATAATGGGCGCCCCAAAAAAGCAGGGGCCCGGGGCACAGCCTGGCTGGGAGTCAAATCAGTGCAGAGCACCACCTCCCCAACTTGTGAAAGTGAGGGGCAGCATCCCGGATGTCCGTAGGGTCAGCCTACACGTACACGACGGTCATTCCTAGTGGGCAAGAGCGAGCCCTGCAAACCATCTACCAGCACCTACAGCAGAGTCAGATTTAAAAGGAAAAAAAGGAGGAGGCCAAGTTGTCCCTACTCTGCTGAAAACTTGGGATAAGATCTGAACTGCCCTGAGAGGCACAACCTCCTGTTGACACCAGTGGACATTTGGGGAGTGCGTGCGGGGGGGATTTATGTTCAGTTTTGCTGGAAAACCCACCCGAGAGGTCTGGGCTCATTTAATATACACAGAGATGCAGCACGTCCTCCTGGAGAAGAAAGCAGGGCAATGAAGGGTTAAAAAAAAAAAAAAAAGGATCCCAGGGGAGCACCCCCCAACCACCACGTTAAACACTTCTGCGCTTTTCTGCTTGTGGCAGAAACTTTGCAAACATTGAGCCTAGTACACCTGCTGTCTTGAGCCCATTGCTCCGCCTGAACCGCCAAGGAGTCGGCTGGACATACAGCGCCTCTGGGCCCAGCTCCTCCTGCCTCCCGCCCAGCCCGGCTCCGGCAACCGCGCAGCCCCGGCCCGGCCCCGACGCGCCCCCAACTCCGCGCGGGTTCTTACCCGGTACCTCCGTCCACCACGCACGCGGGCAGCGCGCGGGCCATGCCGCAGCTCCCCCGGCCGC
>NW_017729004.1:15747450-15753896 GCF_001723915.1 Gavialis gangeticus | reverse complement strand
CGGCGCCCCCGGCCCGTGCAACCCGCTGACAGCGCGGGCGGTGGGGCGCATGCGCACGGCGGCGCCGGGGCCCCTTAGCGGCCATTTTGGAAGAGGGCGGAGCAGCCCTTTCCCTTCTTCGCCTCTCTCACGCCTCGTCTCCATGGCAGCGGGGCGGGGCGGGCCTGGCACGCGTGCGCACACGCACCCTGGCCCTGCCATGTGTTGTCTTCTGACACACACCCACACACGTGTCACCCTCTGATACACACACAAAACCTTGGCCTGGTCCTAGCATGTCATCCTGTGACACACAAGTATGCACACAAATCACACACAACCTTGGCCCAGCTCTGGCACATCATACACACACACACACAACCTTGGCCTGGCCCTGGCACATCATCCTCTGACATGCACACACACGTGTAACCTTCTGACACACACACACCTTGGCCTGGCACTGGCATGTGTCGTTCTTTGACACATACATACATGTCACCCTCTCGCGCACGCACACACACACAAACTTTGACCCGGCCCCGGCGTGTCATCCTCCGACACACACACAGGCACACACACACACGTCACCCTCTCTCACACAGACACACACACACCCTTGACCTGACCATGGCACATGTCACCTGACACGCATGCACACACATACACACACACACACACACACGTGCACCCTTTGACACACACACAGGGGTGGATTAAAATTAATTTGGACCCGGGGCCCAACCCACACCCTGCCCAGCAGCTGTGGGGTCTGTCCCCAGTGGAAGCTGCGGCCAGAGTGGGACACGCTGCCCCCCAGGCCTGGGGCAGAAGCTGCAGCCGCAGCCACCCCTGCCTGCAGGTCCATGCTGGGGGTGCATTGGGGGTGCGGAGCTGCTGCCCGCTGGGCATACGCAGTGCAGACAAAGCTCTGGGGGCGGCTTCTCACCCCACCATGGCTCAGTCCAGCAGTGGTCCCTGGCAAAGTAAGCAGAAAGGCTTTCAGAATGAGCTCTGCCTTGTAGTTCACCATTCTTTCCACCAATGTGAGGTTTCATGATCCTTTTCTCATCATGAGACTGTCATTTGTGTCATAAAACAGGTTACTGTGCTGTATTTCCTTGAGTACGTGTGGCTTTCTCGGGAGGTGTGAGCATGGGCAGATCTAGGAGTTTGAAAAGCGGGGTGCAGATAGTGAGGCGTATCATCACATCTAAACACAGATTTTTCTTGTTTACTAATACTCTAGGGCCCAGGGCTGTATTATTTAGTTTAAGATAAAAGCAAAAACAAATATGACTTTCTTGGAATGTGCATTACTTTGCTACATCATACATGATTTATAGAACACCATAAACGAGGCAAAAAATAATCAGAAGCTGTTGTTTCTGTAGTCCAGCGGTCATTAGAATTAAATGGGCATTTCTTTCAGATTAATAAAATCTAATCTTGAAAATCTTAACAGAGCATCCAATGTTTCACTGAAAGTTATTTCTACACCTGAGTTAACGTTTTTAGTTGAAGTTAAAAGCAGTCTGCAGGGCTGTGAAATAGAAGCCGCGTTACCAGGGGCAGCTGAGAGGCAGCAGAATTGCAGAAGACTGGGTAGTTTGATTAGTGGAACATCAAGACCATTAAAAAGGAGAAAGGGTTGTGAACACCTGTGGAATTAAGAGTTTAGAAGGAATCTGGTAGATTATAATGAGCCATGAAATCAAGTGACTCCCCCACTGCTGCCTGAATAGAAATGCTGCTGCCCTTCCCAGGCAGTTGTTTTTAAAGTTTGAATGCAGCAGGAATCAAGGGAGGTGCAACTGCACTATTTCACACCCCTGGATCTGCCCCTAGGTGTAAATACATACCACCACCCCAGTTGTCCCCATAGTATCATTGTCAGGGTTAGCAGAGGACATGCTAGTTATCAGTATACTGCCTTCCACATCTGTCATCTTCCATGCGAAGAATTCAACAGATTTAATAATGAATTAAACTTCAACAGTCCTGTAAATTAGGAGATTATTGGTACCTATTATTGCAAAATGGCTTCTACGTGTGACTTGGTCACAGTCACACTGCATGTGCATGGTAAACTGAAAATAGGACCCACATTCTCCTAATACCTAGCCCCAAGTTTTAACCACAAGAGCAGCCTTTCTTCCTATGAAGGGTGTGGTTTCCTAACACCCTCTATCCCACCTCTAACCCAGTGTGCGGAAGATCAAACATAAAGAGAGTTGGAGTTTGAATAAGAAATAATTAAAACGCGTTCCCTAGTTTGTAAGAATTCCATGTGTCTAGGCCGATATCTAAAAATATTCTGTGCACATGACCCATTTACTGCAGACAGTGTGCCTTCGTTTAGTATGCTTGTTCATGCCATTCCTCTTGCAAATGTTGGAAAATATGCAAAGCATCATGGCATCATGGAAGCCAGCCCAATTTAACTTGTTGGAAGGGCTGTCTTAGCAGCATTCGCATCCACATTAAAATATCTGAACTTACATATTACAGATACAATGCCTTGTAGAGAACACAGTTCAACTTTAGGTCCAGGACATTAAATCCAGTTAAACCAACTTAATGCATGAGAAGTATTGGTTGAAGTGACTTTTTTTATGAGTACGGATTTGTCCTGACTTCCTGGGCCAAAATTCCCTTTCTCCCATGCTGCTGTACAATATCCTGCACAGGTCTCAGGAACAGTCGGTATGTACCTCTATGCCATATGGACACTCAGTACATACATTTTTTCTTTCCAGAATCACAGCTTCTTTATTAATTATTTATTTTCTTGAAAAAATGGTGATCTGTTTAACTGTGGAGAAAATCTCAAACTGTTGTGAACTGGTTATAAGTTACTTAGAGAACAATTGTGGAACAATTGTGTCAGAGCCCAGCTAATTTATGCCAAACAAAAGTCTGCCTCCTACACAGTGAGAGGTGTGAACAACCACAGTCATCCAGTGATGGATTTGCTCAGATGGTCAATGTCAACAGTTTAAATTGCAATGTTGTTAACTATTTCCTGAAGTAAGGAAGGAAAGAGGGGGCCCTAGATCTGCACAATTTGCCATTGGTGACTTCACCTTGTGGTGTTACAAGTATTTAGGAGAAACCCTTGCTTACTATTTTTAACCAGCCACGTAGGAACCAATCTTGTGGAGCCCATGAGAATGTTTTTCATCATTTCACAACTTTTGAGGCCAGAAAGGATCATCACTGTCATCTAGTCTGACCTCTTCTATAACATTTTATCCCGTATTCGAAACACAACAGTTCAGAAAAAAAGATGCCAAGAAGCACAGATGATCATATCTGACTATTTGCGCAATCTGTTTTAAGTGGCATTTCATGATGCCAAGTCGCATGGGTGGAGCTATTCTATTCTAGATAGGTTCATCCACAAACCTCTTCACCATAATATCTGACTTCCTTTGAGAAGTGAATTAAATGAAACGGCCTAAATGGACCACATCATTTATTTTTCTTTTATTCTCTTCTAAATTGGAAAAATGTGTTTGCATTGTAGTGTTTTGTTTCAAAACAGTTTTAGTTTTAGAGATTTCTCTAAATGAAATGGTGCTATGTGCCTATTTTATAGGAAGTGACTTAAAGAATTACACCTAACACTACAGGAAGGTAGCGAGATTCATGTTGGCCCTTAGTTTCTGTGACAGTTTGATCCACAGCCTCTAAGAAAACTCCTGAGAAAGCTCAAGATAACTATTTAAAGTAAGGACCAAGACTCTATGCTTTCTTATGAAAAGCTAACAAAGGGAGTAGAAGACAGGTCTGATATGCAAGTGGTAACCTGTAGTGTTGAAGAGATGCACTGCAGCATTTTGTATTAGGCGGAGGCTCATAAAAACTAACAGCTTCATGCCCAGGTATACTGCATTCCTGCAACCCAAAGAAGAGATGACAAAGGTGTATATAACCATGGGCAGGTCATCTTCCAGGCAGATGCTATGAACTCCCTTAGCTGGCTGGAGGTGGCTTATTCATAGATACTGCTATAAGAGGGCTTAATTGCAGCTGAGAATCTAGGAGCACTACTAAATTAAGGAACAATCAACCACTTCTAGGTGTGTCTCTTTAAACAAAGGAGACTCCAGAGTGACTGAAGACTCCAGTGTCAGGTTTTTTGCACACCAGTATAACCTCGGCCTTACTCAAGTTCAGTTTCAACTGTGTATTCTTCATCAAAGCAATCTGCTGTCTTGATGGCAGCGGTGTGGTCATACATGATGCAGGATAGGTAGAGCTCTTATCATACCAGTTCATCTTGTGACTGTGTGCAGAAGCTGAAAAGGACAAGAAAGAGAATGGATCCTGGTGGGACTTAACAAGTAAGAAGTCTAGAGACAGAGGTGCAAGTTTTCCGTCTCTAATCTCTTGCTACATCCACTCAGGAAGGATTCAAGTTCCTCCTCAGTTGAAAGCAATATCTTGGAAGAGCATTATCACCTATCCCCTAATGCTAGAGGTTGACTGGCCACTACCCTTCATGCAAAATAATTCAAGCAGAGTGCCATGAAAAACTGGGGATCAAACAGACCATTTAAAAGTCTAGACTCCCAAAAGGAAGACTAATTGACATGGTTCTAGCAGCTGCTAGGTAATGGTCCAATTCTGGTAGACAAGTTAGGAGACATATGTTTGGGGAATTATATTTGAGTCAGAAAGACCACATCCTCCAGTGTCATTGATCTGACCAGCAAAAGCAATATCCTTTTGCTTGCTGCGAGTATTCAGTTGCAGTTTAAGTTGGTATGCACATGTTTCTTAGTAGGAAAAAATAAAGAAAGTAGACAAAAGTTCATGAAGATAGAACTATTAGACTTGATTAGCTAATTATGTGCCAATTTGGGAAAATAATTACAACTATTAGACAGCTTCCATGATAAAATTCTTCGGAAAGACTGGCAAGGGCACAGTGTAAACACTCTTGCACTAATGGAGCACAATACTGTCCAATCAGTGAAAGGTCAGTTACCGGGGAAACTGAGCCTATATCAATATCAGCATAGTCTGGTATCCTCTCTCAGACAGTGGCCAGGACTCCGATGTACAGAGGAAAAAGAAAAATCTCGACCAGGGCAGATCCAGGTGGATGCAGTGGTGCAGTTGCACCCCCCTTCAATTCCTGCTCCAACCAAAGTTTAAAACCACCTCCCTAGAAATGGCAGCAACATTTCTATTCAGGTCCCGCTGAGGGAGTCAACCAATTGCATGGCTTATTATAACCTACCCAACTCCTCCTAAACTCTTCATTCCACTACTGACCACCCCCTCTCCTTTTTAAGTCTAGATGTTCCACTAGTCAGGCTATCTTTTCTGCTGCAACTCTGCTGTCTGGTAGCTGCTCCTGGTAATGGAACTCATATTTCACAGGTCTGCAGACTGTTTTTTAACTCTAGCAAAAAGTATTCACATGGGGAGGGGGAATAGCTTTCTGTGATGCTCTGGATGCAAAGTCAAGATGCTCCAGAAAGATAGACTTTGTGTTATGAATCTGAAAGAGAGATGTATATTTAATTCTAATGACTACAGGACTAATAAAACAACACCTTTTGATTATTTTTCCCTAGTTTGTTATGCTTTTATACAAAATATAAGATATAGAACATTAATACACATTTAGTAGTGTAGTAGGAGAGTGTAGTAGATGGCAACTAGGGCAGCAGTGATCACAAGATGATTGAGTTCAGGATCCTGAGGAAAGGAAGGATAGAGAACAGCAGAGGAAGCACCCTAGACTTCAGAAAAGCAGACTTCAACTCACTCAGGGAACTCATGGGCTGGATCCCCTGGGAAGCCAGACTGGGGGGAGAGGAGTCCAGGGGAGGGGGAGAGGAGTCCAGGCTGTACTTTAAAGAAGCCTTACTGGAAGTGCAGGAACAAACCATCCCAATGTGCAGGAAGACTAGCAAGTACAGCAGAAGGCCAACTTGGCTTAGCAGAGAATTCTTCAGTAACCTAATTCACAAAAAGGAAACTTATAAGAAGTGGAAACTTGGACAAATAGCTAGGGAAGAATAGAAAAGTAGTGCTCGGGCATGTAGGAATGAGTGCAGCTGGAGCTGCAGTTAGCAAGGAATGTGAAGAGTAACAAGAAGGGTTTGTACAAGTATGTCAGTAGCAAGAGGGGGATCAGGGAAAGTGTGGGTCTCTTACTGAATGGAGGAAGCAACCTTGTGACAAAGGATGCAGAAGAGGCTGAAGTGCTCAATGCCTTTTTTGCCTCAGTCATCACAGGCAAGGTCAGCTCCCGAACACCGGGCAGCACAGCTTGGGGAGGAGGAGAGGAGCCCTCAAGTGGTGAAAGAACAGGTTAGGGACTACTTAGAAAAGCCAAAAGTGTACAAGTCCATGGGGCCGGATGGGATGCACCGAGGGTGCTGAGGGAGCTGGCTGATGTGATTGCAGACCCACTGGCCATTACCTTTGAAAACTCATGGCGATCA
>NW_017729004.1:15742180-15742450 GCF_001723915.1 Gavialis gangeticus | reverse complement strand
CTCATGGCGATCAGGAAAGGTCCCAGATGATTGGAAAAGGGCAAACACAGTGCCCATACTTAAGAAAGGGAAAAAGGAGGATCCAGGGGACTACAGACTAGTCAGCCTCACCTCAGTCCCTGGGAAAATTATACAGCAGATCCTCACGGAAGCCATTTGTAGGCATTTGGAGGAGAAAGGTGATTAGGAACAGTCAGCTTGGATTCAGTCATTCCTGACCAACCTGATCTCCTTCTATGATGAGATGACTGGCTCTGTGGATGTGGGGAG
>NW_017729004.1:15739259-15741404 GCF_001723915.1 Gavialis gangeticus | reverse complement strand
AGATGCACGTGGCATGCCTTCTTCCACGTCCGCTCAGTGGTAGGACAGAAGAGAAAACCACCTGTGCAACTTTCTCCTTCAGCACGCCCCCCAGAGCGTGGTAGTCCACCATCAGGTGATCAGGGCTTCTCCTGGCTGCATCATTAGTACCCACATGGATTAGGACCATGGGGTAGTAATTGGTGGGCTGGATCATGGCCTGGATCATCCCCTTCACGTCCTGAATCTTTGCTCCAGGGAGGCTGTAGACCTTGTGTGTTGAGGGGTCCTGGCGACAAATGGCTTGAATGATCTAGTTGGGGATGGTCCTGCTTTGAGCAGAGGGTTGGACTAGATGACCTCCTGAGGCTCCTTCCAGCCCTAGCTTTATATGATTTCAAAAAAAGTTATATTTGTTTTTGCTTGAATAATATAGCTTTAGACCTCTAGCATATTAGTAAAGCATCTAATGTATTTTTAATTTGAGAGAAATGAGTTGTGTTATATGTGATGATGCACAACACCATTTGCACCCCTCTTTTCAAAATCCTAGTTCTCCACAATAAGCAATTGTGAAATCCTCTGTCAATAGGGTAAGTTCTCTCCAAATCCCATACAAGTTTGTGGTTTGTACAAGAAGGGTTGCATCCTTTATATCATGGGCAACTGGTGTCTCCCAAGTCTGGGGGGGCACCAAATCACTGACAGGGGTGGGGGGATCCCTCAGCAGCAGATCGCTGACCAGGGTTGGGGGGGTCTACCGGCACTTCCGGTTTCACGGTTGGTACTTCCAGGGAGTATACGGCCTATCTCAGGGGGCATTGCCAATGTTTTGTATACACATCCATCATTGTTCTCATTATCCATAACAATGTGGCCTTACTTAAAAAATGTGCCATGGAAAGGATCCTACTGAATATAGTGGATCTCCCCATACACTTTAAGTCATACATCTGTTTGAAGACATTGTTGAACTGGGGCCTGATTCTGTTGTCAGTGTTACTGAGTACTTGGATTCCGTATCTCATGACAATGAATTCTACAGGTTAAGTACATCTGACCCAACCAAGGCATTCAAAACCAATCAATTTAGCCATATCAGCGTGAGGAGATATTAATCAGTTTTCTAGTGATGCCATGAGTGTGCACACAGATTACTAGGCCAATGTGTGACAAAAAGCTGTGACAGACACATGGTCTAGGACTTCTGCTGCTGTTGCTTCTTAAGCCTAGCAGGCTTTTCCTCTACACCAGCACTGCATCTCCACTCGAAGAGGTCAACAGTCTCCTTTGATCTTCACACACTATCACTTCCCATCTGCAGCCAGTATTTCCCAACAGTTAGGATCCTGCTCTGAATGAGCTGCAGCTTCAGTAATTCATAGTTTCATAGATTTAGGGTCGGAAGGGACCTAGTAGATCTTCTAGCCCGACCCCCCGCCAGGGCGGGAGAACAACAAAACCCCAAAAACAAGAAACAGGACTCAAATGATGCTACAAAATGCTTTTTCACTTGGCCTCACTTTCACTGACTGCTTTACATTTTGCCATTCAGTGGCTACTTGAGCATGTCCTCATTACCCAAATCTATGATGTGGCCAGCCCAACACAGCACCAAAGAGTTAGTAACCAGCACCCAGCCATTGGCATGGATATATCACAAACATGCCCATAAAGGGCTTCAGTCCTACAACTATCAGCTCACTGCAGCCCTTCAGCATTGATTACTCATTGCCTTCAGACTTGTTTAGTCAGTTTGCCAAAGGCTATGTTTGTGTTCAAGATGCAGAAAACAAACTCCTAATAAATACTAACTTGACCTGTTAGCATGCTGCCACAGTAGCAAACACATAAATCACAAGACATTGCTCTCTACCAAGGTACAGTTTAGGCAGAACACAGTTCTCATGAGATGCCAGTTAATACAGGTTCTCAGTCTTTGCTACACTAGTTGTGATCCTGAAACTGTTTACGAGTACTGCAAAACAGTCACCAAACCTGTCCTTTTTGGAACGTGCCACTAATGCATGGTCATCCCACAGAGCAACTTGTAGAGCAGTTGAGTGGTGATGTTTCATCTTCCTCACAACTTCACATGATTGAACGGTGTCCCAGAGGTGGCCAGAGGTGCAGATTCTTAACATCCTACCAACTAGAATGATGCCA
>NW_017729004.1:15728260-15734259 GCF_001723915.1 Gavialis gangeticus | reverse complement strand
TCCAGAGGTGCAGATTCTTAACATCCTACCAACTAGAATGATGCCAACTGCCAGGGGTGACTGGTTCCTCCTGAGTCTGGGAAGGCACAATTTGTGGGCATGCCCAAGGCCAGGCCAAAAGCTCCATATCCACTCCTATACTTCTGTGCTGCAGCTTAGTGCCCCCCCCCCCAACCCCTCAACATGCCACCAGCCTGCATGACAAAAAAACTGCCCCGTCCTGAGTGGTGGTGAGTCGGGGACCAGTCTCCCCACCCTACCAGTCTCCTGTGCCAACTGCCTTCTCCACAAGTGCTTCATAGCACAGAGTGAACAAAACCAGTCCAAGAACACAACTTTATTTCATTCCATTAAAGAAAGGAAAAAGTGAATGGCAATTGGTGAATAGCAATCCTTACCCAGCCACACGTTCCTTCCTGGAGCTGGTACAGGATAAAAAAATAACTTTTCAGGTCATGAGACACTGTCCAGCCAGCTGCAGAGGACAGATCAACTGACCATAACAAAAGTTTTTTAGCTGTCAGTGGAAGTCACATAAATCACAACTTTGTTCATGGTATTTCTCTTAGATTATACAACAAAAATTATGATCTCCATCCCCCAATTTCTCTTAAGCCAAGATGAGACTCCAGGAATTTGGCTCCTAAATTGTGCAAGAGTAGTACGTAAAGGAGTACCTAAGCAAATACTTGATTGGCAGTTGCTAACAATGAGACCCCCTCCCTCTGGTTACTGCACGACAGTCAATCTCTTGTAGATCCTCATTATGGTCACATCTTTGAATTCTTGTAGGACAGCTCCCTTTTCCCAAATTCAGCAAAAGAGCTTATGCAGATCCTCACTCAAGGCTGTTGACCCTATCTTATACAGACTTTTCCTGGAATATCATCAGGGCCTAGAAATTTGCTATTTTTCCCCAGCTGCCAGGCATCCCCAAATAGGTTTGTGGACATCAGCAATACTAGACTGACAAATATTTGACAAGTTCTCAGAATTGCTGCTGCCATTACAATTGACTCAGAGCTAGTAATTAGCACCCAACTATCACTGCCCTTCACTGGCATGAATATATCACAAGCAGGGCCATGCACATGGACTTAAGCCCCATATAGATCTGCCATATCATGCATATCAGCACGCTGTTCATCTGCTTTGGTGTTCCACCACTTGTACTGAGTTTAGCAGTCACATACAAGCTTCACAACAGATCTCCTACTGATGGGCAAGCGAGGCAGGACTTCTCTACAGCGTGTAAATGAAAAACAAGTACTACCCTTTATCAATTTTAAGTGTGTTGCTTTCTGATTACACTGCATAGCCTCATGTCATGAGATATGGTGAAAAGGAGGACCCACCTTGTTCTATTGTATCCCTCTTATTATTTCACATACCATTATCGTGTCCCTTTTTACGTTTCAGGAGTTCAAGTCTCTATGGTGTTAGGCACAAATAAACCCTTATTTGCAAGGCAGTCCTTGCTGGAAAGAACTTTAGATTCTCTTTATATGGCAGTCTTTCCATGTGTCTACTAATTTTCGATGCCCATTCTGCATCCCATTTTGATACATTCTACATTTTGTTTCCTTTTTTGACTCCTGCTGTACATCTAGCAGAAGTTTTCCTTAAGTTGTCCACAATGACTCCCTGCTTCTTTTCCCTGAGTGGATATTGTTAATTTAGACTCCAGCAATGTGTTTGAGAAGTTTGAATTAATCTGTTTTCTATTTATACCTTACTCATCACCATGGCAGCTGAATGCTTTACAATTAAAAAAAATGGGGGGGAGCGTGATTTATAAGCATTTTATATCTTAAATTGCTCTCATTCCCTATTCATAAACAGACAGTGGCTGTTTCTTTTTTGATTTGAAAAAGTCAAATACATTTTGGGGCAAATCCTGGCAAGTGTCAATGGTTGTAGACACACTTCCTTCGCTTACACAAAACAAAGATCTGCTTATTTGCATTTTGCCTTGAACACCAGAGGACCTGAAGTCAATCTAATATGATCCAGGAGTCAGTTCCATAGTTAAAAACCATCTGCTGAGGAAGCTCTGACACCTGTGCTCATGAGTTTCACACTTGTGATTGACAGCACCATTGTTCAGGCTGAAGATAGCTGTCACAGACATTCATGATCACACAGAGGCAGTTTTCTCAGGTAACCTTGGCCAGCCCAGTGGAGAGCTATGAATATCCCTCCTATTTCCTTTCCATTTCTTAGCTGGGCACCAATGCGTCACAGAAACATTTTAACAGCTATATAATCTGACTTCCAAATGCATCGAATATTACTACTGTACAGAAATAAAAAAATGGAGCAAGCAGTTTCGTGAACCCAGCTCAACGCCCAATGCAGTTTATGATTTTGCCAAAAAATTAAACTACAGCAGAAGGATGCTTTGGGATCTAATCTTTTCTAAAAGGGTGTTTTTATTATTATTTCTGAAGAAAGCCTTGAAAGCAAGTGTAAGAAAACCTTGAAAAACAGTGTTGTCTTTTTGAATTTGTAAGCGGCCCAAACAATAACTCTAAGGGAAGTCTGAATTGCTCTGTTCATCCTTATTCTTCCCTTACCAACATCTGCAATATATTGCTGCATCACCAAGGCAAACATTCACAGATATGGAAAATGAACAAATTGCAAGCAGCATAAACTAAATGGGAGTAAATATTAAAACACAGGCTATTGATTGTATTATCTGGTTGCAGATTTAATCTCTTAAATACCTCTATTTTTAGTTTATCTCAGACTACTGTAAAACATTCACCAGGGATATGCTGATGAATGAAGGCCCATTTTGCCACAGAACGCATGTGGCCTTGCATATACTTTAATTGTTTTGAAAATAATGTGCTACGGTAAGTTCTGAATAAGAGTGCCCTGCTTTTGTTAAAGAAACAATGTAGACTATTGAGATTCAGCTCTTCAATGGTTATACAAAGGATAAAACAATGAACCAAATCTATACTAAAGTGAAACAACTCCAGTAAAGTCAATACGAGAGCATTATACAAGAGGGTGAAAAATACATGACTGTAAAGTAAAGCAATATGTAATAGTCCCCCTGGAAGGAGATCACATAAGATTTAACTAAACCTTTGGGAATTCAAGTAAATTGATTGTACTCTTTTATTGATTCAAATAAATTGATCATACTCTTGCATAGCTTATCTTTTAAGGATCACAATGAACATTTTTTTTTCTCCAATAAAGCTAACGTCTTAATCTGATACTGCCTATGACAGCTTGGTTCATTAAAATATACAGCAAACAATTTTTGGCGTGGGCAGTGGGGGCAGCAGGGATCCCTCCCTCTCCCCCCCCCCCCAAGCAGCACCTGGTGAGTGGGGGCTTCTTTTTAAAGGACCAGGAGCTGGGGCCAAGTGGGGCAGCCATGGTGGTGGGGGAGGGCTGGCAGGCATCCCCTCATGGCCCCCTCCTCCAGCCCCCCCTTCCCTGCCCCCATTTATCAACTCCGAGTCCAGCTCCAGCTCCCTGCTGCAGTGGACGGGGATTGTCCGAATCATCTAAGTTCTCCAAATCTTTTCCAAATCGATTTGGAGAACTTCAGATTGATTCAGACCTTTTAATTGGTCCCCTGATTCAATTCAGATTCAGATATTTGTCCACTGAATCGGGCCAGATCTCCTCCAAATCGAAGCCACACCTGAAGCTTTGCACAGCCCTAGTAGTAACCTTTCTAAGGCTCTGTGTTGCACAGCAGACCCTTTCAAAAGAGGGTACACCAAAGACTTCCAGCCTTTGGCAAAGCCCTGGAAACATGGCTTCAGTTTTGCCAGACGGAGCAAAATGGTGCATAGAGCTTCCATGTGGAAACCCAAGTCCTCAGTGGAGATTAGGGTTGGGGGGCTTGGGCCAAAATCTTGTGTGTGAGGGCAGGCCTTAAGTAGAAATTCCCACGATAGAAGCAGTTTCCTCCTCCAGCACATCTTCCCACAGGAAAATCCATGAGAAGATTTGATTTCAGTCTTAAATTTAAATGTACTTGAGAGTGTGCACTTATAAAAAGTGATTCAAAACTTCAGTGTTTCACTCACTGACTCCAACAAGACATTCAGATCCTATCATAATTTGACCAGTTCACTGTGATTATTGCTAGTATTACTTTGATTCTCAGTGGAAAAATACAACATCTAACTCCAATATCACTTACTGGAGAAAGCTTGGCTAAGGGGTTGATATGTTAACACGTATTCGCTGATCAACATCTCATCAGTTCCAACAGAAATAACCATGTAAACTTCAGTGGTTCTCAGGTAACTGGGACTCATACAAATCTTCTCTTGTAATGGATGCTGGCAGCTCAGGAAAACAGTCAGTTACATTGAATGAAACCCATTTTCCTAAACCAAGCCCACTTAAAATGGAGCATTTCTCATCAGCAACATTGCTCAAAAAGTTAATTTTGCTAAACAATTACAGCTGTTCAGGTCCCATGTTTGGGTTGCGGCTTCTTGCTGCTGAGCCAAACCCTTATTTCCAGTGCTTAATGCAGTGGTGCTTAACCTTTTTGCTCGGCAGGCCAGATGGCTGGTGCCTGGTTCATCCACAAGCCAGGTCCAGCCAATGGTCCTGATTCGGCTTCCAGAAAGGGCCACAGCCAGCCATAAGGAAGGGAATGAGGGCAGCCCAGCCCCAGTCCAGCTGTACATGGGAAGGGGATTTGGCTTGGCCACAACCCAGCCTCACTGTGGGGAGGGGCATGACCCAGCCCTAATCCAGCTGCACAAGCAGAAGCATTCATGACCCAGTTCTGACCTGGCCCCGCAGGGAGAAGAGGGGGTGGCCAGCCCCAACCCAGTCACACGGAGGGAATGGGGCATGGCCCAGCTCCAATCCAGTTGTGGGGCTTGGGAATTTGGCAGTGCAAAAGGGGCGGTGGTATTAATTGCCACTGCTCCACTGCCACCACATTTCCTGACCCACTGTGGAGCCCTGTGAACCAGATGCCACAGTGCCACAAGTGAGATATAGCCCATGGCCAGAGATTGAGCACCCCCGGTCTACTGTCTCCCTGCTTCCAGTTGCCACTTTCCTTCTTGTCTTACACAGATATCAACTACCATAAAAACAACGGGTTTCTTTCCCACAGGGAAAATTATTTTAAATTAATTTAATTAATAGCTGCAACATGTTTTCATGCAAATGGATGAAAGATGCTGTTACTTCTACTGTTAATAAGGAAAGAAGCTTTATTTTTCATAACCCTTGGGATAAGGATGCATGACATGAAATATTTTATCATAGATTTTATTCTGTAACACATTCACTCCAGAGGAAGAAGCAGATGTACAACAAACTTTCCTAGACTACCTGCTTGCAGTAGTTGTCATGACAGGTCCTCACCAGTTTGGATTGGAGAAACCAGTTTAAACTGAACAAATGACTACAACAGGGTTGAAACTGATCAAGGGAGTGGACATGTGACACTTAGTTCATAATTAGTCATCCTGGGATAAAGTAACTGCAGTTTTTTCTGGGGGTAAATTTACCCCCAAAAGGAGCAACTTACACTATAGGAAGACTGTCTGTCATGTGTCTGCTTCATTTTTTATTACAGAGGAACATCAGTTTACTCTAAGGTAAATGTATTATATAGGTCCACGTCATTGTTTTCATTATAGCAATAGTTCTCAAAGCTATAGATCACTAGTGGCTTGAGGAGCACCTCCAGGTAAAACAAAAAACAAAACCTCCATTAAAAGTTTGTATGTGCTGCAGCTGGGAGATGCAACTGTTGCACATGTAGGCATCTCAAGTAGGGCCAAGGAGGTGATCCTCCCCCTCTACGTGACACTGGTCAGGCCACAGCTAGAGTACTGTGTCCAGTTCTGTGCGCCCCACTTCAGGAGGGATGTGGACAACATAGAGAGGGTCCAGAGGAGGCCACCCGCATGACCCGGGGACAACAGGGCAGACCCTACAATGAGAGACTGAAGGACCTGAACCTGTTCAGCCTTCACAAGAGAAGGCTG
>NW_017729004.1:15727186-15727873 GCF_001723915.1 Gavialis gangeticus | reverse complement strand
TTGGAGAGTAGGTTTAGATTAGACATCCGCAAGAACTACTTCACAGTCAGGGCGGCTAGGATCTGGAACCAACTCCCAAGGGAAGTGGTGCTGGCTCCTACCCTGGGGGTCTTTAAGAGGAGGCTTGATGCCTACCTGGCTGGACTCATTTGAGCCCAGTTTTTCTCCTGCCCAAGCGGGGGGGTCGGACTTGAAGATCTACAAGGTCCCTTCCGACCCGACTTCTAGGATTCTATGATATCCATGCTAACTTTAGTTTAACTAGCTCAGCTAAGATAGCTAAGCTCCGCATTTACATGGGCTTTAAAAGCCCATTTGAGACTCTGAGTATTTATGTATAGGACCAGTGCATGCTGATCCCTTACTGCCCGTTCTTTACTGCAATTGTTGCCCAAGCTAGCTAAATTAAAGAAAACTCAAATATACCCATCTGTGCTACAGTCACACCTCCAACTGCAACATTGTCATGAAAAATGGTGAAATATCTGCTTGTCTTCAAAGACGCTTACTAGGTAGACCAGACCAGAATTTTTTTCATAGACTTTTTTGACTACTTAAATAGAAACCACTTATTTACCCCTGTATAGGTGCTTGCTGTTTTGTATAGTGTTTCTTTGGTGCAAACTTGTCTGTGATCACATCAATAGATAATACTAAACTGCCAAGATGGTAAACACAGGAAGAGTG